>NC_091476.1:13751968-14384468 GCF_036971445.1 Narcine bancroftii | reverse complement strand
GTAAAAACCATAACTGACAGCTTGGGTTTTGATAAAGCATCCCAACAGAAAAACATGGATTGTTTTTTGTTTCTATTTTTAGAGGGGAAATTATAAGGTCTTCCAGTGAGACAAAAAAGATAAGGAATTAGAAAGGTCCACTCCGAGATTTTAAAGCTGGTGATGATGAAGCCTTCCTTTCAGCAGAGCTTACATCCTGACAGTTTATTCTCTCTCTCCATAAGGGTCTGATTTCCTCCCTTTGTCCCCATCTTGGTTTCTCTCCACCCCAACAAGTCAGAGAGAAACACGTGCTCTGAATTAGTTGTTGCCACTTTATTAGGCAGTCACATGCTTTGATATACAGTGCTCAATAGAGAAATCCAAGTGGAAGAAGACAATAATCCATCATTGTATTTCCACAATGACCATTGCCTACGTGGCTGTGTTTGGACCAAAACCGGGCAACAGTGATTTATGCTCTGTAACCGTTAAATGGCTGTCGATTGAGAGTCGAAGAATGATGGGCAGATGCTGCTTTTGTTTAAAAGACCTGAACAGGGAAGGTGGTTACGAGAAATGAACCCTGTGACCGATCAGCTCGTAGCCCTGATACCATTACATGGGGAATGTGGTTAGAATTCATCTTGAAGCATGTAAGAATAAAACTGCTTGAAATGAATAATAGAACTGAGAAAGCAAATATGTACTCACGAAAGCAATTCCTGTTGGTGACTTATCTGCTGACGTTCTTTGTGGTTCTGAGTAGGTGTAATGGACTCGGAAAGATCCACTATTATGTTTTGCTTCAGTCCTCCAGGAGGATTCAATCTGTTGGCCTCACATCCATTCTGAATGGGGGCAGCATATTTATGTAAAAGTCTTGTTTACTTTTCTCCTCCCATTACATAAATATTGTTAATGTTCTTGATGTAGTCGGGAAGAAAGAAGTGCATCAAAAACATAAACAATATCATCCAGTTCGTCTCTCAAGCAGCAACATTTCAGACATGTTCACGGAGCATGTGTCCCTATATTCTTTTGTGCTATGGAGTTATCAGCAGAAAATACTTTATTGAAGGCAGCAACCTCTCAATTAAAACATTATTGTCTGAAATTTATCAAGGTCATAGCACATGTTATGCATTGTTCTTAAATGTATTTTTACGTCACCATCATTCTCTCTGTACTGGTCAACAAGCTCCAAGCCATGGGCCTCTTCATCCCCTTCTACAACTGGATCCTTGACTTCCTCATTCAAAGATCACAGTCAGAATGATTTGGAAACAACATCTCCTCCTCACTGATGATCAACACAGGTGCACCTAAAGGATGTGTGCTGAGCCCACTTTTCTACTTTCTCTATACCCTTGTGTAGCAAGGCACAATTTGAATGCCATCTATAAATTTGCCGATGATATTTTGGTTGATGGCAGAATCACAGACGGAATTGAGGAAGTGTACAGCAGGAAGATAGATCAGCCAATTGAGTGGTGTCACAGCAACAACCTCGTACTCAACATTAATAAAACTAAGCTGATTGTAGACTTCAGGAGGGGGAAATCAGGAGAACACAATCCAGTCCTCATTGAGGGGTCAGCAGGGGAAAGAGTTAAGAACTTCAAATTGCTGGGTGTCATCATCTCTGAAGATTTGTCCTGGGGCCTCCATGTCAATGCAATCACAAAGAAGGCTTGCCAGCGGCAAATTCTTCATGAGGAATTTGAGGAGATTTGGTATGTCATCAAAGACTCTTACAAATTTCTACAGATGTACCATGGAGAGCATTCTGACCGGTTGCATCACTGGTATTGAGGTGCCAATGCACAGGAGAGGAAAATACTGCAGAGAGTTGTGAACTCAGACAACACCATCAAGGGCATCAGCTTTCACTCCATCGAGGACATCTACAAGAGGTGGTGTCTTAAGAAGGCAGCCTCAATCCTCAAGGACCCTCACCACCCAGGGCATGACCCCTTCACACTGCCACCATCAGCGAGGAGGTACAGGAGCCTGAAGACAAACACCCAATGGTACAAAAACAGCTTTTCTCCCTCTACCATTGGATTTCTGAATGGACAATGAACCACAGACACTACCTCACTTTCCTTTCTTTTTGCATTAATTTATTTATAAAAGTATTTTCTAGCAATATTTGCACCTGTAATTTTTCTGCAAAACAACAAATTTTGTGACAATGTTTTCCTTCTTCATCATCTTTTTCTTCTTCTTTATACTTGATGCACAGCATGTGGAAAAATATCAACTCAGAGCTCTTCTTTGATGGTTATGTCATGAGACCCAATGGAGAATATGCTTATACTGGTGCTAGAGGACAAATGATTTAATATAACTCCTGTTACTAAGGTTGGATCTCAGCTCAAACTAAAAATTACCATTAAGATTCAACGAGGCAGATAAAAGATGTAAACTTAAACTATATTCATATTTCATATCCTACTTTGTGTATGAAAATTAGAGGAAACATTTTATATGCTAAACAATATTCATTTAAATTTCACAAAACCAAGCTAAGATGAAAAGCTAAGATGGGCAGCATGGTCAAAGTAATGGTTAGCGGCTGCGATTGGGACTGGGGTTTGAATCCAATATTGTCTGTAAGGTGTTGGTACGTTAGCTCCTTGTCTGCATGGGTTTCCCCTGGCTGCTCTGGTTTTCTCCAACCATACTGGGAGTTGTAGGTTAATTGGCTGCAATTGGATGGCACGGGGTGAAATGGCCTATTACCCTATTGAATGTCTGTATGTGTAAATTTTAAAGTAACTATGGAAACCAAAGCCAAATGATTGCTGATGTAACAGATGACCAAGTGTTAAGTATAAATATTTGGACTGAAAATCAGTCTATTTCCTTACCTCAATCCGATGCAGTTTATCCATTCTCTGAGAGATAACGGGGAAAACTGTTTTATGTAAGAACTGATCCAGCTATTTGTGATGAGATGTTGCTGTGCAGGCAGGTCAAAGTGTTTGAAACTACAGGTACCTTTGAGGATATGAAATACCTTGGGTACTGACTGAAAGTAATTTGCAGCGTAATGTAATTTCTTGTTGAAAGCAAAATAATTGAAAGGTTTATGAAGTTTGTTGACATTCTTTTAATAACATGAAAGTGACATATCACATACACAGATTTCAGGTGAAGATCCTCTTTCAAAGAGCTGATTGTGGGAGATATACAAACATGCATGTATGTTCATTCCACTTTGCTTTCCTGGTTGACTTCATTTCCTGCTGTCTTTGATTTATATTCCATTTACCTCATTTTTGTCCCATTTCTCTCTTAATCTATTTTAATTCTCTTGATCCCACTTCATTCCAACATTTAAAAAAAATCTGTTCCAAGTCTTTGAACTTCCTTTTGCTGAATTTCACGTTGACCTTGCGCGAACTGAATTCATCCGAAATCTTCAATCTTTCTTCTGTCTGTATTCATTTCGGCTCTGGTTTTTCTTCTGCTTTTGAGACTCTGGTCCTCCCTTTACAATAGAGCTTTCGTTTCTTTGTCCATAATGAATTGACTGTAAATGCTTCACCCTGTCTTTTCCAGTCTCTCTGATCAATAAACTAGCAACAAGATTATCATCAGTGGTAGTGGATATATTTTTCTGAGCTTAAATTGTGAGGATTCCAACTGATTTTTCAATAATTTGCAGATAAATATGTGAGAAGATGTCAGAAAATAGTAAGTCCCACAAAGAGGTTGAGATCAAAATTTAAAAAAAACAGCAAAAGGGAAGATAAAAATTAGCAAGGTTAAAGAAGGATGAAACAATCAATGTACTGTAAAAATTATTTAAAAATTGGACGTACCACATTCAAATTTCAAGATTCCTTTTATTGTCATGTAATAATACAGAAAAAGTAAATTACACACAATTTCATATTCCCTTCAATAAGGCAAAATAAAAATCACCATTAGCATTGCCTGACACCCCTTATAGTAAGAGAAAGAGAAGCAAAAGAAAGTCCCTTCAGAAACACTGAGAGTCCGTGGATTCATCTCCAGTAACGCACAGCTTCTGCAACCACCCAGATGCCTGCTCAGTTGTTACGACCGAGACTAGCAGCAATGGAAATTCACCAAGGAAATCATTTTTTATTAGTAACCATTAATAATATAACACTTCTTAACTCTTAATTTAACCCCAATATGCCAAATGTGTGTGTGTGGCAAAACCAAAACCGTTATAGTTCAGAGATAAGGCTGAAGAGATCATTTTAAAGTTCAGTCTGTTTTGTTTTGAAACTCAGATTCTTTATGTTGTTGCTCAAACACAATTATGGAGTAGGTTCTCAAAACTCATTAAGTTCTGGTAGAGTAGTTTTCAGAGAATTGATTCTTCATTCGAATGATTCCTCCTTCTTGCATGGAGGTTACAGTACTGGTGTTTTCTTCCACGATGATTTCACGAACTCGGGTTACGATCCAGAAACAAGGATGATCTTGCTTGCTTTTGCCCAGAATTGGGTCAGTCACAAGTAGCTATTTAAAATGCCACTGCACCACTGCTCTCTCTCTCTCTCTTGACCAAGAGAAACAGCAAAGTGGCTCTTCCTTCTGAAGCCACTGCAATTCTGTGATCCTCCTTTGACAAGGAGAATACAATGAAGAGTGGCTTTCTGACTGGGGGCTACCGCCTTTTCTGACCTCAGATGTTTCAAGGTGCAATATTAAAATGCAGCTTCTTGACCTCACCTCTGATTTTGTTACATTTCTCCAAAAGCATGAATCATGGCAGATGGCCTTTTGCCTGTTTAGACAAATTATAAAACAAAGGCCTGCTTGTTTGATTCAAATGTATTCCTGAGTATTTGAATTTTATCTCTTTCAAAAGTTTATGAGCTAATGTGGTACTAAGTAATCTGCACAGCTCAACCAGTAGAATGACTGTGAGCAATTGCTTCTGCTTTTATGACTGCTTACACAGCTTCAGCCATCAATGTTTTAACAGACGTTTCACCTTTCAAAATCGTCTCTGTGGGGAAGGGTCTGTGTCTGTGAATGTGATCTTGTCTAGCCATAAAGCCTTTACTAAGAAATATATAATCATTAAAGATCAATATTAGCACAATTCCATCACAACAATTCATTGGCAAACTGAGCTCCAGATCAAAACCTCTGATAAGATCAAGAAGCATTCAGTGCCTGAGGCCCTTTGGGAGTCTCTCTTGCCCTCAGCACACTCTCACTTTCTCAACACTGTGTCACATCTTGCTTTTTTTTCAAACAATTGGGCATTGAAGGGGAAATTATCAGGTGCAATGTTCTGGAAGACCTGTCAGTGATTGTCTATATTTTATATGTGAGTGAGGAAGTCAATATAAGCAGTGTGACAATATGGTTACAAATGTCCCTGTTTTGTTAATAACCCTGACATCTTTGTTTCCTTGGGGGTTAATGTTCATCTTTATGCTGTGCTTTGAACTGTAGCATCTCAGAGCAAAACTGTGCTCTCTCAGTGGTGAATTTCCGTAACTTTCCATTTCCACATGCCATGCCCACTGCTGCTTCAGAACTCTAGGATTGGAGATTGACCCCTGGTGCTTAGCTGACATTCTCCATTTGCGTAAATAAAACTAACTGGGATCATTCATCTTCTCTGAACTACTGATGGCATTTTCATAATTTCATTTTGTGCCTTTCATTTTTTTTAGTTTAATTCAATGCATTGAGCAGGGGAAAATTGCCAATAAACTTCAAGAAACCAGTGGTTAATAAATTAGTTCTCAGGATAAAGAATGGAATGATTGGCAATGTAAATAAATCTTACTGGTCAATTTTCAATGGAACACCATCCACTTTTCATCATTACCTTTCATGACCACCTCAATACTGAAACATTTCCAACTTATTTCATGGCAATTGATGCAATTATGTTAAATCCTCAGCTGGAAGACAGAGCCTGTAGCAAATTATTCTATACTGAGCTACTACAGATGTCAGTGTACATGTTCTTGAGTTGATGTCTACACGGCGATGACAATGTACATGCTGAGAAGTCTAATGTAAAACTGATACCTCAAGGCTTGAATGCTGGGCTGATATAAATCACTGCTTCTGTCACATGAACAGGAAGTGATGTCATCAGCTCAGGGGTGGGGGGGAACCCTGTGTTGAATGCAGTTCAGTTTCCTGCATTTTCCACAGCACATCTGCCATTTTGGGAGCTGGTTTGCTTGATGGTAAGTAGGTTGCTTCAAGCTCCTGAGACTGCTTAATTGCTGTGGTTTGAACTTTTTAAATAGGGTAATAAATTGTACTTTTTACTTTAAATTGGCTGGTTTCAGATCACTGTGAACAGATCTTTTGACTAATTAACCAATGATGTTTGATCAGTGCAATTCCATTGACCTGTTGAATATATATTTATATAGAAGATAAAGAAAGGAACAGTTGAGAATAATTGAATATCATACTGATATCTTTTGACCAGCTTCTACTTTAATGTTATAAATACCCCTGCAATATTGGAATCCTACATAAATAGAAATGCAACAGTCATTATTGCTGGTTTATGTGATTACTGGGTCATTCCAACTCTGTGTGAGAGTGGATACAAAACAGTAGATAAATAAATACTGTTGATAATACGTCCTGTAATTAGAAATAGTATATTTTGACATATACTATTTATTATATAATTGATAATATAATGAATAATATAATAATGTTATTAAACATTAGTCTTTTAATTACGTTCAGTCTATTGCAGTAATCTTCAAGAGGCTCAGTGGTTCGAAGAATGGCTTTGTAAACCAAGGGTTGCAAGTTCCTTCCTCACTGGGGCCTCATTTCTTTGAGGGGTGTGGACAAAATGGTGGCTCTCTGTCTTCCTTTTCAGTAGACAAAGTGAAAGAATTTCATGTATGTTACATTATGTGAAAATAATGGAACCTTTACCTTTACAAATTAATCAAAATGCTTTCAAATTTTGGTATGTTCATGCCTATCTCCTTGATAATTACAGGAAAGTGTGTATGATTTCTCTCTGTCGAGCATAATATTTGCAAACTTGGAGATATGCTGCTGGGTATAAGAGGACTATTGAGCAATTGTAAAGCATTTTGTTTAATGCATCCAAATGTTCTGCTTCCTTCTTCTGTCCTATTCATCTAATAATTATTGTTTGCCTGAGCCACAGAAATTCTTCCAGAGGCAAACAAAAGTTGTTTTTATTCTTATTAGACTGATCCCCCTCGCCCCCTCCCTATCTTATTGAGGTAAAGAGATGGCAAAGAAATATACGAGAATGCACAACCCACAGTATCCATAGGCTGTGATTGTGGAACAGCATGTTCATTCAGAGTTTGAGATCTGCTGCATGGCAATTTTAGCCAACTGAATCAATTGAATACTGATTTTGTTTCTGCTCAATTTTCATGTTTTCATTGTGGGATATTTAGTTTCACTTATTATATACAATACTTTTATTCATTAGCTATTTCCTGATATACATTGAAACAAGAGAGTGCACAGAAATGTCCTTGGAATGACTGTTCACAGTTATTGGAGAACTTCTGGACATAATGTTTCATGAAGAATTTGCAAGATCTTGAAATATTTCATCAATAAGTTTTGGATACATTGGTTCTCTTTGTATTCCTTTCAATAGATTAGACATTTTTGAAGTTCTGTTTTTATATTCGTCCTTCGCCATGCTCCAGTATTTGTTACATACCAGTCTTCATGCTCTGTTGATCATGTTTTATAATTTTAGGCTCAGAGGTAATTCTGTGGCAATATATGATGGCTACTTAGTATTGTCCGGTCAATCACCATCATTTCACTAAGAAAGCATTACATTAAAATATTTGTAAAAACATGCCAAAATGGTGGAGAAACTCAGCTGGTCCTTTCAGTGTCTATAGGAGACAAAGATTTATTTTGAATACAGTTCCTCTCTGGAAGAATCAGGATCACCTTTGTCAAATGCTCATTATCTTCCCTCTTGAAATGCTAAAGAGGCTATATAAATGCAAATTATTATTGACATGATACAAATTCAAAGTAATGTTGTCATCTATAAAATTTTGTGTTTACATTGCTGTCTGAGAGAATTTTTCCAGGATGGTCAGTTGTATATAGGTTGGAAATAGGGATATAAGTGAATAATTTACAATGGCATTGTCTGTGATAGTGGTAGAGAGACCATAAGGGACGTCATCAACCTTAAATATGAATAAGAAAATTTACCGTGGGAGAAGGTTATTGGTCAGTAAGTTCAGAGACAAGAAATCAAGGTCATTAGGGAAATAGAGCAGAGATGATCTCAGAGGTGAATTCTAAATTGTGGCTTTCAGACTCAATGACAGTGATGAGAGTGGATTATTGCAAATGAGGATTTCATCCTGGCAACACTGTTTTGTGAATAAAGGAGTGGACAAAGAGCAGAAACCAAGATGCATTGAGATATTGACAGTTTGCATACCATTGAAGTTGCACACAAAGAATTGTAGCTCTAAAGAAGTGAGGGGAAAATTCTCTTGACTCATGAAACAATATTGAGTGCAATCATCCAAAAAGCTGGTGATGTTGGGGAGCTTATTCCCAACAGTGGATACTCTTGAGGATGACAAGGATGTTCTAATCAGAAAGACTAAGTTTGGGATGTTTTGGAATTTTGAAGAGATAGTCACAGAAATGGGTATTTTGGTCGACAACTGTTGAAAATCCATTTTCACTGATTGTCCCAATTTATTCTTCACATATTCCCATCAGATCCCCACTCCCCAGATTCTACCACTCGCCTACATACATAGGACAATTAAAAGTGGTCTATTATCCTCATCGCCTGCATGCTTTGAGATATTGGAAGTAAATGGAGCACCTAACGAAAACCCAGCCAGAAATATGGAGAACATGCATAACCCACACAGACACGACCAGAGATCTAGATTTAACCAGAGTAACTAGAGTTGTTTAGCAGCAGTTCTGTTCTTCCAGTGTACGTGGAATGAATGGAATGCAAGGAAGCAGATGAGGAAATCCTCAATGAACCAATCTGTATGGAGGCGTAGGGTGGGATAGTTTGAACAGTTCTTATGCAAACAGGGAGGTGGATTTTCAATGATGGATTCAAGCCCAAAACATCAGGAAATAAGCAAAGCTAAAGAGCCTTGATTGTAGGTAGGAAGGGTAAATTGAGTTAGTGACCAAAGGAAAGATATTTTGTACTACAAGGCCTGTGTGGCAAATTGTACAGCAAACTATGCATTTTTAAAATTTTATATAATTTTGGTTTGTCATCTCCTTGAATTGTCTGCAGCTTTCATTTTTTTTGTAATTCTTTATTTATCACACTGAACCATATCAACCAATATATTTACAGATGCATCTCTTTAAATATTCACAGTCACATTTTCTCTTTTTTTCCCCCATCCCTCCTTTCTCCCTTCCCACCCCCCTCCAAAAACAATAAATATTGGACATATAAAATACAAAAAAACAATATCTTTATACAAATGATATACAAACAAAAAAGACATATCATCTACTTATTCACATTAAATCTGATCGTGTTTATCTCCTTATCATTTTAGGTGATGGTGGTCCGAGGACTGTTCCATATATGGTTCCCAGGTTTCCTAATCATTATAACTTTGTCTTTCAAATGATATGTGATTTTTTTTTCCCCAATGGGATACACTTAAACTTGATTATATATTCCATTAATGTTTATAGTCATATGGTCCAACATGGCGATCTTATATCTTTATTTTCACTTCTTTTCTGCCTCTTCACCACCTCCATCCCTTTTTTCCATGACTGTTTTTTAAGTTTTCCTTTTTAATCTCAATATATGACAACGCATTTAAGACATGAAATACCCCAACAATCCCCACAAGCAATAACCCTTTAACCCCAAATGAACCTCCCCTCCTTGGATTCCCTCCTGTCCCTTGACGGCAACCACAACTCCCCTTTCCATTTGGTTTGTGAACTTACTCGCAAGCGTCAACCAATTTCGCTGTGACCCTTATACTCCCAGCCCCCCCCACAGAGAACATTATTTTCCTATACTTATAATAAAGCTCTCTTTTTTTCCTTCTTCCCCTTCTCTTATCCATCTTTAAATCTTTATATTTACATTATCCTTACTTTATATTTTTACATATTTTTGTATATTTTCTTGCCGGTCATCCTTCTTGTCACTCCTCCTCCTCTCTTCTCCTGTCCTGTAAATGTTCAGCAAATTCTTGGGCTTTCTTTGGGTATGAGAACAGTCTATTCTGTTCTCCAGGAATGAATACTTTGAGTACCACTGGATGTCTTAATATAAATGTATACCCTTTCTCCCATAAGATTGTTTTCGCCGTGTTAAATTCCTTCCTCTTCTTTAAAAGTTCGAAGCTTATGTCCAGGTAAAAAAATATTTTTTGTCCCTTATATTCCAACGGCTTATTGTCTTCTCTAACCTTCTTTCTTGCCTGCTCCAGTATGTTTTCCCTTGTCGTATATCTTAGAAATTTTACCTATATGGATCTCGGTTTTTGATGTGGTGACAGTTTCGGTACTAGTTCTCTATTCGCCATTTCGATTTCTATTTCTTCATGTGAATCTGTCGTTCCCACCACCTTCGGGATCCATCCTTTTAGAAATTCCTTCATATCACACTCCTCTTTGCCTTCTTTCAGGCCCACAATTTTTATGTTGTTTCACCTACTGTAGCTTTCCAATATGTCAATATTTTGTGATAATAAATCTTGTCTCTTTAATTTTTTTTTCACTCTCTTCCAACTTCCCTCTTAAATCATTTATCTCCATTTCTACAGCAGCTTCTCGTTCCTCCACATTTTCTACTCTTTTCCCTATTTCAGTCATGACCAACTCTAAGCTTTACATTCTGTCTTCAACTCTTTTCATTTTTCTTTTGATTGAACTAAATTCTAATGATACCCATTCTTTTAATGACCTCACTTGTTCTTCGAAAAAGGCTTTATGTAAACTTTGTCCTTCTATTTTACCTTCTTCTTTCCTTGGAAATTCTTGGTCTTCTTCCTCCTCTTCCTCTGTGTTTGTATCTATGTCTGTGTCATCTTCTTCTCTTCTTTGTATCTTCATCCTTTTCTGGTGAACTGCTTCTGTATCCTTGCTGGACCTCCAACTGGTGTGTCTCCTGTTGTTGGGCCTCCTGTCGCAGGTTGACCCGTTGCTGGGCCTCCTGCCGCAGGTTGACCCGTTGTTGGGGCTCCCGCCACAGGTTGACCCGCTGTTGGGCCTCCTGCCGCAGGCCGCCCTCCTGCCGGGCCTCCCGCCACAGACCGCCACCCGCCGCAGGCTATCCCCCCCCTGCCGGGCCCCCCGCCGCAGGCTGCCCTGTTGCCGCTCCTCCTTTTCCTGCCCTTTGTTCTCTTTCTCACCATTCTTCTTTTCTTCTTTCTTCTTTGCTTCCCCCAGCTGAATGCCCCGATACTGGGACTCTCTTAGCTGGCTGCTCCTCAGCTGAGTCCCCCTCCCGTCGGCGTCGACCTTTTCTTTTACTTGCGCACTGCGCATGCGGAATTCTTCTTGGCTCTAAAGCCATTTTTGGAGTCTGCTGGTCGGGAGGTCACCGCTCCTCTGGGGACTCACCTACACCAGAGATTGGCTGCTCCTCTCCACGGTGGCTCTCTACTCCAACGTGCAGGTAAGGCTTTCTTCTTTCTTCTCCAGTGATTTTCCTCCTTCCCTTTTCTCGGTTATTCCTACTTTTTCTCTTTTGGGGGCCTTCTGTCTCTTCTCTGTAACTTTATCTTTTCTTCCTGTATCTTATGTTTATTGAGCTCTGTTTTTTCACACTTTTTTAAATTTTCTCTGGAGAGGGGTGGTTCCACCCGACCAGCCACTTCTCCATCACGTGACTCCCTGCAGCTTTCATTTCTGATACCGTGGGATTTTGAGCGATTTCAGATACGAATCTAGGATGGATACAATTAATGGGAAGTAGAATCCTACCATCGTCCTATCTTACATCAACTTCAAATGTTTATGTTGCTGATACCATAACAACATTGCAACCTAAAATTAATCAGAGAAAAGACTGAAATTAAATTGTCAACATTACTTCAGGAATGAAATGAATTTCATTTGACATAAATATAGGTTAGCAATAGATAGAGTGACAGTAGAAAGCATCCTATGAGTAAATCCTTCTAAGCATCATTAAAAAATAATATCTAAACCATATCCAATGTAAGACAATGTCCCTTCTTTTCATAGATATTGTCTCAATTAATGATATGGATGGTAAGAATTTTATTCTTCAGTAAGTGGATGTTTTCAAGGACAAAAATAGAGGAGAACTGCTGCTAAAATAGTCTATGACATCTTTTATGTGGTAAAGGTGAATGGAATTAATCCAAATAAATATCTTGTTGGACAGTATGAGAGATGGTTTGGCTTCTTGTTCATGAGAAACCAGAATCTAGTTTATTGTCATGAACATGTTTCGTGAAACTGGTCATTTTGCAACAGTATTATGTTGCAGTGCAAAGTGCAAAATTACTATAAAATTACAGTTGCGTAAATGCAAGATTTTTTAAAAAAAAAAGAAAAAATGAGGTTCCGCCCATAGGTTCATTGTCTATTCAGAAATCTGATGGTGGAGGGGAAGAAGCTGTTTTTTTTTTTTTTACGTTGAGTTTGTGCCTTCAGGCTCCTGTACCTCCTCCCTGGTGGTAGCTGTGACATGGTAAACCACTTTTATGCTGTGTTTGGCTGCTGCCAGTTGGACACGCCTCCTGAGACAGATCCTCACCATACATACCCCTTTGGATGCTCCCCATTCCACTCTGTCTTGACCAGTCAATGAGGTGACGGCTGTTCCAGTCTGTAGTTAATAAAAGCCGATCAGTTTCATAACTTCAGTCTTTTGTGATTATTGATGGTGCATCAAGTGAGAAAAGGGCACGACCTGCGTGATGAGGGTCCTTGGTGACCCACGTCAGTAAATTGTTGTATCATGGGTTGTAAAGCCTCAAGTCATTGCACCCTCTGCAGAACATATGACTTCCTGCCATGTTGATTCTATTGTTATCTTTGGGATGCTATACTATCCATGGCTCTAAACTAATCAGTTAACACCTCAAATAACCCACTGCTTGAAGGAGTTGGTTCATTTCATATTGAGCGACCTTATTCTGCAATTTTATCATAAACAATATGAAAGCAAACCTTTCAGCCAATCACTCGCATGTTGACTGCCCGTTACACAACTACACTGCTCCCATTTTACCTCATGTACCCCCCAATCAATTGCATCCCTTTCCCAGTTCTCATCCTCCCCCCCCCCCCCCTTAAACTGGAGCAATTGACTATGGACACTCAGCCTAGCACTGCTTTGGACCTCAAGGGGAAACCATAGTCACCAGGAGAACATGCAAATTCTAACACAACGATCGAATCTGAGTCTCTTGCATGTTGTGGCAGTTACCATTACTCTGCATCCCTGTTGTTTGCTCTTTTGTTTCAGAATTAGGGATGTTCGTTTCTGTTTTCATCTGTTGTTCCATCCTTGATAACTGAATGACAAACTTGGTGCACTTAAGCCAAAATCTGCTGGTGTTTGCCTGGTATCTGTCAAAGAAGATCCATAGCCGGCAATAATGCATTCAGGAGAGAAAATATCTCAGCGACATGTGCTACTGAAGTTTTTTTTCTCTCTCTCTCAAGTAAAGATGATAAAGACTTTCTCGAAAGATGAAGTTCCAGTACTCATGAAGTTATGAAATCACGCAGTATGGAAAAGTTCCTTCAGCCCAACCCACTAATGTTGACCAATTTGACATTCAATTGGCTAGTCCAATTTGCCTCCATTTGACCCATATTCTTCCAAACCCTTCCTATTCATAAATCTATCCAAATGTCTTTTGAATGTCAGAATGGTTTCCTCTAGCAGCTCATTCCAGATATGGAACGTGCTCTGAGTGGCCATCAGATCCCTCTTAACTCTCTCCCCTTACCTTAAATCCTGTATCCTCTCATTCTAGAATCCTCTACCTTGGGAGAAAAGGAGTGAGCATTCGCTTTCTCCATGCCCCTTATAATTTTAAAAACCTCCATGAGTTATCATTTAGCTCTGATGATCTGGGAAATAAAAACCTAGGTTATAGGGTAGCGTGGCTGTTCCAGCACCAGCGATCGGGACTGTGGTTCAAATTCACGCTGTTTGTAAGGAGTTTGTACATTCTCCCTGTGACTGTGTGGGTTTCATCTGGGTGCTCCAGTTCTCCCCCACCCCCAACATTTCAAAAGTACTGGGGGTTGTAGGTTAATTTGGTGTGGGCTGAATTGGCCTGTTGCCATGCTGTATATCTTTAAAAAAATCCATCTCCCTGTGACTCAAGACTTCCAGTCTTGCCAACATCCTGTCGAACCTCCTCTCTGACCCTTATCAACTTGTCAACGTACTTCCTAAACTCTGGGCAAGCAGAATGCACACAATACGTTTGATCTCACCCACACCTTCACAGCTAGAATGAGGTCACAACTTTTTTCAATGTGCTGCCCAATAAAGGCATACATGCCAAAAACATTGTTCAGATTTCACATTTATTGTCAGAATACATACAGGATATCACATACAACCCCAAGATTCATTTTTTCCAGTGGGCAAGGCAGAAATGCCACTTAATTGGAAAAACTACAAAATGCACACATGTAAACAAATAAAGAATTGTAAACTAGATAATGAATGTAAATAAACTGCAGAGAGAATAAAATAAAATTAATAAAGGCCAAAAGTAAGAGTCCTTAAATGAGTCCTTAAATGAGTCCCTGATTGAGTTTGTTGTTGAGGAGTCTGCTGGTGGAGGGGGAGTAGCTGTTCCTGAACCTGGTGGTGCGAGTCTTGCGGCAGCTAGACTTCTTTCCTGATGACAGCAGCGAGAACAGAGCATGCGCTGAGTGGTGTGGATCCTTGATGATTGCTGCTGCTCTCTGACAGCAATGTTCTTTGTAGATGTTCTTGATAGTAGGGAGGTTTATGCCTGTGATACCCTGGGCGGTGTCCACTACCTTTGGGAGAGCTTTTTTGTTCAGGGGTATTAGTGTTCCCATACCAGACCATAATGTAACCAGTCAGTGCACTTTCCTCCACATATCTGGAGAAATTTACTGGGGTTTCTGGTGTCATACCAAACCTCTGCAAAATCCTGAGGAAGTAGAGGTGCTTCTTCACGATGCCTTTAGTGTGTTGGGTCCAGAAAAGATTCTCTCAGGTAGTGTCTCACAACAACTTAGTTTTGCTCACCCTCCCTACCTCTGATCATCCATACCTGTTTTTTTTCCCCCTCCCTGAAGTCAACAATCAGCTCCTTGGTTTTGGTGTCATTAGGTGCAAGGTTGTTGATGGTGCATCATTCAGCCAAGTTTTCAATCGACCTCCTGAATGCTCCCTCGTCGCCTTTCTTTATACAACCCACTACTATGATATCGTTGGCAAATTTGAAGATGGTGTTATTGCGTTATTGTGAATAGAGCAGGGGACTAAGAACAAAAAAACACTGTGGTGCTCCAGTACTGATGGACATTGAGGAGGTGATGTTCCTACCAGCCCTCATTGATTGTGATTTGGAGGTGAGGAAATCCATGATCCATTCCATACCTTGGAGTTTGAGTCCCAGATCTTGGAGTTTGCTGATTAGTGTTAAACGTGGAACTATAGTCCATAAAGAGTATTCTGATGAATGCATCCTTGCTGTCCTGGTGTTCCAGGGCTTTGTGTAGAGCGAGTGAGATGGTATCTGCCATAGACTTGTTGTTATGATAGGCGAAGTAGAAAGGATCCATGTCGCTGCTCAGACAGGATCTGATATGCATAGGATGCCATAGATGTTCAGTAAAGGATTACTTAAGGTGATGGGTGACTGGAAAGGAAAAAAGAATGAGTACTACACTAGACTATCTGTATTTTATGAGGTCCCTAATTCCCCAGTAAGCTTTAATAATCTTAAAACACTGAGGAAAATGTCAAATTACTTATTTTCTGTGGATTTTGTAATCTACAAACCTGATCACATTCTCACAAATGTGATTTTTGTCAATTTACAAATCATGAAGAACATCAAAATTCTCCAGTTAATTGAAGGGATATATTGCTTTTTTTTTTCAAACCTCAAATTAATGGCCAGTTTTTAGTGTTGCTTTTAGAAAGCAAGACATTTTCTTTGTTTCGTTAGTCTTAAATAGAGTGAAAAATTAGTTGTAATTTATCACAATATTCTTATTAATTAGTTGCTGTCCAGTTCTAAATTGTTAGCGCATTTTGTGTAATAGTAGCTTCTTCGTTCAACTGAAAGAATATTTCAAGAGTATATTGTCAATATTGGCACTTTACTTACAGATTTGAGGTGCCAAATTAATGCAATTTTAAAGAAAACTAATCAAGCTTCTGATGTGAATGAAAGATCACAAAATCCTGTCAGAGAATCATTATTTTTTTAAATATTGAGATTTTTCTTGCATTCCTTCCGCCCTTTGGTTTAACTGATTGAATCATATTCAAAGGACACCAGCAGCTGGCTGCACCTTCACTACGTATTCATTGGTGATCCCAGAGAATGACATTTTGTTTACGACACCCATAAACACTTGATTCCTTTGTGCAACTACAGGGTGAATTTTGAGAACTGTGGCTGTACAAACATGTGAAGTGCATGTTTCACTTTTTTTTTGCCATCTGTTTTTACGGAACACAATTGGTATTTTTAGAATATGAGATAACTGAGAAAGTACATATCCTGCCATTGAAAAGCAGAATATTATTAACAATTTGGGTTAGGTTTTGAAAGATGAAATGAGAGCCTGAACAGAATGTAATAAGTGTCAACTATTTTCCTGGAAATTTCAGTAGTGAAATGGAGCTCCGTTAGAACATACATGTAAGAGTGCATTGTATTTGATCCTTCAATCACAAAAAGCAACATACCAAAAAAATCCAGAGATCTTTCTTCTAAGTAATACAAGAAGTAAAGAACTTGGCCTCGATTTGGATGGAGCACAAAAAAGATTTATTATGATAGCCTTAGCTGTAGCAAAAAAATGTATTATGTCAACCTGGAAATCAGAAGAGAGCCTGAGAATACAGCAATGGTACATAGAAATGAATAAATGTATTCCATTGAAAAAAAATAACATAATTTAAGAAATAACATCACAGTATTCGAACAAATTTGGGAACCGTACATGGAACACAACAGAGAAGTCCTACCGCGGACTTCCACCGCCTAAAATGACAGGAAGAGGAGACGACGAAATGAACTGACCTAATCTGTAAAAGTAGAAGACACAAATTTCTTGTTTATTTTCATTGTGTGATGACATTGTTCAATGGGTTTAATGTATCATATATATTGAACGTTGAGTGAGTGGGGGGTGGGGGGAGATGAAGGAGGGAGGGAAGGGAGGGGAAAAAGGGGAGAAAATGACACTGTATATATTCAAGAGGGAAATGTTTGTGTGTATTTTGGTCAGTTTGGTACATAGTGTGAAAAATAATTTTATTCTAAAAAAAGTTGGCTCAAACAAAATTGTAGCGGATTATTTTAACTGAGCACCACCTTTGTTTATGTAACCTACATCCTTTATTCCCTTTCTGACATGAATAGACTCATTGAGAATTCTCAGGGAGAAAATTCCAATGTTCTTTCTCCTCTAGTTCTGGTCCATGAAGCTCAAAAGGTTTTGCTCCAAGCCCTTCAATTTAAAAGAAGAGTTTTTCACCCCCTCACAGATCTGCATCCAACTTTGTCTCGAGCACCAATTGCTGGCATCTACTCCAAAGAATCACTCTCTGTTGTCTTCTCCCTCTTGGCGTTCTCTTCAGATCACTGTCCGAGTTGTGACATTCAAAGTGTCAACAAGGTTTTGTTGTTAAGATCAACAAGGACTTAACCTGCGTGACCTTATCGATGGTTGTTGGCAAAATCACAGAGGGCAATGAGGAAGTGTACAGGAGTGAGATAAAACCTGGTTCAGTGGTGTTCCAACGACAATCTTGCATTCAATGTTACCAAAATTAAGGAATTGATTTTGGAATTCAGGAAGGGGAAATCAGGAAAGGACAAATCAGTCCTCATTGAGGGGTCAGCAGGTCAAAAGGGTAAGGAACTGCAAAAACCTGAGTGTCAACATCTCTGAAGACAATATCTTGGAGCCATTTTGTCGATGCAATCATGAACAGCCAGGTTGTGAGGAATTTGAGGAGATTTTGTACGTCACCAAAGACTCTTGCAAATTTCTACGGGTGTACCGTGGAGAGCATTCTGACTGGTTGCATCACTGTCTGGTATGGAGGTGCCAAAGCATAGGACAGCAAAATATTACAGAGGGTTGTAAACTCAACTAAAGTCATCATGGGCATTAATCTTCACTTCATTAAGGACATCTTTAACAGGCAGTGTCACAAGAAAGTATCTGCTATCATCAGGGACTCTCACAACCCAGGTCATGCTCTTTTCTCACTGCAACCATCAGGAAGGAGGTACGGGATCCTGAGGATGCATACCGTCCGTTCCAAAACAAAGGTTCTTCTCCCTGCACCATCAGATTTCTGAATGGACAATGAATATGTGGACACGACCTCGCTTTTTCTTATCTTTTTGCACAAATTATGTATTTTTAAATGTTTTATTAATATAATTGTAATTTATAGCAATTTTGCACCTGTAAAATACACAATGTTGCTGCAGCAAAATAACAACTTTTGCGACACATGCTCATCTCAATAGAGTTGATTCTGATACACAATTGTAGTCTGATGATGTATTTATACTGCAAGCTAAACATAAAGAAATAATTATCTTCAAGCAGATCGGTCTGCCACTTGTTCAGAAGGGGAGATTATGCCACAAGATGGCTGACTCCAGATGGTACATCAGTGGGAGGTTAAGCAGCCAGTATTAACTGCATACATGTCCAAATTCTAAAGGATGTGTAAGTCTGAAATAGTCTCTTCAGTTTTTACAGGTCATGACGACAGTTGGTATGAGATTTTGTCAATGCTCAGCAATAGAGAAATTAATTGGACATTAACACTCATTCATCTTAAATCTAATCTAAGAATGGTGGTGAAAATCAGTGGATATCTAAAAAGGAAAATCAAATTTATTGTCAAAGTACAAACATGACATCACGTACAACCCTGAAATTCTTTATCCTAGGCCAGGCAGAATTTCTACTTAGTCGTCACTGTAACTTGTACTCAAGAAGAATGATATTTAGACAAAACTAGAGAAATGTAAGAAAAAAAAGAACATTAAAAAACTGCGCAATGCAGAAAAATAAATATTCAGTAATAAATAACGTGCGAAGTCTCCTTAAGTTAGCCTCTGATTGAGTCTGTTGTTTGGGAGTCTGAAGGTGGAGGATAGCAACTGATCCTGAACATAATGTTTCTTGTCTTGTGGCATCTATACTTCCTTCCTGTGGCAGCAGCAAGAACAGAGCATGTCCTGAGTGGTGTGGGTCCTTGACAATTGCTGCTGCTCTCCGATGACAGCATTCCATGTAGATATTCTTGATGGTGAGGAGAGTTTTGTCTGTGATGTACAAGGCTGTTTCCACTACCTTTTGCAGGTCTTTTCCCTCAGAGGTATTGGTGCCCCCATACCAGGCCATGATACAGCTGGACAGCACACTTTCCACTTCACATCGGTTTCCCAAGGTTTCCAATTACATTACAAACTTCTGCAAACTCTTGAGAAAGTAGAGGTGCTGACAAGGTTTCTTCACAATGATATTGGTATGTTGGGTCCAGGAAAGTTTCTCCAAGATGGTGACTCCCAGGAATTTAAATTTGCTCACCCTCACTACCTCTGATTTCCCCAATGACAACTGGATCGTACACCTCTGATTTTTCTTTCCTAAAGTTTACTATCAGCTAAGGAGGGGTCTTGGTGATATTGAGTGTGGGTTTGTTGTTAGTACACCATTCAGCTAAGATTTCTATCTCCCTCTTGTATGCTGACACAATCCAGTTTTTATATCATCTACTAATGTGGGATCATCTCCAAATTTGTAATTAATGTTGTTGTCATATCGAGCCACACAATTATAGAAGAAATTCAGGCAGAGCAGAGTGCTATGTGCACAACCCTGTGGATAGAGATTGTGACGATATGTTCTTGCCAATCTGCACTGATTGGGGTCCTTTACCTGCAGTAACCTCTGTCAAGTGAAGACTTGTACAGGCATACGTTGGCAATGTTAGATATACATGTGAATCCAAATTTAGATATCTGGATGTAAAATATTGGCTCCTTCATTTAGAATGCACAATGCCTTTTTTTTAAAAAAAAAGGATGCTCTACATTGAGGCTATTTACAATATTTTGAAAGGGCCCATTATTTAGCAAAAGGCAGCAACTTAAATCTAGATAATGCTCAGTGATTTACAATTTGGGCTTTTACTTCAGTATCCACAAGTCATGGTGGGATTTACATGGAATATTACAATTTAAATAAATTATTCCTATTCACAATTATGTTACGTTTCTATCTTGAGTTCAGGGTCTGCACAAAATTCCATAAATGACCATGTAACAGTTTTTTAAGACGTTAATCTTCAAAGTTCATTCAGCCCTTCAAATTTCTAATTTGAATTCCGTCTCTATGTACTGATGACAAAGTAAGTTGATGTCTTTTTCCACAACCAATACAAAATGACTTTACTTCATTGCTCGTGTAATGTGTTTCGTCAAATTTACTGGAAGTGTCAAGTTTAACATCGTGATTTCTAAAGTACTGCAGTTAAATAGGAATGAAACTAGCTAACCATCTACTTTATAGAATTAAACTGCAGTTGATAGTGGAAATTTATATCTTTCTGCAAATATTATAGAAATGTCTGGTGAACATTCCCACTTCTAATTTCTTCAGTTTGATTTTAGTGGAATCAAATAAAAAAAATAGTTAAAGCAGCTTGTCAGTAGAGAGTATCTGATTAACTCAAGCTGCTAAAGACAGATTGCTCCAACCCATATATGCTATTTTACACCAATGAAGATGTATTTCATTTCTGCAAGGATATAAATGAGGGGACTCCAGTGTTTTTACTTCAAATAATCTGGAAAATCAATTTCTTTTTTTTTAAATAGTCACCTATAACTTGTGTTATTGTAGATCATATGTAGAAATGTGCTTTCTCCTTTCTTTATTTTAAAAACTTTATTTAAAATTTTTCAAGATCTAAAAAAAACAATCTAAAGTAAAACTACCCCCTCCCACCTACCCCACCCCCTACAAACCTCGGAGCATATTTAAAAAAATACAATAAAATCAACTTATAACAGGGTGTTGTGTGGTTTGCCATTTTTACATCTTCCATCACATACTTAGCTTGTAAACCCATACATTTCAAATATAAACTCCACATTCCATCCAAGAAAGAATAGTTATTGCGCAAATTGTAAGTTATCTTCTCCAAATAAATACATGATTGAATTTCATTGTGCCATCTCTGTATTCTCAATTCAACATCATTTTTCCAAGTTACATCTACACATTTTCTAGCAACCGCCGATCCAAAATGTATAAATGCAATATGATGTTTCTCCAAACTTGAATTAGCTGTAATTGTATTCATTTATCCCAATAAACATACCCAAGGATCGACGTACAAATCTATTTTGATAACTAAATTTAATAACTTTTTCCCAAAAAGGCTTAATCTTTATACAATCCCACACCGAATGTAAAAAAAAAAGTACCTATCTGATCAGCGCACCGAAAACACACATCTGACTGTCTCAACCCATAATTTTTCAGTCCAGTACTCGACGGACTGACCCTTGCACATAAATAGGATTATTTTTAGTAACCTCAAAATCGTGCAATAGACATTATTGTCCATTAAAAATTTTGTGTTGCATGCAAATGCACCTTCAAGGTTGACAGCACAATAAAACAATGAACCTTCTTGTTATCAATATAGATCTATCCATCATTATATGACATTTAAGGGAATGGAGCCAAACATTTTTTTTGCACTTGCTTCCCAAATATTCACTGAACAAAATCAAAGAATTACACATTGGCTACACTGCAGAAGGAAGCCATTTAGTCTGTTAATTTTACACTGGAGATATGTAAAAGCATGCTGTGCTCTTCCAAATTCTTGTAGATTCTTATCCCGTTCTCTTTTGAATATGGCAATTGAACTTGCCTCTATTGTCATGCCATCCATTTGGTCTTTAAAAAAATTACTGTTATTTTTGCTTCATTAACCTATCATATTCATTCCATGTTTTCTGGTGTTAAACCTTCCCACAAAAGGGAATATCCATATATACCTTCATGATTTTAAGCCCCTTTATCAGAACCTTTGGTGACTTCCTCCATTTCAAGGACTGTCTCAGGTTCTCCACATGAATAAAAGTCCCATGGAATCATTTTCAATGGATTATTGCTGTGTATACTCAGATTTTACTATTCCTGACCCTACATTAGACTTGTGCCCGCCAGTTTAATTGCTTTTCCCATTCCTCCTGACAAATTGTAACTCTTTTCATCTATCAGCATTCTTTTACACCTGTCATTTACTTCCCAATTCTACTAGCCTGAATATTTCTCCTTGAAATGCCTCGTGTTGATTGTGGCATGTTATCTCAGCAAGTCTCTCCATTGAACATAACAGTAATCTTATTTCTTTCATACTCTTCACTCCAGGAGCAATCACAAGATAATACTAAGCAGCATCAATCATATTTAATTTATTTTTAGTATTCTGAAAATTCTAAATTTAATTTTCCCACTCCTAATTATTCATCAGCATAATGGGAGATGCGCTTGCATGGTCCATGTATGAAACCTTACACCTTGAAAGTCAAAGTAAACCAAAGCAATTAAACCAGATCAATTAATAATGTAAATTTATTGAATAAAGGGATAATTTTAATAATGTGGGATAAACGACAGGTTTATTATGTCAAAATATGCGGTGAAAGGTGAAGCAAAAGGCTTTGTATCTGACATCAAACCATTTTAAATAGATTTTCTTTGAAGGCTGATCCTCAGTTTAAGCATGCAAATGTCTAAACGTGGACAGTTGATTGTGAATCTAGTAATTATCTAATTTTGTGGAAATACTAATAAGGCTATCTCTTCATTTGTATTTGCACAGTCCTGATTTTCCAGTCTGTGATTAAGAGGCATTCTCACCGATGACCTCAAAGAGACTTATCCACAGCAATTAAGCTGGCACTACATGTGATTTGCCTTTTTTTTCCTGATCAGAGATGTGCATTGCTACTTTTTATATGTACTTCTTGGCAGCTAAAGAAGTGAAATATTTATTTGACACTGAGAGCAAAATTCAAAATTGGCATGTATCATTTAGAAGCTGAACTATCATTAACCTTTTCTGAATAACATTTAACATGGACAAGCTAGGTGTTGTCCTTGGTACATTAAATCACGACTGGGCTCTGGAGAGAATAGTACTACTGAGAACACTAGGGGTATAGATACATAGTTCCCTGAAAATTATGACTGGAAGCCAGGCTGGTGAAGAAGGCAATGTTGTATTCATCAGTCAGGGCATTGAGTACAAGAGCTGATAAAACATGTCACAGCTGTACGAGGTATTGGTGAGACCATGATTGGAATATTGTCTGCATTTCTGGTCACCTGGCTACAGGAAAGATGTTATGAAGCTGGAAGGGGTGAAGAAAAGGCTTGGGTTATAAGGACAAGCTGGATAGGCTGGTGAATTTTCCACTGGAACACAAAAGGTTAAGTGGTGACCCATAAGGGGTATATAGAATCATGAGGGCTACAGATTGAGTGAATAGTCACTGTTTTTTTCCCTCTCATGGTAAGTGAGTCAAAAACTTGAAGGCAGAGCTGGAGGAAAGATTTAAGTAACTTAGAAGGAATACCTTTTTACACAGAAAATGGTGGATGTTCAGAACAAGCTGTCAGACGCAGCTGTGGAGGTAGGTACAAATACAAGACATTTAGACAGGTACATGGATAGGTAAAGTATAGAGGGCTATGGACCAAATAAATGGGACTGTCTCAGGTGACAACTTGGCCCAGATGGACGAGTTTTGCTGTATCGCTCTATGCCTCTTACATTTGGAATTTTCAAGATTTTATTCCACATGCAGATCAGATTTTTCAAAAGCAGTCAAGTTTTCCACTAGTAATCTGAGCTTTAAATTCTATTTAAGATCGTAGCTAACAGCAATTGTGTGCAACATTTACAGTTTATTTGCTGGGAAAATAGTACTCAAACATTTGAATTTTCGTCCAATCGGTGATTTATGCTGATCGCCCTGTCTTTTTTTAAGTGCAAAGGCGTACTTGATGGTGGTGCAAGGTATGAGTGATGTAATCAAACCTGGATTTCTACACCAGATGCTTCAGATTCTTTCACGAAGTAACAAGTGAAATGTAATGGTTTTGTCAAAACTGCAACTGAAAATTAGAGATCAAATTCCATACTGTGGAGCAAGTAGATCTATCTCTCTCTGCACATATGTTCTAATTTTCAGTGTAAACTGCTTGAGAAATATTATTATTGCACATAGAGAGCTGACTTAAAACCTTTTTTTTAAAGTGAACAGTTTCAAAATGGTTTAACATTAACATCTGGGTGCATTGTGTTGTGAGGTTTCATGTAACATTGCATCTGGGTGCATTGTGTTGTGAGGTTTCATGTAACATTGCATCTGGGTGCATTGTATTGTGAGGTTTCATGTAACATTGAATCTGGGTGCATTGTGTTGTGAGGTTTCATGAAACATTGCATCTGGGTGCATTGTGTTGTGAGGTTTCATGTAACATTGCATCTGGGTGCATTGTGTTGTGAGGTTTCATGAAACATTGCATCTGGGTGCATTGTGTTGTGAGGTTTCATGAAACATTGCATCTGGGTGCATTGTGTTGTGAGGTTTCATGAAACATTGCATCTGGGTGCATTGTGTTGTGAGGTTTCATGTAACATTGCATCTGGGTGCATTGTGTTGTGAGGTTTCATGAAACATTGCATCTGGGTGCATTGTGTTGTGAGGTTTCATGAAACATTGCATCTGGGTGCATTGTGTTGTGAGGTTTCATGTAACATTGCATCTGGGTGCATTGTGTTGTGAGGTTTCATGTAACATTGCATCTGGGTGCATTGTATTGTGAGGTTTCATGTAACATTGAATCTGGGTGCATTGTGTTGTGAGGTTTCATGAAACATTGCATCTGGGTGCATTGTGTTGTGAGGTTTCATGTAACATTGCATCTGGGTGCATTGTGTTGTGAGGTTTCATGAAACATTGCATCTGGGTGCATTGTGTTGTGAGGTTTCATGAAACATTGCATCTGGGTGCATTGTGTTGTGAGGTTTCATGTAACATTGCATCTGGGTGCATTGTGTTGTGAGGTTTCATGTAACATTGCATGAATTGGTCCAACTTTTTTGGTGAATTTGCTTGCATCTGACTTCCAGAAGTCTTTCATCTATTCCCATCCTGAACCCTAGCCCAGTAACATCCAGAGTCCTTATATTTTTGCTGCATTTATTCACATGATTTTTTTAAATATTTCTCAAGATTCATGTCAGTAAATTCCATTGAACATACTTTATTACATTTTCAGGCTAGGCAATTCATTATCCAGTAATCGAAGAAGCTTAGTAAATCATTAAAATCTCATTTAAAACTCACATAATCAGCTATAGATTTTTCAGGCAAATTTATAGCAAGACCACTTCATAAGTAGCTTACATTCATGTCAGATTTCCTTAGATTATGATGAAAGCTGCAAATGGCATTCTGTTGAGAAGTTGGTTGAAAGACTGAGAGTCACCTCAGGATCTCTGAATTAAAGGTTAAACTCCCAAAATTGTGTGTTTCGCAGAGAAATGCAGGTGGCTTCAGTCATTAACTATACCCCAATGGGACTTGACTGAATATTCTTCAAAGCACCTCATTAGCCTGTTATAAAATCCACGGAGAGGAGCAAAACATAAACAAGTGGCTGGCAAAGGTGAGAAAACAGCTGTTCAGTTTGTTTAGATAAGACTACTGAGACATTCTTGGACTGCCACCGAGTTCACTCTGTCACCTCAAATGTAACCTGAGGGATAATCACCAGCTGTGGTGGAGCCCTGGTAAGTTTTACAAGCTTTGAATAAATGGCCATGGAAGACCATGAGTATCGTTAAAAACAAGCTTGCCCTGGTCATAAATAATTGTTTCCATCTGCTTTACAAGAAACACTGCTGCAATAAAACACATCTGCAGCTTCAGACTAAAATACATTGCTGTAGTATTTAGTCAGCACGGTTATATTTTCTGAAATGAATTATTATGACTGGACAGATCAATAATTTCAAATTCTAGTTGCAGCATAGCCATGTGGTTGTACACAAAGTGTTAGTGATATTGTTCGATACAAATATTCATCATGAATAATTAATGTAGACAAAGAATGGAATCTGGAAATATTTTTGAACAGTTCTGCTTTATTTTTGCACCTACAGGCAATACATTTGCAGTAATGTCCTGTTTCCCTATTAACACATTCTGTCAAATGAAGAGATTAAATATTGCTGACAAAAATTTATTGTATGCAAGAGCTAAAATTAACACTTGTAGGAAATTAAACTGCAGTATTTCACACACATTTTATGTTGGCCATTTATTTTCCATGCTTTATTTTAATACTTGTCAAGATAAAGATTTCACAGCCATATTTGGAATATTTTCCAGTTTAAGCCTTTACTGTCAACATCACTTAACCTCAAATCAGATTTTGCAAAATCTATTCTTGTAATCAATAAGTTGTCTTAGCTTTAACCTTTTCTTGAATCATAATTCTCATAGTGAAGGTTCTCACAGTTATTGAACTGTGAGTATGATGCATTAGACCAAGTGGTAATGAAATGAGGATGATGTGTAACAAGATGGAAGCTTGCGCTGATGTAGTCTCGATTCAACCTGCTTCCTTTGCTCATCTCAGCCAGTCGAGGTCACAGGTTGGAATGTGCTGTTGGACAGGTCCAGCAAATTTCTTCCAGGTTGTATATATTGCAGCCACAATGTGTTAGTGGAGGATGTGTTCAAGTGACATGGTTGGTAATTGGATCCCCTGAGTGAAATCTGAACAGAAAATGTAAATTCTGTTCTGACAACACCTTAAGTCAGGATTGTGCCAAGTTCTGTGGAGCTGTGGAATTGTGGTGACTACCGTGCCTCTGTGCTACCTACTCAGAACGCTTGGAGGAAATTCCAAGGCATGTAGGCATGTATTTAAACATTTGAGGAAGAATGGGACAAAGGAGGATTATGCACCCAGAAATTAATTAATTGCTATTGGTTGCACTCTCAGCTCTCAATGTTGTTTCCATTGAAGTGAATGGAATCAAATGGGCTTCAATGTGTGCATATAACAGGGTGCAGGACAATACAGTTAAAGTGATCTCAAAGTTCAGAAACCAGTTGAAGGATTTCAAAAATCATGCCCAGGCAGAAGAACCGTTGGATAAACTGCCAAATATTGTCATAGCAGATACTATGAATCATACTGTGGGAGAATGAGAACAAATGGACTGAGTCGTCTCCAGATGAATGTAATTCAAAATCTGAAGATGCACATTTGATTGTATTATGTCAGGGAAAGGAAAGTGACAGATTCATTTAAGTGCAAATGAGACCTTAATGTGATAGAGTAATTTATATAAACCCCTTTGTTATGAAATTGCATTTAAATGTTATAATTTTGAATCAAGTTAACCTCTAAACTTAACGCTCAGTGACAAATTTACAGTTTGCAAATTATTGAATTGAGAACTATGAATAAATTGCTGTTTGGTTTACTCTTAAATTAATATTTACATTGGCTCCTACATAATTAACATCACTGTTCCTGAACAAGTCCAGGTACATCCAAATAGTCCAGGTACATCCAAATAGTCCAGGTACATCCAAATAGTCCAGGTACATCCAAATAGTTTCTGCAAGAATCATCAGCTCTAATCATGGTTTTAGTTTATAAAAATATATATTAATTTCAAAGATTTTCAAGAAGATCAATTGATTTCAAAATGCTAAGAATGGTGGAAATAATTTTTCTCTTGGTCATAGAGAGTTTTAAAAAGTCTGGTAAAAAAGTAATTGTGGGAGAAAACAATTGATGAACAGCTTCACTAAAAAGCCAATTGACAAATTAAATGGATGTAATTTAGCCTGTTTATTTTGAATATTCCCTCGAGTTGTCTCAACCACAAAGTGTTTTTGTTTTCCCCCATTAAAAAGTTATGTTAAAGTTAGAGTATGCCACTGTCATGCCATATGTTATGTCACTGATTTCCAAGTAAATTTTGTATTCAAGATGCCATGAATACTCTGGAACAATGAAGTTTTTTTAGGAAAGAACATTCTCTGTGATTTTTCATCCCTTGTCATTCTTATCATTTTGCCTCATCATCCCGCTCTGGCTCCTACCTCGACTCTGCCACAGTCTCCTCATCATTTTGATATATCTGTGTATTTATTAGTGCAAAAGTAAGAGATCCAATTCAAATCTTCACCTGTTTAAAATCTACTCTGAATATTTGAGATAATCCTAAATATAATATGTTCCTCCTTTAGGATAAGATGGTCTTGTGTAAATGAAACAAGACCAAACTACCCTCTCTTTGTTTCTTCAGCAAGTCTCTGAATTCTCTTTTGCACTATGAGAGTTATTGGCTTGAACGTAATGCATCGATGCTGAGGGACGTAACTTTGCTGTTATACTTTTCAAAATAGTTCTCAATGATGATCTTTACAGTCTGCAAAGGGAACGGTATCACCAAATCTTCTCAAAATGAGAACAATTCATTCTAATAAAGCCCATTATTAGACACAATTGAGAATTGAGACAGTCAGTGATTTTCCTTGATAATATAACATTAATTAGGAAGAACACCCCCGTCTCATCAATATTGTGAGCTTTCAATAATCCTGCTATTGATCAGAATACACATGGTCTGCTCTGACTGGGTGAAAAATATCAAGCTATTGTTGTCTAAATTTCTTTTCTTGTTCATTCATCACCAGTGTTGCAGTTTAACTTTTAACCTGCATTCCATGTGTCTGTAGCTGCTCATTGATTGGATGGGATTACAGAATTACCCCACTACTCCTGACTGCAATATTGACTGCTGTTTTAAGAACTAGGCATATACAACCTGTCAATTTAGAAAATTGACACTGGGTTGCTTGGTTAAAACTGACTTTATATACTTAATGTATCTATTGGTAGCTATTAACATAAGGGCACATCTTAATATGCCAATGAAGACAAAGATGTTGAAGAATAGAGCAGACAAGTGTGTTTAATGGATGTTACTGAATTTTTGAATGTTTTTGGATTTTTGAAATCAACCACGCGCACTTTTGTTTGAATATATGCACATTCTTCTGTGGTTTTGATAGTTTGCAAAAACTATTTTAGTTAAGATATTCAGCATGTATTGACTTCATTCCTTTATGCAAGTCATGGGAAACAAAGGACAGTTGGGAATTGTAATTGGTGAAATTATTTAATTTGATGAATCATATTTGAATTGGCTATTAAAGGTCACCAAATGTAGGCAAAGATCATAAGAGTATAAAATACACTATGGACCTAAGCCGAGAAGATTCATAAGAAATACAAGCAGGAGTCAGCCATTAGCTCCTCCACTCAATTGGATCATGGATGATTGGTGACTTTGCTGAAGTAATCTCGTATTTCTTGATGCATTTGGATCAGGAAGAATTAATTCTCATTTTTATTAGTATGTGCCGGTGATATTAAAAAAAAATGTTGATAAGGTACTTGTCATTCTGTCATTGCACAGAATTAATTGAAGAATATTGTCACACTTCTGCATTTATCTTTCAGACTATCTTCTTTGACATGTTAAATAGTGATTTTTATTTAAACTCTTTTTTCATCCATGTGGATTTTACTCCTGCATTTGTGTTTTTTTTAAATCTGCCACTGTCATAAATGGCCTCTGCTCTGGAAAATTGGTCTTTTCACCCCAAAGTCCTTACTTTCCACTTTGGTCTTTGAATGCAGATTAAGGAATAACAACACACAAAGAAATGATTGAAGTCAAATGGTTCGCAAGCAAGATGTATGTTCCAAACAAGCAAAATATCTTAACCTCTCTTTGAATCACTATCCATAAAAACACAATGAATCCGCCTATTCAATGCTGAGCCACTCAAAAGACATTTGCAGACGTATGTCCAAACATTTCTGGGTTCAAGTTGTGAAAGAAAGTATATATTTAAAAAAAAAACACCATCCCAAATAAATGACATTATCCAACATGACATTTGATCTGGCGGTTCATCATTACTGAGGCTGGAGTACTAATATATTTTAGCTAATTGGTTGATAAGTGTATCCCACTTGAACCTGTTGCTGCTTCCATCCATGTTTTGTAAGATGATTATGTCTCTTCCTTCAGAGAAGAATACTGTATATTAATTATGCATTGAATTTGTGTTTCATTCGATTGATTTCTTTCAAGTAATATTCGATTAATTTACTCATGGGAAGGAGCATTTAAACGTGACAATTATCTTATATGAATAGCTCATAACATTTACATGTATTACAGAATATTTTCAGAAGACAATGTTAGTAACCATTAAATATGAGCTTTGCTCCAAACAGCCAAGAAGATGAATTGGAATTTAGTGTCATGAACACGTGTCACGGAATTATTTTCGTTATGTAGCTGCATTACAGGTGCAAACATTACTATAAAATATATTTTAAAACAAATTAGTTAATTAAAGATTAAAAAAAAAGATTAAAAAATGAGGTTGAACTTGAGGTTCATTTTCCATTCAGAAATCTGATGGCAGAAGGAGAAGCTGTTTTTATACCACTGGGTATTTGCCTTCAGGCGACTGTGCATCCTTCTTGGTGGTAGCAGTGAGAAGAGGGCAAGGTCTGGGTGGTGAGGATAGAGGCTAGAGATTATTAAGTAGCCAGACAGTAGCAATAGAAATTAGCCAAGTGTTATGTCTAAAATAATACTTTTATTATTAGCACCTTATCTAACTGACCTAAACTTGACTCCAAACTCTGCGCGACCTGTGTGCACGAGTAAAATATCCCAAATCATTACAATTCAGGCCCAATTCTGGAACGTCAGTTCCAAGTCCAGTCTCAGAAATCAAGTGTTGAAACAAAGACTCCTAAACTAATGCAACGAGGTGTTGATGAATGAGATGGGTGAGACCAAGTTGACAGTCTGTTGTAAACTCATGAAATTGTTGTTGAGTTACTTCCCAAGTGATTTTCTTTTTACTACCCTTTCTTTTTGCATCGGGGACACAAAGTGAGCATTTTTTTTTTCACGAGGCTTCCAGAACCCTTTCATGGGTCAGTCAAAATAACCGTCACATTGGTCACAATCAAAATACAGTATTTCTCTGCTTCTAGATCCCTTGCATGGGTCAGCCATTCAAAGTGACCTTCCCTTTTTGGTCATGGTAGATCCACTAATCCCCCTTTAAAAGGGACCATTCCTTTGGCCATGCTAGGGTATTCTCCTTACAGAGGGAAATCAGACAAATTGTCTTTTGCCACACGAGGCCACTTCAGCACAGTATCCCTTCAAAGAGATGCTTGTTCAAGTATTGCTTCCTTAAAATGGCCGCATAGCAAACTGTCTTTAATCTGTTGGTCACGAGATCTCTGCACCTATGTTTTCCAGGGCTTTCCTCTCTCTTCAGAAGTATCCAATTTGGGTACACGCTGTCCCCAACTTGTTAACTTCCCATATCTTGCAGGGCTTGCAGCTTTATTCTCTTAAAGTAACAGTCCCACTGAAATGAAAATGAACTGAAAATAGGAGCATGTAATAAGACACCACCTTTTCTACATGTCATTAATGGAATGAAGACTAATGCCTATCTGGCTGAGTTCACAACTTCCTGCAGCCTCTTTCTGACCTATGCATTGGCACCTCTGTATCAGAAAGTAATGCAACTAGTCAGAATGCTTTCTGTGGTACAGCTGTAGAAACTTGAAGGAGTCTTTAGTGACATTTATGAGTTACCAAATCTCCTCAGACTCCTTTTGAAGTATAGTCACGGTGAGCCTTCTTCATAATTACTTCGACATGAAGGCTGCAGGATAGATCTTCAGAGATGTTTACACCTAGGAATTTGGATCTCTTTACCCTTTCCTCTACTGACCCCTGGATGAGAAATGGTTTATGTTCTCCTGATTTCCCCTTCATAAAGTCCACCATAAGTTCCTTTAGCTTTGCTAAATTTGGAGCAAGTTTATTGTTGTGACACCACTCAACTAGTTGATCTATCTCACTCCTGTACACTACCTCATTGCCATCTGCGATTCTGCTGACAACCGTGCTGTCATTGGCAAATTTGAAGATGGCATTTGAATCGTGTCTTGCCACACAATCATGGGTGCAGAGAGAGTGGAGCAGTGGGCTAACCATGCATCCTTGAGTTGATTGTCATTGAGGAGGAGACATTGTTACCGATTTGCACGGACTGTGACCTTCTGATAAGGAAGTCAAGCACCCAGCTGCAGAGGCCAAGGTTTTGGAGCTTGATGACCAGTACTGAGGATGAAAGCTGAACCGTTATCGATGAAAAGCAGCTTGATATATGTGACGCTGTTGCCCAGGTAGTCCAGGGCTGAGTGGAGAGCCAGTGAGATTGCATCTGCTGTGGAGTAGTTGTGGTGTTAGGCAAATTGCAGTGGGTCCAAGTCTTTACTTGGGTACCAGTTAATTCGGGCCATGACCAACCTCTCAAAGTACTTCATCACAGTAGATATGAATGCTACTGGGTGATCGTCATTGAGGTATCTCACTCTGCTCTCCTCGAACATTGTTACGATTGATGTCCTTTCGAAGTCGGTGAAATTCTCCGAGTGCAGCAACAAGCAATAAAAGATGTCCGAGAACAATCCAGCAAGTTGGTTGGCACATATTTTCAGTACTGTGCCAAATATGCCATCAGGGCCTGCTGCCTTGCATGGGTTTACCCTCTGGAAGAATGTTGTGACATTGGCTTCAGATATAATCATCACAAGATCACCAGCTGCTGCAGGGATTCTCATTGGTACTGCTGAATTCTCCTTCCTAATGTAAGCAGAAGAGATGTTCAGCTCATCAGGTCGTGAAACGTCACAGCCATGTAGAATATTAGGCTTTTCCTTGTAGGATGTAATGGCCTGCAAGCCCTGCCATTGCTGGCGAGTAGCTGGCTCTGATTCTAGCTTCCCTCGGAATTGCCTCTTTTGCTGCTGAGATAGCCTTTCGTAGGCCATACCTGGATTTCCTTTCGCGATCTGGATCACTGGTCTTGAACGCCATCGGCCTTGTCCTCAGCAGATTGCGAGTCCTTTGATTCATCCATGGCTTTTGGTTTAGGTACTCGCGATATGTGTGCTTGGGCATGCAGTCATTCTCACAGGTCCTGATGAAGTCAGTTCAGCCATGGCATATTCATTCAAGTTTGAAGATGTGATAATTTCACCATTATTTTGTTGACTTTGCTTGTGTAAAGAAGGTCGACACTGAGGAAAACCAACTGTACTTCAGGTAGCACCAAAGAATTTCAAAGGTTTCCTCTTCAAAAGTTTGATGAGATTTCTGCATCATCCAAAGAATGCATCTTCATTTTTATATCCGTGCAACAGGACATTTCAAATTTCAGTGGTGATCAGATTCCAAAACATCTGACCTCACATTTCATCACCGAATTTAGTGTCATGCTGTCAATCTCTCACTGTGCTTAGTCTGCACTGCTGGCATTGGACGTGGATTATCTCTACCACCAAGGGCACTCCCCTTGACTATAACTGTGTACGCACTTGCAGAGCTTGCAAAGCCGTGTTAACAACTGAAACCCTAAAATCCCCATAATCAAGAATTCAAGCAACTGGCAAAAAATAATTGTGGAAAATAAATAGGTAAAAAAATACAAACGTTTAACATTAATGCCCCCACCAATCACACAATACACAATGTCAAGCGACTGGAAAATTCACTTATCCGGCATGTGCTGGATGGGGGGGGGGGGGGGGGGGGGTGGGGTGGTCAACTGTATTTTGAAACTCCACTCATTACCTACTAAATTATATCATGTTGAAAGATGAGCAATGGTGGACCATGATGGAGTGATGTTGAAAGCAAATTACAAATGATTGAGACAAAACTTCTTTACATAAAGAGTACTTGCTAATTTTGGAATGACCATTGCTCTCAGGCACTTACAATTTACACAATAATATTTTGAATAGTTTTGGTAATCTAATCCAACTAAATTAGTTCAATATTTGAAAATAGCATTATTATGAAAATTGAAAATATCTTGCTTGCCTGAAGCTATTTGCATTTGATGTTGGCCCTTATTTACAAACCATTAGACATAATTTGTTTTCAGTATTCACCATGATACATTGTTAATACATTGGAACAAATATGAACTTGCTGAGAAATAGGCTCAGAACCACACAAGATAAATTATTAAGAAAGAATTGTCGCCTGACTTGAAGCAGCAATGCTTCTGATAGCTTGGACATGGAACATAATTTTTTTAACGCATTTTTACAAGAAATCAAATTGCAAGATTGAAAAGAATGTGTCAGTGATGAACAGGTTCCACGAGCTATGTCTCAATCATTAACCTTGTACTGAGGAAATTAGGAAAAAGAGTAATGTGTATGTACCATTACCAAAAAAGAATATCTTCTTTTCTAACGATATAGTCAACATTTAAGGTTTGTAGACTACCAATATAAAATAAATTTCAAGTCAAAATTTGCAAAACCATAGCATTTAAGTGACGATTTGAGTTCCGTACCATCTCCTGTGTCCAGTTTTAATGTTATGTTTGTTCACATCTGTTTCCTCTGCACATTGAAACAAAATATATCTCACTCCAAGGTCCACTAAACTGAGCAAATAAGACCTATTTGAAGAAACTGCTCTTTATGCTCTGTCCCAGCATTATAGTAAACATCGCATTTAAAGCAGATTATCTGGTTGTTCCAAAAGGAAGATGTTTAGAATATAAATTGAGGCTCTCTGGTTCTTTGAGATGATGCATCTTTTCTACTTTCCATTCCTCTCTCTCAATGAATGCTGTAATCATTTATTTACATCAGGGGTGGCCAAACTCGCTAAACAGAAGAGCCACATACAATAAACTTCAGATGTTTGAGAGCCGTAAGGCTCGAGAAAATATTAGGTACACGTTGTTATTCCTATATTCACATTTTGTGACAAAAAATTATATAAATATTAAGAAATACATGAACATAATAATATTTATTCATGTATGTGGTTTTTCTTTCTCAATATTTTCATTAACTGAAATTTCACATCCAAAAATACACAGTACATAAGGATATATGTTAAAAGTCAAAAAGATACATTACACATAAATCATATCATTTCATCGAAGGGACCCCACATTTTAATCAAACGGTAAATTCTATTGATATTTTATTATAAAAAAGGAAAATCTACAGCCACTATCAAGTAAGAAGCTCTTTGGCCAAAAATAAAGAAGACAGAATTCTTATCAGAGAGATAAATTACTGTATAACTCAGATTAACCAAAATTGGATTCTCCAAAATCTTCATTTATCTGAAATTTTTTTCGGGGCCAAACTGATAGGGGAGGTTGGGCTCCCGGTGCCGGAGTCCTTGGACCTCAGGCTGCTGGTGGCAGCGGACCTCGGGCTCCCGGTCGCGCCGGTGGCAGCGGACCTTGGGTTCCCAGCGTGAGCAGGGCCTCGGTGGGGAGGAGTCGTCGATTGGAGGTGGCCAGCATTTTTTTTTTTTGGTGAGAGTTAAACATTATTTTAATGCTTAAAAAGCCTTCCCATGCTGTTTGCTGTGGTTTAAACATTGGTACGAGGGATTTGCTTTTGCTACTGGGCTGTTTTTTTTTAAATGACCGGTTCTCCAGGGGAAAAAAAATGTTTATCCAAAATGGGTCCAGTCCCAACCATTTCAGATAATTGGAGTTGTAGTCAACAGTTCTACCTTCCTAACAAATAAAAGATTCGAAAAGCAATTCAAACAGGGTCCCCACAGAGTTTGAAAATTTACATTAAAATCAGAAATTGAGCACCTAATCTTCTCTAAATTTAGAAATGACATGATGTCCTGTTGACATTAAGCATGATGAGGTGGGGCAATGTCCCTCCATCTGAGTATCTACACCTGCCTAGACATAAAAGAAATAAAAGCCAAACATGCAACTCAGACACTGTTAAAGTTACGTTACTCTCTCCAAGTAAAGCAGTTAAGGGATTAGATTTAAAATCAACTTCAAAAAGTATAGAGGAATTTTGAAATATGTAGTTTTTAAACTGTGAATTTCTATTAGTTTTAATAATCAAAAAGTACACTTAGAGTAAATACTTATGCAATAGTCAAATTTTATGAACCAATTTTTAGGGTAAAATTTAGGGGTCGGCTATTACACATATGCTACTTTTGACCATGTTAATACCTGCGTCATTTAGGGCATCAGGAACTTGGATGGGCAGGTGGCAGAGACCTCGGCAAGAGTCCACTGTCAGGGCGTTGGGAGCTTCAGTGAGTGTGCGGTTGGGGCCTGGGTGAGAGTCCTCTATCAAGGTGTCGGGAGCTCCAGTGGGTGGATGGCCCGGGCCTGGGTGAGGGACGGCAGTCGGAGCATCTGGAGCTACTGTGGGTGGGCAGACAGCCAGGGCCGAGGTGAGAGTCTGCGCTCGGGGTGTTGGGAGCTCCAGTGGGTGGGCGTCCAGGGCCTGGGCAGAATTCCGCGGTCGGGTTGTGGGAAGGACAGATGGGTGGGCAGCCAGGGACAAAAATAAGCATGGTCAACTTTTAAATGAATATTACAATATATATCCCAAATATTTCAATCGCAGGCCGTGCCGACTCAAACTACCATTGTGAACATTGGCTTGCACGATTCCTGACTCAGCCAGCATATTTCCGTGAGCCACACATGATATGTCAAAAGGCCACTCGCGATCTGCAGTTTGGCCACCCTGATTTACACCCTGTTGCTCACACATAACTCAGTACTTCTAATTTGAAAAGCATCTTGAATCAATCTTAGCCAGAATCTTACCCCACCCAGTTCACAAATGGTTTGCATCATTTCTAAAGTCCTTGTCATTCTTTCACAAGTTTCCAAATGCCTCTAATTAGAAAGGTTAATTTATTTGAATGGGTTTAAACATTTTAAAATATTTAACTTAATGCCAAAAAAAGATGGACGTTTTTCCAATCCGTACTGGTAACTTTCTCATTGGCAGCTCACCAAATTTAGGGCAGAATTTAGAATCTGTCGGCATCAACAGCCTTCAAATGCTTTTGTCCAGGCTGCCCTGTTTTCATCTGTTGCGGAATATCGGTCACCTTTGTGTATCTTTGCAAACAACGCTTTTCTGGCAACGGTGCTGCTTTGCTTGGTTTTTGACTGTTGTATTTAATCAGAGACAAAAAGCTGCTGCTTCCAAGGAAGGAACATTTCCATTGTCTTATTTGGAAAAAAGGGCGAGAGTTCCCTGGTGTTGTGGCCAACCTTTAAGCAACAGCCAATACCATCGAAACATTTTTCTCAAGTCTTTTTTTTCTTGGAATTGGGGATAGGAAGTGCTGTAGACATAATCAGCCATGCTTACAAAACAGTACAACGAATTCCTTGGTAGTAAAGGACTTTCCATCACCCCGAGGACATGAATATTCAAGTACGTTCTATCTGATTGCTTTCTAAAATTAATTCGCTTGTATGTCACATATTGCACATCATGTTACCAGTAAATGTGGAAAGGTGGTCGTGAGAAAGAAGGATCAGCAATTTGAGCAAGAATCATCTGTACCAGCAGTCAAGGGTTCTCCGCCAGGTTATAAGATAACAGGTAATCCTGTGTCTTGCCAACTATTCAAAGCAATCACCCGATTCCCTGATGTGTATTGATCTCAGCCTTAGATACATTAAATGACTGGCTGTCCACAGACACAGTGATTAAGAGTACAAGATATCTTCGTTCATGGCCAGGAAATTTCTCATACAAGTTCTGAGATGATGCTTCCTGATTCTAAATCAAGTAAAAAGAAATGGCATTTCAACATCAATAGTCAGACCTTCTCAGAAGCATTTTCAGCAAATCGTTCCTCAAATCTTTCTGGGTGCATGTAACAAACAGTACAATTTCCAAGAAGGCTCACCTGAGTCATGTCATTGGGAAGGAACGACAACTAACTACGATTTCTACTTCTGCTGATTACCAAGTGTTTCCATTGACAAATTTAAATAAATTCTGTTTGATTGATCCTAACCATGGCACTTTGAATAGTTGGCTTGATTTTGGTGTGTTCTCTGATTCAGCAGAAGTAGGACCCATTCATGGTGGGAATTAGAGCCTACAGAGAAAAGGATGAATAAAATTGGTGAGATAAAAAGAATTTGGAAGGCCATAGAACCATTAGTATTCAAATGATAATTCTATATCTTGAATGCAAGGACCAGAAATGTAAATTCAAATTCCCATACTTCATATTTTGATGGCATGATTCAAATGGCAATAATCCACTCAGCTTCTGCTCTTGTTCTATAAAATATTACAAAGTGCTACTGAATAAAAAAAAATACAAACTTAAGTAATTGCCTGAAAACAACTGGGAAGGTCACTTTTCTCCCTGGGTAATCATGAACAAAACTACACTTGGCAAATAAGTAATTGTACAGTGCGTACATCTAAGAACAATACAGTATTGCACAAACTGAATAAGATTTTATAAATATTCATTTGAAATGCAACAATGATTACTCCCGCTGCTTTGCATATGTCAAGTTAAAATGCCTCGATAAAATTCAGTGGCAGATTACAATCAGATTTTTCCTTTTCCTTGGCTCTTTCCATCACTGTATTTCTTGTACATAAAAATTGTACAAATAAACACAAATATTTCTTGGCTAACAGAAGGATTTTTTTTGGAAAGAAATAGATAACAAAATTTGAGGAGACGTAACACAGAGGGCACCTTGCCAATGACAGATACACTCTTTGCTCTCAAGGATGGAGCCCCAGTAAACAGGGAACACACAAGTATAGTAAAATCCCTGTCATCTGGAATTCAAGCAACTGGCATCCTCAAGCAACCAGCGAGGGTTGGGGGGCGGGGTGTGGTGGAACACAGAAAACACATGGGTAAAAATATGGAAGTTTAATTGGTGTTCCTCGCCATCAGTTCTCCATTCACGCAACATGCACTCTCAAGTGACCAGGAAATTAACCCTAACCCTAATGGTAAGTGCCAGATACCAGGGATTTTTACTGGTACAGGTTGAGTACCGCATATCCGAAGTTCAAATTACAGAAAAGATCCAAAAATCAAACTTCTTTTTAGCGCCGACATGATGTCACAAGTCGGGAAAGAAATTCAACTCCTGACTTGCCCATGTGGGGCTCTGATGCTCCGTTGGCACTGGTTTTATTACAATAACATATTCCGGCCGGGAAGATGCTAAATGGAGCTGGGTCGAATGAAGTCTTCAGCATCGGCTGCAGCTGGAGTGGCAATGGCAACTCCATTCTCAATGTTGGGTGCTGTGCCATCTGCATCGAAGAGGTCGCTCGGGCTTCTGGGCAGGAGCGGAGACTTCCGGCTTCCTGGCAGGAGTGGGGTGTTGCAATTATTTTATTTTGTATGGAGAGATGTTTTTTTTTTGGTATGTAGTATAAAGATTATTTTATGTGAATTTTCCACTTGTGGCATCATGTCATTGTTTGTTGTTGTTTTACCGATACAAATATTCTGCTGAAGCTACTGTGCTGTTTTGGGGTTTTTTTTTTCAGTTGTGTTCTGAAAACTGAAAAAGCTAAAAACCTAACAGTGCCTGGTCCCAAGTTTTTTGGATTTGGGGTACTATATCTGTATATATGATTATCATATTTTCGTGTCAGATTGACTCAGATCGTACCAAATGCACCTGCCAGTCAGAGTTTTGAACACGAGACATAGTTCAGAGATTTTAACAGCAAAGGCCTGGGAAGGGATAAATGCACGAGGGAATCATAGAGGAAGCCGTCCCGATAGAAGGCTGAGAGGGGAGAAGAAGGAAAATATGTCTGGTGGTGGGATCCTGTAGTAAGTGTCAGAAATTCTGGCGGATAATGTGTTGGATGCAGAGGTAAGTAGAGTGGTAGGTGAGGATGATGGGTTCTGTGTTTCTTCCGTCTGGAGGCAGATGAGTGGGAAATAGAAGAGAGAAGGGTGAGGGCTGAGTTGGTGGTGGAGGGCAAGCCACATCCGTGGAAGAAGGCAGACATTTTGGAAGATCTCTACTGGAAGACCTCACCTGGGGAACAGATGCGGCGGAGACGATGGAGAAATTGAGAAAGGGGATGGAGTCCTTATAGGGGTCAGGGTGTGAGGACGTGTAGTTCTACCTCCCAAAAGCTCAGGAGTATTCAAACAGAATCTGCTTCTCCTGCATATTGATTATTACTTACTGGATCTTCATCTTATTGGTATGTTCCAATTTTTTTTTAACGTATGTGGGTAATTATTTACAATAGGAAGAAATATGGTAATATTTTGTCTTTGATTGAGTATAAGGTGATAAAATCTTAAGAATTTTTAAATCTAGAAAGTTGCTATTTGTCCCTACTTGTCAAACAATAACGGGGTAATCTAATCCTATCTTCTAACATTTATCCACGGAGCTGCTATTTTCAAGCACATTTTTTTAAAAATGTGTTGAACAACTCAACCTTTCACGCAGAGAGGAAGATACTTTTGCTGAGTGCTTGAAACCATTCGGCAGTCTGTAATAAAGCTCCAAATGAATATAAAGCAAGTCTGGTGTTTCTATTGTTCAGTCAGATGAGGAAGATGTAGTGAATGAATGGTTTAGACCCTTGCTACCCTCTGAGTGAAAATCATTTTTCTTAAATCCTCTCAAATTCTTTGACAAATTACTTCAATTCAATGTCCCCTCCATTTTTACTCTTTATGATTGGGAAAAGTCGATGATAAAAGAACATGTACCTAGAGAATGAAATAAGCAGCAAATATCACAATAGTTAGTTAGCTTGGATCGACATTTGAGCTGAAACACCATTCTTCATTTCAATATGATAATCCATCACTGGAAATAACCGGAACCTTGGGTGGATTAGCTGCTAAAACTCCATTCACACAGCTCACTGTTCTTCAGGAACAATTTAACTGAAGATTATCAAAATATATAATCTTGAAAACATAATAAATAAGATTGTCCAGAATGAATCAATTATACTTTCAGTGCAGTGGTTTTGTTTTCTCTATTTTGGGAACTTGTACGATGATACTTGGTTGCAAGACACATCACAAAATGGGCATCAATCATTGTCCAAAAGGATTTCACTTTAAACTAGTTCAGTTCCTTTCTTTTTCAGTCGAGAATCATCTTCGCAAGGATAAAACGGTTGAGTCAACATGTTTTATTTGAAATGAATACAGGGAAAGGTTATAGAGGCTAGGACTTTATTCCCTGAAATAAAGAAGAATGAGGGGAGATTTGTTCAAGGTATTTCAAATTATGAGGGGGATAGACTGATTAAATGTAGATCGGTTTTTCCACTGAGGATTGATGAGATACAAATCAGAGGACGTGGGCTAAGGGTGAAAGGGGAAATGTTTAGAGGGAATATAAAGGGGAATGTCCTATGTGGTGAGAATGTGGATTGAGCTATCAAATGAGGTGGAGACTACGTCGTGGTTTTCCAATGTCCAATAATGAGCCAGGCAACATGGAGAATTCTTAAAAAAGTAAAACCTTTATTTATAAGTAAAAGCTGAGACAGTCAGAGAATAAATCCCTAATTCTCTGCTGGACACATGGAGCACCCTCTTTTTATGCTCAAATTCTATCCTTTCTTATACAATCCATCATTCTCCAATCTTATCTGTGTGTCAATTCTGGACAGTCCATCATTTTCTTTATCTCAAGCTATTTGTCAGTTCTTTAGCTTGCCACTATTATCTCTGAGTTGTTTATCTTATCAGGTCTCCAACCATGTGTTTTTACTGTCTTTTGCCACTCTTTATCTTTTACCCTTGTCTCTTATCAGTGCCTATCGGAGGGGTCTATACCACATGTCCTACTACAGTTTCACCACCTTTATCTTTTAGTTACATAGGTAAAGAGTAACTTGTTATCCTCAATAAACAAAATAACTTGCCTAAGTATTCCTAGCAATACAGAGTAAAATGTAAAAAGTAATTGTTTAAGAATATATAATAAGGTTACAAAATAATGGACTACATAGTAATGGGTTAATTAATGCAAACAGAATAAATAGCACATAGGTATATATGAATATTTCAATATGAATAGCACATAGATATATTTTCCATAAATGTGGGCTCAATTTTAACATAAGAAGAATTTGGACAGGTACATGGGTGGGAGGGATATGGAGGGCTATGGACTGGTGCAGATCAGTGGGACTCAGCAGAAAAATGGTTCAGTGCAGACTAGAAGGGCTGAAGGGGCCGGTTTATGTGCTGTAATGTTCTATGATTCTATAGTTCTAATAGAAGCTAAAGGCCTATTTATATTTACCTATTTTTAAAAAAAATTCTTTCATCAAAAAAAATCTTTCACCAAGAAAATATTTTGCATTTTAAATAAATCAAGTACAGCTGTAAAATGCTTAGCCTTTAAATGTACATATAAAGCTATTTTATTTTGCTGTTTATTAATGTGAGTAAAGCCATGCAATCATTTGACCTGTTATCTTAGCAAATCAACAACACAGACACAGGAATTGGTCCAATGGCAGAATTTATGTTCCATTGAGTTTTCTCCCTCTTAGTTTTCCTTTAATGCAGCCACATCATTTCCCTCAAATGTACATGGTTGGCAATTTCATATTTTCATTATTTCCTTGTTGAATAGATTTCCTCCAAATCTTTTATCTGTTCATCAATAATCATTTTAACAATCTCATCTCATTTTGCCTTTATTTTACAAATATCAACTCCATTAAAATGTTTCATAATGTTAATGATTATTATTAGGTTATGCCATCCTTCTCTTTACCGGAAGAATCAGAATTTATTGTCATGAACATGTCATAAGTATTGTTGTTTTGTGGCAGCGTCACAGTGGAAACATTTATATAGATGACACAACAAAATAAATAAAAATTGTGCAAGAAAAAGACGAAGGAAGGCAGTGTCTTTGGGTCATTGTACATTCAGGAATCTGATGGCAGAGAGGAAGAAGCTGTCCTTGTGCCCCTAAGTGCTCATCTTCAGGCTTCTGCAACTTTTACCCAATGGTAGTAGAGTGAAGATAACATGGCCTGGGTGGTGGGGGTCCTTGAGGACAGAGGCTGCTTTTTTAAGACATTGTCTCTTGTCGACATTCTCAATCGAGTGAAAATTGATTCTTGTGATGTCGCAGGCTGACATCTGGTGCATTTTTATTGTCCTGAATGTTGGCACCTGCATATCAGGTATTGATGTAACCAACAAGAATGCTCTCCACGGTACTCCTGTCGAAGTTTTCGAGAGTCTTTGTTGACGTACCGAATCTCCTCAGACACCCCACAAAGTATAGCCCCTGGTGAGCCTTCTGTGTGATTGCATTGGCATGGAGGCTCCAGGACAGAATTGTTGAAGATGTTCGCACTTAGGAATTTGAAGTTCTTAACCCTCTCCACGAACCAACCCCAGATGAGGACTGGTTCATGTTCTCCCGATTTCCTCCTGAAGTCTGCAACCATCTCCTTGATTTTGCTAATGAGTGCAAGAAAAGAAAGTTTTGCCATCTTCAGAACTTTGAGATAGTGTGGTGATATGTTGCCTCCATTATTGTTGACTGCTGTGTATATGGAGCTGGCCCACCCACTGGTGACTCATATCTTATGACTCCTCCCCCGTGGTCTTGTGCCATAAAGGTCGAGCCACCTCTCCCTTCCTTCCATTCCTAGACCTTGATCCGGGCCAGTGAGGTTCTTCAGTACATTAAATTCTATCGTTCCCTTTGTGGTTACTGGTAGTGCCCAATCAATAGTTCAGCTTTATCCTTGTAAATCATTTTTTAAATTCTTTTCATTGCATCTACTCAAATACAATAATGTGCTTAAATTGAAACGATAGTCTGTGTATAAGAAAGCAAGCTTCAAACAAATAGTTCTTTAAACTTCATGGTTTGTCTCGAAAGAGCTAGGATTTGAAATCGACGCTTGGGAATCTCGTCAGTGATTTGTGCATTCTGACCTTTTTTTTTCATTATGATCCCTTAACAAAGATGTACATTTGTCTAGTTTATTGATCTCAGTTAAATATGGTACTTCAATCCATGGTTCTGATTACAAGAGAGAGGTGAATGCTAACATAGGGTTCACTTTCAAAAATATAACGTGGTATTTCATCTTGCATTTTCAAATGGTTCATATTCTTTATATCTAATTGTGAAATATAAAATGAAATGATCAGATCTATTTCTGGTCATATTTAGGGTTAAACATTTTCATTACCATTTTTCTTCTAAATAAATTAAATTAATTGTACTCTGTTCTTACTGTAATTCTTATAAATGGTAAATATAACATAATAGTTTAACGTGATTCTGATATATTTTGAATTAATTATAATGTAATTAAGAATAACTCATAAACCTTCAAAGGAATGTTCTATTTTGGATTATGCATATTGATTTCAAAGTGTAAAATTGAATGTTTGGAGATAAATTTCTTCAATTAAGGAAATATGGATATTAAATGTTAATACTTCCAAATTACAAACCAGATAGCGATGGAATCAAACTACATGGGAAGAGAGCTAGAAAATGTTGCAGAAGATTAACCATTATCTGAATTAATGATGAAGTAGGTTCAAGGACAAATGGCCAACTTTTCGTCCTTCTCTTAAGATCTTGTGTCAGTTCATATGCGCTCTTTAATAATTTTTAAATTCCAGGCAATACAACTGTAAATAATATTTCAACTCCTTTTAATCTTTCAAATGTGAAATGGTTGTTTTCACTGACTCCCTGTAAGAGAATTTGTCATTTCACAAAAGCAGCTCCCTCGATATAATTGCCAGCCAGCTGTATGACTGTGGTCTAAATTAATGATGATTCTGATTTTTATTACAGGCTATTTATAGGAAAGTCTCCATTTTGTAAGCACTGCCTCGGACACCTTGACTTGGGTTGGGAATTCATTTCCTGCAGAGTTAGGAGCCTGAAGGCATTGGTTTAATTCATTAACATGAGAAATTTTATTTTTAAAAAATGAAATGATAAAACAGAAGAGCAGACTAATATCATATGACAATTTTTTTGTGATATGGAAACCGATTGCTAACTGCCTGAGGCAAAATGGTAAAATAATTAAAAAAAACATATTAATAACTTCTCTTGAATTTCAGCTGATTTAAAAAGTTTTGCATACATTGAGCTTTGCTCTAAATGTACATAAAAGTAAATGGAATAGTTATGTTAACGTCTACATTTTGAAGTTTGTTACGCCGATGTAATCAATTCCATTGGTCAAAAAAAATGTGTATTTTCTTGATCGTGGTGTTTTCTGGGATTTTCCAGTACTTTTTATTGATTTTTTTTTAAAATGAAGATATATATGTACCATCAAGGGGATCTCTGCTGTTTAAATCACAGGGAGTGGATATAGTTCATTCTTGTTATTGCAAAATCTTCACACATGGGATGAAAAACTATTTTCTGCATTTCTTTGCCAAGTACTCACTGGGGATGAAGAATGTTCTCTTCATCCTGAATGCAGTAGGATTTGTGGGTATCAGGGTACATATTCAATTGTCACCAATTAGAATGACCTCTCGCTTGAACTTTGGTACACCTTCATGAAGGTGATAATATTACTAACTGGGAGAGTGAGGTCCAGTGCTCCGAACAAAATTGCCACTATTAAACTTAAAATAATACTCCCAAGTGGCTTGTAATATTCTTCAAATGAAGGTTATATGCTCACTTTGCCTCATTATTTATTTGAATTTAGGTTCCATTTTTTAATATATTCAATTTTAATGCTTTAAAATCCAATGGACTACTTTCAGTTGCCTTTGATCAAATGCCTCATTAGTGATCACCTTGAACAACTGAGAATGGTACTGATACGAATGAGACTGTTATTTAATTGACAGCATTTAATTAACCTCAAATCCACAGAGATTAGAGGCTGACTGCAAATATATGGGAATGGGAATATCTGGAGGGAACATGAAGATAAGCTGAAGCAAGGAAGTTCTCTGAAGGGGAAAACCGTGTCTGAATGATATCGTGGAGAGAATTAATCTTGGACAAAATAACAAACCCTAATCTGCGACTGCTCTAAGAAATTTGAAGGTGTAACATCCCACTGATGGGCCATGTAGGGAGTTTCACTATGAGGAGTCAGGAAATACACGTATTTGGAACAGGCCATGCCCTCTTCTCACTGCTATTCGTCAGGAAGGAGGTACATGAGTCTGAAATTAACAGCCAATGGGACAAAAACAGCTTCTTCCCCTCTGCCATCAGATTTCTGAATGGATAATGAACCTCCGCCAGTTTTTCTCTCCTTTTGCTGTAATTGTAAAAAAAATGAAATTTATAGCAATTTTTGCACCTGCATGCAATGGTTCTGGAAAAAAAAGCATTTTGTTACATGACAATAAATTTTGACTTTTGAATTGACTTTGCGTTGAGATTTTAAGTTTGGTGGAGCAAACAGCAAGAATATCTTTCTTCTTGTTGGGCTGGGAGGAACAGTAATTCCAAAGTCTGAGGGAAGTGGTGAGTTAACCAATGTGAGGATTAAAATTATCTGATTAGCTAACAATCTGACAATCGTGTGATACAAGGTGCTCTTGCTCAGATGCCTTCTTGTGATCAGGAGACTGGTGAGGCAGCTCAAAATGGGAGCATCCATATCCTTCTTACTTATGGAGAACATTTCCCCTTTTACTTCTTGTTGTCTCTTTTTTATTGGCTGGCTTACTTTAGACCACGCAGTGAATACAACCAACCTTAAATCTATTTTCTATGTTTTCATGTTTCTGCGAAGTAAGATAAATCTCTGGCACATTTTAAGAGAAAGGAAATTCAAATTTTCCTTTGGTTCCTTGGTGGATGTATTGTATTATATATGAAAGTAAGAAGACGTTTCTATTCTGACATTGTGTGGCTTCACTCAAAGCATCGTTTAAACGAGAGTGATTCACTGGCTTCCTCATAAAGGGAGCAATAAATAGGCAGGTCAACAACTTTTCCCACATGTTATTACCAGCTGCATTTTAAAATACTCCCTCAATTTGTATCTTCCCATACTTATGGTATTTCTAATCTGTGTGGACCATTTTAAAAGAATCACCGCAGAGAACAGTTGGCAAAGAGGTGTTTTTGCTGTTTTACCACTATAGTGTTTTGACAGATTTATTTCCCCTTGCCTTTCTTGGCAACCTTTTTCTCCACTTCTCCCAGAAGATGAGGCAATAAATAATGAGGCAAAGTGAGCATATAATCTTCATTTGAAGAATATTACAATATTGTTCATCCATGGTTTAACAGCAATTGGATGGTCTTCAGTTCCTCAGGCAGACAGGCATGTGAGCCCAGATGGTGATTGTCAATGGGTTTATAGTTATGGAGGAGTATTGGATCTGAGCCCAACCCAAAATGCAGTTACAGCTGCCAATTCTGGCACTCCTGTTGCCACCCTGAACCATCACAGCCCTACAATTGAACCTGGTTCTTTAAGTTTTTCTAATGAGTACCCAAACCATAGTGTCAATATCAAATGTGAAAACTCAATAAATGAGTTTCATGGAAGAGGATAGTTTTTAATACATTGGTTTGAGCCAGTGCCTGTATTATATGATCTGGGATCATCCAAACAACTTTTGTAAGTCTGAGATACATAACAAATGTTAGGAAAGATGCATATATCAGGATGTTCTTTATTGACTACCATTTGACATTTAACACCATCATCCCTCAAAGCTTATCAGCAAACTCCAAGACCTGGGAGTTAACACACAACTGTGGAATTGGATCATGGATTTCCTCACCTCCAGACCATATTCAGTTCTTAGTAAAAACATCTCCTCTGCAATCTCCATCAGTACCAGAGCACCATAGGACTGTGTTCTTAGTTCCCCTGCCCAACTCACTTTATACCTACAACTGTGTGGTTCAGTGTGATGTTTCTTTTATTGTACTAAAGTAACGTGTGTTCTTTTAAAACAACTATACTTTATTAGCTAAAGTTCAAGACTGTGAGGAGGCATCCATCTTGAATCCAACTGAACCTGCAACAAACCAGTCTCTACCTCCCTCTGGTGGTCAGGAGGATCATCAGTACACCTCGGTACGACAATAACACTATCTACAAATTTGCCAATGATGCCACGGTAGTGGGTTGTATAAAGAAAGGGGATGAGTCAACTCACAGGATGGAGATTAAAAACTTGGCTGAATGGTGCACAAACCACAAACTTGCACTCAATGTCACAAAAATTAAGGAGCTGATTGTTGACTTCAGGAAAGAAAAGCAATACAGTGATCATTCAGGTATCAGACGTGGAGAGTGTAAGCAAATTTAAGTTCTTGGGAGCCACTATCTCAGGATCTCTCCTGGAATCAACACACCAACGGCATCGTGAACAAAGCTCATCAGTGCCTATAATTCCTTTGAGAGGAGTTTGAGAGGTTTGGAGTGACACCAAAAACACTGGAAAATTTTTACAGCGGTATCGTGGAAAGTATACTGACTGGCTGCATCATGGTCTGGTAGGGAGACACCAATACTCCTGAGCATAAAGCCCTCCAAAAGTTAGTGGACACAGCCCTGAACAATCACAGGCAAAATCTTCCCCACTATTGAGTACATCTACAGGGAACGCTGCCGTCGGAGGGCAGCAGCAATCATCAAAAACCCATACCACCGGCACATGCTCTGTTCTTGGTTCTTCCATCAGGAAAGTGGTCTAGGTGCCACAGGACTCGCACCACCAGGTTCAGGAACAGCTGCTACCCCTCCACCATCAGACTCCTCAACAACAAACTCAGTTAGAGACTCATTTAAGGACTCTTACTTGTGCACCTTCTTGATTTTCCTTTTTATTCTCTCTGTATTGCACAGTCGGTTTGTTGAGATCTGTTATCTGTTTGTTTGTTTTTTTTCTTTGGCTTGGCTTCGCGGACGAAGATTTATGGAGGGGGTAAAAGTCCACGTCAGCTGCAGGCTCGTTTGTGGCTGACAAGTCCGATGCGGGACAGGCAGACACGGTTGCAGCGGTTGCAGGGGAAAATTGGTTGGTTGGGGTTGGGTGTTGGGTTTTTCCTCCTTTGCCTTTTGTCAGTGAGCTGGGCTCTGCGGTCTTCTTCAAAGGAGGTTGCTGCCCGCCAAACTGTGAGGCGCCAAGATGCACGGTTTGAGGCGATATCAGCCCACTGGTGGTGGTCAATGTGGCAGGCACCAAGAGATTTCTTTTGGCAGTCCTTGTACCTTTTCTTTGGTGCACCTCTGTCACAGTGGCCAGTGGAGAGCTCGCCATATAACACGATCTTGGGAAGGCGATGGTCCTCCATTCTGGAGACGTGACCACCCAGCGCAGCTGGATCTTCAGCAGCATGGACTCGATGCTGTCGACCTCTGCCATCTCGAGTACTTCGACGTTAGGGATGAAAGCGCTCCAATGGATGTTGAGGATGGAGTGGAGACAACGCTGGTGGAAGCGTTCTAGGAGCCGTAGGTGATGCCGGTAGAGGACCCGTGATTCGGAGCCGAACAGGAGTGTGGGTATGATAACGGCTCTGTATACGCTTATCTTTGTGAGGTTTTTCAGTTGGTTGTTTTTCCAGACTCTTTTGTGAAGTCTTCCAAAGGCGCTATTTGCCTTGGCGAGTCTGTTGTCTATCTCATTGTCGATCCTTGCATCTGATGAAATGGTGCAGCCGAGATAGGTAAACTGGTTGACCGTTTTGAGTTTTGTGTGCCCGATGGAGATGTGGGGGGGCTGGTAGTCATGGTGGGGAGCTGGCTGATGGAGGACCTCAGTTTTCTTCAGGCTGACTTCCAGGCCAAACATTTTGGCCCATTCAGAGCCAGCTCTTCAGCGCTTGACGTCCTGCTTTGCGGAAACTGCCAAAATGTTTGGCCTGGAATCTGTTTGTTTATTTATTCTTTATTTGTTTACATGTTTACACTGTGTACACTTTTTTTTGCACTACCAATTATTCATAATTTTTCATGCCCGCGGGATAAAGGAATCTCAGGGTTGTAAGTGATGTCATGTATGTCCTCTGACAATAAATCTGAAATCTACATTGTTCCTGAAAGGGACAAACAGTCAAAAATATAACCCCTTTTAAAGAAGCAGTCATTATTTTAAATAAAATCAAATTATTTTAGAGATTCTGTTTCCTCAAGGTGGGGAATCAAAAATGACAAAATTAAAATTATGGCTATTACATTTAAAAATTAATATAAAAACAACATGCTGCTTTACATATAACTATAATTGAACGTTTTATGCCGATAACTGGTATATTTTGATGAGTTAAAGTGATTGAGGTTGCGGGTTAGAGTGGAGCTGAGATGCAAATCAACATGAAATGGAGCCCAGACCTGACGGATCAAAGAGTGTATTACGATTCCTAATATTTTCCCATATTGTTCCAATTTCCCTGCTGTCATGTATCCTTGATCAGGAGATGATCTGGGCTTCATCATTTATGTTCTTTTGACTGCAATGTCAGGAGAATCACTGAAAAAAAGAACATTATTGCTGCCCACGTGATCATTCACACTGGGTGCCTTTTTAGACTGCAAGTACCTGAATGCAACAGTCCTGGTGGTTGGACGTGCAGTAGAGTAAATGACTGTCAACGTGTTTTTCCGGTACGATTTACACTGCAGGCTTCCTCCAAAAACTTGTTGGGGTCCTGCAGGATAAATCGCGGTGCAGGAATTAACACCAAATTCCTTGATTGTGTTGTTACATGGCCTGCAGATTAAAAACAATAATTGATGTTCTGCAACTCAAGAGGAGATGATGTTCTGTTGGACAAGTTGATAGGTTTCCTGTAAATTTTATGAAAGTGAAAATGAATCCAAATGCTAAATTCAGAAAATGCAACTTGCTGATAATTCAGTCCGTTTGACTTAGTACTTAGTCTGCAACTCGAGTTCTGGATTTTCTCTACAAACTCAACATTCACCCTTCCAACCCTCTACATCCTCATTATTGTTTAATAATACCATTAGGATATTTTAAAATTGATTTTTTGCCACCATAAATAATATATGCATGAAAGTTATTTTTGTGCAGAGCTTTGGTAAGCTCCCCTGATAGCTTAGTTGGCAAACAAGCTATCTAATATTCTGCTCAGGAATCATAAAGTTGCAAGTTGAGCCTCTTTATTTTAATTTCACGCATACCAACGAAGCATCAAGTCAGGGGCCTGCAATTGGATTCAAAGAGAAATATAAATTGCTTAGGATTTTGCCTGATGATTTTTTTTCTCTCCAAAAGAACTTGAGGTAATGTGCATTCATCTGGGCAACAATGAGACCTAAGTTTGCCTGGTGTGAGATCTCAACTTTTAATTTCATTGAGATCGACAGTTGACACGGTGGTCCTTTCTCATAATATGAAACTTAGAACAGTTAGAAAGTGCAAATATCTGGCAATTTGGCAGAACAGACCTCATTGCCCTCCTGAGTTGATTAATTTTCTGGGGCATGTAACCCACCCCTTACTCAAGAGGGATGAATGATTGGGGAGGACATGGAATGACGGAAGATCTGCTGAAATTGTCATCTCCACAAGAGTCAATGTCATCAGCAGATTTAGAAAGTTAAATCAACATTTTTTTAAAAAATGGAAAAGTATCTGACATTGACAGAAGTTAATATTGTTATAGTGGTCTTCAATAATTGTATCACAATTAATAGCTCAAAGTTACATATTCTATTTTTTTCATTTTCTTATAATCTTCCTTTGATTAGATGCACAATAAAATGTTGGATAAATTATTGGAGCTATCTCAATTGTGAAGGTTGAATATAAGAAAAATTGCCATTTTTCAATTGACACAAAAAATGCCCCAGGAATTTTGCTAGCAACTTCTTCCAATTGTTCGTAACTTTCAACACTTCTTATTATTGTCAATAAAAGTGATACTGGAAAAAAAAAATCCTTTATTCATTTAGTCTGCCAGCTCATTGCAACTGACAAATCAAAATCGTGATATTTAGCTTCCTATGTCAGAGTCTATCCTTGAGTTAGTTTAATTCTGAACACCTGTCTTCATAACCATCAAATAGAATATCTTGCCTCAAATGTTTTGGGGCTGAAGGAAACTTAGCAATAACAGTGAAGTCTATATACTGACTCCAGTTGATTAAAGATGTGTGGCACCAGTTGGATCCCATTGATGCAAAATAGACAAATTCACTTGGATGAAGCAATTGGTTGTCATTCTGTTTTTAAATAGTTGTAAAGTGGCTTTCAGAATTGGGTAATGATTCATTGACCACCGCCAGTGGGCTGATCTCGCTTCAAACCGTGCATCTTGGTCCCTCACAGTTCGGCGAGCAGCAACCTCCTTTGAAGAAGACCGCAGAGCCCACCTCACTGACAAAAGACAAAGGAGGAAAAACCCAATAACCAACCCCAACCAACAAATTTTCCCCTGCAACCGTGTCTGCCTGTCCCGCATCGGACTTGTCAGCCACAAGCGAGCCTGCAGCTGACGTGGACATTTACCCCTCCATAAATCTTCGTCCGCGAAGCAAAGCCAAAGAAAGAAAGAATGATCCTGCATTCATGTCAACAAGCAAGTCTCACCTCTTTTGCTGTTCATCAATTAAACACAATGAATAATCATGCCAAATGCTTATTTTCAAGTAGATGAATGCTGCTTCCAGGCTAAACAAAAGTAATTGATGCAATCTAGGTTATGGGTTTTAATAATATTGATTGTATCTCCAAGCAATTTACTCAGGACATTGGAGATTATGCATAATCCTGAAAAAAGAGGAGTCGATTAACAATAATTTATTGCATCCTCAGGACATCTTGAAATTCTGTCACAGGTAAATAAATAAGAAGTGATGACTGTTGACATTGGTTTGTGGCTTGACTGGGGGTGTGGAATTTATACAGAAAAGGTCATTTATCTGAAGTCTTCCTGGACAAGCAAATATTTATTCCCAGCAAGATTTCTACTAATTTGGAAAATAGATTTCAGGATTCTTGATACTGAACTCTTTACTGCATGTGAGGAATTTAATTCTTTTGAGTGAATCATGCATAAATACTGGCCATATTAGAACTAATCAAATTACCATCAATCCCATAAGGGCATCTATTCTGAAGGCAGTTCCTCCATCTTTGTGGTAATATACAATAGTGACTTGCTGAGATGCTGCTTAGCTTTTCAGTATAGCATAATTGGCTTAGTTCCCACATTTATGAGTGTTGCATCTTTATTACCTTTTTATATTTAGCAAACAGAGTGTTGCAATCAGTGTTTTCTGCTTTCCAAGCAAATAGCATTAATATTGACTTACTTGTTTTTCATTAGCTCCTGACTGTCCTCAATAGGCCATTTCATGTCAGGCCTCTGCTTGGAGCCCGGGTGTGAGTGCAGATTGAAAACCTAAAACTTACCTTTCAGACAGCAGTCCTAAAAGCTGCTCTAGTGTCCTATTGATATCCAGAGGCACCTCCCTGTGCCCTCCGGAGCTGATGGAGGTGGAACGACTGGTGCCATAGCGCTACCTGTCATAAATACGTGGCAGAACAATGGCCATCTTCCCGACCCGTAATCTCTCACACAGCTGGAACCACTCTGTGGTTCCCAGAACAGTTCTGGCTGCATGGGGATTATGGGTCGGAAAGACGGCCATTGCTCTGCCGCGTTATGAGCCGCAGAGAGTGGCCCCGAAGGCCGAAGTGGCTCGGTGTGGCTTTCGCAGCCCATATCGGCTGCCCCGAAGGCCTGCACTGCCCCGACAGTCTGCTCTCCCCCAATGGCTGCCGCCCCTGCCTTGAGTGGTGAGATGGGTCGCAGGTTGATGGCATCCTCAGCCCGCCCATAACCAGCCTCTTGCAGTGGCTGTACATTCAGGTCAGGTGGTGGAGTGCTGCGCTCCACCAATTATCCAAGAAGGGTTGGAATCAGCGCCTTGGAGTCAGTCATGGCGCATTCAGAAAGGTCTTTAGCCCTAAGGGTGAAGAACCTTTGCCTTTATGGAAGGGTGTTTTCCCTGCTTGAAAGTACCTCATGTCGCCTTTTCCTCCAGCTCTGTCTTTCTCTTTCCCTTTGTTCTCTTTCCTCAAGCTTTGTATCCCCAGGGCCAACCCCTCTCCTGATCAATTCTCACCTTTCCTCTCCTGTCCTCCTATCCATGTTCAATTACACTGCACAACAGTGTTTCTCAAAAAGTTTGCTTCCTGAAAAAAAAGTGGTGGTTATAATAGACAACTTCAAGCTAAACACCAAGATAATTTAAAATTTGCTGTACCATTCAGAAAGTTGGAGAAAGATTAAATTAATGTTTATTGAATTTAATGTGTTTAATTGCATGGGGATGATGACACAATTGGCATTTTTACGCAGAAATTGGAATGATGCCAAAAAAAATAAGCATAGTTCCATCTGGTGTGTCCCGTTTACATAGAGGCACTTTTACACAGCCTTCCTGTGTTGTAGAGGTTTTCAGAGGTGGGAATGTTGTATTCATTAGGCCTGTTTCTTACCGAGTGGCTGCAGTCAATTTACACCTGCAGCCTCTCCGTAAAAATGTGTAGGGGTTTGAGTGGAAAAATTATGGGATGGAATTTGGATAAAAAATTCTATTCTGATATTTTTACACTGCCACCGGAGCAGAAATTTCTGCTGTTCAGTGACTGTGTAAAAGTGGCTACTGTGTTAATTCAACTGACCGAAAAACGTTTCGCCAATGATTTTTGTTTGTACTCAGCATCTGATGCCTCTTGTGTCAGTGACCAACAGTAGTCAGCCAGCATTGATGGATTCCAGTTGCCCTGATACTGCTTTTGCATGGATGCAATGTCCTGGTGAAACCTTTCACCGTGTTCATCACTGGCTGCGCCAGCAGGGCAGAAGTTCAAGGGTGAATGCAGAAAATAAATTTTCAATGGTGTGCTGCACTTCGTGGTTTTGTCTGCTTGAAGCATGTTGTCAATCAGCCGGATGTAATTTTGTCCTCTGTGGCTGCCTTCCACGCATGTCCAGGCCAAAAACAATATTTGCATAGCACATGCACTGAGTTCAGGCCCAAGCATGCTTAGATTGACGCAAACTGCTTGCCTTGAGAGCAATATGCTGAATAAAAAAGGTATGTGATAGGAATATTGTCGTGATTTTCATCATCCAAAACCCAAAATCCATAAAATACACTCAAAAATGTTCAGGAAGCAAAATCTTCATTGTCCAGTGTTGCCACTTTTTTCCTGTTGGCCTCTGCTCCTCCCCCTGCCCTCTGTGGTGATAAAGCCACCAGCCTGCTGCAGGAGTGACCTTTTTACCTGCAGAAAGACCACCTGGGAGGCTGGTTCCACCTGGCCGCTGTTAATCAACTGACCTGGATATCGACCTTGAGTCGGCTCATTCCTGGGCCAGTCACACGTCGAACTATCGAGACTGAAACCGGTGTACAAGACTTTAAATGGATTAAAGCCTGAAGTACAATCTTTCTGTGTTTTGTGCCTTTTTGCTGCACCACAGTCACCACACCCTCACTTCCCTCCTCCCTCACCCTTTAATATTCAGGTGCCTGCCAGCTTTGTGCTCATGCCTTGAGAAAGGGCCTGGCTTGAAATGTTAGTTATGGATGCTGAAAAGGCTGCAGTTCCTCCAGCATTTTTGTGTTCTCATTATGCTTTCTGCTTTTTTAACATCCTTTCTTGATAATTTAAAAAAGCACTGATTGGCACACAGATGCCACACCAATACTCCACTTGCTACCTTTTATCAGACTAAATACAGACTTTAGTTTTGGGATTTCACTGAGACTACTAATAGCTTGCATAAATTTGGAGGGACAAGATGTTTTCCAAAGAGGGAAGAATAGCAAATGTGCTCTAAATGTTTGGCATATTACCAGGACCCAGGGTGTGCACAGTAAAATCTTGATGCAGTTATTTGGACCTAAATTTATTACCTGCATCACATCAGGAAAACGAGTATTGAGTGTGTCTCCACAATTTACTAACATGTAGCCCTGTTATCCAGAATTCAGGCAATCTACAAAAGAAAATTGCGGAAAATAAATAGGTTAAAAAAAAAACCCAAAATTTTAAATTGGCACACATCACCATTAGTTAGCCAATCTATACTACACACAAACTGAAGCACGGAAAGTTCTATTATCTGGCATGTACCAATCCCCATAGGTGCCAGAGACCAAGGGTTTTTACTCTTTTCCTTCATCCCTACCAGGATCTTAAAGAAAAGTTATTACTATAATATTATTCTGGTTCTGCATGTTTCTCAAATTCATTTGAATTCAGCCCAACTTAAACCCAACAGCATTCTTCCAATTAAGTCCCAATAAGCCTGTGCTTACATAATCCAGAATTTCTGATATTCTTAGGAGGTGTTCACTTTGGAATCACTGATTTTGCTTGATAGATGGTCTCCTCTGGAGTCCAGAAGTGGAAAGCAAACCTAGGCCAATTTCTCATCCTTTAAATTAAGGAATCCAGGTTAGATCTGACTCCGGAAGCACGAATCCATTTATTTGAATGCAGGGGGCCATTGTGAGAGACTAAAATGTTTAATTACTTAAGACGCATTAAAAACTGCAGAGGGTGGAATCTGAAGCATTATTTTTCTCTCCCATGATGCTGGTGGACTTGCTGACATGCTCCAGCAGATTGTTATTTTTTAATTGTCGTGAGCCCAGTGGATCCCAAAACCCAGAAGCAGTAGAAATTCACCAAGACAAATGGTTACTTAAGCAAAAGCTACTTTTAATTTTCCTTAAACATAAAAACTGGAACAAACTTTAACTTATTACTATTAACTTAGCCCCCTTCTAATTCTAAGCTTGCATGTATATAATGAGTACATGTTCAGGAAAGTTCTTTGCTTTAATAGTCTCACTCCTCCAAGTTCACTGGTATCAAGCAATTCTTATACTGTGGATAGAATTTAACATTTATGAATTTTCACCAGGTTTTGGTGCTTAAAGGTAAATGGTTACTACTTAGGAAGGTCCTTGTTTGTTTCAGAGAGATATTTGTTGCTCGTTGGACACATGGAAACTGATTTCCTCCAATCAGCCACTTCAGTGTCTTGCCGAAGAAACTTGCCCCACCATGGATTTTCCAAATGATACCCTCTTCTTCCAGGTCACCACAGAGTTTCTCTTGTTTCCCTTATTTCAGGAGAAACATTCTAGCCAGACATTTCCTCTTGTAAGGACAATGAGGGCTTTCAACAGGCTGAACTCAAAACTCACAACCCGTATTCAAAATGGGGTTTTCAACATGCCTGCCAGCTTATAATGTTGCAGTCTCAAAAGCTACTGTAGAGCTGACTTTTCTCTCCCTCTTTCCTTTCTCTCTCTCTCTCTCTCTCTCGCTCTGCTTGTAAAAACCAACTTCTCCCAAGGCTCCAAACCCAATCCTTGAAAGATCTTTATCAGCATTTGAGCCCAGGCTTTGTTCCATCTGTACCTATTTCTGAATTTCCTTCCAAAACAGTTCCATTGTCTGTTGCAAAGCCACTGTGGCCTGCATGTCCAGCTCTTGAATTTTAAATTAGATGTAAAGTGTAAGTATCTGTTTGTGAAGTGACCTGCACTAAACCCCCCACGATCACTTTTAACAACATTTATATATAAAATAACTCATAACATAATTAAATTTTTTTGCCACAACTTTCTCAAATATCTTAATTGTTCCCATTAAAGCTTTAAGTTAAATGCTATTTTAATGGTCTTAGGCAAAGTACCAAAAATTCTTATTTTTTTTAAATGTTCACAATTCCTGAATATTTTAAATATTGAATATCAAAAGCTTTTGAAGTATTATAGTTGATACTGATGGTTAAATCTGGGAGTTCTGTTTAGCTGCCCAACCAACAATTTTCCGTTGTTTTGTGGGTGAAGTTTACTGTGCACCACCACTCCCTCCCTTTTCTATCGCCCTCCAATGTGAGTTAACATATCCACTGAAGTCCTTGCTCCACATGCTACCCCTTGTGTTGTTGAGAGATTTATGACAGTTAAGGACAAACTTTGTATGTGGGACATTGGCAAATTTGGGAAATCAATTGTCACAAAATGCAATTTCTTCACCAATGTTGTTTTGAGTGATTTTATTTTGGAATTGTCTTCTCAAAACCATGACAATTTGAAAGTTGGCTTTCAATCCATTTTAGAATCAGGAAGAGAACATTTTCATTAGCTTTAATGATTATTCTATATCAACTCTCATGACCTATTCATAAGGTATGGAAATATATGCAAGAAAATATCAAATATTTGAGAAGTTTCAAAATCAAACGAACACCTGATATGAATATTTGATTATGCAAATAATATGTCAGTAATAAAATTTTATAATTAGAATCTTCAAAAATTGTAATTACTCACTGTTTAATTAAAACAGAATTGTTTTATTCATGTTATCTATATCTTAGTTTCTGTGTCAGAAACTGTGGGACTTGAAATAATGGAAGTCAGGCTGTTTAACAGGCACAATCTCTCCCATAATTACTTTTGAGTTATGACGTGTGTCAGGAAACCATTAAAGGAAGGAAAAAATAGCTTGTGGAAGGCTGCTGCATGTCCAGACTCAAGTAAAACCTGATGTTGTCAATATTTCGGAGGTAGGGCACAAGATGACAACCCATTGGCAATGAATTATTTGCTCTAATTAGTTTAGGCACAATTTACCAGTCAGTGACTTTGCATAAAAGCACTTACTGCTCTGGAAGCCCTGAAGAATGGATTTTTTTTGTTGTTGTCTTGTGATTATGAGGACAGATTGATTGCAAACCATTATGCAAATATCAAGAGAATAGACTGTATTATCTAGTTTTATGTTGCATTCAGTCTGTTTGCATTTCTATCATCTGAGATGACAACAGAAAGACTAAAACATTAGCATGACATAGCCATTATATTTTTGTTTTTCAGAAATTGTCGATGGGCAACTGAAACAGTGAGTAGATGACATATTATCAAATTGTTCTTCAGTTATCTGTAATAGTGTAATTTGATGCAAAAGAGAAAGGCTAAAAAAAATTCCTTGGCATGGAATAATAATTTCATTCAAAACAAATAACATGGAATCTGTAATGAGAAAGGCCATCAGTTTATTGTCTGCTCTATTTAGAACTAATAAAATAAATATTGATTAGGAAATATTGTAAATTGGATGGTTGATAAGTTGATGATCATTCATACATCTTAATGGAATTGAAAATTGGAAAAGCTATCATTGAGGCAGTTAATCTAGCCCAGTCCATTTATATTGCCAGCAAAAGTCAAGCTTATCTTCTTGTTCCTGATGTTCCTTACTCCAGGGTTTTTTCTCAGCCTAATTACACTCAATTAATCGACAACTGCATTTGTTTTTATCTGATTTATGCTAGAAATTGGAAGAACCACACCTAATATTTTGTCTGGGCACTCTCCAAACAGATGGGATTAAGATCAACCACTCTCCATACTCCTTGCCTATCCATCTGTCTTCTTTCCTTCAGCCCTCCACCCCCTTTCCTCTCCATTTACAGAGCTATCCCCCTTCCCCCTTTTTGGAAGGGGCATCGCCCCCTTGCTGGTGTGCACTCCCTCCCTCATCTATCTTTTACCTCCTTATGGGTCTGTGCTCCTCTCTTACCCTGCCTGCACCCCCCTCCCCCCCCCCCACTATTGTTTAGGCACCTGTGTACATTTTGCTCTACCTTGATGAAGGGTTCAAGCCAATATATCTAACTTTGTGATATAAAGTATGAGTTTGGTCAGCATTGTGCGTTTAATTCAATCATCCTTTCATGCTTATTCCATTGGGTTTTCTATCTTGTGCACGAAGGAGAGAATCCCCTCTTTGATAAATCCTGTCTCAGTGGGCAAACATTTCTGCATCCTTCTCAACAACAAACTGAAAATAGAAAGATTTGGAGGATACACAATGTCTTCCTGAACAGCCAACAAAAGTGCTTCGTTGAATGATTTTAATGAATCTTTTACTCAAAACACATGAGTTAATTGAAATGTAAGAGGTCAGGCTATATCATGCACTTTTTTGTTTCAGCCATTCACTTCAAGTCACAGAGCATCAGTTTTATGAATTTACCTCGGTTCCTGTATCCATGTAGCAGAATAATATTCCCTTTTCACCAAGAGGGATATGCTGGTTGCACAGACACAATGGACATAAAGCAAAGGCAGAAACCTTTTACACTGGATTTTCATCATCTTTTTATTAATTTGCAACTTTAAAGTATTTTTTAAGTATGTGCTATGCATGTTATTTCAGTAAATCATAACTTCAAACATAAGGTACAAGGACAAAAGTTCTGCATGGAAATTGCTGGATCTTTGCCATTCTTTCCACACCTGCATTAGAGCTATAACTATTGGAAGGCAGTTTTTTTAAAAAAAAGTGACTTTCTCTGGTACCGAGATCCAGTGATTTTGAAGATGGGGCAGGAATTGTAGGAGATCACATTGCTCGTGAAACCGAAGAAAGCTACTTAGCAAGCAGCATCTATAGATTGACGATGCAACAGCCTATCGTCTGCAGAATCTTGTTCACTACTTCCGTAAGGTTCATCAAGAGGTCTTCATCAAGCTGCAGTGAGAGAAATATATTTACTTGCATACTCTGTCTATAAAACCCCTTCCATTTCTGACAAGACTCCGGTCCTTTGTAGGAATGATCCAAATACCACCTATCAAGTGAAGAATAGCATGTCATTATTGAAACCTCATTTTAGGTTTCAAGGGAATCTTCATAATTAATTGAATAATTCTGTCTTTGTTGTGCATATGAATGAAAGGATATATTAGGGCCTGAATTTTGGAGCGAATTGAAATGAGAAAACTGCTATTGTTGAAACACATTTAGACTCAGCACTGTCAGGATGTTTCTGTATTGACTTGTTAGTACAATTAATCAGTTGGGTACAGTAAATGATCTTCCAAATCTGTATTTTATTTAGGTCACGATGCAAATCACCACTCATCATTTATTCCTTGATCTGTTACCTGGCAAATATCTCAACAGAGGCAGACTTGAATTTGTGAATAACTTTGTTATTTAACTTTGGAACGTCTATCAAGTGTTCATTCACCAAACCATTTGTAGTATTTCATCCATAAATGTCACAGCAGGAAAAAAAAAGCCCTTCCTATTGAGGCAAAGACAAAGCAGCTAAACCAATTGTCATCTGAGCTGCATTGGTAATCAATACTTTATTCCAATTTCTTTGCAGTGCTAAGTATAATAATTATAACTGCCATAATTTCAGACTGCATTTGATGTAATTATTGTCATACTTCTGGTATATCAGAAAAGTAGGTCTGAAACTTGCTGAAACTATAAATAAAACAAAGAAACATTAAAAGTGTACAAATACTAAAAATTCCTCCAGTATAGATTTTTGATTTGATGTTATGTTTGTTGCTCATTTGCATTTGCTTTAATTCGGGATACTGCGAAGGTGTAGCAAATAGAGCCTGGGGAATCGAGAAATACTTACACAAGGAAGGAAGTTAATTTTCTAGTTTTGATATTGACTTGTATGTACAGAATTAACGAGTGCAGATTTTTGAAAAAACCCCACTAAAGATACAATGTAGAAGGCCAAGGATGAAAGGATTCCTGAAAACCTCTTTGGCAAAATGTGAATAAATTATATATAAAATATGAAACGTATCTGTTTGCAATATTAAAGTATTCTGAAATGAAATCCCAGACAGACTTGACTAAGAGTTTTGAATTATCACTGAGATTTCCTTTGCCAATACATTTGCAGCCAGTTTTTCCATGACCATTTTACTTTTAAACGCCAATGAACACAACTGAATATTTTGCAAGGTAGCATCTTGTTATCTATAACTGCCTGAGCTCTGTTTGTTCCAATTAAAATTTTATAGGGTACACATAAGAAGTGATTGGTATAAAATGGCATGATCTAATTAATTGTGCCAAAGTACTCTCATTCAGTTGGAAATTGTTGCTCCGGAGAAAGGATGTTAAGTTCTGCCTTAGTTCAGTATGATTACCTGTGTTTCTTGTTGATTTTATCACTTTTTTAAAACCTTTTCTTTGAATCATCACTGAATTTGAAATTCATGTAAAATTGAGTTGCCTTTTAAAAACAACATTTGAAACACCATTGGGGTGGCCATGGCTCAGATGGTGTTGGTAAAAGTGTGGCCATAACAGATGCCAAGTTGAGCCTTAGACTTAAAACTGCTCTTTCATATTGACCTTCTCTCTCATGAAAACAGACGCACAGAGTCACACTAAACTACTGAGTTTTTATTCCTGCATCCTGCACATTTAGGCTTCTAAACTGATGATAATGAAAAGATTACTCAATGTTCTTCAGCTCCTCCACTTAGGCCAAGAGGGCAAGAAATAAGAAAGTAGCCACCTGCACAGGGAAGTGGCCTTAGAAGAACAATGCCTGGTCCCAGGCAAGACCATGCCCTAGTTAATGAGTAGATGGAACATCCATCCTCAAAACATCTGGACAGTAAAACCTATCCACAATCTACCAGGTAAGCTCATCAAAAGCCTTTAATAGTATTTTATTTCATTAGAGTCAACATGATTATCATCTACTGAGCTGCATCACCACACCTTACAGATAAGACTTGTGACTTTGTCTTTGCAGAGAGCAGGAAAGAACCTCTCCAGAAGAGAATGTCATGGAGTGCAAGGAGCAAAAAGACATGGAGGGATCATCAAGGATGGAAGAGGAATGATGAAGAGAATGTCATGGAGTGCAAGAAGACATGGAGGGATCATCGAGGATAGAAGAGGAATGATGAAGAGAATGTCATGGAGTGCAAGGAGCAAAAAGACATGGAGGAATCTTCAAGGATAGAAGAGGAATGATGAAGAGTATGTCACGGAGTGCAAGGAGCAAAAAGACATGGAGGGATCATCAAGGATGGAAGAAGAATGATGAAGAAAATGTCATGGAGTGCAAGGAGCAGAAAGACATGGAGGGATCGTCAAGGATGGAAGAGGAATGATGATGAGAATGTCATGGAGTGCAAGGAGCAAAAAGACATGGAGGGATCATCAAGGATAGAAGAGGAATGATGAAGAGAATGCCATGGAGTGCAAGGATCAAAAAGACATGGAGGGATCTTCAAGGATAGAAGAGGAATGATGACGAGAATGTCATGGAGTGCAAGGAGTGAAAAGACATGGAGGGATCATCAAGGATAGCAGTGGAATGATGATCAAAGTTTAACATTGCACTTGCACCCAACAGCATCATCTCAGGCCTGATACTATAAACGATGAACACATTTAGTTGTGAGTCATGTGGGAGATAAACTGGGAAACAGACTGCAAGAAACATTCTGGCATAAGGTGTAGTGCATCAAGATAGCTGCTGGAGTTCTGTGCATCTGCCACATCCTGGAGGGAACTAATGAGAACCACAGATACAAAACTCTAATACCAAAGCTGATGCCAATCCACATTGTGAGTCCTGTCGCAACAAACGCAGAAGACAACGAGGGGCACAGAGGACTCCATCTCCAAGCTGTCAGCAGAGATTGTGCAGAGTCAAGGGACAATGATTTTGAATGTCAAGCATACTTCTTTACTGCGGATTAGCAACTACTATCACACAGTAGCTTCCAATTCAGGCGAGGGATGCTGTGGAGACAGCGATCAAGTCTTTCTGCTACAAGCTATCTTACATTAATCTCTGCTACTTGTCTGTTATATATATTCACAATTTGGATGTGAATGTAGGAGATATGCTCTGTAAGTTTGGATGAAAACATGAAACTTTATGCCTTCATTGATGGTCAGGAAAGTTGTCCAAAGCAAATCCAAGATCTAAATCAGATGGAAAGTTGAGCAGAGTATGGAAGATGGAATTTAATTCTGACAAGGACCTGAATGGTCTACTTCTGTTCCCAATTCTTATCATTTTTGTTTTGAGTCGAGACATACCAGCCTTGTATAGAGCAGTGTCATCATAGAACAGAGCTACGCTGTCTTCAGTGAGCAGAAAAATGCCACTCTTAAGTAGATAACTGTTTTATTGAGAATGGGAATGCCATATTTCGGGCAAATTACTGTTCTCTGAGAACACAGCGATTGAAAACCAAGACCAGCTTCTAGTTCTGTGGGATCAAAGGAAACCACACATCTGCAGCCAGCATTTGGGCACATAAGTAGCTTGGGCAGAGTTGCTACATATGAGCAATACATTTTTAAATTTTGTTTTTTAATTTAAAAATTAAATTTTAATTTTTTAAAAATGTAGACATACAGCATCGTAACAGGCCCTTCTGGCCCACAAACCCGTGTGGCCCAAATACTGTACAGTACCTGGAATTCAAGTAACCGGCAGCCTCAAGCAACCACAAAATAAAGGAGAAAAATAAATTTTAAAAATAAAATAACAAGTTAAATTATGCAAGTTTAAAATGGAAAAATTAAAGGTTCGTTGAAGTAACAGATAAATATTTGGTGAAAGTGGGAGCAAATATTCAACCTACGAAGTACCTTGGTCATGTTTTGCTCATAGCAGCTGTTTGAATAAAGTTGTTTTTAAATAAGGTAGTGTCGCCCAGGAAGAAGAGCTGGTTGATGCCACTTGCCTTTGGGGTGACTCTCTTAAAGTGTCTCCTTATCCCTACTTAGTAAGTCCCCCTGGTTAGAGACTTTATCTGTAAACTTCAAGGAGAAGGGTTTTAATTATCTATAATGTTCTTGATCATATTTTGGGCAGCTCTATGAAGGGGGATGAACTTGCAGATGCAGGAACGGTTAAATATCATCAAAAATGTGACTGAGAATAAAGCAAAATGCTTTAAGCTTTATATATTCATGCAAGTGAAGTTTGTTCAGTGTAAGTACAGTCTCGTATTTTTGTCTTTTTAAATTGTTTATTCTAAATGCAGGCACTGCAGCTGTGTGTCCAAGCTAGAACTCCTGGTTAATTCCCCTTATCACTCCCATATAGGAACACCAGTCCTTGGCCTCATTCATTGGTAGGGTGAGCCTAAATGTAAATATGAGAAAGAACACATCATACTTCTCTTGGACAGCCTTAAGCCCAATGTCATAAGCTTTTACTCGTCCACTTTTGCATCACCCCAGCTCTACTTGGTTCCACCATTTCCATCTCTTCTTTACCTCTTCTGACATCTCTCTCTAAACTCCCTCCCCTACCCGTTTGTTCTTGCTCTATCTGTCTCTCCAGCAATTTCACCTTCTATTCAATAGCTTCTTTACCTACTTCCCTTATTACTCATCTCTGAAACCCAATGATCTCTCCCTTTACCTGTCTCTCCACCTCTCCCATCTCCCTACCTATTATCCCCTCTCAACCCTTTACCCTCTTCCCTCTATCCCTCCCCATTGACATACATCATATCACTCCTTACCAGACTGAAAAAAAGGGTCCCAACCTTCAAAACATTAATTGACTCTTTCTATCCAATGGATACTCCAGGACCTGTCGAGTCCTTCCATCTTCTCATTGTTTGATGAAGAGAGTTGCATTGCCGATTTTCTCAACTTCTGATATCCTCCTGTATTTTTTATTTTGATGGGTTCACAACCTTGCACCCATTTCCTATGAAACCCTTGGGTCCAGGCCACTGGATCCTGACAAGTTGTCCACCTTCAGCTCATGATTTCAAAGACACTTCATCCATTGTGATAGGGATTGCTACAATTCCTCTATGTTTATTTGAAATGAGCCCATATGTTATCTTGCTGGTATTCACAGTGAACTTCACATTGAAGATTGTTGCAGGGGAAAAAAAAGATATAGCAAATTTGTTATTTCTTTATTTCTGTTATTAAATCGTCAGCCTCGTTCTCTGGAGTTTATGCACCTGCCTTTGCCATCTTCCTTTTAGATGTATATCCATTGAAATATTTACTCTTTGTTTTGATATGTGCAAGGTTTTTCTCAAAATCAATTTTTTCCCTTCTTATGAGTTAACTCGCTCTTTGCTGCTAAATTCAAAAAGATCTCAATTGAATGGCCTTCTGCAGCCCTTGTCACTTTGTCTGCTTTACTTGTCAATTTGCCATTATCCTTGACCTCCATTGTTAACTGCAGATCGTGCCTCTTTCTCTTAGAGTCCCTTCTGGCGAGTTGGGATCAATTCCTGCTGAGTTATAGGGACCAGATAACCAGATGCTTGGACATCATTACACTTAGTTGTAATTTTCATAATTCTTGTTTTTGACTGCAGTTTTTCCTTTTGGAGACAATTTGAATGGTTTAATTTTTTTTAGCCTGAAATTTCCCCTGATTGACATTGAATGTATCAATTGCTTTGTTTTTATTTAGTTAAGAGGAGTGGTTCTAAACCAGTAAACTTTGTATCTTGAATGAAATTATAAAATGATTAGTTCATGATATGAAATCAGTGATCATTCCTCCTAACAATAGAAGATCAAAGAGTTAGGGGGGAAAAAAAAACACTTTTCCTTCTTTTTTTCAATGGTACAATCAAAGAAGTCTTACAAAAAAAAGACAAAAGTAAATTTGCCTTCCAAATGAACGTAAATTTCAAATTTAATAGGAGAGCAGGCTCCAATAAATTCCAATGGAATTGAGGGTGGGCCTAAGCCTTTGAAGATCACCAAATACATGAAATTGACAAATGGAGAAAGAAGTGAATTACATTGAAATGATACGATGCATCTGAATTTCCTAATCGCTGAGCAAGAATAAAAGAACATTAACTACATCCACTGTTTTTGAGAAGTGATTTATTTTTACTTGACGTCATTTAGCATGGCCACTCACAGGTTTTTGTGATGAAGGTTTATTACTCTATGCATAAAGAATAGAATATTGCCTGCATTAATTTGTATCCAACATTGTTCTGTCGTTCAATTATTCATGCAGCAGAACTTAGAACATAACAAATATTTTTGATGCTGTGCACACCAGCTATGATCAGCCATCCAGTTACACAACACTCTTGCATCACAGTATGTGTACTAGTCGGTTGGTTAACCAAGTAAAATCTTTCAGCTACCTGCTTTCCTCCCCTGTGTAAATCAGGGATGTTTGTGTTTAGATCTCCTTTGAATCTTTTAGTATCTCACACTCAGCAGGACTGTTAAAACCACGCCAAGTACCAGTTGGAAGTTGAATTTTTCTTGTGGTGTTCTGCCTGCCAAGCTACTGTTGACTGACTTTAAAAAAAAGAAATTGCTACAATTACAAAAGACAAATAATTAATAAACAATGATATATGCAATAGTAAAACGATAAAGAAAGAAAGTTTGCACCAAAATTTCTATCCTGTTAGGACACACTAAATTTTTAACCATCCTTGCAAATTTCAAGTTAATTTGTCATTCAGTCTTCCTTTGGGTAATATTTAACCTCATCCTCATTTGCTTCTTATGAAAACAGGTGAGCAAATAATATCAAAAATAATTCAAAGAGCTTCTTTAAGTCTATAAAGAGTAAAAGGAAATGTGAGAGTAAATATTAGGACCATAAGAAAATAAAACTGGCGAAATAATAATGCGAGACAAGGAGATGGCAATGGAACAAAATGAGTATTTTGCATCAGTCTTCACTGCGGAAGACATTAGCAGTGTGCCGAATGCAGAAGCATATCAGAGAAGGGAAGAGAGTGCAGTTACTATTTAATGAGAGAACATGCTCTGAAAGCTGAATCATCTCGGGATGGGTAAGTCTCCCAGACCAGATGGATATTTCTTTGGAACCAGATAGATTACACCCTCCGATTCTGAAGGAAGTTGCGGTAGAGATTGTGAAGGCATTGGTAATGATCTTCCAAGAATCAATAGATTCTTCATGGTCCTAGAGGACTAGAAAAATGCAAATATCACTCCACTATTTAAGTCAGGAGGGAGGCAGCAGAAAGGAAATTATAGACTGGTTTAGCCTGACGTCAGTGGTTGGGAAGAAATTGGAGTTGATTGTCAAGCATGAGGTTACTGAGGGGGGAAAAAAACCCACAATGCTATGAGAAACTCAGCAGGTCAAACAGTGCTCTTTATATTTTTTTTTCTTTTTTTTTTTTTTCTTCTTCTTTGGCTTGGCTTCGCGGACGAAGACTTATGGAGGGGGTAAAAAGTTCACGTCAGCTGCAGGCTCGTTTGTGGCTGACCAGTCCGATGCGGGACAGGCAGACACGATTGCAGCGGTTGCAAGGGAAAATTGGTTGGTTGGGGTTGGGTGTTGGGTTTTTCCTCCTTTGCCTTTTGTCAGTGAGGTAGGCTCTGCGGTCTTCTTCAAAGGAGGCTGCTGCCCGCCAAACTGTGAGGCGCCAAGATGCACGGTTTGAGGCGTTATCAGCCCACTGGCGGTGGTCAATGTGGCAGGCACCAAGAGATTTCTTTAAAAAAGCTCTTTATATAGCAAAGACAAAAATACATAACCTATGTTTTGGGATTGAGTCCTTCCTCAACCTTGATGAAGGGCTCAAGCCTGAAACATCGCTTATGTATTTTTATCTTTGCTATACAAAGAACACTGTTGGACCTGCTGAGTTTCTGCAACTTCATGTGTTTCCTTCAACCACGGTGTCTACAGACTTTTGTGTTTTATTTCTTATGGTTATGAAACATTTGGAGGCACATTAGGCTAAAGCCTAATGGGAAAATCTTGCCTAACAAACCTAGAAGTCTAAATAAAGAACATACAGTGGATTTATTGTATTTGGATTTTCAGATGGCCCTTGACAAGGTGCGGCACATGAGGTTAACTTAACAAGATAAGAGCCCGTAGTATAACTGGAAACCTACTAGAATGGCTGGTTGGCAGGAAGTAGATAACCGGAATATAGGGATCATTTTCTGGATGGCTGTCAGGTGCTAGGGATCGGTGTTGAGGCGGCTGCTTTTTGTTTTATATTAATGATTTATAGAATGAATAGCTTTGTGTCCAGGTTTGCAGTTGATGTGAAGGTAGACACTGGAGCAGGTAATGTTGAAGAAATGGAGAGGCTGCAGAAGGAAATAGACAGATAAGGAGAATGGGCAGAGAAGTGGCAAATAAAATATAATGTCAGAAAGTGTGTGGTCCTGCATTTCGGCAGAAATATATAAACAGGCAGACTATTTTATTAAATGAGAAGAAAATTGAAAATAGCCAGATGCAAAGGGACCTGATAGTCCTCATGCAGGATAGCCTGAAGGTAAATTTGCATGTTGAGTTGGTGGTGAAGAGGCAACTGCAATGCTCGCATTCATTTCAAGAGGAATAAAATGTAAGAGCAGGGATGTGATGTTGAGGCTTTAAGAGGCACTGGTGAAACCTCACGGAGTATATTGAGCAATTTTGAGCTCCTCATTTAAGAAAGGATGTGTTCATGTGAGACAGAGTTCAGAGTAGGTTCTCAAGAATGATTCCGGGAATAAAATGGGTTATCATTTGAGGAGTGTTTGACAGCTCTTAGTCTATATTTGTTTGAATTTAGGAGAGTGAGGGAGGATCTCATTGAAACACTTTAAATGTTAAAAGCCAGGGACAGAGTAGATGTAGAAGGAGGGAGAGTCTAGGACAAGAGGGTTCAACATCAGAATTGAAGGGTGTCTGAATAGAATAGAGATGTGGAGGAATATCTTTAGCGAGAGTGGGACATCTATGGAATTTGTTATGATAGGTGATTGTGGAAGCCAATTCATGGGTGTATTTAAGGTAGAGATTGATATGTTCTTGATTCACCAGGGCATCAAGGGAAGAAAGCCAGGCAGTGTGGCTGAGTGAGGAAATGGATCAGTTCATGATTAAATGGCAGACTCAATAGCCTGCATAGCCTACTTTTGGTCTGATGTTTTATGGCTTATTCATACGAAATTATACAAAATCTAACTCAGCAAAATTAATGTTTAACCCCATCTTCTCCTTTTTTATATAGAGGCTAGATCACTTGCATTCTGATGCTTAATTATATTTTGTGATACCCCATGACACGTTTTCTCTCCAACTGAGCTGGAAGAATGAAAACATAATGCTTTTTTTTTGACACATTCATTCTGCACAATTATCCTTTAAAATTCCAAACATTTCACCTAACTTCAAGAAAGATGTCACATATAAAAGTTCACCAGTACTGCATCATTTACTCAATATATGGAAGAAGATTCACTTAGAAAGGGAAAAAACAAATTACTTACTATCAAAATTATTATTGATGAAAAATCGACGAATCCCTTTGACAATAGATAACATTTCCTTTAGAGAATGGGAGAGAAAAGGAATTAAAAGAATAGAGAATTATTTTTTGGGAAATAATTTATTAACATTTGAACAAATGAAGTACAAATATGGAATGACTCATGGTACAATGTTTGCATACCACCAACTAAAAGCCTACTTAAAGGACAATTTGGGAAGCAGACTGAGATTACCAGAAGGAAGCAGGTTTGAATATGTGATTACAGAAACAACGATAATAAAAAGATTTATAACGAACATGCACATCAAGCTGCAAGAGAAGGAAAATGATGAAATAAGCTATAAACCCAAACAAAAGTGGGAAAAAGATTTAAACATAAAGATTAAAAAATGGGAAAAGTTATGCTCTGGGACAAAGAAGAATATAATAAACACGCGGTTACACATGATACCATATAATTGGTTACACAGGCTATATATCACGCCCTAAAAGTTAAAAACAAAAATGGGATCCAACATTATCAGATAGATGTTTTTGCTGTAAGAAGGAGATGGGAACAACAGTACATGCAATTTGGGCATGTGAGAAAGTGGAAAAGTTTTGGGAAGATCTAAATCAGGTATTAAATAAAATCACAAAAAGTAACGTACCAAAAAATCCAGAGATCTTTCTTCTAATTAATATAAGAAGTAAAGAATTAGGCCTCAAACTGGATGAAGCACAAAAAAGATTTATTATGATAACCTTAGCTGTACCAAAAAAATGAAAAATGTCAACTTGGAAATCAGAAGAGAGCCTGAGAGTAAGCAATGGCACATAGAAATTAATGAATGTATTCCATTGGAAAAAATAACATATAATTTAAAAAATAAAGTCACATTATTTGAACAAATTCGAGAACCGTACATGGAACACAACAGAGAGGGCCTACCGCGGACCTCCACCGTTAAAATGATAAAATGATAAGAAGACAAAATGACTTGATCCAATGTGTAAAATTAGATGACACAATTTTCTTGTTTATTTTCATTGTGTGATGTCATTGTTTAATGTTTTTATTGTATTGTATATGTTGAATGTTAAATGGGTTTGGAGGGGGGTGGGAAGGGGGAAGGGAATATAGGGGGACAAAAGGGGAGAAAATGCGACAGTGTATATTTAAGAGGGAAATGCCTGTATGTATTTTGATTGATATGGTTCACAGTGTGAAAATTAAAAAAAAAACAAGAAAGATGCCACATAGAGTGAAGTATAATGCGGCTTTACCTTTCTCTTGTAACGTCTTTAAACAGTCCACATTTCATTACCGAGATGGTCAATAAGCAGAATAGATCAGTGGTCCTCAATCTTTTTCTACTTTAAGTATTCCCATCAGTGCTCTGTGATTAGTAAGGGATTGCTTAAGGTGATATTTGCGTAGGAAGGGAAGATTGAGAATCACTACTCTAGACTCATTTGTTACTGAAATATTTTGCTTGAGTAAAATTGTCATTGGCCCATTTCCTTTGGATTTATGAAACCGTGCACATAACGAGTCAATGAGGTACAATTAAAACAGTGATTTTCATTCTTTTTCTTTTCACCCACATCCCACCTTAAGCCATCTCTTACTAATCATGGAGCACCAATGGCATTGGCATTACTTAAAGTGGTGTGTAAGTGGAAAGAAAAAGGTTGAGAATCACTGCAATAGGTGATTTACAAAGGTCTAAGAATTCTTTTTCTTTGGCTTGGCTTCGCGGACGAAGATTTATGGAGGGGGTAAAAGTCCACGTCAGCTGCAGGCTCGTTTGTGGCTGACAAGTCCGATGCGGGACAGGCAGACACGGTTGCAGCGGATGCAGGGGAAAATTGGTTGGTTGGGGTTGGGTGTTGGGTTTTTCCTCCTTTGCCTTTTGTCAGTGAGGTGGGCTCTGCGGTCTTCTTCAGAGGAGGTTGCTGCCCGCCGAACTGTGAGGCGCCAAGATGCACGGTTTGAGGCGATAACAGCCCACTGGCGGTGGTCCATGTAGCAGGCACCAAGAGATTTCTTTAGGCAGTCCTTGTACCTTTTCTTTGGTGCACCTCTGTCACGGTGGCCAGTGGAGAGCTCGCCATATAACACGATCTTGGGAAGGAGATGGTCCTCCATTCTAGAGACGTGACCCACCCAGCGCAGCTGGATCTTCAGCAGCGTGGACTCGATGCGATTGGAAAAGTTGCATCATCACATTGCAGATATTTGAATCCTTGATTTCATATTTGGAGACAAAAAACAAACAAAAGTAATGATCAGATAATTTTTTTTGCTCTGGTGATATGTAGCTCAGGGGAGACTATAATTGCAAGGAAATAAAAATATCAAATCATGCAATGAAGAGATTCATCAAGATGTGGCCAATAGTTGAGTCATAAAAAGAAATGGAGAGATTGGAACCCTCCAGAAATGAGAAAGCGAGAGATAAAGATGGAAAAGTTATGATGGTTTGATGATTCTGTTCTGCTTTCACTCTACAATAAAGAAAAGGACAAGCAAAATTTTAAGGATTTAAATACAACTGGAAAGATCTGATGAAGGTGAGACTGTGATTACATGACTTCATCCTGCTGAAGGCTCCATAAATTTTTCAAAGGGTAATTAGACATCAATGAGCAATAGTAAATGTTTAATTATGCTGCAATCATCTTAAAACATATATAATTCCTGGCGCGCACGTCTGTCCATGATATCATAAATAATTTATTGCTGACAAAGGTTGTTATCCTGTCGTTGCTGTGGATTTATCCTCCAAACAAACCAACAAAATAATTTGAGTTAGCAGACTTGATACTCTGGAAATTATTTTCCTCCTGTCATGAATTTGGTGTCCAGCAAGATCATTGCCAGTAATCAGGAGTTTTGTGGACATTTGCTATGACACCGGAAACCTTGGCAAATTTCTACAAATAGGTAGTGCAAAATGTACTGACTGGCCGCGTCATGGTCAGGTACCTCTGAATGTAAAGCCCGCCAAAAGGTAGTGGACACAGTACATCTCAGGCAAAACTCTCCCCACCATTGAGAACACCATCAAGGGAATGCTACCATCAGAGAGCAGCAGCAATTATCAAGGATCCACACCACCCAGCACACAAACTGTTCTCGTTGCTACCATCAGGAAAGAGGTATTGGAGCCACAAGACTCACACCACCAGGTTTAGGAACAGCTGCTACCCCTCCACCATCAGACTCCTCAACAACAAACTCAATCAAGGACTCATTTAGGGACTTGTGCACTTTATTGATTTTCTTTGTTCTCACTATATTGCAGAATCATTTTGTTCACATTCATTATCTGTTTACAGTTCTTTATTTGTTTATATGTGTATGTTGTGTACAGTTTTGTTTGCACGATCAATAAGAAATAACTCTGCCTTACCTGCAGGAAAAAAGAATCTCTGGGTTGTAATGTATATACTGACAATAAATCTTACATCTGAATCTAATATTTTTCAGCTAAAAATGTTTTTCTTTTGTTGTTTTATCATCTTCAACTGAGATCCAATGGACAGAGGAAAATAGCATGGTTCCATTAGAATTTACATTCAACTCCAACCTGAGGCATGCCATTGGTGATTAAGGAATGGCTAAGGTTAAGGACAGAGGTCTGGGGTTGAATAATTGAGAAGGAAAATCAGTCCAAAATCCTCCAAAGGCAAATTACTTATTTGTTTAATTGTTAAGAGGGGAAAAACCAGGAAAACTATTTAATTGGGACCAGTATTTTGACATTCAATTAACTGATTGAACATTCAATGCTAAACTAGACATAGTTTATCATTTTCTTTTGTTTTTTTTTATGCCATGATTAGACTTTGACAATTAGATGCAGGTTTTCAAAGGAAAATGATCAATGAATATTTGTGGATTCTTTTGCTTTGACAGTTTTAGTCTTGCAGTCCACAACAGCCTCCAGGTTGATTGCCAGGTAATGGGCATGCTCACTATTTAATTTCCCATCCTTCTATTCTCTCATATATTTAAGAAGTATCTTGGCAACAGTTGAAATGTTGAAGCATCGGAAAGTAATGAGCGAATGCTGGTAAATGGTATTTGTATACATAAGCGCAAGGAACCAATGATCTGTAGGACCTCTCCAGTCTCTGACTTTATGACTCTATGACAGAGAAATAATCCCTAATTTCCTGGCTACTGTTTGTTGTTGAAGGATATCTGGTCGTTTTTGAGTTGCTGTATGTAGAACTTGGTCTGCTCAAAGTGGTTGCAACATTTCGCTCATCAGAATGTGATTTATCTGTTAACCTCCTTGGGATGTTGTGAAGTCATGAAAACTACAATTAAAATGGTTTCAAAAGATACAAAGTTGCAGAGATTAAGCACTCCTCATTCCATCTTTATTTAATTTTTCAGCAAATGTTATGTAGATTCCAGTGTTGCTTCAACATTGTTTAAACAAGAAAAAACAATCTTCAGACTTGGTTCCTGATCCTAATTGTTATCAAGGGCTCTTTTTAGGGATGAACATGGAGAGAGCATATTTTGTAGCGGACAAGAGCTAAAGGGGAAATATTTAACGGGAGCAATCAGGGGAACTTCTTCACACAGAGAGGTGAGAGTCTGGAACAAGCAGTACGCTGAAGCAGTGAATGTGAACTCCATTTTGACATTGATGAAATATCTGGATAGGCACATGGATGAGAAGGGTATGGAGCATTATGTTCTGGGTGCAGTTCATTGGGTCGAGGCAGAATGAGTTTGGTACAGACTAGATGGACCTGTTTCAGTGTTGTAGTATTCTTTGGTTTGAGGCTTGCAGTGCATCATGGCAAGGAATACGTGGGGAGAAAGTTTTGTTCGGCACAATGACATTTTTTCTAAAAGGGATTTTATTTTCAATTTTCCTCAAATGTGTGGGAATTTTAAGTCGGTTCTTGTAAATGCATCATTTATATTGTTGCTTATGTAGCAAAGTTATAGAACCAACTGAATCTCCTTCCCGATGAGAGTAGCTAAAAGATGCTGTGTGCAGTGTGGTAGAGGTCCTCAATGATTTTGCATGCCTGCTTCAAACAACAATCTTGTAAGATCACATGAATGGGGACGGGGTGGAGGGGAGACTCCAGTGATCCTCTGACACACTTATGGTCCTGTACATTGACCTCTGATCCAATGCTGCATAATAACAGTACCTCTGTGATGCATCCAGCCAGGATGCACTTCTTGAGAGCTTCTGCAGAAAGTGACAGGATGGTGGCCAGTAGCCTAGCCCACCTCACTCCTCCCAGGTGGTGCCATCATTGTTGCACCTTCCTACCAAGTTAGAAGATGCTGTGTGTCCAGTATAGATCATTTCTTAAGTGGACTTTGAGGAACTTGGTGCTCTCCACTCTCTTCATGACTTAGTTATTGATGTGTAGAGGTGAATGGTCATTCCTGAAATACATGACCATCTACTTTATCTTGTCCACATTGAGACTCAGGCTGTTATTCTCACACCAGCTGACGAGATTTACCTCTTCTTCTCTGTCGTGCAAATCATTGTTGTTGATGAGGGCAATTACTGTTGTGTCACCTGAAAACTTGATGACTCTGTTGGAGCTGGATTTGGCATTGCTGTTATGAGTCAGTAGCGTGAACAACAACAGGCTGAGCTCACGGCCCTGAGGCACCCCAGTGCTCAGTTGTGCTCTACGTTGTGCTGCCAACCCAGACAGACTGTGGTCTTTTGTCCAGGAAGTCCAGAATCCAGTTACAGTGAGAGGTGCTGAATCCCAGGAAGGATAGCTTCTCCACCAGCCTCTGGGGAATTATCATATTAAATGCTGAGCTGAAGATGATGAACAGCAGCCTGGCTTATGAAGCATTGTTATCTAGATAAGTCAGGACGGAATGGAGGGACAAGGCCATGGCATCCTCAGTGGAATTGTTTTGTCAGTAGGTGAATTGAAATGGGTCAAGTGTCTTTAGGAGGTGTGCTTTGCTGTGTTCCATCATCAAGCACTTAGAGCAGTTCATAATGATGGTGGACAGTCCCACGGGGTGGAAGTAATTGAGGCCTGTTACTGTTACCCTCTTTAGTACTTTGCTGATGGTGTCTGTCTTGCAACCCATGGGGACAATAGACTGCTACATTAACATGTTGAAAATATCCCTATGGACCTCCTTCAGTTGGTTTGCACAGTCCTTCAGAACTTGACCAGGTATGTTGTCTAATTCTGCACCTGTTCACTCTTAGTGATATCTTTCCTGTAGTTCAGTGACCAAAACTGCACACAATTTCTAAATTTGGCCTCAGCAATATCTTATACAAATTTAGCATTATATCCCAACTCCTATACTCAATATTTTGATTTATGAAGGCCAATGTGCCAAAAGCTCTCTTTACAACCCTATCTACCTTTGATACCACTTTCAGGGAATTCCATCTCTGTATTGAATTCCTCGAGATTTTGTTTTGCTTCTAATTACAGCATCTACAGTCTTCTGTATGTCTCTATTTTTCCAACATGTTTTTTTTTGTTGAGTAGCTGGAAGGTAGCTGTTCGAGAAATCTCTCCAAATTTTGTGTTTTTTTTTAAACAGAGAGTGGCTGAGTGGTAAACCATTGGTCTTGTAAACTGGGGGTTGTGAGTTTGTTCCTCGCAGGCGCCTCATTTCTGTGAGGGGCACTGGACAAAGTGGTGAGTCTCTGTCTTCCTTACGGGAGACAAAGTTAGAATTTCATGCATATTCCACCCTAAATGAAGTATTACGTGAGAGTGACGAAACCTTTAACAGGATGGAAAATACGATCAAAGTCAGCTTGTTTCATGAATCCAACGTTCTCAGCTAAAACTAAACAAAAGTTTGAAAAAATGTAGTTAAAAATGTGTCAGGTTCACTGTCCGTGTTATCCTCAAATCAAATTAGAATTTCACTTAAATGGAACTACAGAGGTAAAAGCAAAAGGAAACATGCTAAATTCACAGGGAAAGTGAAATATTAGCTAAGTTATGCATCTGCAAGCTCCGTATGGAAATAAAAGTCCAATTTATCTCATTGCTGTTTGTGGGGCCTTGATTAAATGCGCATTGGCACTCAAGTCATTCGACATAAAAATAATCACACCACTTTCAAAATTAATTACCTACAAATACTTTTAATATGATCAGAAAGGAATACTTGCAATTTCATAATGCTGTTCACTCTCTCAGACCATATAATAGCCAATGACAAGTTCATGATGCAGCAGAACCAGCAAAATACAAGAAAAATGATAACCAGAAACCAGCAAGTTTCCATAGACTGTAACACGATAGTGTTCAGAAAACTAATGTTCATTAATGTATTAGTAGTTTGCAAATTCTGGGGAAGTCAGCATTTATTTTGCAAAATAAATTATTAAAGCGTTGAATTACTTGGGCTGTAATTGATATCTCCTCGCATGGCTTGCCAGAACTGCATAGATGTTGATGAATGATTCTTTGAATGAGATAGCAATGGGAAGTTAGTGAGTGGCTTTATTACTCCTTTCTTTCATTATGCAGCTGAAATATACTGGAGAAGCTTATTGTCTCTCGGACAGAAAATGAGCTGTTTATATAATGTCTCGACATTCTTCCACCCCTGCCCTACATCTCTGCTCCTCTTCCCTACTTTATAAATGTCTCCCACGCACAACAGCATCTACGGGTAGAAATTATACATCATATCTCTCGTGGATGCTGTTAAAACTGCTACTGCTGAGTGGAATGCCTACCCCTCCTCTCTCTCTATACTCATCCCAATCCCATCAAACCCATAGACAAGGGTGGTGCTGCTGTAGTCTGGCATGCTGATCTCTCTCTGGCTGACAACACTTGGACACCTCCTCTTGCTTACCCCTTCAACAGGACCCCACTAAAGCCCATCAAACCACTGTATCATGTACTGTACCATCATCTCCCTGGCATAACCTCCAACCACATTGTTTCCCAATCCTACAATGCCTAATTCTACCTCCTACCTGAGATCCACTAACCCAAATGACCTGGAAAACCCATTGTATCCATGTGCTCCAGGCCTACCGAACTGGTATCCACTTACTTCAACTCTGTTTTGGCCTCCATGGTCAAGTCCCTCCCCATGTACATCTGGGACACTTCACACGCCCTCCATCACTTCAACCACGTCCGGTTCCCTGAACTCGACCACCTCATCCTTACCATTGACATCCAATCACTATACATCCCCATCCCCCATACCAAAGGCTTCAAAACCCTCTGTTTCTTTCTCAATAACAGACTCAACCACCCTCCTCCCGCTGGAAGAACTTGTCCTCACCCTCAATAATTTCTTCTTTGACTCATCCCACTTTCATTGTCAAAGGAGTAGCCATGGGTACTCGTATGGGCACCAACGTTGCCTATTTTTTTGTTGGCTGCATGAAGCATTCCATGCTACAAGCCTAGACAGGTAAAGGCCCCTCAGTTCTTTCTCTTCTACATCAACAACAACTTTGGTGCTGTCTCATGCACCCATGATGAGCTCAGCAATTTAACTGCTTTGCTGCCAAAATCCACCCCCCATCTCGAATTCACTTGGTTCATCTCAGGCAACACTCTCTCTTGGCTCAATCTCCGTCTCCCTCTCATAAGAGAAACTCTTGACAGACATCTTCTACAAACCCACCAGCTCCCATGGCTACCTTAACTACACCTCCACACCCTGAGCCAATAAGAATTTAATTCCCTTCTCTCAATTCCTCCATCTACATCACATCTGCTCCTAGGATGAAGTTTTAAATGCTGGATCATCAGAGATGTCTTCCTTCTTTTAAACAATGTGGCTTCCCCTCTACCACCATCAACATAGCCCTCTTCTGCATATCCTCCATTATCTGCACTTCTGCCCTGGCCCCTTCCGCATCCACACACAATTAGGACAGGATTTCCCTTGTTCTCACCCAACAGCCCACCACCCTCTGCATTCAACACAATCCACCATCACTGCCACCTACTATGTAATTCTAACTCCAGTCATGCATTTGCCTCTCTTCCCCTCTCTGCATCCCACAGGGACTGCTCCCTTTGTGATTCCCTTGTCTACTCCTCCCTCCCCACTAATCACTCCCTTGGCACCTCGCTCTGTGACTAAAAGGGTGCTCCACTTAGATACATACCTCCACCCTCACCACCATTTTGGGCCCCAAACAGTCCTTGCAAGTGAAACAACACTTCATTTGTGAATTTGCAGCGATCATCTATTGCATCTGATGTTCCCGTTGTGGACTCCTCTACATTGAAGAGACTGGATGTAGACTGGGAGAACACTTTGTTGAGCATCCCAGCTCTGTCCTCCACAATAACGTGGATCTCCAATTTTTAATTTTAAATTAGACATAAAGCATTGTAACAGGCTAATTCATCATTTCAAGTCTGTGCCACCCATTTTGTACCCTCCCCGGTACATTTTTGAAGGCTGAGAGGAAACCGAAGCCTCTGGAGAAAGCCTACATAGTCACACAGAGAACGTACAAACTCCTTCCAGTCAGGGTGGGATTCAAACCCAGATCCAGTCCTGATCACTGGTGCTGCAAAGGCATTGCGCTAACTGCCATGCCAACGTGCCACCCATTTTAATTCCCCACTCCATTCCCTTGCTGTCGTAACTATGCATGGTCTCATTCACTGCCAGACTGAGACCACACACTAATTGGAGGAACAACACCTCATATTCTGTCTGGGCACCCTCCAAATGGATGGCATTCACATCAACAGTTTCTGTTAGACTCCCCCACCCTCCCCATCTTACCCTATGTCTCCTTTCCTCTAGCCCTGTCTTTCTATTCCCTTTTCCTTCTTTCTCCTTTCACAGGGCCAAAAAGAACCATCCTCCCCCATCAATTCTCATCTTTCCTCCCTCCTGTCCTCTTATCCAATTAACTCCTTTTTCCATTGGTTTGTATTTTTTCTCCTCCCAGTCTTCCCTTTTCTCCCGCCTTTTAATACAGACAGTTCTTGGGTTAAATATGAATTCCATTACCGAGGTCTGCCTTTAACTCAAATTTGTATTTCATTTGGAACAAGTAGATATTTAGCGTCAGTTAGATAAATGTTTATCTTAGTATATAACATATTTAGTATAAATTTTACTTTTCTATGCATTTAAAACACTTCCCAACATTAAAACACTACCCCTTCCCTCCCACCCACTCGCTGCCCCTTCCCTCCCTCCCGCTCGCTGCCCCTTCCCTCCCTCCCGCTCGGACCCCCCTTCCCTCCTGCTCACTGCCCCTCTCTTGTCTCCCTCGCCTCCCTCTCACCTCCCCCCCTCCCTCCCTCTTGCTTCCCCCTCACCCTCCTCCTACTTGCTCCATTTGTCTGCAGGGGGATTGTTAGCTGTGTTGGAAAGTGGGGGGTAGGGGTGATGGTGGGAACACTTCAGAGTGAGTGAGTGGGTGGGTGGGGGGAGGGGGAAGATACAACTCTTTTAAGAAAAATAATTTAATTTAAATTATACTCAACTATGCTCTCACCAGAAGTTGATGCCATTCTACTTCTGGTCAGCTTGCAGGTTTGTAACTACAGGTTGTTCGTAAATCAGACGTCTTCAACTTGGAGAATACCTGCACGATCTCTTTTTTTTACTGATACCTTGATGAAGGGCTCAGACTCGAATCATTAGTTATATTTCTTTACCTCCTATGGATTCTGTGAGACCAGATGAGTTCCTCCAGCATTTCTGTATTAACTACAATCACAGCATCTGCAGATTTTTTCGTGTTTCACAACCTGTTGAGTTCATCCGGCAATTCTTTGTCTGCTCAATATTCTAGGATATGCAGTTTGTGTGTTTCTCTCATTTATAATGCTTGTTTTTGGTTTTTGAGAAAGCTTTGTGACTTCAGCATGTTAAACTAGTGAGTCCAGGTAGTATTGATCCTGATAGTTGTCTAATATGTTGAAGATGATTCAAGAAGAAAATCAAAGGAAATTCAGGAATCAGAATTTATTGTAATGAGCATGTCCCAAAATGCGTTGTTTTTCGACAGTATCACAGTGTCAATGTTTATATAAACCACCTTACAAAATAAATAAAAATAGTGCAAGAAAAAGACAAAATAAGGCAGTGTCTATGGTTCATTGTCCACTCAGGGATCTGATGGAGAGGGGAAGAATCTGTCCTTGTACATCGAGTTGCTCGATTTCAGGTCCTGTACCTTTTTCTCTATGGAAGCAGAATGAAGATGGCTTGGCCTAGGTGGTGGGGGTCCTTGAGGATAGAGAAGACACCACCTCTTGTAGATGTCTTTGGTGTCCGTGATGTCGCTGTTCGAGTTAAACCTCTGAAGTTTATTCTTGCCCTGAGCATTGGCACCTCCCTACCAGGCAGTGATGCAACCAGCCAGAATGCTCTCCATGGTACATCTGTAGAAGTTTTTGAGAATCTTTGATGACATAGCGAATCTCCTCAAACTGCTCACAGATTATAGCCAGTGGCGAGCCTCCTTTATGATCGCATCGACATTGGGTGGTCTATGTTAGATATTCGGAGATGTTGACACCCAGGAATTTGAAGTTCTTCACCCTCTCCACTGCTGAGCCCTCGATGACTTCCTCCTGAAGTCCACAGTCATCTCTCTGGTTTTGCAAATGTTGAGTGCAAAGCTGTTATGTTAATAAATAATTGCTTGTCGGTGATGTTCATGTACTGTTAACAAATGATATAAAGAAGTTAGGACTTGGGGTGGAAGCTGTAAATTCTGGGAATGCTCAACATGTGAGCCAGTATCTATGGTGAGACAACAGAGCTATCTTTCGTCAGACCAGGGAAAGTTAGAAAATCACTATGTTCTGCATAGTGTTCATCTAATTTCCTTTGGGGTTCTCCAGTACAGAATAGACTGATTGTGAGCATCAAATGCAGTATATCAGACAGGAAGAAATACAGGTTAATCATGGCATCACCTGGAAGGAGAATTTGAGCCCTTGGGTGATGGAAAAGCAAAATAAGACCTGTGGTTGCACAGAAAGAGACAGTGAGAAAAGCAGTGGACGGAATCATTCTTTTGGAATTCTGAAAACAGCTAGCAAAAGAAGACGGCCTTGTCATGAGATTTTGTTGAAGATGGCAGAAATTACAAAGGATGATCTTTGTGCAATGTAAGCTGCTGAGGTAGAAGATGAGCACATTTAGAACCGGATCTTCGATGGGTGATCAAATAACTATAGCAGATGGAATAAACATGGTTGAAAGCCTTGTCCACTCAATCTCTCATTATATTCAGTCTTTTACAACCATTCCCCATGTTCTCTCCGCTCCTCTTGCTTAAAATGCATTTCATTTCTTATAGTTTGTAAGTCTGATGAAGGATTACTAATTTGAATCATTGACTCTGCGTTTCTCTCAACAAAAATTGCCTGACCTGCTGGGTATTCCTTGTATTTTCTGTTTTAAAATGTCAGATTTCCAGCAACTGCAACTTGCTTTTTTTTATGGCTTTGATTAGGCCTGCAGAAAATCCTGACAGGAAACAAAATGAACAGCCATTAATTCTGCATTTTCTTATTGCAAAAGAAGGGTGAAGAGACAAAGGAGCTGGAACGAAGAGTGTAAGAAAAATGGGCAAAGTTACTCTGACGGGAATATTGTCTCTCGGAAACATAATGGTAAAAATTGACTGACTGGTGAACAGTGGTGAAAATGTTAGGAAAAATTTGAATGGAGTATCCTGCTTGTGTTGAAATCGTGAGGAAAAAGATAAAAACAAGATCTAAGCCAGGAGGGATAGATTTTATATTTACTGTACAAAATAGTCCAGAAATAACAGGAGATGTTACCAAAAAAAAAACGACCAATTGTTCTGGGAAAGCAAATAAAAATGGAGAAGCATTCTTAGACAAGTGTTTTCATTTTTTTTTCCATGAGATGGATGATTCGGTGAGAGCAAAGTTGAACCAGCATGTTTGAGGTCAACCATGACTTATTCTGAATTTGGCTCTGCCCTATGAAGACCTTATTCGTGACACGAGTTCATAATGTGCTGTGCTAGGGGACCCCAAAGGAGCAAGACTTGTGCACATGCAGTTATTTTGGTCAGCTGTGCTGCCCTGGAGCATTAACAGATATGACAGCAGGAACGGCAACTGTATTGAAAAGCATATCAAGTTGAACATTAGCTTAAGCACTGACTTTTCATCATTTCAATGCGCATTTCAGAAAATAATTTGCTCCCACAATGAAATTCAGAAGTCATTATGGAGGCACTGAATCTATTTATTTTGGTTAGAGCTTTTTTTGTCAAGGCTGCCAACATGTTAATCTAAATTAGGCTTAGTTGAATAAAAATGCAATCGAAGAGCTGCAACAAAGCAAAGGAATATACGATTCATGAAAAGATATTTAGAAGAATTAAGTAACAGAGTAATCTTGGGTACTCCACGCATAATTAAAGGTAACAGTTCAGCTAGAAAGGGGTTTTAAATTTAAGATGATAGGGAGAAATATTTTTTTGCTCAGCTTGAGGCAGGGTCTTGAAATCACTGCCTGATAGTACCTGAACTGTTCATTATATTTAAAGAGTGCATGATGGATCAGGACCTACAGAGCTGTGGACCCATGCTGGAAGGTGGTATTAGGTGCGTGGTTCTTTCTTCAACTAACATGGGAAAAATCACCCAAATATCCACAGCTACCACAATTTTCCTCTGATTCCATCTGTATTTTAATGCATATAAAACCATTTCAGCAAGAAATATTAAGAATTTTTTTTAGTGTTCAGGTAGTCCCCAACTTATGACCATAATTGGGACTGAAGGATTGGTCTTCTCTCAGAATGGATGTGTCAGAATTTTGCTCGTGTCCTTGGAGTACCGAAGTCTTAAAGCAAACTTTTTATTTCAAATGTGCATTTGACAAACTAGAACAGGGATACAGGCATGTAAGATCCAAAATGTGCATATTTAATTTGTTAGTTGGTGTCCCGGTGTAGAGTGCGTTGAAAGAATCAAAGGCTTGTTGATCCAAACCAAGGCTTTTATTAACTAGAAGACTGGAGTGTATCACATGTAAGTCGACCAGTCCAGAATGACCTGGTCTGGCTAGGAGCAACCCTTTAAGATCTGCCAGTAGGCGTGGCTATGCTCTCAGCCAATCACAGTCATCCTGCACTGCAATCTGTACATCTACACATTGGTGATAGAATCTGTACTATCACACTGGGGTCCATCGGCTGGATGTGGCCATCTAGATTCCAGTGCGTGGTGGGTTGGTATATTGGTTGGTCAAGAGTTAAGCACCCTGATGATATTGAATTCATGCCCTTAACTTTCACGCATGCGCCAATTGAAGAATCATGTATGCACACAGGAATCAAGATGGTTCTTCTTCTTTGCAGAACCTTTTACAGCCTCACGTATTTTCTCTTTGTCCTTTAAAATTGTTAAAACAGTGAAATGAGAAAATCCATTGGCAAGGGATAGGTTTTTCCTCTTGCTAGCCATCTATCTCATGTGCCGACAGAACAGTGACTGCGCGTCGGGCACTATATTCCGCATGTACACAAGATTGTTTTTTAAATTGGTTGTATGTGCAGATGGACGTAGGTCGGGGAATACCTGTATTTACAGGTTAGCATTTAATGTTATTGAAATATGTAGCTACAATATAGCAGAAAAAGAACTTGGACAAAACATGTAACTGCGACAAGAAGAAAAATCTTTTTAATAATAATACTGCTGTAATTTACAAAAAAAAACAAAAGCAGTTTAGCTACAGCAGAAAACATTTTATAAAAACAAAACTGCCACTGTCAGTACCTGCGCTGGTCCCACTGCCCTGCTCTCTCCCAGGAGGGGAATGGGGTGGTGGGATCAATGTGGGGATTGGAAGTGGGCTGTCGGGGGTGGGGGGGGGTACCAGAGTGGGAACCGACAGCGGGCCGGTGGTAGAGAGCGGGGCAGCGGGACCAGTGGGGGGACTGACATCTGGCCACCGGGAGAGTCCCCTGACAGCCTGCCACCACCCCCCACACTGAACCCAATGCCTTGTTACCCCCACCAACAGACCACCGTCAGCCCCCAATGGTAGATGGCGGTGATGCCAGTGAGCCGCGCGGCGACTATAAACACTTTTGGCGTCACTCACCATTATCAGTCTAATTTTGATTTGACATATAACACCTAGGGGATATTTTGAGCCTTTTTGCGGGTGGGGGTGGGGGGGAGTGCGTCTTAGATACCATCAAATACGGTATCTTCTTTCAGCTCTTTAAATCTATTAAAACATTTTCAAATTGGGTGAAATTCCAATGAGGATTCATGCTAATTGTGTGTCTGATGTTGAGATTAGTTAATAATCAACATCACACTGTGCTGATGTACACCCAACATGTAAGATTATTCCTTCCCAAAGAACAGCTTGCTAAATCCTGCACATTCATGGCATTTACTTTGTGTCAGCTAAGGTCATAGAGTTCATTTTTTTCTTTTATTTCTGACAAACATATGAGTATTTGCAATCAGTGAAAGATGAAATGGATGTTGCAAAAATCAGTGTGGTTTCATGGAGAGATCAAGGTGGAAGAGGGAATAGATGGTGGTACTTTGATCTTTGAGCTCAGCTCGTGGGTTTCTCTCCGATCTCACCCAGCAAGGTCCGTAAACTTGGCTTGCATGTGATTCCTGGTAATGAGCAGTAACAATTCTTCATATGATGAAGTATTTTTCACAATGTATAGACCATCAATTTGCACAATTTATTGGATAGATTAATCACAGAAGGCTCTGTTTGTTGTTCTGTTCCTTTTTTTTGCTCATTAGATCAGATGGAAGAACAGATCATTCAAAAACAACTGTCCCCTTGATTAGGCGTTCCAAAGCTACCCTCCTCCACAGAATAGGAACAATCGAACTCTTTCCCCATCCCCTCACTCCCCACCTTGTATTTGCAGGCACCATGTGAAATGGAGTAACCTTAGGTGGCAAATCCTGAGGCCTTACACACCACCCAGTCTGTCTCAATGGCCTTTAGACAACCTTGTAAGCTGCATTGAAATATTTAGAAAGATTAAAACAAGAAATTAACAACACAATCTCTTAAAATGACAAATAAAGTGTATAAATTAATAAAAATTGCAAAGGATAGCAGCTGAGCAGGTCAGGACCTCTAGAAGACTCTTAACTCCAGAATACAATGCATGGTCTTGGAAGTCAAAGGCGACCAACCTACAACAACTTCCACACTGACGGTTCTCTCCCAGGCAAAAATTTGATTAATTTTTGGCCATTTTAATCAAGATTTAATTTGATTTAATTATTCAATTTGATGATTTCATGTTTTAATTTGAAGACATTATATAACATAATTAATTTATTTTAAGGTGGTGAACACAATACCTATTTCAATATTGGGCCATAGTAGCACCTGGTTCTCCACTTATGTTTCACTTAAATTCGGGCACAAATTAGTCATGAACTCTTATGTATTAGTGCTGTCCCTCCATTAAACTTTGGATTCCCCTTAATTGTAGTCAAGTGTTCTACTGCATAATAACGTACAGTATAATGCCAATAATCTGCTATCAACTTTTGCAAACCCCAAGAGTTTGATATCTGGCTCAGCAGTTGATTTTTTTTCCCCCTTGAAACTCACTGGGACCCCAGTTTCTAAGTTCCCTTGAATAGCTTCAAGAGTGGGGCTCGAGTTTCCATGCCCAAATTCCATGGAAACTGATTGGGTCCTGCTTTCATTTGGCCTTTGAAACTTATTGGGCTCCTGGTTCCTGTGCACCCTTTAAACAATGAATTTACTGAAAATATCATTACATCTTTTTTTAAAAAAAAGTGAATTTAAAGTGTGTTGGGATATTTATATAAATAACATTCATTGTCCATAAAATCTGTCAGTCCAGCAGTACCAATGTCCCATATTTTAAGTTTTGCTGTCAGTGATCTATTTTTTTTTATCTTGCTTCCTTTTATTGCCAAATACTACTAATGACATTAGCTTGTTCAAGAGACTTAAAACAATATATATATATATATATATATATCAAAACCACAAAGCCTGAATGTTAGAATTATGCAGAATTATAAAATCACGACTTCAATTGGTATGCAATGCTTATGCTGTTAGTACCACCTTTTCAATAAACATTATTTGCTCATTTGAACATAACCTAACCATAGAACCATTTACGGAGCGGAAACAGGCCATGTTGGCCTTTCGAGTCCTCACCGGCTCACTGATTTTGTGCGCCCTCTTCAGGCATTGGTCCCAGTAGATCCTCATTCAATAACAATGGGCGAATTCAATACAGGTGGAATCTTATTGAAATTGAAAGCAAGATTGTTGTCCTGGCATCACACAACCGGATTCTTGATCTCCATCCTGCTTTCTGACTCACGGTCATCAACTTGGATCTCCGAAAATCTTCTCGACTAAAACTTACCTTTATAAACATTAAGCAGTCTCAACGGATTGCAGCTACTTGAGGATAGAAGTCCCATTCAGAATTACAGATTATGCATTAATATGGTGTTCTTTTATATATATATATATATATATATAGGTGAGTAAATAAGTTGATGATAAAGATATATTGCTGTGAGCTATTGTTTTGTTTATGTTAGAGATCCTATCTCTTCCTAAATCATGATGTTGAGTAATGTTGTTTCTAAGTGCAGCAGTTCCACAAAGCATTGAGTATGTTCTTTGACATTGAATGGTGGATTTCTTTCAAACCAATAAAAGAAATTGTGCGTGTTTTTTAAAAACATGAATTCAATAATATTTCAAACATCTTTAATGGCTTCATCGTATGAAGAATACGCAGATTACTTTTAATGATCATTGGGTCACACAAAATATGCGGCCTTTTTAAACATTTCATTCAGGTTTACTGTAGATGTCAGTAGGTAATTACATTAGTGTCATTTTTGCTGCCATAAAAATCTCACCATATGAGGTGTAGTGCATATTTTTTTCCGAAAGGAACATTATATACACAAGACATAAGCATACTCTCTTTTTTTCATCTGAGACCTGCTGCAAATTATACATATTTTCTTAAACTTGGGTTTTTATGTGTCCTCCAAGAAAATTTCTGTCGAGGATTGCTAGTATATTTTGCTAGTATATTTTGCTAGTATATTTTAAAGTCTTTAAAGGTTCCTAAATGTCTTCATTTTTGTTAAATTAGTAAATAGCTTACAAACATTCACCAATGTAAATAATTTAAAAATTACATTTTCACCTTCATGTTACTTGTCAAACTGCACCGTAGTGAACTCAATAGGAATTCACTGGATCATTCTGATGACGTGCTCAGAGTGGGATTGGATATCAAATAAGACTGATGTCCGATAGCAGAATATTGTAATGTTCTTCGCATTGGAAGGAATTTTCTAGATTATTCTGGGATCATTTCATATTTTACAGATGTGTAGGTAATCTATATGAATATATTAAAATTATCCAGAGAAATGGTCAATTGTTAATATAATTATGTGAAAATAAAAGAAAAATCTTTTTAATGTTAGCGAATGTCAGTTCATACCTTAGTTGTTGCAGAAAACTGCCACAATGGAAAGGTAAAATACAAACTAAATTTCATAATTATTGTTCCGTTATTAGAAGAGAAACACGAAAGTCTGTTGTTTACGAACTATTTTGCCGCAACATTCAGCAACGTTCTGTTTGGGGTCACTGACTGCAAATTGTATCCAAAAGGTGTAACAATGCATGTAATCGTATGTGGGTATTGGATGCACTTGTGCATTAAATATGACTGTTACGTTACATTGCTGGGTCACTTTTACCTTAAGCTGTGGCATGAATCATAAAGGATGCCAAACAGCCTGGTTACACTCTCTTCTTACTGTTATTTGGGCAGAAGTTACAGAAGCCTGAAAACCAGCCCCTTTAAATTTAAGAAAGTTTTCCTTCCAATCAGATTATTGAGCCTTCCTTGGTACACCATTGTAGACTGCTCCAAGGCCACAAAGGTCTTTCTGCACTATTGCGGGACCCCTTTTTTTTGCACGAGAATTACTGAGAACATGTACTATCTATTTTATGTATTTATAGGCTTAATTTATTATTTTTGTTTTCTTTACAAATACTTGTTCAGCTGCAGCAATTAAGAATTTTGGTTCATGTGTACAATGTGTACAACAAACTCACCATTACCATGGCCATTTGGTTAAGTGATGTATATTTTATATTGCTGTCATTTGAGGCATAATCCTCAAAGTATTAGAGTGCCTGGAAAAGGGCAAAGGTACCCAAATGTATATGATATGCATCTCAAGCTTTTGCAACGTTGGGAAGACGGGTTTTCCCATCTGTCCTAATATAGACTCTCCAAGATTGCCAACAGTGTCAAAAAGTAATGTGGCACTGGGAAAAATGTCCTCCTATGTACCAAATGTAGAAACTACAGCCAGGTCACAAGGTTCACTGGTACCTGGAAATACGCTAAGAGATGTGTAATGTGATTGGAATTCCTATGGGAAAAAAGCTGGTGTGTTCGCAGTCCATGAGTGTTCACTCATTTGTTTTCTTTGTTTCACTTGGGTTTAAAGTCTGTTGATTTGTTGGAGGTCGTGATTTTCACAAAACAAACTTTTACAGCCATTCACCCACATGACCTTTTGAATATTGCACTGATTGCTATGCCACGCTTCCCTTTCTCTGCTTTTGCATACGTGCCACTTCTTTGTCGTCACTTTAATTATCAAGGCAATATTGTTCACTAAATACAATTAGAAGTTCTCTCCAGGCAGATTTGCTGGATGTGGCGTCCTTCCTGCCAAGACAGATTACCCTACTCTCTGAATTTATTGCATTTTCCTTATACCACGTTCCTCCATGATTCTAGTACACTCATGGCTGGAACAACATTCTGCTGAAACTTAAAATCAATTATTACTTCCGTAAAACGCAATCAAAAGGTCTGGGAAAAGACTAACCAATGAATTATTCCAATTAGCCTTTGCTTAGTAATCAAAAAATCCACAAGTAGTGCAAATCAGGTCGCGGTGTTTTTCTTGCTGCGATATGAGATTCTCTTTTTAAAATTAGCAAATAATGTTTATTGAAAAGGTGGTACTAAGAGCATAAGCATTGCATACCAATTGAAGTCGTGATTTTATAATTCTGCATAATTCTAACATTCATAAATGCTGTATGTTTTGTCCTTCCTGATGTAATGAATGGTGTACGTTGTGCCACATGTGCATTGCTGTGCAATGTGCATCCAAGCAGTGATCAAGTGCTTTGCTGTCCATTTAAAAAAATGTAACTGTGTATTCCATGAAATAATTCATAATCTTCAAACAAACTGGTCAGTTCGGCTAAGCCTGAATGAATGAAAAACCATTATTACTTTTATTCAGGGGCAGATACCAATTAATTTAAGAATGAAATAATGAAGCCGGAATGGTTTGCGAGGCAGTTCGTGCAATGTTGCTATAGCGCCAGCGATTGGGACTGGGGTTTGAATCCCTCGCAGTCTGTAAGGAGTTTGTATGTTCTCCCTTGTGTCTGCGTGGGTTTCCCCAGGGGCTCTGGTTTTCTCCTACCATTCAAAATGCATCAGGGGTTGTAAGTCATTTGGGTGTAATTGGGCATTTCAGACTCATGGGCCGAAAGGGCCTGTGATCTAATTTTTTTTAAAGAATGAGAAAAAAATTAAGAATGAGAGACGGACAGTCCATTAATGATTTTGTGGGAACAACTGAACTTTATTGGTGACTTTTGCTTTCTTTTGCAGCAATATATCATTTTCTGTATTTGCCAACGATGAGAGTTATTCTGTATGAATCTGGAGTGTTTGCGTTTTGGATTGGCCCTCATGTATGCCAAATGTAACCATTACTTTCAGTTTAGTAAGCTCAGCATTACCTTGCAATACATCACATATCCCTTGATGCATTGCATGTGTCATGATTCTGTTCAGCTCATAGACCAACTTTCACTATAAAAAGGCTTTGTTCTTTTTTATCTATTAAGATTATGTAATCATGTGCAGTACTGTTAGTTAAAAAAAAAATCCAGTTCACCAGCACTGAGAATGCTGCAATTTGAAGAGAGCATGGCAAAGTGGAAGGGTGAATCGCTTCACCCTGAAACAAGAAATAGTGTTTTTTAAATCAACGTTACCACTTCGGTCACCATTGCTTCCATTTCTTTTAAAAAACTGGATCCCACCTTGCATCTCTACTCTCTTTGGAGACCTTGAAGGACTACATCGTTCCTGAAACTGCATGATTGGTAGAGACTGAGCAAAGTCCATAACCTCTTTAGGATTGTCAAAGAACTTTGGCTAATTTCCATCCTAAAAAATCTTTAGTACCACAGAATACCTGAATGTTGCCTTATGTCTTTTTTTCCACAACCGTTCTTTCACAGAATTAAATTCGCGTCGTTGAAACATAATTTCTTGACTCAAATCTTGATAGAAGAAAACAGGATTATTCTGAACCATCAAAGGAGATCTATTTTGCTGGGCATTTCTAATAGCCGTACGTAAAATTGTCTCTCTGTCACAATAGTTTAAACAACGATCAAAACAGATCTTGGATTCTGTCCTGAAAAAGATTTTCTTCTTAAAACTCTATAAGCACGTTCCAGTATTAAACCTTCAGGGAAGTTATCCTGTCCTAACACTCGTGGAATCCATTCAGTCAAAAATTTTCTTGGATCTGGTCCTTCTATGCCTTCTGGCAAACCAACAATTTTCACGTTGTTCCGTCTAGATTGATTCTCCAAATAATCAACCTTTTTTGCTAAATTTTTATTTTGGATCTGCAATATTTCAATTATTCTATTTTCATCTTGCAGTTGATCCTGTGCATCGACTAAACCTTGATCACACATTTCAAATCTTTCAATGGTTTCAAGCTTAAAAGCTCCATTAATGACTTCCGCCATCGCATTAATCTTGGAAATAAACAGGTTCACAAAATTAGCTAAGTGACTCGATAAAGAATATATCTTATCTTCAAGATCTTTAACAGACATTTCAACAGAAGTAGATTCAGGCATAATGGGGTCTTGCTGTTCCTTAGAGACCACGGGATCTTCTGTCCCTTCCCTTAATTTAGTATCTTTTCTAGCAGTTTGACTTCGTATAAAAATCCCTCTCAAAGTCCCAAACAAGAAATAGTGTGTGTAAAAGGGCATCAAGGTGAGATGACTGCTTTAGTAGAAATGGACTATATCTGAAAAATTAATTAGTATGGACAAATGTAAGAACATTCTGCATTTACCCTCAACATTAGATCTGTTCTTGAAAGCCAATAACCTTGTCAAAGTTTCAATTTAGTTGGATTGTCTGGGTGATGGAATTGGTGAGGGAAACTTTGTCGACTCCAGAAACAGACATAACACTAGTACTCTTCAGTGTTTTACAGGGCAGTAATAGCAGAATCAATGATATTTTTTTCAGTGGATTGCTCACATAGAAAATACAAAGGCAGCTTCAATGGGAAACCTGCATGACTTGGGACCTGCAGGCTAGAAACTTACCATAATTTGCTGTTAATTTAATTGTATTAAATTTGACCCTGCACATTTGCAAAAGGAACAAGAATATTGTAAATATGGAGTGCTGCAGACCATGTAATGACAATGAATTTATTGTCAGGTATATTGTACAATGAACCTATGGATCAAAATTCTGATTTGCCCCAGGCAGATTATTTAAAAAAAACTACAATTGCATACATTGAATTAAAAAGAAATAATAAGTACGAAAAATAGACGGTAATAAATTTTTACATTTACCATAGTACAAGAAGAAATATGGTCTTACAATAGTGTAGACAAGCCTTTTTGTGGTGTTGGACTAATTTGTGATTAGTGTAGCAAGGGCAGGTTCATGAGCCTGATGGCCATTGGAAAGAAACTGTTCTTGAACCAAGAGGTGCTGGTCTTCAGGCTCCTGTAGCCTTTGAAGGCAGCCGTGAGAAGTTGTTGTCACCAGGGTGACGAGCCTTTTATGATGTTGGGTATCTTCTCAAGGCATTGTAAATGTAGAAGAATTGAAGACATGACATGCATGCAAATTGATATTTACACCACAGCTGGTGACAGAGGAAGAGACTGCAACAAATTTATAACTACCGTGAAGATAAATGGACAATGTATTATAATGAATATTGATTCCACAACAGATTGTTCAGTAACACAACTTTGTCCAAGTCCAACTAATGAAGAGTAATATCCAACTATGCATTATGCCAAAAATAAATACTGACAACTTCATGAGAGGAGGCTGCACTGCTTATCAGTGTGATGGAAATTGTGGTGCACTACCCAGAAACTGATTGTGCTTGGCAGGTTCTAATTCAAAACACTTGGGGCTGGTGTAGTCTGTTCATTGAATGGAAGAAGATTAGAAGAAATCAGATGTTTCCTTTTCCAACTTGCTTAGTCTTTGATTTGGCTTGGTGAAGTGAATCCAGGAGAAAGGCACTCCAGAAAACCAGTTATACAGGTGAGGTGCGAAATTAATGTGAATGTCAGAAATGAAACCGATCAAATTCAACAGTTGAGAACAAAGGTTGAAAATGAGAAGCACTGTAGACAATAATCGATTGGACAGTTGAGTAGAATAGTGATGTTAGAAATATGAAGATAATACGTGTGGCTAAACACATGGTGCTGGAGTGAGGCTTCAAGTTTCTGGATCAATGAGCTCCCCTCCAGGGCCAGTTTGGATCTGAATTGGAGGGGGATTAATAATGCTGTGGGAAGGTTTGCTAATGCTGCTCTGGGTGGAGGGGTTTAAACTAGATTTGCAGAATGCTGAAGCAGATAGATGGAGAGGGAAAAGGTGATGTGAAAATTACATGCAACATTTAAAGTCAATGGGTTGTAAGTGGTGGAAAGGTTCTTAGATGCATCTATCTCAATGCAAGAAGAATAGTCAGAAAGGCAGATTAAATTAGAGCATGAATTGGCATGTGGAATTATGACATTGTAGCCATAAATGAAACTTGGTTGCAGGAGGGGCAGGAATGTTCAGGGCTTCTGTGGCTTCATATATGATAGGATAGGGGTGGGGGGTGGATGAAAGGTGGAGGAGTGGCATTGTTTAGCAGGGAAAAGATTAGAGAGTTCGACTATTGAGGTTATATGGGTGGAGCTGAGGAACGGGAAAGGTATGACCATACCCATGGAGTTGTATTATCGACCACCCAATTGTCAACAAAAATTGGAGGAGCAAATCTGTAGACAGCTGCAGGAAACACAAGGTTGTGATTTTTTTTTTTGCATGACCAATTAGTGGTAATTCTGGGTTGTATGTGATGTCATGTATGTACTCTGACAATATATCTGAAATCTGATAGGAGGAGATTTTAACTTTGTACATATTGACTGAGAATCTCATACTGTAAAAGGGCTGGATGGCTTGGAGTTTGTCAAATGTGTTCAGGAAAGTTTTCTAAATCAATATATACAGGTACCAGCTGGAACAGAGGTTCTCAACCTTTTTCTTTCCATTCACATAACATTTTAAGTAATCCCAATGCCATTGGTGCTCTGTGATTAGTAAGGGATTGGTTAAGGTGATATGTGAGTGGGAAGGGAAGGTGAAGTGTTTCTAGCCCTAATTGTTGCTGAAATATTTTGCTTGAGAAAAATTGTCATTAGCCTATTTCCTTAGGAATTATAAAACCATTCATATAACGAGTCAATTAGGTACGATTAGAACAGTGGTCTTCAAACTTTTTCTTTCCACCCACATAGCACCTTAAGCAATCCCTTACTAATCACAGAGGACCTATGGCATAGGGAATAGTTAAAGTGGTATGTAAGTGGAAAGAAAAAGGTTGAGAACCATTGTACTAGAAAGAGTGCAATACTGGATTGACTGTTAGGGAATAAGACAAGAGAGGTGACAGAAGTATATGTAGGGGAACATTTTGGATCCAGTAATCATAATGCTATTAGTCTCAAGTTAATTGTGGAGGAGGATAGGTCTGGGCCTTGGGTTGAGATTCTAAATTGGAGAAAAGCTAGTTTTGAGGAAATGAGAAAGGATCTAGACTGTGTGGATTGAGATTAAGTTGCTTTCGGCTAAGGATGACGTGTGGAAGACATTCAAAGGAGAACGTTTGAGAGTGCAGAGTTTGTATGTTCCTATCAGGATTAAAGGCAAAGTTAACAGGCATAAAGAACCTTCATTTTCTAGGGATATTACAGAAGTGTTTAGCAGGTAAAGGCAACACAGAGCAAATGAGGTACTTGAGGAATATTTAAAAAATGCAAGAATAAAAACCGGGAAAGCTAAAAGAAGACAATTCTTTGGCAGACAATGTGAAGGAAATTCCTCAGGGTTTCTATAGGTATATAAAGAGCAAAATGATAGGAAGGGATAAAATTGGTCAATATATAGCAAGTTAAAATCTATTATCAGAGCCAAAAGAGTTCGGGGAGGTCTTGTGCATTTTTTTTTCATCTGTATTCACTCAGGAAACTGGTACAGGATCATGTTAAGTCAGGAAAACAAGCAGTAAGTTCATGGAACGTTTAAAGATTAAAGAGGAGGAGGCACTTGCTGTCTTGAAGCAAGTAAGGGTGAATAAATCTCCATGGCCTGACAAGATATTCCCTTGAGTGGGTGGGGGGGGGGGGAGGTGCTGGGGAGTATAGAAATTGCAGCGGTTCTGGCAGAAATATAATATTTCCTTAGCTACGAATGTGAAGCTGAAGGTTTGGAGGGTAGCTCACATGGTTTTAAAAAGATTGTAAAAGTAACCATGGAAATTATAATTCGGTGAGCCTGATGTCAGTATTAAGTAAATTATTGGAAGTTGCTCTAAGAGATCGGATATACAAGTATTTGGATAACCAGGGACTGATAAGGGATAGTCAACTTGGCTTTTGGTTGTGTTTAACTAACCTTAGAGTTTTTTTGAGGAGGTCACCATGAAAGTTGATAAAGGCTGTTGTCTGCAGGGACTTTAGTAAGGCTTTTGATTAAAGGTCCTACGTGGGAGGTTAGTCAGGAAGATTCAAACTGGATTCAACAATGGCTGGACTGCAGATATCAGAGAGTAGTAATGGATGATTGCTTCTCAAACTGGAGGAATTGAGAATTGTGGTGTGTCTCAGGGATTAGTGTTGGGACCATTGTGGTTTATTATCTATATCAATGATATTGTGGTAAATTTGATCAGCAAGTTTGTGGATGACACTAAGTTTGGAGGTGTTGTGGACAGCTAAGAAGATTTTCAAAGCTTGGAGAGGGATCTGGACCCATTGGAAAAATAGGCTAAGAAATGGCAGAGAGAATTTGGCCAAAAAGTGTGAGGTGTTGCATTTTGGAAGAGCAAACCAAGAAAGGACAATACATGGTAAATGGTAGGGCACTGAAGAGTGTGGTAGAACAGAGGGATCTGGGAAAATGGATACATAATTCCCTGAAAGTGGCATCACTGGTGGTTAGGGTTATAAAGAGAGCTTTTGGCATATTAGTCTTCAGAAATCAAAGTATTGAGTGCAGGAGTTGGGATGTCATGGTAAAGTTGTGTAAGACATTGATGATGCCAAATTTGGAGGATTGTGTGGAGTTTTGGTCACCTAACTCCAGGAAACATATCAATAAGATAGGAAAAGTACAGAGAAGATTTACTAGGATATTGCCCAGATTTCAGGAACTGAATTACAGGGAAAGGTTAAAAAGGATAGGAATTTATTCCTTGGAGCAAAGAAGAATGTGGGGAGATTTGATAGAGCTATTTAAAATTATGAAGTGGTAGGCTTTTTCCAATGAGAGTAGGTGAGGTACAAACTAGAAAACATGGGTTAAGGGTGAAAGTGGGGGAACTTCTTCACATGGTGTGGTGGGAGTGTGGAACAACCTATCAGCTGAAATGGTGAATGCAGGCTCAATTTTAACAGACAAGAAGAATTTGGGCCGGTACATAGATGGGAGAGGTATGGAGGGCAATGGACTTGGTGCAGATCAATAGGTCCAGGCAGAAAAATGGTTCAGGACTGGCAGTGGCTAAACACAAGCTACACAGAATGAGTTCAGTGATTAATGCTGAATTCTCATAGAAATTGAGTGTTGTCCAAGTTGAACAAATTGTGGGGGGTGGGGGGGGGGGGGAAACGGTTTCTCAAGAGAACAAATTGTTTAGATAATAAATTAAAAGGATTATGATGAGCCAGTCAATACACAAATGAACTCCAAACCAATAGTCAGAGAAACTAGATAAAGAGGTTTTGAAAAATGAAGTGAGAATTTTAATGACATCTTTTTTTCAAGATATACATAGCATGAGACCTGTGAATGATATACATAAATAGGTGAGAAATCTTTGAAGGCTAAGGATCATAAATTATATGCAAACATACATCGGTTGCTATTAAGGCAAAGATGTATTGAACATGTTAATAACCTTTTGAACTTAATAATTAAAAAGTGAGAAAGGAGTGCAATTCTGGATATTCAACTACTGGAAGCTAATTAGTGTCCCAGAAAGGTGACAGAAACGTCAGGTTTGTAGAAACCCAGCTCCAAAAATTGTTCTGATCCTCTTTTGAAATGAGAAAGGATGAAATATTCTGGGAGAGTAAATATGTGGCCATAAATTCTTTTGTTTTGCACAATATTCCTGTGAATTTTACTCTATGAATTGAATTTAAGGTGAAACCTGATTGCTGATGGCTCAGTGCACCTCCATGAACTTGACCTGGGGTCATGCCAAGGACATCCTTCAGTGTATTGTGACTAAATAGCACCCATCATTCATTTTGATGCCATTTGAAAAAAAATATCAACATGTATTTAAAATTGTTTGCCCTCTTCTTTCATTGTTCACATCACTATCTTTCCCATATGTTGACCCCTTTCTAATCATTTGACCCAATCCCAACTCCACCTTAACCACCCAGTTGTACAACCAACATCCTCAAGTACTGATACTTTGTTTCTTGATGCCTGATTAAAAATGCTCCATTTGCTAATTCTGCCTTCTAATTTATGGAATATCTACTCCACTTGACAACCATCATATGCCCCATCTTGGCCTTCCCTTTTATTAAGAAAACTCTATTAATACTTTTTAATTGTCACATGGTATTTGTTACCTCATGCAGGGTTCAATTTCACCGAATGATGCCTGATCAGATAATGTATGCATTGTCCTGTGCCACCATTTTTATATGTTGTCGATTTAATTTACAGTTTTGTAGGCATTAAGATTTCTAGCTCAGATTGTTAGGATTTGTTCAATGAGATTCACGATTCCTTCATTGCCGTGTAACAAAAACAATGTAATATTCCATAAAATTGCCTTTAGTTTGCCATAAGGCACACATATTGGCCATGAATAGAAATTGCTGGGTGCCTCTTACAGCCAGAGAAATAGAAGCAAAAGAGAGTCCGGCTCGAGTCACCAAGTATCTGTGGATACCAGTGCTCCTGCAGCTTCCACAGCCACACAAACTCAAACCACCAGCAACCCAAGCTCCAGATCGGAACCTCTGACATAATTAGGAACCCTTCAGCACCCTCGGCTCCCTCTCGCATCCTGGTACCTCTTCAGCCTGTCTCCAGCAGACTGTAGCCTGGTGTGAATCCTTTGACATAGTCTCCAGTGTTCATCAAGAGTGAAAAGAAAACTTCCAAATAGATCTTTAGCAGATGAAATGAAATTTCCATGATCCTAGCTGTCAGTTATAAAAGAGAACATATAAGTGGGGGAAAAAATGCAAAAAGGCACAGGGAAAACAAAGTAATAGTTTTGATGCATTAACTTTCAGTGAGTAATTTTCACCCATTCACAATTTATGGAAGAAATAGCTTCCAGGTGAATGGCAAATTTGATGACTTTACATCAGAACTGCTTCCCTGACATCTGTACTTCTGATCTTTTGTCACAGGAAGCATGCCAACTAAACAGTGAACAAGCATTCTTAAATTACTGAGTATTTATTGATCACTGTGTGAAGGAAATGTTATCTGAATATGTTTGTAATACAATACATTTATCAATGATCAATTTTTCAGGCAGTAGATACCACAGGGACCTTGCACAGTTATGTCTTCATTAACCTTTGCAGTCAATAGTTATATTGTTCCATTAAAAAAGGTTTTAGGGATTAATAATTGTGCACTCTGGACAGGCTGCCTCCAAATTCAATAACAGTAGCTTTGATTCTCTGAGTGGGAATGCTGTCAATTAGAATCAGCTATGAGTGTTGGGAATAAGTTTGTTTCCTGTTGGCTAAACTGCATTAAGACAAGCTTTCTTATTACAGTCAGCATGACCACATGAAAAGCTTGGGTAGGAAAATTTCAGGTCATGAAACTGTTTTGTAGGAAAATGTGCAGGTGATAAGACCTAGACAACAATGTAATATTCCATAAAATTGCCTTTAGTTTGCCATAAGGCACACATATTGGCCATGAACAGAAATTGCTGGGTGCCTCTTACAGCCAGAGAAATAGAAGCAAAAGAGAGTCCGGCTCGAGTCACCAAGTATCTGTGGATACCAGTGCTCCTGCAGCTTCCACAGCCACACAAACTCAAACCACCAGCAACCCAAGCTCCAGATCGGAACCTCCGACATAATTAGGAACCCTTCAGCACCCTCGGCTCCCTCTCGCATCCTGGTTCCAACACCTGATAACTCCCAAATGTCCAAATCTGGGTATCCTGTACTGAGTGGTTCGCTCTTTCCACCATCTACAATAGGAATGCAATGGTAATCCCGACTAATCTTCAGCAACCCCCAAAAAGTTCAACCACATCTATCACTGGTGCACTATGGTTGCAGTTGGTCCCATCTAAAGATATATTGAGATTACTTGCTGAAACTACTCTGAATGAGAATAAGAGTTTATTGTCATGAACATGTCACAAAATTATGTGGTAGCATCACAGTGCAAGCATCTATATGATCCACACTTCAAAATAAATAAAAATAAAGAAAGATAAAGACAAAGTAAGGTACTGTCGATGGATCGTTTTTCGTTCAGAAATGTGATGGGAGAGGGGAAGAACCTCTCCTTGTGCTTCTGAGTGTTTGTCTTCAGGCTCCTATATCATTTTGTCAATGGTAGAAGAGGGAAGAGAGCATGGCCTTTGTAATGGGGTCCTTGAGGACAGATGCTGCTTTCTTAAGACCGTGTTCTCAGTGGAGTGAAGATTGGTGACTGTGATGTCACAAGCCGAGTTAACAACCCTCTGTCCTGAGTGTAGGCATTTCCATACCAGGCAGTGAAGAAGATTTTGAAAGTCTTTGGTGATGTTTCAAATCTCCTCCAACTCCTCACAAAGTATAACCGTTAGTGAGCCTTCTTCATGATTGCATCGAGGACAGATCCTCAGAGATGTTGACACCCAGGAATTTGAAGTTCTTGACCTTCTCCACTGCTGACCCTTCGATGAGGACTAATTCGTGTTTACCTGATTTCTTCCTGAAGTTCACAATCATCTCCTTGGTTTTGGTAACATTAACTGCAAGGTTGTAGCTGTGACACCACTTAAGTAGCTGATCAATCTCCCTCCTGTACACTTCATCATTGCCATCTATTATTCTGCCAGCAACTGTGGTGTTAATTGGCAAATTTGTAGATAGCATTTGAATTGTGCTGGCCACACAGTCATGGGTATAGAGTGAGTAGAGCAGTAGGCTAAGAACGCATCCTTGAGCAGGACCTGTGTTGATCGTCAGTGAGGAGGAGATGTTATCTCTAATTCATACTGATGAGGAAATCATTGATCCAGTTGCAGAGGTGGGTACAGAGGCCCAGGATTTGGTGCTTATTGACTAGCCCTGAGGGAATGATGGTGTTAAAGGCTAACTTGTAGTTGATGAAGAGTAGCTGGATATATGTATTACTGTTGTTTAAGTAACTCAGAGCTGAGTGAAGACCAGTGATATTGTGTCTGGTGTGAGCGATTGTGATGGTAGGTGAATTGCAGTGGATCCAGTCCTTTACTTGGGCATCTCCTTTCCTCACAAACGATCTCGTCTACTAAAAAGGCTAAGGATTGTAAGAACATGGGGACCCCACCACTCATGGTTCCCTTCTGTTTCACACCATCCTGATTTAGAAGTATATCACCTGTCCTTCATTATTTCCATATCTAAATCCTAGAATTCCTGAACCTATAGCACTTTGGAAAATTCTTTTCCAGAGCAACTGCTGTGGTTCAAGAACATGATTCAACCACATTTTCCGAAGGGCAAGTCAGGATGGGCAATAAATAGGTGCTACAATGACAAAAGTAATGAATATCTAAAAAGCAAGTCCGCATCCATGACCAGAGACCTGTATTTTCTGAAAGCAATTAAACTTGAAAGAATTCCTTGTCCAAATTATTCTCTCCTCTCTTCCCATTTTGCAATGAGTAATTTTAGTGTCTCAAATGTTGCTTATTTGCAATCAGCTGCTCCTGTTTGGTGTACCCTAATGCATTATTGGTGCAATCATCCTTAACTTATCTTTGATCGTTTTAAAAAAAAAATTCTACCATGTCAGAGGGTGGTAAATCTCTTTCAATATTTCTATTAATGTTGTTTAGCAAAGTTACATAGGTAGATAAACATGAATAGAACAATAATCAAATTGATATGATAATAATATCAGTAATGACAAAACCTGCATTACATTTAAAAAAAAATACATGCAATAAGAAAAAACAAACAAACTGGCTAATCTACAAATTTGACCCCCTACCTGCAGAGGCTGTTGGAAAAATACATAGTCCACTCTCTGATGAGGAATGAATAAATAAGCAATGAGGTCAGAATTCAAAAATTACTGTATATTTCACCATATAAGTCAACCCACATTTTTCAGCCTAATTTTAAGGGTTATATGGTATATCCAGCATCTAAGTCGACCCCCATTTTTCGGGCTGTCCAGGCCTCCCAGGAGCCACCCAAATTTTGTTAAAACACCCCAATCGCAAGAAACAAAACTGTAAATTAATAAGGTTAAAAAAAATCAGCATTGGTGACGGCGCATGGAGCTGGAGCGCCGACATCGTTCTCCCGGTGGGAGCAGGAACCTCGGACTACCAGGATCCCAGGTGGAAGAAGTTATGACGGGGACGGCGGGAAGGAGGTGCTTTTGGATGAATGAATACATCTCAAAATAGAATCCCAAGTAGTCTCTCTCAGAAATATTTGTTGGAAATCTAGTTCCCATAGTTTTTTTTAAAATCCATCTAGGGAATGATCCTGAGATAGTAAAAGTAGTTCATAGGTCTTTATGGTTAGTTAAAAATTATACAGTTTCCCTATAACTCAAAGATAATGAGTTTAAAAAATTTATAATCTATAAATGACAAAAAAAAATGTTGTCTGGGTATATTAAATTTAACAGATAGTTGTTTGAAAGAGGCTAGATTATGGCCGATAAAAAGATTCAAGAAAGATCAGATGTTTAAGTTAGACCATTGACAGAAACCAATATCTTGAACTGAGGGAGGAAAAAAAATTACTTAAGATAGGACTGACTAATATGAATCTATGGTATCCAAAATGTTTCCTGAATTAAAACCAAATTCTCAATGTATGCCTGACATCAAAATTATCCAATAATTTAGAAACTGAGAAAGGTAAGGGAACTCCAGGTATTGAAATAAGGGAGAACTTTTTAGTAGATTTAATTTCTACATTAATCCAACATGAAGCACCTGAAATAACCTTATATCTGGTATTAGCTGGCCAGGAGTAAAATCTAAAATTAGGTAAAGCCAAGCCTCCACTTTTATTAATATTTTGAAGGAAGTTTTTTTTTAAAGATGGGGAAACTTATTATTCCATATAAAGGAAGATATAAGAGAATCCAAAGAATCAAGAAAGGATTTAGGAACAAAAAATACCGGTACAGCTTGAAAAATTTATAAAAAATATTGGCAGGATATTCATCTTAATAATATTAACATGTCCAATTAAGGACATCGAAAGAGGTGACAAACAAATCAAGGACTTCTTAAGGATAAGAAATTTTTCCTTAAACATGTTATTAAATTTCCTAATGATGGTAATAACCAGATAATTAAATTTTAAAAGGAACAGAGGAATTTAAAGACTTAGAAGAATCCAATACAAACATCTTACTTTTCTATAAATTTAATTTGTATCGTGAAAATTGACCTAATTGCTGAAATAAAGAGAGAGCAGAGAGAATCAATTGATCTGGATGCTTTACATACAGCAAAAAATCATCTGTGTGAAGAGATACTTTATGGACAACTCCAGCTCTGGTAATTCCATGAATTTTCATCTGATTCTTGAAAGGCCATGGCGAAAAGGCCTAACATCAAGTTAATTAGCAAAAGGCATAAAGAGCAACCTTGTCTAGTTCCACGATCCAATTAAAAGGGGTTGGGTTGAATTGAGTTAGTAAAAAAATGAAGCTTAGGATATAAATATCAATTTTCTCCAATTGATACATTGGGGACCTAAATTAAATTTTCCTCACACAGTAAATAGATATTCCCATTCCACCCTGTCAAATGCTTTTTCAGTGTCAAAGATGATAATACCTTCAGAGGATGCAACTGCAGGGAAAGTAGAGAATATCCAACAAATGACGAACATTAAATTGAGAATGTTGACCTTTAATAAATCCAGTCTCTTCTTCAGAGATAATAAGAGATATAATAGTTTCTCGCCTGGTGGCTAAAATCTTAGATAATATTTTAGTGTCCACATTTAAAAGGGAAATTAGTCTATAAGAGAAACAATTTAATGGGTCATTATTATTAAACATTAGAGAAACTGAGGATTCATAAAATGTTTCTGGTCACTTCCCATTTGCTATGGATTGAGATAAAACAAAATCCAATTGAGGTACCAGTATTTTATAAAACTCCACAGGGAAACTGTCTGGCCCAGCAATTATTCTGCACTACAAAGAGTTAATAGTTGCATCAATCTCACTCACAGAGATGGGCTGTTTCAGTTTTAGTTTGGTCTCTGAAGAGACATTGGGAATATTCAATCTGTCCAAGAATGGCATCAAAGAAGTTCCATCTTAACCAAATCAGAACTGTACAAATTAAAATAAAACTGGGAAAAGTCTTGTTTATTTCAGCATGATCATTTATGATCTTACTGTCAGATATAGATCTCTGTAATAAGTTTAGCTGCATAACTTTTAATTTGACTAGTTTATCGCTTTCCAACCTTATCTCTGTGAACAACGAGTTTAGATTACTTTTTAAAAGTTGAGTCTGTATAGGGAAGAAATTAGTCATGTCTAGTTTAAATTTTTACCCTCTTTTTAAAAAGCTCGGGTTTCAGAGTTCAGGCATATTGTTAATCAATATATTTAATTTGATTAGCCAAGTCATCTTTCTCAGAATTAGCTTTAATTTTTATGTTAGCCATAAAATATTTGACCTCTAATGAAGACTAAAAGCAATACAAACTACTAAACAGGATACATCTGGAGTAGAAATTTTACTGGGGAAAAAAAAAGTGATTTGAATTTTCATAAATTTCAAAAAGATCAGGCTCTGATAATAATATAGTGTTAAATCTGTCAAATTTGTTGGCACGGACGCTTGTGAAAGCCAGGTCTTTGGGTGTATTTAAGACAGGGATTGATAGATTCTTGATTAGGTTATGAGGCTGGGTCGTGGGGCTGAGTGGGAAAATGGATGGGCTCATGATTGAATGGCGGGGCAGACTTGATGGGCTGAATAGCCTACTTCTGCTCCTATCTCTTATGGTCTTAGGTTTATTAATTCAAGGTTTATTTGAGGTTTTTCTTTTGGTGCAGAATATTCACCGATTAAATAGGTGAGGATTGAATGGCAGAGCATGATTTAAAGTCCAAGGAGAAGGATTATTTCAGGCTCTACATTTCGTTTCTGTGGACATGTGTAATTCTGCTGTTCCTCATTATTACTGAACTGCCAGTAAACATTTACACTGTGTTGCAATATTGAGTAACACTTGGAGAATGGCTCATACATTGTGGACCTTGCTGAACTCTGTAGCAGTAAATTATGTTTCAAAAACAATCACTATAATTTTCTATCGATGTTCCTGTGAAAATACTGCTATTCTGTCAGTGTGTTTATTTGCAAATCACCTTTGATTTGGTGTTCATGTCTTCAAGTTTAAAATAATCAATGAAACCTAGTATCATAAATGTCTGTTTTTGTCATGTACAATAAAACTTAACTCAGAATCATTGTGGTCTGTGATTTTAGGTTCCCAGTGGGACCTCTATGGTCCGTATCTGTATTTAACATGAGGCAGTAAAAAAGGCATAATTTCATTGGTCTCAATAGAACAGAAGAGCTGACTGCAGTTTTAAGAATCATTTTCCTTCAAAATCTTATTGCAATTTGTGCTCCCAATTTTTTAAATACTTTTTGATTGCATTTTATTTGTTTATTGAAACTAATCTTAGAAGAGTTTCCAATAAAGGTTTGCAGAAATTGTCCATTATTTTCTCTGTCCATTTCCAATGGTAAACACAGACAAATCATTCCACAGTTTAGAATTAAATTTTAAAAAATGCTATGAGAAATTCTCTGGACCACAGTCAGCAGAATTATATTTCACAACATTCCTCAATAAATTATCAAGTTGGGCATTTAGCCCAGGTTTAATGGAGGGGGAGGGGTGGAGCAGTTAGATGGGCATTGATTCCAGGAGAAACAGAGATTATCTCAAAATGAGGGTCCAAACTGGCAAAGCATCAATTCAGGATTAAATATGTGCTTCACGCTGAAAACATACAGAGATAAGTTAGCCCAGATGGAAGATTTCTTCCACTGTGCTATTAAGCAACAATTACCAATAATTCACACACTGATGCTCATTTGAGATTTTCTCAGGATCACTTGCCTCTAGTGCTCTTTGGTCCAGAACAAATGGAGACATGCAAGACTGCAAGTCCTGGAATGAAAAGCAGACAGCTGGAGGAAATCAGCAGATCAGGCAGAATTTGCCGAGAGAAAGGAATGGTGGACATTTTGGGTCAAGATCTTGATGCTGGCTCTCAAGCCAAAGCATCAACCCGTTCCTTTCAAGAAACCACAAGTTTCCAAACATTTATTATCCGTAGCAGAACAAGAGACTAAATTGCGGAGGAAAATATCTTAAAATAAGATAATTATGTATTTTTGGAGATAATAAAGCAGAGAAATGTGTGTTGAAAGCAGATTGAATAAGGGCGGAGTGGTAAATATTAAACATCATTGGCTGTAAACATGACTCTGATTCAGAAAACATGGTAGTTGTCATTCAGTTTCCCTGCTGGCTGACAACACAGATATTTGGAGACTGTGGTTTCATGGTTTTGTTTATTCTTGATGGATAATCGATATGCCTGATGTCATTCTCTCAATCTTTGTGTTTCAGTAGTATACAGGCAGATTTCAGACTTATTCTTAACATTTTTGGAATAAACCAAGATAATATATGCAGCAATTTGGTAATAGGATTTGGTCATGAGATTATTTTTAAGGTACATGAGCAACATAAAATAAATATTTGGGTCGTTTTTTAAAAAAATTGTCAGTGTCTTTTTCGACGTAGCATTTTCCCTCATACTGATTCTATTACTTTGTTTCCAGGTGTACCAAAAAATTATGACATTGTACAAATAGTTTCTGCTTCTGAATTTGTTACTTATGATAAACTGCGCTAATCCTTCTAGTTGACTTATTCTGATTCCTCACGGTTGCTGTACGGTGTTAAAACGAGCCCCAACCCATTTTATAAAATGTTAATTCAGCAATAAATATAAAGTGATATCGAACTTAAGCAAATTTCTCAATATTTGTCCAGTCTTTATCTTTTCATTAAAGAGAGTTTCAACCACATTATAAGCTCTGAGAAAATAAAATCACATTCTGCTGCATCATCCCCTGGTGCTTTGTTGCAAAGTGGATTGAGCGATTGATGCTTTACTCCAGTGAGGTATCCATTTCACCAACAATGGGCATCATGTGACAGATTTCGATACGTGCCATGAATGCAAATTGCAATAGATGGTAGCAACCATATTCAGTTGTATGATTGTTTTGTGTGGTGGGTCGTACCAGCATCAAAAGGATAGCAATGGTGTCACAAAAGACTGTAAAAAGGCTGTGATTGTATTAAAAAGACAAAAATGCAGGAGGAACAAAGCCGGTCTTGCTGCATTCATATATAACCAACGTTTCAGGCCTGAGCCTTTCTTCATATGAGCTTTATATATTTTATATATCTTATGGATGCTGAGGGACCTGCTGAGTTCCTCCAGTATTTCTGTCATCTTTGAGATAATCAGCTCCATTAAAATATTTGTCAAGTGAAGCAAGGTGAGGATAATCTTGACAGCAAATATATTTCACCTCGAGCAAGAGACATTCATTTTAGGAATTGAAGATGGAGCTTGTTTTTAAAGATGAAATATTTTCTGAATTGGCATGAACAAGCTGTTGACATGTTCCATTATATTTGAATCTGTATTCAGTGATAACCCGGTGTAATTTCATTGACTGATTTGAGAAAATTATAGCAAACAGCAACCATTTTTGAACGTGTTTAATCTCATTGCTATGAAAAGCTCAGTATTAAATCGCTGTCATGTTCCATCAATAATCACAAAAGGCTGAGATTGTGAAACTTTCAGGCTTTTCTTAGCTCAAGACAGGAACTACCATCAACCTGATCAAAGCAAAGAGAAAGAGAAATGTGCAAGGGGTAATGGGTAGGATCAGTCTTGGGAGGCGTGTCAAGCTGGCAGCAGCCAATCAGAACACAACAGTGGTTTACTGCAGGATGTTGATGAAAAACATTATTATGTGAGCTATTTTAGAAAATGTAATTTTTTGTTTAAAAATTAGTTGTACATAAATATCTTTACATTCAAGAATAGCTGAATTTTTAAAGGCTTATTATAAGATGTGTGATTGGTAGAAATGCATTGAAGTAATAAGTTCAACCTGGTGGGGAGGCTTAGTATGATTGATTTTTAAACCAAACTAAACCATGAGAGAGCTTGATTAACACTGGGCGTGATTTGCATTTGAAATTGTTAGCTAGATATGAGAAAACAGGCAAGACTGATTTTTGCCATAAGACCTGTCCTTTTCCCATCAAATGAAGTCTAAATTAAATTCTGTTTGATTTTTTTTTCTTAAAAAAATAACAATAAGCCAATTTCTATATCCGGAATTCAAAGCTGAATAGGGTAAAACAGGAAAGTCTGTTGACTTTCTTAAATGAAGTAAAAACACAATGTAGGTCGAGCACTGTACTTCATGTAGCAAAAATAATGATACATAACCATCGTTTTGGGTTTGAACCCTTCATTAAGGTTTGAAAAAATGTAGGCATCTGTCCAAATATAATGATGGAGAGGGGGGTGGGGGAGAGGAGGTAAGGGAGGAACACAGTCCAAAAATGCAGGAGGAAATAGTTGAATAAGTGAGGGATGGCACATCAGCAAGTAGCGGGAGGAGGAGGGGGGTGGGTGGGAGAGATCTGTGAATGGAGAGAGAAGGTGATGGAGACCTGGAGGCAAGTAGACAATGTTGAAGGGAAGGGTGAGAAAACAGAGAGTAAGCTGGAAGAGACCAGATAAGTTGGAGAGTGCCCGGACGGAAAATTAAGTGTTGCTCCTTCAATTTACAGGTGATATTTGTCAGGCAGTACATGAGGTGATGGACAGACATGTATGTCAGCATTGGAGTGAAGCATGGAATTGAATTGTTTGAATTGAACTGGGGATCCCTGTCACTGATGCAGACAGAGAGAATGTTCTCAATGATAATATGTTTGATGTGGCGGTATCTTGTCAAGAAAGAAACAAAGAGCTTTAGAACTTCTGTATGGGGGATGGAGGTGTAAAGAGATTGGACGTTCATAGTAAAAATAAAGTGGTCAAGGTCAGGGAATGGAAGTCATTGAAGAGATCGAACCAGTCACACTCTACCACCACCTTCCTCTGCCTGGCAGTACTTATTCTCACTCAAAATAACTTTTCCTTTGATTGATCCCATCCCATTTACTTTAAATCAAAGAAGTAGCCTTGGGACCTGCATGGGTCCCAGCTATGCCTGCATATTTGTAAGCTTTGTGGAGCAATCCATGCTGCAAATCTACACAGACAACGCTACTCAATTCTTCTTTCACTATATTGACAACGAGATAGACAACAGACTCGCCAAGGCAAATAGCGCCTTTGGAAGACTACACAAAAGAGTCTGGAAAAACAATCAACTGATAAACCTCACAAAGATAAGCCATTGTCATATCCACACTCCTGTTCGGCTCCGAATCATGGGTCCTCTACCGGCATCACCTACGGCTCCTAGAACGCTTCCACCAGCGTTGTCTCCGCTCCATCCTCAACGTTCATTGGAGCACCTTCATCCCTAACGTCGAAGTACTCGAGATGGCAGAGGCCGACAGCATCGAGTCCACGCTGCTGAAGATCCAGCTGCGCTGGGTGGGTCACGTCTCCAGAATGGAGGACCATCGCCTTCCCAAGATTGTGTTATATGGCGAGCTCTCCACTGGCCACCGTGACAGAGGTGCACCAAAGAAGAGGTACAAGGACTGCCTAAAGAAATCTCTTGGTGCCTGCCACATTGACCACTGCCAGTGGCCTGATATCGCCTCAAACCGTGCATCTTGGCGCCTCATAGTTCGGCGGGCAGCAACCTCCTTTGAAGAAGACCACAGAGTCCACCTCACTGACAAAAGACAAAGGAGGAAAAACCCAACACCCAACCCCAACCAACCAATTTTCCCCTGCAACCGCTGCAACCATGTCTGCCTGTGCCGCATCGGACTTGTCAGCCACAAACGAGCCTGCAGCTGACGTGGACATTTACCCCTTCCATAAATCTTCATCCACGAAGCCAAGCCAAAGAAATATTGACAACTACATCATGCACCCATAATGAGCTTGTCAACTTCATTCACTTTGCTGCCAATTTCCACCCTGATCTTGAATTCACCTTGTCCATCTCTGGCAACACTCTCCCCTTTCTTGATCTTTTTGAATTCATCTTGGGAGACAAACTTTCCACTGACCTATTTTACAAACCCCCTAACTCCTACAGTTACCTTGACTACACTGCTTCACATCCAGTTCCCTGCAAGGATTTTTTCTCCAAATTTCCCCATCTCTGCTGCATCTGTTCCCCAGAGGAGGTATTCCGGACCAGATGATCTGAAATGTCCTCCTTCTTCCACAAATGTGACTTCCCCTCCACCACCATCAACTCAACCCTCACCCGAATCTCCTTCATTTCCTGCTCATCTGCCCTGGCCCCCTCTGCCTCCAGACACAACAAAGAGAGAATTCCCCTTGTCCTCACCTACCATCCAGCACATCCTCCATAATCTCCACCACCTGCAACATAATCACAGCACCAGTAATATCTTCCCCTCTCCTCCTTCTGACAGGAATGCTCCATCCATCCACTCATTCCTTCCCACCAATCAATCCCTTGGCACCTTCCCCTGGGACTGCATGAAGTGCCACGCCTGCACCCAAACCTCCATCTTTCCCACCATTCTGGCACCCAAGCAGTCCTATCTAGTCAAGCAACTCTTCCCTTGTGTATCTGCGGGAGTTTTCTTCTGCATCTGGTGTTCCCATTGCGGCTTTCTCTACATCAGAGAGACCAGACACAGACTGGGAGACCGCTTCACTGAGCATCTTCACTCTCTCCACATCAGTGACCGAGATCTCCCAGTGTCCAATGACTTCAATTCCACGCCCCACTCCCATTCTGACATGTCTGACCATGGTTACATGTTCTTCATCAAGACCAGTTTGTAAATTGGAGGAGCAGCCCTTAATTTTCCATCTGGGCACTCTCGAACTGGATGGCATTAACATCGATTTCTCCAGTTGCTGCTAGCCTTCTCTCCATTCTCCCTCCCTTCCCTTTCCCTATGTTTTCTTTCCTCCAATTCTCCACACCCTTTGCTTGCCACTCACAGAGCTGTCCCTCCTCCCCCTGCTTGGGTGTGCCCTCCCTTATCTAGCTGTTAGCTCCTGCCTTTGAGACAGTTTTGGTTTCCATATTTGTGAATAGTGCACTCATTTGCATTTGTTTAAAAATACTTCCAGGCCATTATTCTTTGGCTTGGCTTTGCGGACGAAGATTTATGGAGTGGTATGTCCATGTCTGCTGCAGGCTCGTTGGTTGACTGACAAGTCCAATGCGGGACAGGCAGGCACGGTTGCAGCGGTTGCAAGGGAAAATTGGTTGGTTGGGGTTGGGTGTTGGGTTTTTCCTCCTTTGTCTTTTGTCAGTGAGGTGGGTTCTGCGGTCTTCTTCAAAGGAGGTTGCTGCCCGCCGAACTGTGAGGCGCCAAGATGCACGGTTGGAGACGATATCAGCCCACTGGTGGTGGTCAATGTGGCAGGCACCAAGAGATTTCTTTAAGCAGTCCTTGTACCTCTTCTTTGGTGCACCTCTGCCTCGGTGGTCAGTGGAGAGCTCGCCATAGAACATGATCTTGGGAAGGCGATAGTCCTCCATTCTGGAGACGTGACCCACCCAGTGCAGTTGGGTCTTCAGCACCGTGGTTCGATGCTTGCGGACTCTGCCAGCTCGATTACTTCGATGTTGGTGATGAAGTCATTCAATGAATGTTGAGGATGGAGCGGAGACAGCGCTGATGGAAGCGTTCTAGGAGCCGTAGGTGATGCCGGTAGAGGACCCATGATTCTGAGCCGAACAGGCCATTATAAGCCATTATAAGCAAATGCTAAAGTTATCATTCCCAAAGGTGAAATAGACATAAAAACAAATAGACTGGTAAGTTTCCTTTGGTGGAGTGGCACCTGGGTACTAAGTATTTTCAGTTTTACTGCGACCACACTCAGTGTTTATGATTGTACGGATGTACAGAATTCAACTCTGGGTATCACTTTTCACACTATTTTGAGAAAAGGACCGATGCATTTTGGATGATGCTGCAAAATGATGCATTGACAGCACTGCCCACTGGATGGATTGCATTGGCTCCTTACAAATATTGTTTTTTTTTTAAAATAGCTGTGGTGAAGATCATTCTTTCACTTCTGCTTTGCTTGTTCTAAATTGCACTAGAACTCTAATGTAAAAATAATTAGGTAATCAGAGATAGTTGTTTCCCCTTCAATTTTCAGGACTCGTGGTTGAAATTACACCATTACTTCAGTCTGCATTGAAGTGAGAAACAGCAATTTAATTTGAGTAGTAGCCTGTTATCCAAAATTCAAGTGCAAGAGCTGACAATCTATGAGGGGGTTGTGGGAAAGTGCTTTGGTCATGTGTTGTTTTTCGTTGCTGTTGGAACAAGTTGAGTCTGCAAAATTTGGATTTTCGAAGTAAGTATATGTGGAATCTATATTTAACAGAACTCTCAGCTGCCAAACCCTGGAGGTAACCAACAGACCCTTTTCAAACTTGATTTATAATCAATGAGTCTATGTTTGATTGATAAAGCTGTTTAATATTTAAAGTTCTGAACAGAGGGGTTTGAAATCTTGAGGTCTGCCATGTAGGACTTGTGCAAAACTTTTAATGGGGAAGTAAAGTAAGTTTTTCCTTTGGGCAATGAAGAGCATCTGAGATTGAATAACATTGTATTAGTGGTTGTTCATTTTAAAGACTGAATTTGGTAAATGCTTTCCACACATACTTCGCTGAAATTGTCACAAAAATTTGGATTCTCTGATGAATAAATGATGTAATATTAATTTGAACATCACTTGACCTCCTTCAATAGTTATAATATAATGACCATAACCCAGGCAGAGAGCCAGAGATATATTGCACAAAAATATTTTCTTACTTGTTTTACTGCAGCTTTTCTATCATTCCTTGCATTAACAACTGAACATAAAATGGTTAGAGTGGGATCATTCTGAAGCAACTCAAAATACCACAAAGTTACTATTACCCAGACATTTTCTTTCTCTGGCTTCACATTTGCCAGAGTTAAAATAGTTCAAAATTTGTAACCAGCAAGAGGTCATTCATTTGCATTCACCTGAAAGGGATTGGACAATACTTGCTCATTTGTATTCACCTGAAAGTGATTGGACAATACTTGGAGAGAATGAGATGTACACCAATTGAGGTGAAATCCTGAGTCACAAAGGTTCTTTCCATGACAAAATGTCTTCACAGAGTGCGATGTTGTGGAAGTTTTGGGAGAGAACCAGTATGTCTTTTTTCTTCTCTTTCTTTGGCTTGGCTTCGCGGACGAAGATTTATGGAGGGGTAATGTCCACGTCAGCTGCAGGCTCATTTGTGGCTGACAAGTCCGATGCGGGACAGGCAGACACAGTTGCAGCGGTTGCAAGGGAAAATTGGTTGGTTGGGGTTGGATGTTGGGTTTTTCCTCTTTTGTCAGTGAGGTGGGCTCTGCAGTCTTCTTCAAAGGATGTTGCTGCCCACCGAACTGTGAGGTGCCAAGATGCACGGTTTGAGGTGATATCAGCCCACTGACGGTGGTCAATGTGGCAGGCACCAAGAGATTTCTTTAGGCAGTCCTTGTACCTCTTCTTTGGTGCACCTCTGTCTCGGTGGCCAGTGGAGAGCTCGCCATATAACACGATCTTGGGAAGGCGATGGTCCTCCATTCTGGAGACGTGACCCACCCAGCGCAGTTGGGTCTTCAGCAGCATGGATTCGATGCTTGCGAACTCTGCCAGCTCGATTACTTCGATGTTGGTGATGAAGTCATTCCAATGAATGTTGAGGAAGGAGCGGAGACAGCGCTGATGGAAGCGTCCTAGGAGCCGTAGGTGATGCTGGTAGAGGACCCATGATTCGGAGCCGAACAGGAGTGTGGGTATGACAACGGCTCTGTATATGCTAATCTTTGTGAGGTTTTTCAGTTGGTTGTTTTTCCAGACTCTTTTGAGTAGTCTTCCAAAGGCCTTGGCGAGTCTGCTGAAACAAGCCATGAAAGACCTCAACAATGAAGATGCTGTTTGCATCCAGTACCGCACGGATGGCAGTCTCTTCAATCTGAGGCGCCTGCAAGCTCTCACCAAGACACAAGAGCAACTTGTCCGTGAACTACTCTTTGCAGATGATGCCACTTTAGTTGCCCATTCAGAGCCAGCTCTTCAGCGCTTGACGTCCTGTTTTGCGGAAACTGCCAAAATGTTTGTCCTGGAAGTCAGCCTGAAGAAAACTGAGGTCCTCCATCAGCCAACTCCCCACCATGACTACCAGCCCCCCCACATCTCCATCGGGCACACAAAACTCAAAACGGTCAACCAGTTTACCTATCTTGGCTGCACCATTTCATCGGATGCAAGGATCGACAACCAGTATGTCTAGATTAGGGTTAAAACACATTGAATTTCTGGAGGAACTCAGCAGGACACCAGCATCCATAGGAGGGAAAGGTACATTGAAAAGGTCTCGTGTCCAAATAGTTGATTATATATCTTTACCTCCTATGTGACCTGCTGAGTTATTCTAGCATTTTTACTACAATAACAGCATCTTCTGGCTTTCGTGTTTCATGTGCAGTTAGTGCAAGGAGCATGTCAGATTCTCATACATCTGACTGTCGTCTTCATCTATACCTAAGGTTCTGAACCTTTTTCTTTCCACTCACACACTACTTTAAGTAATCCCTATGCCATAGGTGCTCTGTGATTAGCAAGGGATTGCTTAAGGGTGGAAAGAAAAAGTTTGAAAACCACTGTTGTTTTAATCGTACTAATTGACTAACTTACTAATGGCATAGGGATTACTTAAAGTGGTGTGTGAGTGGAAAGAAAAAGGTTGAGAATCATTTATCTTCCCTGATTGCAGGTAGCTCGGTTGTGTCTAACTGCCGATCTGTGTTCATAGTGCTGACTTATAGATGCCAAATATAAGACAGCACATGAAAGCAGGTGGGCAGTTTATCAATGATTGCAAATTCTGAACAAATAACTCGCTGTGGTGCCACAGTGGACCAAATTCAATCGGTCTCTGGATCTGTCTATGTGATGTTTTTACATTCTCTCTGTGACCATGTGGGTTGGTAGGTTAATCGGCCTCTGTAAATTCCCCAAGAAAGTAGGTAAATGGAAAGTAGGTAATCTGGAAAGGGTTAATGGAAGTGCGGGGAGACTAATGTTGGATTAGTGAGGTATTAATAAAAGTTAGTTCTAGAGCACAGACCAAGTGGTCTGGAGGGTTGGATTTAGTGACATCAATGTTGCTGCCTGAGTACTTCCGTATTTCCTGTAAAAATATTTTAGTAATTTTATAATCTCTTTCCTAATTATTTTCCAATTAATTTTTATTTCTCAAATATATTGATACATAATTACATCAACGATTATAAACATTTTAATCCCTTTGAATGCCTCAAAGGACCAAAATCTTATAAATGCAGTTCTGTGGTATGTAGCACCAGTGATCTGTCAAAAAACATTCATAGCAATCTTGGATGGGGCTTTGGAGTTTTGTATTATGTATATTTAAATTATTTTGTGTTTAAGTTGCTATTTTATTTGAATAATCATATTTTTTGCATGTTTTTCAATGTCTAACATGTGAATAAGTAGCACAATGTGGAGGACAATGTGTTTCATCCAGCAGCCTTTACAGAAATGTGGTCACAAAATGGAGGGAGGCTGGGAAAAAGGAGGAAAATATCTGAAGTGGGTTGTTGCAGACTTGTGACAGGATCAGTGCTCTATGATTAGTAAGGGATTGCTTAAGGTAGTATGTGAGTGGGAAGGGAAGGTTGAGAATCACTGCTCTGGACTCGATTGTTACTGAAATATTTTGCTTGAGAAAAATTGTCATTGGCCCATTTCCTTTGGAGTTATGAAACCGTGCACATAACAAGTCAATGAGGTACGATTAAAACAGTGGTTTTCAAACTTTTTCTTTCCACCCACATACCACCTTAAGCAATCCCTTACTAATCACAGAGGACCTTTGGAATAGAGATTACTTAAAGTGGTGTGTGAGTGGAAAGAAAAAGGTTGAGAACCACTGAGTTAGATTGATAGGGAAAATAAGTTTATATAGGTCAGCACAACAATGTGGGCTGAAGGGTCCATACTGTGCTATACTGCTGTATGCTCCAAAAGCCATTCATTTGGACATTGCACAAAGTTTTCTTTTGGTGGTTATTAACTGATTGTACATTGCTCAATCATATGCCCTGCTCTAAAATGAGCATTAACTTTAGCCATTTGGCTCCAGGCCTGAAATGAGAAAATTAAAGATTATGCTTTCACATAATTCTAAGTAACCTCAATGATGACAGAAGAGGAAGTCTTTCAGTTACATAAAATATTAAGAGCTGTGTACAAGATGAACCACAAATGGATCAGGAATGTAGGAGCAGAGAACATAAATGTAAAATGCTGTAACGGACATTTACTCAAAAGGATGATGGATCTCTCATGCGCACTTTAGAAATAAACAAAAAAACATTTAGAATCTAGCTTGACGCCATTATAGTTGTCAAGGGATGAGATTTGGTGGGTATGTTGTGTTTGCTGAGGAGGCTAATGTGAGGCAACCCATCTGTATATTTGACAATCTAAAAGCAAATAAAAATTAACTTCCAAAGCTGGAAATCTAAAATAAAAGGAAAAAAAACAACAGAAAAAGACTGAAGGTACAGCAAGTACTGTGGCAGGAGAAACAGAATTTTCATTTCAAATCAGTGACCTTTCATCAAAACTGGAAAGCAAGTGTGTTTTAAATTGCATAGAAATGAAATGGTCCACTTCTGAGTGCGTTTCTCACTATGCCAGTCTGCAAATCCATCAATTTTTACTCCATATCATTACTGCTCATATGGTTTATCCAGACTTAAAGGAGATTAAATTGATCATGTTTTTTTTTAAATTGCATAGAAATTCTTTGGCTTGGCTTCGCGGACGAAGATTTAGGGAGGGGGTAAAAAGTCCACGTCAGCTGCAGGCTCGTTTGTGGCTGACAAGTCCGATGCGGGACAGGCAGACACGATTGCAGCGGTTGCAAGGGAAAATTGGTTGGTTGGGGTTGGGTGTTGGGTTTTTCCTCCTTTGCCTTTTGTCAGTGAGGTGGGCTCTGCGGTCTTCTTCAAAGGAGGTTGCTGCCCGCCAAACTGTGAGGCGCCAAGATGCACGGTTTGAGGCGTTATCAGCCCACTGGCGGTGGTCAATGTGGCAGGCACCAAGAGATTTCTTTAGGCAGTCCTTGTACCTTTTCTTTGGTGCACCTCTGTCACGGTGCCCAGTGGAGAGCTCGCCATATAACACGATCTTGGGAAGGCGATGGTCCTCCATTCTGGAGACGTGACCCACCCAGCGCAGCTGGATCTTCAGCAGCGTGGACTCGATGCTGTCGACCTCTGCCATCTCGAGTACTTCGACATTAGGGATGAAAGCGCTCCAATGGATGTTGAGGATGGAGCGGAGACAACGCTGGTGGAAGCGTTCTAGGAGCCGTAGGTGGTGCCGGTAGAGGACCCATGATTCGGAGCCGAACAGGAGTGTGGGTATGACAACGGCTCTGTATACGCTTATCTTTGTGAGGTTTTTCAGTTGGTTGTTTTTCCAGACTCTTTTGTGTAGTCTTCCAAAGGCGCTATTTGCCTTGGCGAGTCTGTTGTCTATCTCATTGTCGATCCTTGCATCTGATGAAATGGGTCGAAATAACTAAAAGAACCCTTGTGAAGTCCAGGGTCAAAACTAAGTTTAAGAGTCTCTGTTTTAAAACAGACAATTTAACTTTTGTATTTCCCCAACTGTATACACACACACACACACACACACACACACACACACACACACACACACACACACACACACACACACACACACACACACACACACACACACACACACACACGTCCATTCCCAACATCTTGTGCCTTCTCATCTGAAGTTAAAGGTTCAGTTTACAACCATCCGGTTGATCACTGACCCAATTTTGAGCAGTTCAAATAACATTGCACAATTGAATCAGTACATAAGTTGTAATGACCCATCAACTCTGTGTTGATGATCAACTGCCCATGTGCACAGATTCTGCCTTAATCTCATGCTTTTATTCTTCCAGCATTCTCATCAACTCCAACATTCAACGACTCACCTACACACAAGGAACAATTAGCAGCACCCAATTAACTGACTGGCTCCGCACATCTTCTGAATGTGGGAGGAAAATGCAGAGGAAAGAACAGTCACATGGAGATGGAGCAATCTTGACGCTCAGTCCTTACCTTTCCAAATACAAATAACTCTTGGCCCACAGAATTCCTTCTAATAACTTTGCCACCACTGAGTAAAGCTCAGACACACAAGAGACAATAGAATTTCATGCAAAGATGAATCAGTGGAGGAGCACAGAGGGTGAGCGCCTTCAGTGGGAGAAATAAAGTATTGTCACTGGTTGAAGTTGTAAACTTTCCTCATGATGTCAGGCTCATTGGTCTGTTTGCTGGCTTATGATTGCTCTTTTTAAGTTAAAAAAAAAAGGCAGCTGTGATTAGCCCAAAGACAGCTTACTGAGCCATCTTCTGGTACTCTTTTTGTGGCTATTGATGAAACAATTTTTTCTCCAAACGCCCTAGCGATTTCCTCTCTCGCTTCCCATCGTGTCTAAAGATACCCTTGACCAGGGATTTATCCACTATTTTTTATGGCTTTCAAGGCCTCTAGTACCTGCTCCATTGTAATGTGGTGAGGCTCTAGGATATCATTGTTCCTTCACTTGAACTTATTGGTTTCCATGATATTTTCAATAAAAAGTGTTAATTTCAGACCTTGTCCATTTTCTCTGGTCCCATAGTTTGCTCAATACATTGATGCTTAAGTATCTATCTCCCTAGATACCCCTTTTATTTTTAATGCACTTCCAAAACCTCTTTGTGTTCTCCTTTCTCTTGTCTGTCAGGGATATCACATGGCTGCTTTTTACCCTCCTAATTTCCTTCTTAGGTGTACACTAACATTCCTGACCCTCCTCCAGGGACTTTCTTGATCCCAATTCTCAGCACATGATATTTTCTTCCTTTTCCCTGGCCAGAGCTTCAATCGCCTTCGTCAACTAATCTTCTTTGCCTCTTACAGGAAAACGGTGGTCCTGAACTCTTTCACTTCTCAAAGACTCCCACACAAAGACATGACCTTGCATGTAAACAGCTTCTCCCAATCAGTTTTTATGAGGTGCTGTCTAATGCAATTACCATTGGAATTTTTACTTGAGGATTAGTCCTGTCTTTTTTTTCTTCACTATCTTGAAACTAATAGAATTATGGTCCCTGGTTGTAAAGTGCTCTCCCACTGACACATCACCCACTTACCCAGCCTGATTTCCTAATTGAGTTTACCTTTCCTCTAGTCAAGCTATTGACATATTACATCAGAAAGCTTTCTTGGATATGCTAAATTAATTTTGCCCCATCCAATCATTTAGCACAATGTTTGACAATGTGTGGGCTCTTCATAAGTCAAGGATTGCTTAGGTAGTTTGTGAGTGAAAAACAGTTGGGAACCACTACCTTAGTGCAAAGGCAGTCCCTCTCAAGATCAGGAAGGTTAAAATGACTGCAATTGCAGTCCCATGAAAACAATTCCACACACAGCAGTTTACTGAGAGGAAAGAAAAGCCATGCCTGGCAGTTAATGCTTTCAGCGTCTCATGCGATTCCTGACACTGTTCCTCAGTATGCTCAGGGAGTTGTTCTCCTCTGTTCTTCGGCACACAGCTCTCACTCAGTTCCCTGTGCTGAAAAATGTTCCAGTTGCACTATCCACTCATCTTGGTTAAGATGTTTACTGAGATAGAATGAAATGGCATTTTATTACCTAGATTGCTGTATCAGTCTGCAAACATTTTTACAGATAATTCTGCTGTAACTTGATGTGGCCACCCTTTTAGACTTTATATTTGGATTTGATGTTGAGGCATGTTAAATGGGTTTGGACACACTCTCTGCATGAAACTGAAGGATACAATTCCTTAATAATATGTAAAGGTTAAAGTGGAGAGAGGAGGGGAAGATGAGTCTGGAGGTGAGATCCTGCTCTATGTGGTGGAAATTAGTGGGGTTATAGGTAAGGAAGAGGGAACACTTTCCTTGTTGCCTCTGGTGGGGAAGGGCCAGGTCAGATGTGTGGGAGAGGTGGTGTGAGCTGAGGTCATGGCAGTGGAGGGAAAGCTGCATTTTCTGAAGGAGGACATCTCAAATGTTGTGGAAGGGGAAGTCTCATTATGGGAACAGATACAGCAGTGATGGACGAATTGCAAGGAAGGCATTGAGTCCTAACAGGAGACAGGGTGGTTAGCCAAGGTAATTGTGGGAGTTGGTGGGCTTATTGGAAGATAGTTTGTCTCCAAGAATGGAGACAGAGAGATCGAGAAAGAGGAGAGGATTACAGGAGATGGACCAAGCAAATTTAAAGTTGACAAACTCATCATTAATGCAAGAGGTAGTACGAGTGTAATCAGCAATGAAATGGAGAAAGAATCGAGGAGCCTTGCCTGTCTAGGTTTGCAGCATAGATTGCTCCACACATCTATTGAAAAGATAGGCATAGCTGGGACCCATATGAGTTCCCATGGCTGCACCTTTCAGTTCGAGAAAATGGGGTGAGACAAATGAGAAGTTATTTGCTTCTAATTTCTTTTTATTCCACCGGCAATTTCTGATACATTTTTCAGGGAATCTTGCTTCAAATGTTATTTGACAAAAAAAATGTCAAATTTTATTGGCTTTGTAATGGAAAATAGCAGGAGATCTGACTTGGTCTTGTGTTAAGATTTGATTCAAACCTTGCACACTACTATGCTCGTGAGATAATTGCATTTATAAATAGCTAAAAATATGCAGAAATATTCCAGTAAACAAGGAATGATTAATTTGATAAAGTGATGATAAATTAGCAAAAGTAATTAGGTTGTTTGAATGCAAAGAGCCTGAATATTTAACCTGCTATTCACTGGCTTTCTGCATGGGAGTTAAAGCAATGTTTTCATTTGAGGTGGGCGTGTGTGCAGTTCAGGACAGCATGGTTGACATAACTGTGAGTGCAACGCCATTACAACACCAGCGATTATGATCCGGGTCCGAATCCAGAGGTGTCTGTAAGGAGTTGGTATGTTCTCCCTGTGTCTGTGTTGGGTTTCCTTGGGGGGGTGGGGGGGCTTCCATTTCCTCCCACCATTGAAAACTTCCTGGGGTTGTAGGTTAATTGGATGGCATGGGTTCATGCGTCAAAATTGCCTGTTACTGTCCTGCATATATAAATTTAAACATTTAATTTTTAAAAATAGTTACATTTATGTGTGTATATAGGTCTGTATGTATGTTTGTGTACCATATATATGTGAGTTTTCGTGTGTGTGTATATCTGTGTGTATATGCATGTGCATTGGTGTGCACGTGTTTGTGTGTTGGGGCGGGGGGGGTGGGGAGGGGGAGGTCACAAGTAACCTCAGTGACAACAGTCTGAGAGCCAATAGTACCACCAAAACTTGGCTTTTCTTATTCTGAGCAACATCTGCCCTTTTAAACCCAACAGGTTTCTTTCCCGACAAGAGTAAAATGGAAAGGAGAATTAAAAATCTGAAATGAGGCAGAATAGATGGTTGCTATTTCATCAAAAGATTAGTTAGCATAAATCATTAACATTCAGTCACTGGCATACAAAATATGCAACAGGAGGTTTAAAAACCAACTTATAAAGCCTGGAAGTAATGTTCATTATCACAAAGTTAAAAATATTATGGCTGTAAGCAACGCTTAACCAATATTTAACCATAAACATTAACCATTCACACATAGAAATAAAAATAATTTTGTTTCAATTTCATCTGTTCCAAATTCTGACCAATCTTTCTCCATGAGATCACTCTTCTCGTGATTCCAACAAACCACTCCACCACCGACACAGATTTCAGATTTATTGTCAAAGTACATACATGACATCCCATACAACCCTGAGATTCTTATTTCCTGCGGGCGAGGCAGAATTACCACTTATTGGTAGTGCAAAAAAGAAAGACTCAACGTACACATGAAAACAAATAAAGAAATGCAAACAAATTGACTGTGCAATACAGAGAGAAAATAAATTGCAGAAGTCAGTGTCCTTAAATAAGTCCCTGATTGAGTTTGTTGTTGAGCAGTCTGTTGGTGGAGGGGGAGCAGCTCTTCCTGAATCTGGTGGTGCCCGTCTTGTGGCACCTACACCTCTTTCCTGATGGCAACAGTGAGTACAGAATTGGCTGGTGTGGATCCTTGATGATTGCTGCTGCTCTCCCATGGCTGTGTTCTCTGTAGATGTTGTGGATAGTGGGGAGGGTTTTGCCTGTGATGTCTACCTTTTGCAGGGCTTTCCCCTCAGGGGTATTGGTGTTCCCTCAAAGTTCAGAATCAGTCAATATTTGATTTGTTTGCACTTCTTCTCACTTTTATGTCCATTGTACCCTCAGCCCAGTATTCCTCTGCAGGTCTGAAACTTCAGCGGAGGACAACTGGCCCAAGTTACCGCTCTCCCAAGCTGAACTATAGAATGATTACTTGTCAAAATGGTGTTGGCTGGCCCACAATGAATCGATGATAGCAACTTTGGAACATCCAGTAACAGCTCCTCACAAAATGCATGCAAATATTTCTATAGGTTGTCAATTGAACCAGTCATTGTCTGCCTTCATCAAATGAGGAAATCTCAGTCTGAGATGAGCGTGCTTCTGTCAAACCTGTAAACATGTTTACAAAAAATCCATTGCATTTTCAATGTAAAAAAAAACAATTCTCTGTATATTTAAAGGTTAAACTGCCCAATCTATTCCTGTAACATTTATTTGCCGGAACTTGTCATGGAATGATTCAATTTTTATCATACTAAGATGAAGTGAATTACTTGGTTCTCATGAAGTTCCACTGCAGTGGCAATTCCTCCGATTGTGAATGGGCGAGAGAGGCTAGAATCTGGAGCAAAACTCAAACTATTGGTGGACCTCAGCAGGTTGAGCAGCCTCTGCAGGTAACGAGAATTGCTGATGGTTGAGGGAGATACCCAGCTTCACGAGGGAGAGCACATGGAGAGAAAGAGATAACAAAAAAGGCATATTGAGCGTTGAGGGGGGGGGGGCACGCGGGGGAGATGAAGGTGGAGTCAGTTGATGAAAAGATGAGCAGGAAAAATCAATAACTGTATTCTGGAAATATATTAACTTCATGTGAATTATACAGATTTGTTTTGAAGTCTTTCATCTCTCTTGCCTGTTTTGATCTTGTAAGTTGAAACTACTTTCACTAAAATATTCTTATTGCATAATATTTTCTTTGGAGCTCTATTCTTATTTCACGAAGGCAATAAACTGATTAAAATGTAGATCTGAGGTTGACCAAAATGGAAAGAATAGCTTCAAGCACTTGCTTCTTTGTGACATAGGTTAGAATGAAGAGTTACTGAACATCATATTACTTTGAACAAGCTGCAAACACACACTTTTTTAAATCATTGTGAATTTTACTTGGGAATTCCTCTTTTAATTATAGTCTGCTCTGAAACAGCAATGTTACTAAAGGAATTAATCGCTGATGTCCAGAATGCACTATATTGAAAAAAATAATTGGAAAGAGGCAATAAAATGAGGCTTAAGGATCCTGCCAAAAAAAGGGTGGTCTTTTGATATTGATTCTGTTCGGAGCTGAGAAAAATATGGCAGGAGAAAGTAAAAATACAAAATGCTGGAGAAGCTCAGTAGATCAAACAGCGTCTTTATGTAGCAAAGATAAAGATACAGAACCAACATTTCAGGCTTGAGCCCTTCATTAGTCCACACATTTTAGATTCTTTCTCCAATTTAGAATCTCAACCTGAGGCCCAGACCTATCCTTCTTCAGAATTAACTTGAAACTAACGGCATTATTATTACTGGACCCAAAATGTTCCCCTACACACACTTCTGACACTTATCGTGTCTCAATCCCTAATAGGAGATCTCTAGTTTGGCGAGTTCAAGAGTCATGAGGTAATGATGCTGCTCTCTAAAACTCTGGATGGATCACACTTGCATATTGTGTTCAGTTCTGTTAGCTTTATTATAGGATGTGAAAGCTATGGAGAGGCTGCAGAGGAGATTTAGCAGGATGATGCGTGGATTGGAGAAAGTGACTGATGAGGCAAGATTAGCAGAGTTAGGGCTTTACTCTTTGGAGTGAAGAAGAATGAGAGGTGACTTAATAGAGGCTTACAGGATGATGAGAGTTATTATAGATAGTGGACAGCCAGCACCTATTTCCCAGAAGGCATCAGGTGAGGGGAGACGACAGGAGTAAGTTTTTTGTTTACACGAGCAGTAGTCACTTGGAATGCATTGCCAAGGGTGGTGGTGGATGTAGGTACAAAAGAGACTTTTAAAATACTCGACACACATGGATATAAGAAAAATAGAGGGTTATGGGTGTAAGGTAGGGAAAGTTAAGTTTGTTGACTAGGTTTTTAGCATAACATCGCAGGCCAAAGGGTCTGTGCTGTGCCATAATGTTCTATGATTTTTAGTCCTCTTTATGTTATTTTCTCTGCTCAAAAACATTATGCATTTTCCTTTTAAGAACTGAGTGTTTCATTTTTATGGATAAGCATGTACAGAATGTACAGACGTTTGCAATGCCATAAAGAAGCAGAATGGAGGACCACGTTGAAAAGCAACAATATGTGCTTTTCATCACAAATACAAGGCTCAATGAGCATTTACAATGTCTAAAAGGATAACCAAAACTTTCACCTGCTGTTTTTTGTTCCCTCTCATTGGAATTGTGGTTCCATCAGCTGGAAAGTGTTTCAAATGAAATTTTAAAATGAAACCTGTTTGGTTGTTTTAGCGTGGGAGGAGGTTAAAATTCCATTATACTCCTTGATGGTGTCAGAATTCCCAAATGTTCAATTTCATTGAATATTAACTGACAGAAGAAAACTGACTGATAAGTGCATTTCAGAGTGAAGCACTGTGAGAATAGATACATGTTTAAAGGGATCATTTTTTAAAAATACTTAAATTGTATGCATTTATTTATTAGGGCATGCTTGCAATTATTATTAAGGCTATGCTACTTGACTCAGAACTGTGGTGTTTTCCTCATTATCTTTTATTCAAGGTATTAATATTATTGATGTGAAATTGTCAAAAAAATTCTATAAAAGACTGATTGAATCTAATACAGGGGTCCCCAAATTTTTTAGACCATCTATCGACCCCTTCATGGAATCCTTGATCCCTCATAGACCCCCAGACATGTACAAAAAAATAATAAATAATTATTAAGTAGACGTGCAGTTTCCATAAACGTTAGTGAGGGAAACTGTAGACCTTATGTGTGGAGTCTGGGCCTCTCAGCAACAAACCAATCTTTGTTACAACACCCCAATTGTCCAAGTAATGAATCTGTCAATTAACCAAGCAAGTGATTACAAAAAGAGTAAAAAAATACCTTTGCTTCTGGCCAGGAAGGTACCAAACGGAGCTGGTCCAAGTCTTCAGCATCGGGGACGGTGACTCCGTTCTCATCATCGGGTGTGGTGCCATCCACATTGAAGTCACCTTGGGCTGCTAAAAGGAGCTGGGACCTCGGGCTCCTGGGCAGGAGCGGGGATCTTGGGCTCTACAATTTTTTTTCCATCCCAAACGTTCAATAAACGTCACCCCCCTCCCCCCGACATTTATTGATTCCACCCCCCCTTTTGACCCTCCCACTTGGGATTTTTTGACCTCTGGATAGTCTTTGGATCCCCCTAATCTAATACCTCTTCCACACTTAGGAGCAGAATTGTATTATTATTTTTGGATTATCATCATTTTTATTTGAACAATAAATTTTAATAATACTCTAGAATTAATAAAATGGACTTGTCTTAATGTAAACTATTTGCATTTTAAAAATATTTGAATAGTTGCATGTTATGGCTATTCCTATTTTGAAGCCACAAAATTTACAACTAAGCTTCGATTAGAGTCGTGATACATATTAAAAACCTGTGACTATTAACACATCTTTTAATCTTTATGAATCAGGCTTTTTTTCAGGCTATATCATGAGAATACTGAGGGTCACCTTACTGGTTGAAGGTACAAAGGTCACTTGCCAATCCAATTCAGACCCACCCACAGAAATATATACCTTCTGATCGTTCATCTTGAAGTCGTGAGCCCCCGCCCCCAAATCCCAGAATAAACAATTTTCTGATTGGTTTTCCTCCTCACCTGCAGTCATGTGACTTGAAACCTGGGCCAGCTGCCAGGTTGGAAATATAAAAATTGAGCACATGCTCAGTTTTTCTTTTTGATCTTCCTTCTTACAGACACTGGGCACAACTGTAGGCTGCAGGATTTCCCATTTGGGCAGTGCTAAAGCAACTGTAAGGCGTTTAACTATGGGGTGGAGGCTTACATTCTTCTGTACATCTGGGTGATGTGGTCTAGTTGGTTTAGCTGGATGTAGAGTTAAATTCTTTAATCCTTGTAAATCAGAAGTGAGGGGTGCTGGCAGGTACTTTTTGTTCTCACTCTCAATAGTCTACATGCCTTCTCTTGGTATTTATAGTTTAATTATCTTGTATGCTCATGAAATTGATCATGGGCAGGTGTTCTATCTCCAGTTTTGTGTTTACTCCTGGTTGTAAATAAAATTAGTGTTTTGATGTTAACATGTATCCAACACTGTAACTCCTTGAACTCTTTGAATCCGTAACCTCAACCCTGACCACCCAAAACAGTGGTTTCAGTAACGTGGCGTGTGTTTTCCCTCACAATACTCTGGATGCAGTAATGTTGTCTTGTGACCCTCCCCCTCCCCACTTTGCCATGAGAATCTCTTTCTGAATTACAAAATGCATTTACATGAGCTTACTTGTGAATGTAAACCAGTGTTTCTCAACCTTTTTTCTTTCCACTCTCATACCACTTTAAGTCATCCCTATTTCATTGGTGCTCTGTGATTAGTAAGGGATTGCTTAAGATGATATGTGAGTGGAAAGAAAAAGTTTGAAAACCACTGTTTTAATCGTACCTAATTGACTCGTTATGTGCACAGTTTCATAACCCTGAAGGAAATGTGCCAATGACAATTTTTGTCAAGCAAAATATTTCAATAACAATTGGGTCCAGGACATTGATTCTCAACCTTCCCTTCCCACTCACATACCACTTTAAGCAATCCCTTACTAATCACAGAGCATCGATGGCATAGGGATTACTTAAAGTGGTATATGAGTGGAAAGAAAAAGGTTGAGAACCACTGATGTAAACAGTGCTTTGATGTTAACATGTATCCAACACTGTAACTCCTTGAACTCTTTGAATCCGTTTTCATGTATCATTCATCCTTCCCCAGTCATTCCAAGTTATCTTTATTACAAAATCTCTATAAAGTTGTAGCACTGGCATTAGAAAGTGAATGGTTTCTTTCAAGTTTGCCTCATTACTCCTGGTGGCACCTGACGCGCCATCAATAATCACAAAGGAATGAAGTGTGAAACTGATGGGCTTTTATTAACAATGAATTAAACCTTCTTAAAGCTTCAACTTTAAACAATCATTGGATTAATAAGATAGTAATTTGGAATATCATCACTCTTGTTTCCTAGAAGACATATTTTGAAATTGGGGAATATTAGAACTTGGAAAATGTTGTCTACACTATCTGCCCAAGTTTGTCATTAATTCCCTCACAAATCCACAATACATACCACTCTATCCAGTTCCATGAATGATGGAAAAAGTATTTAAGAATTTCCCTTGGTGCGTTCCAACAGTTGCTGCCATCTACAATTCCAGTGCAGTGTATAAGCTATTGGAACCTGCAGAGAAATTGAACGGAGGTCAAAGAACAAGACCAGAAGAGTGCCAGAGAGGATCACTGGAGTCTCCCTCCCCTCCATCGACGTGATCTACCTGGATCGTTGTCTGAAGAGGATGCAAAATCGTTGAGCTCCCTTTCCACCCTGCACACAGCATTTTTCAGCTGCTCCCTTTTGGGAGGAGATAAAGGAGGATCAGAGCCAGCACCACCAGGCTGAGGAATATCTTTTCCCACAGGCAGTGAGAATGCTGAATGACCTGAAGAACTGGTGACACTAAACATTCAAGACTCTCATTTGTACAAAACATATTTGTTTATTTTTATAGACATAATACTTGACCTACATAAGAATTATTTGTCTGTATGTGTGTTATGCTGTATGTTTTTTTTGCACTGAAAGCCAGAGAATTATGTTTCGTCAGGTTGGTCTCCGACAATCACATGACAATAAACTTGACTGGACCTCTGACAGAGTGGGTGGGATTATTGTGCATGATATTGGTTGCTGTTCTCTAGTTTAGCCTTCTTGCTTGATACATATTCCTCGAAAAAAAATTCTGCTGGACTCATACTGTTTGAAATATTACCGCCTTGCTGACAAATTTCCTGGTGAACTTGCTATTTTGTTTTCTTGTCCAAAATTATTTATTTGTAATGGTACAGGATCTAAATTAGATACCCTAAATGTATATATTTTTTGTGATCAACCTTCTCTTGCTATTTAATGACAATTTTATGAGCTGATTAGGACATGTCCTGCCTTGGATGAATCACCGATATCTTGGAGAAGAAAACCTCTTATAAATAAGATGACAACTTTCATCATGTGCAAATGTGCAGACAAAGACATTGAACGCTAGTTGGATTATGAAGTACTGAACAAGGACTATGATCCATTATGGGGCTCAAGTTGGTACCAAAAATAGAGAAGGCACAACTGGCACACAAAATCACTGCATCTTTCTCTGTCCCAGAAGGGAAACGAATATGATCAACGAAGTGGGACACGGCACAGGTGGCAAGTTTCTTTCAGTTTTATTTTGAGTTTCTTTACTTTTTTTTTAAAATTTAATTGCATCAAAGTAATTTAATTGACTACTTCCAGTTGAACAAAGGTGGGATGGTGGGGGGATAAATACAGATCCTGTTTGTCATTTGAATATAAAAAAAAAACATCTTGGTTTGTTTGAATTTTAAGAGTCTATGGAAATTAATCAAAAATATTTAAAAAAAACAGCCACATACTCAAAGTTAAACCCTGAACCTACAGCTTGCTCTGGCGGCGGAGGAGTGCCAATGAAGGTGTGGTATTTCTATTCTAGAGAGTACTTGGTATTCTAATTCTGCATATTTTGGATATAGTAGCTTTATAAAATGTATATAAAGACATAAAGCCCTGCTCTTATATCTTTTCCTTCTGTATTGAATTTGAGCACACCCTACCTTAAACCCACATCTTCCTTCCCAAGTCTTTAAACAAACAGATGTCTGCCCAACCAGTCTATAATTTCAAATGGGAGGACATGGGTTGAGGGTGAAAGGAGAAATGTTTAGGGATTACATTAGGGTGGGAGTGTGGAATGAGCTGAAGCGGTGAATACGGTCTCAATTTTAACATTTAAGAAACATTTGAACAGTTCCATGGATGGGACAGGTATGGACTGGGTGCAGTTCAGTGGGACTAAACAGAGTAATTGTTCGGCAGAATGGCCTGTTTCCTGTGCTGTTATGTTCTATGTATCCGTGAACTACTCTTTGCAGACGATGCCGCTTTAGTTGCCCATTCAGAGCCAGCTCTTCAGCGCTTGACGTCCTGTTTTGTGGAAACTGCCAAAATGTTTGGCCTTTTCAGCCTGAAGAAAACTGAGGTCCTCCATCAGCCAGCTCCCCACCATGACTACCAGCCCCCCCACATCTCCATCGGGCACACAAAACTCAAAACGGTCAACCAGTTTACCTATCTCGGCTGCACCATTTCATCAGATGCAAGGATCGACAACAAGATAGACAACAGACTCGCCAAGGCAAATAGCGCCTTTGGAAGACTACACAAAAGAGTCTGGAAAAACAACCAACTGAAAAACCTCACAAAGGTAAGCGTATACAGAGCCGTTGTCATACCTACACTCCTGTTCGGCTCTGAATCATGGGTCCTCTACCGGCATCACCTATGGCTCCTAGAACGCTTCCTAGAGCGTTGTCTCCGCTCCATCCTCAGCATTCATTGGAGCGCCTTCATCCCTAACATGGAAGTACTCGAGATGGCAGAGGTCGACAGCATCGAGTCCACGCTGCTGAAGATCCAGCTGCGCTGGGTGGGTCACGTCTCCAGAATGGAGGACCATCGCCTTCCCAAGATCGTGTTATATGGCGAGCTCTCCACTGGCCATCGTGTCAGAGGTGCACCAAAGAAGAGGTACAAGGACTGCCTAAAGAAATCTCTTGGTGCCTGCCCCATTGACCACCGCCAGTGGGCTGATATCGCCTCAAACCGTGCATCTTGGCGCCTCACCGTTCGGCGGGCAGCAACCTTCTTTGAAGAAGACCGCAGAGCCCACCTCACTGACAAAAGACAAAGGAGGAAAAACTCAACACCCAACCCCAACCAACCAATTTTCCCCTGCAACCGTGTCTGCCTGTCCCACATCGGACTTGTCAGCCACAAATGAGCCTGCAGCTGACGTGGACATTTACCCCTCCATAAATCTTCGTCCGCGAAGCTAAGCCAAAGATGTTCTATGTGCCACAGCCTGCAGCTACTGTGCCCACTCCGATTTATGTAGGGCTGGTGAGATTTGTTTCCAGCCTCCTCGAAGGGAGTACAAATCATCTGACAATTAGAGCTTGGCCCAAGATCATAAAATAGACAATAGTAATGATCTCCAGATCAATTGAGACATGTTCTTCCACTGAGCTGAGAGTTTGATAAACGATGTGACACCAAGCTAAAACATCAGTTTCAGTGGTTTCAATTTCAGTGGTTTCATTTTTATACCAACTGACTGACTGGCATCACTGACTGAAGTTACCAGTTACAATCTGATCCTCATAATTAATTTAACTTTCACGCTAAAATAAAATAATCCATTATCATGAATAAGGAATCAAAACTAACATAATATGAAAACTTAATATTAATCAAATTGAATTTGGATAACTTTAATTAAGCAATCTGGCAATGCTGAATTAGATGACGTTTAATCAATTCCTAACTTTCAGAATGAATTCTAACATTTCAAAAAAGGAAACCATAAGTTTAATAAAAGCTCAAGAAACCAGAGCTTTCCCAAATAATATAGACAAGTCTGTCCGAGTCAGATATGATTATAATTGGTGCAAAGCTGTACAATTAATCTATTTAAATGCATTTGAGATTTTCAATAACAACACCAACAATAGTTTTTAAAATTTGTAATCAACAACGATATTGCTTGTCTGTAGCACGTTATAACAGAGGAGACAGTCTATTTAATTCAGTCGATAACATCATCTTGTGGATAGGTTGCATCTTTTAGCTTAGTAATGGATCCCAAGAGTTTCGCGTGAACGTTGGCAAATGAAATTTGACACAAAACTCTTAAAGAAGATGTATTAGTTCCTCAAAAAGAAGAAAAATGGAGAAATGAATGGTTTAGGAATTAAATCCAAATTTTATAGCCTAACATGTACAGGCATCATTAGTGCAGCAAATTAATGCCTACGACACTTACAACAATTTTTTTTGGTTGTGCCTTCAACTTTACTAAATACTGTGTTTATGAATGACTTGAGGCCATCGTCCAATGGACAATGAACAGAAGCCTCTTGTAATTGCTTATCTCCTGACTATTTCGTGTGTTCATTTTGAGGGATGGTCAAAATCTTATATCTCAAATGAATAGTAATGATCATTCAATGATCCCACCTAATGAACCCTTGCTCAAAATGCAACCCATTATAACAGCTGTGAAATAATTTCAGCTCTATGTGCATTGGTCTAATTCTGTTCATCTTTTTGATGTCTGGCCTTGAACCCCAATCATCATTCTGCCTTCCATGGGGTGGCACAGTTGTCATAGCGGATAGCGCCACAACTTTACAGCTCCAGCAGTCAGGACTGGCGTTCTAATCCCATGTTGTCAGTAAGGAGTTGGTACATTCTCCCTGTGTCTGCGTGAGTTTCCCCCGGGGGCTCCGGTTTCCTCCCACCATTCAAAATGCACCAAAGGTCATGGGTTAATTTGGCATACTTTGGACAGCACGGACTTGTGGACTGAAATGGCCTGTTGTCGTGCTGTGTGTCTTAAAATAAAATTCCTGGAGTATGTCTGCAATTCTTGGAGTAGTTCTATCAATGGTACCCGTACATTTTAGGCCAGAAATTATTAATTTAATTCCTAACCACTTTCTTTGTGTAGACCTGATTCTCATATGGAAGTTCACAAAGGTATCCTGCTTCTTATGTCAACCTGGAAATTGGAAGATAATTTGAAAATACAACAATGGTATATAGAAATGAATAAATGTATTCCATTAGAAAAAATAACATATAGTTTAAGAAATAATATTGAAATATTCGAACAAGTATGGGAGCCTTACATTAAATACAATAGCGAAAACCTACCGGGGACAAACATTACCTAAGTTGATGGAAGGAGAAGGAAAGAAAAGAATGGACTCAGTAGAATTTCTGGTGTATTTTTGTTGAATGACAACATTGTCTGACTGGTTTAATGCAACCTAGATTGTATACCTAAAATGGATGAGGGGGGGGGGGTGGGGGGGTGGTGGGGGGGTGGCTTGGGAGGAGGGAGGGGGGGGAGAAAAAGTCACTGTATATGTGTGAAAAAGAAAAAGTGTATATCATGGCTAATGTGATTTATGGTGTGAAAAATAAAAAATAAAAAACAAAAAAAAACCTGTACTTGATTGTCAAGTTCTCCTCTGAGGGAGAGGGTGTGGTGATTTTTGTACTCATGCTATTGGGATATGAATTCATTGATTTGGAATCATAGGCTTATGCTTTCATTGCATTAATTTTCCTGATCTGGAATGGGATACAAGGCTCACATTTATTGTTTTTTCTGTAAGTGCCCATGAGAAAATTGTGGAATGTCATTGTTCTGAACGACTTTAGCCTTTATGGTGAAGATACTTAGACCATGAGGGAGGTCCAGAATTTAAATGCCAACAAAGAAAACCTGGCAAAAAGATGCCTGGCTTTATGTTGATTAAATATTCTCCAAGTTATGGTTACCACAAGTATCTGTATGGGCCACAGCTATGCCTGCTTTTTTTTTTCCTGCTTCATGGAGCAATCTATGCTGCAAGTGTTCACAGGCAAGGCTCCTCAACTCTTTCTCCACATCACTGATATTGGTGCTGCCTCATGCACCCATGATGTGCAATGTTATCCATTTTGCTGCAAACTTCCACCCTGACCTCAAAATCCTCAGGCAATCTCCAGCAACACTCTCCCCTTTTCTCAATCTCTAAATTTCCATCTCTGGAGGCACTCTCTTGACAGACATTTACAAACCCACCAACTCCCACAGATACCTCAACCACACTTTTTCACATCCTGTCCATTCCATTCCTTTCTCTGAATTCTTCCATCTCAATCGCATCAGCTCCCAGGACAAGGTCCTCCATGCCAGATCATCAGAGATGTCCTCCTACTTCAAACAATATGAATTCTCTTCTACCTCTATGAACTCAGCCCTCACCCGCTGATCCTCACTTACCTGCACTTCTGCCCTAGCCCCCTCTGCAAGCACACACAAAAGGGACCAGATTCCCCTTATCCTCACCCACTACTCAGAATCAGAATTTATTGGCATGAACAAATCATGAGGTTCAGTGTTTGCAACAGCATCATTAGTGCAAACATTCATATTATATTCATCTAACAGCATTACTATCAAAACAAAATAGTCCACAAAAAGTAAGGCAGTGTCTTTGGTTCATTGATTATTCAGAAATCTGATGGCAGTGGGGAAGAAGGTGCCATTGAGTGCTTGTCTTTAGGCTCTGTACCTTCTTCCCAATGGTAGCAAAGAGAAAAGGGTATGGTCTTTGAGGATAGAGGTATCTTTTAAAATACCGCCTCATAGATGTCCACGATGGATTGAAGTCTGGTTCCTGTGGTGTTGCAGGCTGAGTTAACAGCCTTTATTCTTGTCCTGAATGTTGGCACCTCCGTACCAGGCATTGATACAACCAGCCAGAATGGTCTCCACGGTGCACCTGTAGAAGTTTATGAAAGTTTTCGGTACTACCGAATCTCCTCAGTACCTAACAAAGTATAGCTGCTGACAAACCTTCTTTGTGATTGCATCAACATGGAGCCTCCAGGACAAATCCTCAGAGATGTTGACACCCAGGAATTTGAAGTTCTTGACCCTCTCCACTAAGTAAACCTTTGATGAGAATTGGGTCATTCCCCCTGACTTCCTCCTGAAGTCCACAATCATCTCCTTGGTTTTGCTGACGTTGACCGCAAGGTTGTTGTCATTACACCTTTCAACGAGCTGATCTATCTACCTCCTGTACACATCCTCATTGCCCCACCAGTCTCTATAACAACACATGATCCTCCATCATTTCCAGCACCAACTAGACACATCTTCCCTTCTCCTCCTCTCTCATCCTTCTGCAGGGTCAACTCCTGTCACCCCTTCATCCACTCCTGCCTTACTCCCAATTACCCCCTTGACACCTACCCGTATAACTGCGGGAGGTGCTCCACTTGAACTCATCCCTGCTTCCTCACCTCCATTCAGCCCCCAAACAGTTCTTCCAAGTGAAACAACTTCTCAATCTGCAGGGGCCGTCTACTGTATCATTGCTCCTGTTGGGGTCTTCTCTTCATCAAAGAGACTGAACACAGACTGGGAGATTAATTTGTTGACCATCTTGGCTCCACCTGCTGCAATAGTGTGGCAATTCGTATCAATTCCCTGTCCCATTCCTTTGCTGACTTGTATGATCTCCTACTGCCAGACTGAGGCCTCTGGCAAATTGGGCCTCCTCCACCCTCATGGATTACATCAACTTCTCTGGTTTCTATTTGGTCCCCCCCCAATCTTTTATTCATCACCTTTCCCCAGCTCTGTCTCTCTTTCTCTCTTCCCTTTTCTCTGTCTCCTTTCACAGAGCCAAAGACGACCCCACCCTCGATCAATTCTTCCCTTTCCTCTCCTGTCCTCTTCTCATATCCAATAACACCTTTTATCTTTTGACCTGTACTCCTCCCCTCCCATTCTTCTCTTTTCACCACCTATTTAATATAGGCCCTGTGCCTACTTTTTGCTCATATCTTAAAGAAGGGCTCAGGCCCAATACGTCAGAAATATATCTTTGTGGACTAAAGACTGCGAGAACTGCTGAGTTCCCCCAGCATCTCTGTGTTTTTTACACAACGTCTGCATGTTTTACTCAACTGGCGAAAAGTTTTTGGGTCAGAATGTTGCGCAACGATGTGGTTCCCATGTCTGTGCTATTAATGTCCCCATCGGCTATCAAGGTTTTGAGAGTAGGACGTACTGTTATGATAATCTGAGTGACTAACTGCAATGCATGACGTAGCTGGTGCACAGAGTCATCGTACTGTACCAGTTGGCGCAGGGAGATGAGGTTTAGGGTCAATGGCAGGGTGCCAATCAAGCCGTCTACTTTCTCTTGAAAGATGCAAGTTTCTTGACACACCTGCAGTCATCCAGGTAAATAAAAGTTCTCCATTGTGCTCCTGACATGTAGGTGATAGAAAGGCCTCAGAGGGTCAAGAGGTGAACGACCCACTGCAGGGTGCCCAGCCTCTGACCTGCTTTATTGACTATGACATTTATGTGGCTGATCCAGTTGATTATCACAACTTATTAAATAATTGAGGGCCAAAGATAATTGTGTGCAGTCAATTTGGCTTTCAGTCCATGGTGGTTGAATTATTTAATAGGTCTGTATGTTTGTTATTATCTCTTTAGAATAACATGGATTACATGTGATATTAGGAGAAAATGGTGTTACGGCAGCGCTGCCGCTGGTGCAGAGACACAGTGCTCGTCCACAGGGCCGTACTTCCTGGTCGTAATGCTGACGGTTCATTTAAGACAAAAATCTTGAAAGGCATGGAAGTTCATGCTGACAATGACAGCGCCCACATTTGGCGGCTGACTGTAAGGGTTTGCGGGCTTCGGCGATCAGTGGATTGGCACGGGGCACCGCGGAGGGAGAACACTTCACACTCCGTAAGAAGGAGAACCTTGGGAGACGGTTACATGGGAAAGGCAACATCAGCAGTGGACCAGCGAGGCTGCTTGAGCTGATAATGGAGGGACCCACACCGTCCAGTGGGCTGCTGGAGACTGGCTCAAGGGGACCAGGTGTGGGGAATGGGGATTTGAGAGGGTGCAAAGGGGAAGAAGAGTTACCAAAGGAACCTCTGGCCCTGAAAAGCTTTCTGACTGTATCGGAGGTTCGGATCTGGGAGCTTGAGTTTGCCAATGGATCAAGCAGAAGGCAGCAGAGCTGTAGAGGTTGCAGGAGTGTGAGAGAAGAATCCTGTGTTGCTTCCCTTTCTCCTATTGTTGTAGGCACTGGACAATACTAGTGATGCCTTTCTGTGTGCCTGGACAGCACAATTACATTTTAAGTGTTAGTACATGATGATAAAGGAATCTAAAATCTTGATTAAATTTTCCAGAAACATAAAATATTTAAACAGGTAGGTGGCAATTGCTTGGTCAGGAAATAATTCCCACAGTCAATAGGCCACTCTCGCTTCTTAAATATGATTTATTTTCCTCTTTTAAATACATCTAATTTCTTTAATTAAGCCACTTGATTGTGGACTTGTTCAAAATTTTCGTAAGATGATTAAAAATATGTATTTTAGAAAAAAATTGTGATTGTAAAGATCAAAGAAATGTTTCTGTCGGAATAGTCAGTAAGGGAGCGAGAAACAGTTATTTTTTTCAAAAAATCTCTCGATTATATGTTCTCTCTGAAATGAACAGGTTCAACCTTCCGTCTCGACTGATTTTCACTATTATGGCACCTTTCTCTGCAATCACTGATTTCTGGCACCCAGTCCTTCAGTTGGGCCCTTCCTGCTATTGGAGTCACAAGTGTTTCCTTTCAGATGAAATGATTCGCCTGTACTTCATTCAATTTAATATACTGTATTCAGGGTTCACAATGTGGTCTCTCCAAGGGAGAAACCAGGCACAGATGGATTATTTGCTTTATGGAAGAGTTGTTAAAAAAAAGTCGACAAGTGTGAGTCTCAGCTTCCAATTACTTGTCTCTTTAATCCATCTTTTCAATCTCACTGTCCTTTTTGTCTTTGCCTTCTGATATGCCAACGACATCCACTGTAAACAGCATTTGAACATTTTGACTCGAGCAGCCTTCAGCACTTAACAGTGAAATCAGATGATGAGGCTTTTACACTTCTATCAGAACTGACCAGTCTCTTGGTTTCCATCCTATCACAGACATGCCTTTTTGCCATCTCCCACTTAGAACCATAGAATCATAGAACATTACAGCACAGAAAACAGTCACCTGAACCCTTCTAGTCTGTGCAGAACTATTATTCTGCCTCGTCCCACTTATCTGAACCTCGATCATAACACTCCATACCCCTCCTATCCATGTACCCATCCAAATTTTTCTTAAATATGAAACTGAGCACTGCAGCTGGCAGCTCATTCCACACTCCCACTACTCTCTGCATAGAGAAATTTCCCAAATCTTTTTTTCCCTATCATTCTTAAACTACTCTCACACTACTTTGTATCTCACCTAACCACAGTGTAAAAAGCCTCCATGCATTTACTCTATCTATTCTTTGGCTTGGCTTCGCGGACGAAGATTTATGGAGGGGGTAAAAAGTCCACGTCAGCTGCAGGCTCGTTTGTGGCTGACCAGTCCGATGCGGGACAGGCAGACACGATTGCAGCGGTTGCAAGGGAAAATTGGTTGGTTGGAGTTGGGTGTTGGGTTTTTCCTCCTTTGCCTTTTGTCAGTGAGGTGGGCTCTGCGGTCTTCTTCAAAGGAGGCTGCTGCCCGCCAAACTGTGAGGCGCCAAGATGCACGGTTTGAGGCGTTATCAGCCCACTGGCGGTGGTCAATGTGGCAGGCACCAAGAGATTTCTTTAGGCAGTCCTTGTACCTTTTCTTTGGTGCACCTCTGTCACGGTGGCCAGTGGAGAGCTCGCCATATAATACGATCTTGGGAAGGCGATGGTCCTCCATTCTGGAGACGTGACCCATCCAGCGCAGCTGGATCTTCAGCAGCGTGGACTCGATGCTGTCGACCTCTGCCATCTCGAGTACCTCGACGTTAGGGGTGTGAGCGCTCCAATGGATGTTGAGGATGGAGCGGAGACAACGCTGGTGGAAGCGTTCTAGGAGCCGTAGGTGGTGCCGGTAGAGGACCCATGATTCGGAGCCGAACAGGAGTGTGGGTATGACAACGGCTCTGTATACTCTATCTATATCTATATCCCCTCAACATATTGCATACATCTATCAAATCTCCACTCATTCTTCGACGTTCCAGAGAATAAACTTCTAATCTGTATCACCTTTCATTGTAACTCAGTTCTTGAAGTCCCAGCAAAATCCTAGTAAACCTCTGCATTTTTCAATCTTTTTTTATATCTTTCCTGCATTTGGCTGACCAAAGCTGCACACAATACTCCAAATTTGGCTCATCAATGTCTAAAACAACTTTACCATCACATCCCAACTCCTATATTTAATACTTGGATTTATGAAGGCCAATATGCCATATGCTCTCTTTACAGCCCGATCCACCTGTGATGCCACTTCCAGAGAATTATGTATCTGTATTTCCAGATCCCTCTGTTCTATTGCAATCCTCAATGCCCGACCATTTACCGTATATGTATTTTCTTGGTTTAAAAACATAAAATGTTAGAGAAGCTTAGCAGGTCAAACTCTACAGGCGTTCTCTACATCGGAGAGACCGGTTGCAAAATGGGAGATCACTTCGCTCAGCACCTCCCTCCGTTCACAACCACAGTAAACTCCCAGTGGCCAACCATTTTAATTCAGAGTCACACTCCCACACTCATGGCTGTCCATGGCCTTGTGTACCATGGCCATCATGACCACCTCCAGATTGGAGGAACACTTCATTTTCTGTCTGGGCACCTTCCAGCCAGATGGCATTAACATTGACTTTCCTGCTTTTTATTAAGCCTACTTGCTTTCTTCCCCCCCCCCCCCATCCACCATCCCACTTCCCCCTCATTCCTGCTGTCTCTTTTTCTCCACCTATCATCTCCTGCCTTTGCCACCCTCCCTTTGCCTCCTCCCCCCCCCAACTCTTTTCTCATACTTTATTGAAGGGCTCAAGTCTGAAACGTCAGTTATGTATCTTTACATTTGGTACATAAAAGACACTGTTTGACCTGTGGACCTTCTCCAGCATTTTGCGTTTTTTTTTTGTGATTTACCTTTTTTCATTTTTTGGTTTGTTCTTCCAAAATCCATCTTCTCACACTTGTCTGCATTAAATTTTATCTGCTGTTTTTCAGCCAAGTTTTCCGTCTGGTTCAGATCCAGATCCCTCTGCATGCTTTGAATGCCTCCAATCTTAGTGTCATCAACAAACTTGCTGATCTTATTTATCATCCAGATCAGTGATTCTCTGCCTTTTTCTTTCCACTCACATACCACTTTAAGTAATCCCTAGGCCATCGGTGCTCTGTGATTAGTAAGAGATTGCTGAAGGTGAGATGGGAGTGGGAAGGGAAGGTTGAGAATCACTGCTCTGGGCACAATTGTTACTGAAATAATTTTTCTCAGGCAAAATGTCATTGGTCCATTTCCTTCGTAGTTTGGAAACTATGCACAAAACGAGTCAATTTCGAACAATTAAAAGTGGTTTTCAAACTTTTTCTTTCCACCACGTACCACCTTAAGCTTTTCTTGATCCTGATGAAAGTTCAATCATCCAAAATATTAAATCTGCTTCATTCTCTACTGATTCTTTAGAATTCCTCAATTATTTCCAGCATTTTTTTAATGTCAGATAAACAGTATTTGGAGTTTTGTTTTGGCTTTTGATAAACTTGACTTTTAATGGAAAAGCAAATATACAGTTTAACGCAGAACTGGTAGATGAAAATTATCTTCATTTTGAGTAACCATTGTGATATTCAAGAAACCTGAAATTATTATGAATCATACACTCTGAGCCAACAGGTTAAAAAGGTCTTCTAAGAAGTTGTAAATCTTGATCTCCAGTTTAAAAATAAAGGGTGATCCCTTTCAGAGAAATTGGTAAATATATACAGCAAATGGTATGTGGCAGTTATAGCTGTGGTGAATGGAGTGATTTGGCACCTTGACACCATCTTTTTAAATTGAAACTCAATTGGGTTTACCACTATTATATCTGAATCAAAATGGAAGCTATATCTGCAAAATAATCCAAGGACCTACACATTATTTGAATGAAATTTGTAATTCTGCAGAAATGAAGAAGATTAAATCTCATCAAGGCATTCGAAAATAAATCACACCAGAGAAAAAAAAAACAATACCACCTTTACCCCTAATAAAACTGGTGGTATTACGCAGAAATGTTATTTTAATAACCCTCTGTTAATGCCAGTTATGAGTTTGCCTACAATTAATTGCAGATTTCTCTGATTAAACAAAAATGTCCATTGATCCATGCTATTGCTCCTCTTTCTCATCACCCTCCAGTTTACACTAATCCTACATGAATCCTATTTTTTTATGAATAAGGAATGCAGTGTGTCAAGATTAACCAATGTTATATGCTTAATCAAGATGTTCTAAACAGTGGTTCTCAACCATTTCCGGTCTAAGGCCCACCTGGCTTTCAGCCTAATTTGCAATGGCCCACTAGTGCCAATGAATAAGCATTATTTTCAAGTCAAAGGCAGCTCTCTAAGAAGCATATTTATCTAATTTAACATATTTAATTTAACATTTTTAAAGACCCACATGAAAACATGCTGTGGCCCTCCAGTTGAGAAACAGTGATTACTGACATATCATTCATGACCCCACTTCCGGGGGGGGGAAAAAGACAAGAAAAAAAATTATACTAAATAAATCCTGTTCAGTTTGAATAACGCATTGAATAAAGATGGCAAAGCAGCATATCCAAAAAAATGATATCAGATTAGAATAAAAACACATCACTGCATCTGCAGACTTTTGTGTTTTACTCAAAATCACATTATAATTTGTTCACAGGTGAATATTCCACCCTGAAATGAAGCTCATTCTCAGTATTTGATCAGCAACCTGATGTTTTCTTTTGGTTGAAACAGTTCGCGACATCTCATGGGATATTGTATCTGATGTAAGGCATTTTATTTCAGCTGAGGAGATTAGCTGACTTTGCCAGAACTTCTCTCTGCCAGGAGACTCTTTATGTTACATTATTTCTTCTCAAGTTTGCAAACCAGTTGAGAATTTGTCAGAATCTACACCTGATGAGGAAACATTTAGAGGATGGAAATCACTCTTTCTGATGCACAAGTACTCAGAGGTAAAACTTACTAAAAACAAAAGGTGATTGCCACATGTGAAGATGCATAAAATTTCTATGTTGCAATGATGCACAGTTTCTTTCAGAGTTCATTTTGAATGCGATCTGTTCTAGAATCTGTCTGAAACCAGACTGGGCAGGCTTTCCTTCAAAATTTAACCCTCACTATTACCATTTCAGATATTGTAATTCGGATTCTGATCTCCATGCAAGAGAACAGATGGTTATTAGCAATTGTTCATCATCCTAAATATTACTTTATCCTTAATAATAAGCTATTTAGATTTATTATCAGAGATTCTTTATAGGCTTTTTTTTAAAAAACCTTTCTTCTACATCTATCCACTTCGTGAAATAAAAATCATCCTCTTTGCTTGCTTTATACATAGTTTTAGCTTGTCCATTTCATGACATTCTTTAGAAATTTAGTTATTTAGCATAGTACTCTCCCCCCCCCCCCCCCCCAACTCAAAGACTGAAAAAGACAACAATAATCACATCTGGGTTAATTTGCACCACTCCTGAATTTCAACTGGACACATCTGTCAACCACACACCCCTGAAATGATTCCACCCAACCATTATTAGTTCTGCTGGTCATAATCTTCTCCACTCCAACTCCCAACGTGGCAAATACTAATTTAGATTCATGCATCATTTCTTCCAATACCAGGCTCTAAATTGCCCATACATCCCAACCCCTACCCAGAGCACAAAAGTCCATAAGTTATTCAGGTCCCAACTGCTCAAACTTGGCCTGCTATACTGTTACATCCATGCTCTACATTGGTTGAAAATATGGTTTACTGTTTGTTCATATAGAGCAGTACCCTTGACAGATTTTCTTGTGCATTTGAATGGCTTGCTCTGAAATGAACAGATTTGATTGTTCATTGGCTTCACTGATAATGGATAAATATAACACTTATTGGCTGTTACATCCATTTAATTTATTATGCACATGTACACAAGAAAATTAATTGAGAAGTGGGGAAATAAAATTATTTTATTTGCAAGTTGATACTCCACCGTCTAATGAAATGTAGAAAACAATAAGAACTTCTTTACAATGGAAGAAATAGATAGAAAAAAAAATAGAGTTGGTTTAACACCAAAAATCTTTTTTTTAAAATGTGGTTAATAGGTGACTTTCAGACGTGTTGCATAGTATGGCTCAGACGTGTTGCATGTGATTTTAGAAATTGTAATCTTAGTTACATAACTTAACACACTCTCTATCTTCTACAATTCCGCATAACAAATCCTTGAAGAAAGCAATAACAAAACTGTGAAATGGTCTGAGCAATAAGAAATCTTAGTTGCCAGCATTTGCTTGTCCTAATGATGGCTGCCTGGAAGAGGTTCGTGGAGGTCAGTGAAAATATGCTCATTAAAAATTATGAAATGTTTGAATATTCATTTGAATAAGAAGTTAGGAGATGCATCTCTGTAGTTAAGACAATTAATGGAGAAATACAGGCAGCAACCATTAATTAAATAAAGATAGCACAGAGATTACAAAATGGGTTTTTTTCTATTTTTTTTAAAGGTCAATTCAGTAATCAAAAGAAGTAGAAGTCCATTAGCTTAGTAAGGTTGTGAGAAGTACTAGAATCTGTTATTAAGGAAATAAGTTTGGAAAATGTAAGGAAAAATTGCCATGGGTCTCCACTTTAGGGAAAGCACAAACATTCCAAAATGCTTCAAAACGAAAAGACCAATTGCTGCATTATTAGTTGAATACAATATGGCAAAATGCACTATAATGTATAGAGACATGGAGGTGGTTAGATAGATGGGTGTATTTTCACATAAATCTTTTGATTTTGATAGTTATATAAAAAAAACTGCCAATCACTCAGGAATCAGTTGCTGAAAAACTAGCTGTTATGTGGAGATGTTCGTAAGATGAAATGGCTTTGAGCTGTATCAGGTATTTTAATAACATTGGGGTTGGTCCTTCTTTTTTTTTTTTTTTTTTTTTAATTTTTTTATTTTTCACACCATAAATCACATTAGCCATGATATACACTATTTCTTTTTCACACATATACAGTGACTTTTTCTCCCCCCCCCCCCCTTTCCTCCCAAACCACCCCCCCACCCCCCCCTCTCATCCATTTTAGGTATACAATCTAGGTTGCATTAAGCCAGTCAGACAATGTTGTCATTCAACAAAATTACACCAGAAATTCTACTGAGTCCATTCTTTTCTTTCCTTCTCCTTCCATCAACTTAGGTAATGTTTGTCCCCGGTAGGTTTTCGCTATTGTATTTAATGTAAGGCTCCTATACTTGTTCGAATATTTCAATATTATTTCTTAACCAATATGTTATTTTTTCTAATGGAATACATTTATTCATTTAAATTTGGTAGTTTCTTCCTTTTAATTTGGTTATGTATTCCATTAATATTTAAAGACATATAGTTCAGCGAGGCCCTTTTATATTTTGTTTATCTTCTCTTTCCGTTTTTCCATCATTACCTTTCCTCCTTTTCCATTTCTGTTTTCTTATTTTCAACTCTTTATAAGACAACATTCCTACAACATCTAACATTTTCCTTATTCTCCTATTTCTATCTTCTTTATCCCCAATCTCCCCTTCACCTCCTGAGTTGTCCTTTATCCCTTGTCGGACAGGGGTTGGTCCTTCTTGAAGCCCTCAGAGTTAACTGATGACTTTGTTCTTTGTTCAGAAGTTAATTAATGTCAATAGGATTTTGTATGAGAAGGTAATAAAATACAAGTGTATCAATTCGTGAGATAGAAACTGTTAAGCTTCCAGAGATGAAGCCTTCAGCCGGCAGACAATCATTTGTGTTTTAATGAGTTCCATGATTTGCAGCATTAATTTATTTTGAAGGACTTTTCGATTTCCCTTTGCGCCTATTCGTATTTATTGGTTCTAATCTGTACACTGCTATGCAACTAGTTGATGGATTATTTCACATATCTCTTAAAAAAAATCTCAAATATTCTCTCTGATAGCTCTATGGATGAAGTCTTTCCTCCACTAATTTATGGCAAGATTTTGTACCTCCAGTTGTCTGAGTGCACTCAAGACAAAAAAAAAAATCAATTGGCATTTAGGACTTCAGGAGATTACAGCAAGAAGGAGGTGATGAGGAACAAGATCAATTATGATGGAAATCAATGGCAGAGAAAACCTTCCAATAATTTTCTTTCTTATCTTTTGTTTTATCAATGCAGTCTCAATTAGGGGAAAAAAATGTCTCAACCAATGGACTGTTTGAACATCCGTACTGATTTTAGGGTTCTGGGATGTGTTGAGACAAAGTATGCAGTGTGTTTAAGATGCCATGTTTTGAAATAATGCAAAAGCTACAGTTTGTGAATTCAATTAATGATGCATAGTTAATTTAACATTTCCCAATGCAATTATAATTCTATATTAAACCATGTTTATTCTGGAGAAAAAACAGCCTTCATTTTAACTATCTGGGCTTGTAACAAACTTAACTCAAGATTCATGATACAGACGTTTAGAAATAGAATAACCTCAAATGCAAGAACTTTTTCTCCAAAGCTAGGCTTAGATCCTGGTGTTGAAGCTGAATTTGAAGGACATTTTTAAGGACCATTTTTGTAAACAAGTTAAGGTGATGATACCAATGCAACAAGATGTAACAGATTCTATTTTAAGCCACCTGATACCTAGTTGAGTTTTATTAAGCTAAAGACAAATTAAAGAAGTCTTTCTAATTTCAGTAATCTTCCTCATCAGGACAATACATTTTAATATGCCAAGCCAGCAAACTGACAGCATTGTGAATTTGGTTACAATAAGTGGCAGTTTTGAGGTGCACTCATTACCATTAGGAAATGTTTCAAAGTAGCACTGTATCAAAGAGATTTACAGAGGTGGATTAAAAATGTTTCCCTTGGAGCTGTGGTTTTCAAACTTTTTCTTTCCGCTCACATACCACTTTAAGCAAATCATATGTTATAGGTGCTCTGTGATTAGTAAGGGAGTACTTAAGGTGGTATGTGAGTGGAAAGAAAAAGCATGAAAACCAGTGTTTTAATCGTACCTAATTGACTCATCATGTGCACAGTTTCATAACTCCAAAGGAAATGGGCCAATGAGAATTTTTCTCAAGCAAAATATTTCAATAACAATTGGGTCTAGAGCAGTGATTCTCAACTTTCCCACTCATATACCACCTTAAGCAATCCCTTTCTAATCACAGAGCACTGATGGCCTAGGGATTACTTAAAGTGGAATGTGAGTGGAAAGAAAAAGTTTGAGAACCACTGCTTTAGAGTAGCCCTACACTTTCCAATGATGTGCATTTTACTGACTATTTCTAAAAGAGATTAAAAGAATTGCACTTGCATGAGCCTTTTGTTAATTTTAAACAAATATGATACTTAATTTCAAGGTGAAGATATTTCAACTTGCAAAGCTTCCAAGTGCCAAACCTGAGACTTTTTTTTAACCAATCTATCCATCTTTGCAGGTCAATTTTCCATTGAACACACTATTGGTAAAAATAAATCATAATTATTGTCAGGTTTTTACCTTTAATCAATTTGACTAAAATGATTTAAGGTTAATTTTTTTTGGTTCTCTCAATTATCCACTCATTTTCAATTTGTAAATTTCACTTTAAATCATAAATTGCCAAATATTTTGATTTGAGTTGTATACATTTCTGATAAATTCTGTGGTACATTTCCAGTCTATGTTTTTCATGTTGTTATCCAGCAGATGATACAAACAATTCTCCCAGCAATTCCTCCTCTCCCAGTGAGCTAAACATTCCCCAAAGCTAACAATTACCTTAAACATGAATGTGAACTTCTTTCCCTTTCTCCGAAAACTACCTGCCCTGAGTGTTTCCAGTATTTCCTATTGTTATTTTCGACTGCAGAATTTTTGATTTGCAAGATGTACTGTTGTGATCATGGCAGTTGAGTCCATCTTTTCTGAGTGCCCAATTGTACTTCAGTGTACAGTCTTAAGTTGGCAGATCTCACTTTCTTTAATGAGTTATCAATCTGAGGCAGATGTTTCAATGCTTTGAATTGGACCCCAGATGGCAGTGACTCCAGACTAATATTGACTTGGATGTTCCCTTGGAACATTTCAATGAATTGGCTCCATATTTTTTTCTCAGGGAAAACACATTATAATATAAACAGGGCTTGAAACAAGCAATACGCGTGGTGCAGATGTGTACGATTAGTTGCCATAGTTACACAGAAGGATGTCCAATAACTTGGAGCTGTGAGAATACTGCTGAAAAATCATAATTATTCAAATCAATAGGTAAAATATAATGCATTTATGAATGAATATGCATAACATAGCCTGTGCATTTATGTGGAAGAACATTTTTCTGAATTGAATAAACAATGCATCAAATTTTATAAGTTAACTTCCAAAATTCAGAATTTGGCCCATTCAATGTTTTGTCAGTATGGATAAGTTTATCTGAATTTCATTAAAAAAAAACTGTCCCCTACACATGGGAAACTTATTTCTCAGCTTGTGTCCAAACATTTTCTGTTTCCTGTTTCCACTTCATCATTGTATTCACCATGTTTACATGGACAATCAACATTTCAGACTTAATACTTTCCTGTGTCAATCTTCCTCCTTCTCGATGCCCTCTTCTTTACCAGAAAAAAAAACCCCATGAGCTAGGATTCTGAAACTTCACTGAACGTTGTGTGCAGCCTTTTCTCTTACTTGAAGTGGAAATGAGGGGAGTATCATGAATTCCTGTTTTAGTAAAATGGGATTAACAGTGTAAGGGATAGTATAGATCAGGAGGAACTGAATGGTCACAGTTAACATTTAACACGAGCACCATCACGAGACAAGTCACAACCATTGGAACATTGGAAGAACTGAGGGAAGGTTTGTCAGCGTCTGTTCCAGTTTCGATACATTTGCAAAGACACTGTGATTTTGAAAGGGAGAACCATTCTGACGGCTGAAGAGAAAACAGCTTCTTGAAGCAACTCTTGAGGCCAGCCACTATTGTGGAATTCAGAGCAAAGCATGTTCTGTGAATGACTGAGTCTTTTCAGTGGATTGACCTGTGCCAGAAGGGTCTTTTGAGAAGCCATATGCTTCATTTTGATTGCGACTAACAATGAAGGTCACTTGGAGGGTGTGGTGCCAGGGTCTTGGAAGCTTCGTGGAGCCCGCCCAGTTCAAGTCTCACCTACAAATGGACCAGGAGGGTGATTGAAATTATAGTAATCATGGTTGAATGCAACTAGCAATGCCTTACTGTTTGATTAGATTTGGCTGCCAGCAGGGGGCTGACACACAATATGCAGAGCTGTAATGGAGATGTGCAGCCTCATGGTGCTGCTTACAACAATTTTAAAGTAAAGGACCCTTTCCTTCATCCCTGTGTTGTCTTAAGAACTCAGACCTACGAATACAAGATGAAAGAGTTATGACTACAGCTCGTGTAGATGGATATTTATTGAAAGGGAACACAAGGAAAATTAGTGAGTCTGTCGCAGCCACAACTTCAGTCTTCCCATCAGTTCAACAAGAATTCTGGACTTCAAATTTTAAAGGCCCATGCTTCAATGCTGAATTTGAAAAACTGAACTTTGAGGTAACTTTCTAGATTTTGGCCTGGACTGTAATGGTTTGGGTCATCACACACCCACCCAAACTCTAGTACACCGGCGCATAGTTGGGCTTAGATTTAGTGTTAGGAATAGTTTAAGAGTTAAGACTATATTTTAGGAGTTAGAAATAAAATTAGTGGTTTAAAATTAAACACTGTCTGGTTCATTGTCTATTGCTGCTCGTTACACATGGTTCGTAATAGAAGAATCTGAGAAATGTTTTTGAAAACAATTGAAATAAAGATCGTTGTGAAGTAGTTGGGGCAAAGAGGAAGGAAATGAAAGAAAATTGCCTGAGGAACAAGACAAAAGAGATTTTAAAATGCCAGAATAAACTGAGGGAGGAATTCAATATTGATATTGTTGAATTCAAGCCTTACTCCAATAAATAGGGATTTTTAATCCTGTCTGTATAAAGCAATAATTTGAAATACTAAATTTTAAATTGGGCCCCTTTGGGAATATCCTATTCTGAGTTTTTCTACCCACTTTAGTATCTTCTGCTTCATTTGAGTGAGCAATTGCAAATTAAGAGGCCATGGTTGGATATTGTCAATTCTTGTCATCACGTGGCACGTGATACTATGAAATCGACTTCGACATTTGCAAGACATAGCAATAAACTCCAAAACAGACCTAAAGGGTCACAAAAGGTATGTCAGAGGCTCATCTTCATTCTTATTGCAGATTGATATTATTTTAATGTGATTTCATTGAAGATGAAATGTTCAGCATTTATTTTTGAGTTTTGGGACGCATCTGCCATGAGAAGATTTATGATTTTTTTTGATGAGTCGTTTATAAAATAGAATGAAATGAAATTTAGGAAAATCGAGAATATTTTGTCATTCTGCAGGTTAACTCTCAGATTGGAGGCCTGTAATTAGTGGGGCGCCTCGGTTCAGCACTGGGACCATAATTGCTTGTTGTCTATATCAATGATCTGGATGATAATGCAATAAATTGGATCAGCAAGTTTGCTGATAACACAAAGATTGGAGCTGTTGTTGACAGCGAAGAAGGCTTTTGAAGCTTGCAGAGGGATCTGGACCAACTGGAAAAATGGGCCAGAAAATGGCAGATGGAATTTAATGTACACAAGTGTCAGGTGTTGCATTTTGGAAGGACAAACCAAGGTAGGACTTAAACAGTAAATGGTAGGGCACTGAGGAGTGTGGAGGAACAAAGGGATCATAGAACCATAAAAAAAAAATACAGCACAAAAAAGGAGGTCTGAAAGTGGAGTCACAGGTAGACAGGGTTGTAAAGAAAGCTTTTGGCATCTTGGACTTTATAAATCCAAGTATTGAGTACAGGAGTTAAGAACTTATGGTGAGGTTGTATAAGACATTGGTGAGGCCCAATTTGGAGTATTGTGTGCAGTTTTGGTCTCCAAACTACAGGAAGGATATTTGTAAGATTGGAAGAGTGCAGAGAAGATTTCCTAGGATGTTTCTGGATCTTCAGGAGTTGAGTTACAAGGAAAGTTTAAACAGGTTACGACTTTATTCCTTGGAGCATAGAAGAATGAGGGGAGATTTGATAGACATCTATGTGGAAATTTCAAACCAGCTAAAAGCTGTAAAGAAAATGCAGAATATTTGTTAGTGCAAAGATTAGCTTTTCTTTTGTATCTCAGCCACGTGACAATTTAACAGTTAAAAATCACAGAGCTTACTTGATGCATTGAATTCAGTCCTCAAAAGTCAATTTAAAGTGTGGCAGGGAAAATATTCACAACCTTCAGAGTTTTAATAAACTTACTTTTCTCCATCAAAGCATGTTTGTCATTGCTATTGTTGGATATCAGACATAGAGAAAGAGCATCAATTAAATGGACCAGAATACTGGAGTACAAAGGAATACAAGTGAAAGGAATTGAAGGGAAGGAGAGGGAGAGAGAGTTATTATCAATAGGATATAGATTATTAATAAAAAATGAATTAAAATTTTGGTTAATTATCACATGGTTCCAACAAGAAGTATTTGAATACAGTATGCGAAATAAGTGGCTTGTGTGATGTATTTGTTTCAAACACGGCAATGTCTTATGACATACTCTTACTGTACCTTTAATTATCTATCTTGGTATCTCTTAACATGGTTCAGCATTGATTATAATCGATAATGTTGTGGAAGTATCTTCTAAAAGCATCAGGTACCAACTTTACTGTTACACAACAGAATCCAAGCAATGGTAATGTGGTCATGTCGATATCATGTGGTCTTGAGTGACAGCAATGAAGGAATAAATATCAGCTTGTTTCTCTGTTTTTCAAAAGATAGGGTTAAACCTTGGGCATAAGAACATAAAATATAGTAGAAGTCAGCCAAATGGTGTCTTGCATCTACTCCACCATTCATTGTGATGACATTGAGCTCAGCTCCTCTCTCATACTTATTTTCCATAATCCTTGATTTGTCTCATGACTAGACGTGTTTGGGGTAGATAATTCTGAAGATTTACAACCCTCGGCAACAAGAAATTCCTCCTCGTCTCTGTTGTCCATAGATGATCTGTGTTTTCAAACTGGTAATCTCTTACTCTCTTATTTATCTAGCCTTGCCTTATCTGTCAGATTTAAAAGAAAGGTGTGTGTGTTCCTAATGTTAGATATGTTCACTTTTTTTTTGCTTTGAAATCTGTAATGTGTGCAGGGATTTTGTTTGAGCAATCACATCAAACAGGATGTGTCAGCGCTGATTCACTTCCAGTGGAAAAAAATGTTTTTATATTTCACCATTAATGAGTAGGAGATGCAGCTCATAACTATATAAAAGGTAAATTCGCTAATGCTACTGAACCAACAAGCCAGCAAGATTCAAAGAATGTATCAATACTGGAGTGTCACAGCCCTCTCTTTTACATGGGGCTGTCTTGTTTAATGTGTTTCCAGTAGAAACATAGGGTCATGAATCTACTCCTTACGAAAATAGTAAAATAACTTTTTCTTCCTGCTGGGTACATCTCAGTGCAGCAGCTATCTTTTCTTTGGCTTGGCTTCGCGGACGAAGATTTATGGAGGGGGTAAAAAGTCCACGTCAGCTGCAGGCTCGTTTGTGGCTGACAAGTCCGATGCGGGACAGGCAGACACGATTGCAGCGGTTGCAGGGGAAAATTGGTTGGTTGGGGTTGGGTGTTGGGTTTTTCCTCCTTTGCCTTTTGTCAGTGAGGTGGGCTCTGCGGTCTTCTTCAAAGGAGGTTGCTGCCCGCCAAACTGTGAGGCACCAAGATGCACGGTTTGAGGCGTTATCAGCCCACTGGCGGTGGTCAATGTGGCAGGCACCAAGAGATTTCTTTAGGCAGTCCTTGTACCTTTTCTTTGGTGCACCTCTGTCACGGTGGCCAGTGGAGAGCTCGCCATATAACACGATCTTGGGAAGGCGATGGTCCTCCATTCTGGAGATGTGACCCATCCAGCGCAGCTGGATCTTCAGCAGCGTGGACTCGATGCTGTCGACCTCTGCCATCTCGAGTACCTCGACGTTAGGGGTGTGAGCGCTCCAATGGATGTTGAGGATGGAGCGGAGACAACGCTGGTGGAAGCGTTCTAGGAGCCGTAGGTGGTGCCGGTAGAGGACCCATGATTCGGAAGCAACCTTTAATTGTATTACACATTGATTTTGTTTGGTTTTTCCACCATGACAGGAGCAATTTCAACCAATTAAAACAAAATGTTAATGGCACCCACGCCATCAGAAGCGACATGTCAGTCAGAAAAAATGACACAGTTAGCATTAGCAATAAGTGCAATTCTGTTCCAGAGCCAGCGACCTGGATTTGAATCCAGCGCTGTCAGGAGATTGTGAATTCTACCAATGTCGGTGTGGGTTTACTACAGTTTCCGGCCACCCCTTCAAAACATACTGGGACTGGAGGTCAATTGAGTGTAAATGGGCGGCACAGGCTCATGGTCCGAAAGGGTTTGTTAAAATTTCAAAATTAAATTAAAAAAATTAAAATGTTCAAAGTTAAACATTTTTAAAATTTGTATTATTTGTTGTGCAAACCCAATGACCAGTGATATATGCATATAACCTCTCTTTCAGATATTTGAATGCAACACAATCACTTTTCCAAAATTACATTCAATCTGCATCCTTCTCACAACCTATGTTTTGCCTGTAACTTTCGACCCTGACTGTTGCATAATCCATTCCTGGGGGTCTTCCATTGGTCATTGTGAACTTTGTCGTGTTGACTTTCCTTCCATCGGCGAGGAAGAGGATGCTTTGTATCTTGTATTAATGTAGCGCCAATCTATATTGGTCTTTCATCAATACAAGATTTTTTACAATCTACTTTGACATCAGCCTATGTAACTTAAAGTGAAATTTGTGTTTTTTTCCAAATTGATACTGGATTATTCTTCTCAACACTGAGTGAAGCTGCTTGTTATATACACTTACTGAATATTGATCTTGTAAATGCCAGTGGTCGATAGGATGGACAGCAGATCAAGGAGCAAGCAACACAAATCAAATCAAACCATCTCTCTCTTTACCTATCCCTCAGTCTCTATTTCTCCAGCTCCTCATCCCTTGACTCTCTCTCTCTCTCTCTCTCTCTTTCTCCCTTTCCCTCTGCCTCCTTTCCTCCAACTCTGCATTCACAGAGCCTCCTCCTCTCATCAATTTTCAGCTTTTCTCTCCTGCATTCTTATCCACGTACACCTATGGCCTCTTGGCTGTTGACCTGTACTCATCTCCCATCCCTCCTACCGCCACCATTTTACTCAGGCACTTGCCTGCTTTTTGCTCATTCCTTGATGAAGGGTTCAGGTCCAAAACATTGGATATACATCTTGAGTGCTGGTAAGTGGGATTAAAGGAGGGTACTTGGATCAGTGCGGACTAGAAGGGCCAAATTGGCCTGTTTCTGTGCTGTAATTGTTATATGGTTTATATGGTTTATATCTTCAGCAAAATGGTACCTATTTCATTTCTCTGAGTAGTTGATGTTGCAAAGTTACTTCTATGAAAATGAGCTTCTATTCCTTTTGGTCAATACTCATTTCTTTACAAAGAATCGTGATGTCTCCAGACCATGGTGTGAGAGATGAGTAAAACTGATATAAAAATATGAAGATGAGGTAACTAGTATAGATATATGTGTAATGAATAAAGCCAGTATGAATAAGATAAGGATAGATAATAGAATGAAGGAAGTAAAGTTAGTTTGGATAAGATAAGGGTCTTCTAGCCTTAGACAGAATTAGCAAGTTCTGCATATAAGAAGGTTGTAGCCCTGAGAGTCGGGAAGGTGTGAATTAGAACAAAGGCAGGTTTGTGAATAAGGACAATGAGGATAATGACATGATGAGACACCGACAGGATACCCCCTGGTCCTCCAAGTTCACAGGAACAGCACGTAGGCAGACAGGATTGCCTAATGCCAAACTCATCCAGGAGGCAGAAGAATGAAAGGGGGAGGGTACTTCTATACTGAAATAAACTGTATAAAAGTTGGGTGAGCCCCAGTGTACGTGTGTATTCCCAGGGTAAGGGGAAGCACCCAACTTTGCATTGTTGTATAATAAATGTTCCTTGCTCTCAATTTTTGTCTCGAGCAAATTCTGTGAAGGTACTTCTGTTTCTCACAATGGTGAAGTTTGGAACTTAGCTGGCACAATTGTTACCTATTAATCATTCGAAGCAATCGAAAAATAAATCTATTAAGCTAATTGAATTTGTCTTGTTGTCGGAAGAACGCATCCAGAGATTTTCCCCAATTGCTTGTTCATATCATGGGAAATTCCTCTTTTATCATGACTTCTGTTTTTTGAATGCCTGTAGAAAAGGAAACTAAATCATCAGATTTCAAGACCAGAAGGTAAAATCACAGATATTGTTAACAGCAGTGTGTTGAATTTCAGGTCTTCCCTTCCCTTCTGAGCTTTCATTTTCACATTAAGGAGTGAGTAATCCTTAATTGATTTTCTGGATGGAAAAGATTGAACTGGTTTCAGATAATAGTTTTGTTCTTTTGAGTTTGAGGAGATTAACTTTCCAGCTCGAATGATTCCAGCTCAAATGATAGTGTCTCATAGACGTATCAGTAACGTTATTAATCTTAATCTATTGAGATAAATACACAACATATATTATCAGTACCATGAAGACAGTGAGTAGATTAAAACATTTCTGACATTGTTGTTTAAGTTCAAATAGCAGAGCTTCATGATACTCACTGTATAAAATTTCTTCCAACTCAGGAAAGAAAATCAAATAAACCACATAAAGCTTTCAAACTCATTTTATCACAATTTATTCAACGTTCTGCAATAGGTATTCTGTTTAACTTAATTGGACCATTAAAAAAAAAAGGTATTTGAAATATAGGTTTTCTTCTCCTGTCAAGTTCCGCTCAACTGATGCTTTGTCATCTGCCTGGATGACCACTACTCATGACTTGGTCCTGACAATTACTGTCAGCAGGCGACTGAATCAGGGAGTGCATCTTCAGAAAGTGATCAGGTGCAGAAACAGTGACTGCATTTCCATTCCCTGACTCTGTAGGCATTGATGCCAATTATTGCTCTCTCCAGTGTTGCTCCAGCCAAGGTCGCCTGGCTCCATGCAAATTGCATATTGAACTTCAGACCTTGCTGGCTTGTATGGTTCTACTGCTCATTTTAAAATTACCAAGTAATTTGCAGAGTTTTTTTTCTTATATTGATAGCTGTAGAGGGGGCACATATCACTGCTCCTGTGAAAGATTCAGTGAGATTCTCCCTACTCCGAGTCAATATTGAGCAGCTGACTTCCTTATGACCTGGAGATGTAGAGAAATAGCAAACTTAAGTAAGTCCATAATGATATGCCGTTGTAGTGAAACTGCAGCAGGGCATGACCTTGTCATAATTTAATATTTCTGTAGTTTGCATGGAGTAGGTATGCTTCTGGCAGAGAGCAACGCAAGTGCAAAATTATGACTAAATGCACATAAGTCTCTTTCTACACTCCCAACAATCATCTCTTCCTGCAAGGAATTTGGGTGTGAACATTAATTGTTAAATTTCATTTTGCTATTGACTATAAATCTTCATCCAAAGTCTTTCTTCCATTGTTCATATTTCTGCAACTGCCCATTTTGGTTCAAATTTAAATTTAGACATGCAGCCCATTTACAGGCTCTTTTGGCCCATAAGCCCATTCTGCCCAAATTACACCGGATTGACTCCCCCCCCCCCCCCAACCCCCAGTCTGTTTTGAAGGAGGAAACCAGAGCAACTGGAGGAAACCCATATAGACACAAAGACAATGTACAAATTCCTTACAGACAGCCTCCAATTCAAACCTGGGTCACTGGTGCTGGAACTGCGTTGTGCTAACCGTGTTGCCCTGACACTGAACAACCCATTCAGGTGTTTATCTGACTGCAGCCAAAGCATACCTCCTGTAATTGCACTTTAAACTTGGCAAGGGATCTATTTAGCTGTTTCTCCTTCTCAGCTCAGATTTTGATTATTGGGGATAGTATTTACAAGGGTAGGTTCAAGTTCTAAAAGTTGACATTCATGAATACTGCTTCAATGAGTATTTTATTTTCTCCATAAACTCCAAGCTTTCAAATAAGTTTGTGTTGCTCGAGAAATTTAGAGTTGCTCATGACCTTGTATGTGGTTGTGTGATGTTCATGGTCTTTTTTAAGTTTCCCCTGGGTGCTTTGGTTTCCTCCCAGATGCCAGACAGATTGTACCTTGCCCTAATCGTAGGTGGCTGTATTGGGACTGACTGGATGAGGGGAAGAGGATAAGAGGGTGGGAATTGGTGCAGATGGATGCTTAATGGTAATTGCAGACACAATGACCATCAAATGGGTCAAATTGACTGTTTCCATTCTGCATGACTCTTATTTGAGCAACAGCTAACTAGATGCCATCAACTTGGCCATGAAATTATCTTTATTTCCATGCCGTTAACCACATTCCCCTGCCTCAGGCTTGGCTATATTGTTTGTTACTTCAGTATATTGTTTATTTTGCAATCCAATTTTCATTATGGTCATCATAAATGATTGCTCACTTCTGTCTCTTCAACATCACTTGTCTCTCTTCAATCCCAGACCATCTGCTTCTGAAAGTTTTCATACCTTTGGTACCTCCATTTTCTATTGGTGATTCACTATCTTGGCCAGCTACCCTGGAATAAATGCACAGCAAAAATAGAGAGTGAATTGGAGGGGGAAAAAAAAAACATGTATTTACAGTCCTGATATAAATGTGTACCTCCAAAATGCACTCATTATCATAATGCAGGAAACTGTCATCCTGGTTAAGAACAACATCTAGCTGCCCCATGGTCCTGAAAACACCATTATGGACCTGAACATCATCATTGTTAGGTATGAGAAAAGAAGCTAGGATGAGATGATATTTTTCAAGGTCTTCCATTGTTTCAAAATTGGAGGTAAAGTTTAACTATGTTTACACAAGTCAGAATGAGCAGAGCTAACACTGGGAGCTCCTACCCAGAGGCCCCAGCAGCAATAATAAAGTCATTAATGTTGACATCGGACATTAATGTTGGAGAACAAATTGGGTCTAGTGATCATAACTCTGTTAGTTTTTGGGTAGTTTTAGGGAAGAGCAAGGAGGTTCTGGATTGGAGAAGAGCAAATTTCGAAGGAATAAGAAGGGATTTGGAGAGTATTGAGTGGGACAGGATATTTTCAGGTAAGGATGTAAATGAAAAATGGAGGATATTCAAAAAAGAAATTTTGTGGGTACAGAGTAGATATGTCCCAGTGAGGATCAAAGGAAAGGCTGGAAGTCATAGGGAGGCTTGGTTTTCGAGGAATATTGGAAATTTGGTTAGGAGAAAAAGGGAGGTGTACAAGAGGTATTAAAGAGCAGGGAGCTGAGAGTTTGAAGGAGGACTACAAGGAGTGTAGAAGGAATCTTAAGAAAGAAATGAGGAAGGCCAAAAAAAGGCACGAAGAGGTTTTGGCGGACAGAGTAAAAATAAATCCAAAGGGTTTCTATTGATACATTAAAAGTAAAAGATTAGTGAGGGATAAAATTGGACCCCTTGAAGATAGCAAAGGTAGGCTGAGTGAGAAGTCAGAGGAAATGGGGAAAATTTTGAATGATTTCTTTGCCTCGGTATTCACTAGGGAAAAAATATTGAACCAGTTGAAGTAAAGAAAAATAGTGGGGAGGTCATGAAGCATATAAGGATAACCGAGGAGATAGAGAGGCAGTGTTGGAAAAGATAAAGGTGGATAAATCTCCGGGACCGGACAAAATATTCCCAAGGACACTCAGGGAGGCCTGCGGACAGATAGTGGGGCCATTAACAGAGATATTTAGGATGTCACTGGTCACGGGGGTAGTGCCAAAGGATTGGAGGGTGGCGCATGTGGTTCCGCTGTTTAAGAAAGGGTCCAAATGTAAACCTGGGATTTATAGGCTCGTGAGTCTGAAGTCTGTGGTGGGTAAGTTGATGGAAAGTGTTCTGAGGGATGGTATTTACAAATATTTGGAGATACAGGGATTGATAGGGAGTAATCAGCATGGTTTTGTCAGGGGTAGATCATGCTTGACAAACCTGATTGAGTTTTTCGAGGGGGTTACAAAAAAGGTTGATGAAGGGCAAGCTGTGGATGTTGTCTATTTAGATTTTAGTAAAGCTTTTGACAAAGTTCCCCACAGGAGGTTAGGAAAAAAGGTGGAGGCATTAGGTATAAATAAGGAGGTAGTGAAATGGATTCAGCAATGGTTGGATGGGAGGTGTCAGAGAGTAGTGGTAGAAAATTGTTTGTCCAATTGGAGGCCGGTGACTAGTGGAGTTCCTCAGGGATCGGTCTTGGGTCCACTATTGTTTGTTATATATATTAATGATCTGGAAATTGGGGTGGAGAATTGGATAAGCAAGTTTGCGGATGATACAAAGATTGGTGGTGTTGTGGATAGTGAGGTAGATTACTATAGATTAAAAGGTGATTTAGGAAGGCTGGAGGTGTGGGCTGAGAAATGGCTGATGGAATTTAATACAGATAAATGTGAGGTGCTACATTTTGGAAAGGCAAATCTAAATAGGTCATATCCATTAAATGGTAGGCTATTGAGATGTGCAGAGCTACAAAGGGCTTTAGGAGTGATGCTAAATGGTACCCGCAAGGCTGATACTCAGGTAGATGGTGTGGTGAAGAAGGCATTTGGAATGTTGGCCTTCATAAATCGGAGTATTGAATTCAAGAGTAGGGAGGTTGTGATGAAATTGTACAAGGCATTGGTGAGGCCAAATTTGGAGTACTGTGTACAGTTTTGGTCACCAAATTATAGGAAAGATATAAATAAAATAGAGAGAATACAGAGAAGGTTCACGAGAATGTTGACAGGATTTCAAGGTTTGAGTTACAGGGAAAGGTTGTGCTGACTAGGGCTTTTTTCTCTGGAGCGTAGAAGATTGAGGGGGACTTGATAGAGGTGTTTAAGATTTTAAAAGGGACAGACAGAGTAAACGTGGATAGGCTTTTTCAATTAAGAGTGGGGGGAGATTCAAACTAGAGGACATGGTTTAAGATTGAAGGGGGAAAATTATAAGGGGAACATGAGGGGAAATTTCTTTACGCAGAGGGTGGTGGGGATGTGGAATGAGCTTCCAGCAGACGTGGTCGAGGCGGGATCATTGGTTACATTTAAGGAAAGACTGGATCGTTACATGGAGAGGAGGGGACTAGAGGGGTATGGACCGGGTGCTGGTCAGTGGGACTAGGAGGGTGGGGATTTGTTACGGCATGGAATAGTAGGGCCAAACTAGCTTGTTCTGTGCTGTAAGTGGTTATATGGTTATATATCATCACATAGTGCAGAAACAGGAGGTTAATGATAACCATCATCCACTCACGTTAATTTCATATTTTACTCCTCCCATTTCAATCAGTTACTCATTCACAAAGGGGGGAATTTGCAGTGACCAAACAACCCTGGTTTGATACTTAGTTTCCAAGGAACACAAAAGGTAACAAATGTGGCCAGGCCCATCGCAGACTTCCATTGAAGACCTCCACGTGAGGTACTGCTTCAAGAAGTCAGCAAACATCATAAAAGATTCCCATCACCCTCGTCATGAACTTTTCTCACTATTACCTTTGAGAAGAAGGAACAGAAACCTTGAGACCAGCAACCTTAGATTCTAGAACCACTTCTGTCCAATGGTCATTATGACTTATCCAACACTACAACAATGTTTTTCTGCAAGATGTAACCCCCTCCTTTCTGGCACCAGGGTTATGCAAATGTTTATTATGTTCATATCTTTTGTATTTTTTAATCTTTTAAATTTAATTTTGTCTTCTATTGCATTTTTTTTTATGGAGTCCATCTGCAGTGTAGAAGAATTTCAGTGCATATGTACATTGTATAATGTATTTGGCAATAAACTCATGTTATTTTTGAACATGGGAAAGCGAAAGAGAAGCAGGAATTCCTGGAGTCGATCCATAAAATCGAACCAACAATGTGCAAACACCACATTGACACCACTGGAAGTCAGGATTGAACCTGAGTCACTGGAACTTTGTTGTAGCAACTCAATGGTGCCTATGTTTTGGGCTCCTGGACATCAGTTGTTAAATTAAACATCCCATGCACTTTTGGAATATTCCACACAAGCAAGATACTTCAGTTTGGAAGTTGGTCTCATTGGCTGTGGAAAATGGGCATGGTTGGACCAATAGTAAAAACACAAAATTGCTGGAGGAACTCAGCAGGTCTCGCAGCATCCATGGTTGGACCAATATCCTGGTTGATACAGTGCCTGACAGCAAGCATGTCATCAGTTTCAAAAAACCTGCTGTGATTATTCTTGAGATACCACTCACCAGGAATGAGCTTCAGTTCCTAGAATTCTACTCTCTCTCTCTCTCTCTCTCTCTCTCTCCTGATGCAGTGTCTTAATCTGAAATTTGGACAATTCCTTCATGCTTGACAGAAATTAGGATGAATTTCTTTTCTAAGAAAGTAGTGAATCTGTGGAATTCTTTACCCAAGGAAGCAACGGAAGTTACCTCACTAAATGTTTTTAAGATGGTTTTATTGCACAATGGGGAAATAAAGGATAATAGGGAAAAGTCAGATAGGTGGGGCTGAGCCCACGATCAGATCAACCATGATTATTTTTTTGAATGCTGGAACAAATTCAATGGATAAATGGCCAACTCCAGCCCCTATATATTGTGTTCTCCTATAGACTCTGCTAAGCAAACTGAGTTCATCCAGCAGGTTGTTTTCTCACTCCAGATGGTGAAGTGCAACGTTGAAGACTCCACCTCATCAACCTTTAACCAAAATTCTTTGCACAGTAGACATGCATTGCAGAAATGATTTCATTGGATCATAAGGCTTTCCATTAGGTCGTATATATTCTTTCTTCTTCTTCTTTGGCTTGGCTTCGCGGACAAAGATTTATGGAGGGGGTAAAAGTCCACGTCAGCTGCAGGCTCGTTTGTGGCTGACAAGTCCGATGCGGGACAGGCAGACACGGTTGCAGCGGCTGCAGGGGAAAATTGGTTGGTTGGGGTTGGGTGTTGGGTTTTTCCTCCTTTGCCTTTTGTCAGTGAGGTGGGCTCTGCGGTCTTCTTCAAAGGAGGTTGCTGCCCGCCAAACTGTGAGGCGCCAAGATGCACGGTTTGAGGCGATATCAGCCCACTGGCGGTGGTCAATGTGGCAGGCACCAAGAGATTTCTTTAGGCAGTCCTTGTACCTTTTCTTTGGTGCACCTCTGTCACGGTGGCCAGTGGAGAGCTCGCCATATAACACGATCTTGGGAAGGCGATGGTCCTCCATTCTGGAGACGTGACCCATCCAGCGCAGCTGGATCTTCAGCAGTGTGGACTCGATGCTGTCGACCTCTGCCATCTCGAGTACTTTGATGTTAGGGATGAAAGCGCTCCAATGGATGTTGAGGATGGAGCGGAGACAACGCTGGTGGAAGCGTTCTAGGAGCCGTAGGTGATGCCGGTAGAGGACCCATGATTCGGAGCCGAACAGGAGTGTGGGTATGACAACGGCTCTGTATACGCTTATCTTTGTGAGGTTTTTCAGTTGGTTGTTTTTCCAGACTCTTTTGTGTAGTCTTCCAAAGGCGCTATTTGCCTTGGTGAGTCTGTTGTCTATCTCATTGTCGATCCTTGCATCTGATGAAATGGTGGAGCCGAGATAGGTAAACTGGTTGACCGTTTTGAGTTTTGTGTGCCCGATGGAGATGTTGGGGGGCTGGTAGTCATGGTGGGGAGCTGGCTGATGGAGGACCTCAGTTTTCTTCAGGCTGACTTCCAGGCCAAACATTTTGGCAGTTTCCGCAAAGCAGGACGTCAAGCGCTGAAGAGCTGGCTCTGAATGGGCAACTAAAGCGGCATCGTCTGCAAAGAGTAGTTCTGCAAAGAGTATTACTGTTGCAATAAATCACCTGCCTTAATTTAATTTGTTTTGAAATATACATCTAAATTACTGTTCCTACTGCACCAAAGTTGATAATGATAATAGATTTATTGTTATTTATAGTACAACTCCCGATTATCCAAAATGGTCAGGACTGGACCTATGATGGATAACTGAATTTTTCAGATAACTGGTCATTTTTTTTAAAGCAGCTCAGTAGCAAAGACAAGTCACTTGCATCAATGTTTAGCCAGAACAAATAACAAGACAATGCTTTTTTAATCATTAAAGTAATGTTTAATTCTCACCAAAGAAATGGTGGCTGCCGCCTATCCCCGACACGTCCCCAACGATGTCGCCGAACTCCAAGACCTCCCAACCACTTCCGCCAATCCCCAACATGTCCCCCACTGCTGCCGCCGATCCCCAGGGAGGCTTCCTGGGCCAGTGTAACACTCACTGGTGAGTCAGCGGCCTCTTGTTTCCACGTGGGCTCGTTCTAGCAGGGGCTGTTCCGGCTTCGCGTCCTGTTTCTCGATGATGGAGCCTGACATACACCCAGTCTTCATCTGCACACACACCCAAATGCTGCCAACAATCACCGACACCTCCCCACTGAGGTCTCTGTGCCTGCCCTGGAGACCACTCTCCTTGATGATGCTGGGACAAGGGATTCTTCCAACTGCTTGCGGCTGGCAGACAGTGGCACGCAGCTTGTAAGGGAAAGTTGGAGATAAAAGTCAATAGGAGTAGGTAAGGAAGAAATGGAGTGAGAGAGGGGAGGGTGTTACCTGAACCGAGGACGGTTGCCGTTCTAATTTTATGTTGAGTGAATTTTTTTCAACGTGTCATTTCTGGGGTCAAAGATTTTTTGGATAACTGATGATTTTGGATAATCGGAGTTGTAATCTACATTGTATAACATACATATGCACCGAAATACTTGCTGCAGTCGAATAAGTATCTTGTTTAAAAATGCAGTGGTATAACTTGTCTTAAAGTGTGAGGTCTGAGTAGTACATGGTTAATGGTCAGATACATCAATATTCCTTTGTTCTAAAGTAATAAAAACAGTGCAATCTGCTTTCGACTGCCATAAGGCAGACATATTTGCCATTGGCAGAAACTGCCTGATGTGCTTCTTACAGTCGGAGAAAGAGAAGCAAAAGAGAGTCCACAGAGCCAGCAAATGTCCTCCAACACTTCTGTAGCCCCCACAGACACCCAGAGTCCAGTGAAAACCTGAGCTCCAGATCCGAACCTCCGACATAATCAGAAAACCTTTAGAGCCCTTGGCACCCTCTCACATCCGGGATCCAACACCTGGTACCCCTTCAGTTAGTCTTGAGCCAATCTCCACCAATCCGCTGCCTGGTGTGAATTCCTTGACTGCAGTCACCAGCAGCCTGCAGCGTTCGTTTGTTTTTCAGCGACAGAGCCCCTCACTGATCTGCCACCATGGTCACCGTCCATTGGATGTTCTCCTCTGCTTCTCCCTCTCAAACAGGAGGTTTTCTCCCCATTTCTGGTGCTCTGTGCCAGTCCTCTGCTTCCCTGGCGCCTGTAACCCCTCGTGGCTGCTGCCGATCATTGGCGCTGTCACCTTGGGCCTAGAACCAGTGGATGCAGAATTTTTAAATAAAACAACCATCTGCTCCATTGACAGATCGTTCAAAGCCTGCATGGAGCTGATGGCAGTCTGACTGGGAGATTGGACCCCACGGGAATGCTGTGTCTCCACTCCCTGCTCTCCATGGGTCCACACCAATGGCAGGGCTGTTGTTACTGCCACTCCAGCTGCACCACACTTCTTTTTGTTCTTATTTTCTTAACCTTGCTGAGGGACACAGGGAATTTGGTTTTCTCAAGGTTCCTGTGCAAGTTGAAAGGATAGTTAAGCAGGTCAATGGGATGCTGGGTTTCATTAGTTGGGGGATTGAGTTCAGAAGTCAAGAAGTCATGTTGCAACTCTACAAATCTCCGGTGAGACCACACTTGGAGCATTGTGTTCAGTTCTGGTCACCTCATAAAAGGAAGGTTGTGGAAGCAATGGCGAGCGTGCAGGTGAGATTTACCAGGATTTGGCCTGGCTTGAAAAATGAGTCTTAAGAGGCAAGATTAGCAGAGCTAGGACCTATCTCTTTGGAGTAAATAATGATGAGAAATAACTTCATAGAGGTCTACAAGATTCTGAGAGACATATATAAGGTAGATGGCCATCACCTTTTTCACAGGGCAGGAATAAAAAATATCAGAGGGAGATCAGAAGAAAATGAAGGGAGGAACAATTAGGGGAGGTTTGAACTATAATATTTTTTCCTCTAGTCATAAACAGTGGGAATAGCAGCCAAGGCTGGGAATGTTTCTCTTGCAGAATGCAGGTCGTCAGTGAAGCCAGCAGTATCCCTGACGACTTCATCTGCGAGAAGTGGATCCAGCAGCAGCTCCTGACAAACTGAGTTAAGGAATTGGAGTTGGATAAACTCCGGATCATTTGGGGGGCAGAAGGGTTGATGAACAGGAGTTACAGGGTTACTATCGCATCTCGGTGGCAGGAGGAGGGTTGGATGGTGACAGTCAGGAGAGGAAAAGGGAACATACATATGTGCAGGATACCCCATTGGCCATTCCCCTCAATAATGAGTATACTACTTTGGATACTGTGGTGGGGGTGGGGCACCTACTAAAGATAAGCCACAGCAATCATGTCTCTGCCATGGAATCTGGTCCTGTGGCTAAGCAGGGAAGAGAAGAGTCGAGCTATAGTGATAGGGCTATGGTTAGGGAGACAGATAAGAGCTTCTGTAGAAGAGATTGTGTATCCTAGATGGTAAGTTGCCTCAGAAGATTTGCAGGGAGATGGGAACCAGAGTGCCAGAGCAGGTAGAGGAGTGGAACAGGGAAAAGATGACGTGAAAATTGTATGCATAGTTCAAAGTCAACGGGTTGAATGTGGTGGAAATATTCTCAGTTGCATCTTTTTTTGGCAAGGAGTATTGTAGGAAAGGCAGATCAGCTTCGAGCATGGATTGGCACATGGAACTATGGCATTGTGGCCATTAGGGAAACTTGGTTGCAGGAGGAGCAGCTCAATGTTCTATGCTTCTGTGGTTTTGGACACAATAGAGCAGGGGGGTGATGGGTGGTGAAAAGGGGAGGAGTGGGATTGCTAATCAGGCTAGATAGGCCAGAGGGCTTGTGTACTGAGGCTATATGGGTGCAGCTGAGGATCGGGAATGATCATAGATGGGGTTGTAATAATAGACCATCCTGTTTCCATGCTGTAATATTCTCTGATTCTATGGGAGACATCAGTTGTGAGTGTATGTATTAGTGGTGGTGGCTGAAACATTAGGGGCACTGAAGAGTTTCTTGGACAGGCACATGGATGAAAGAAAAATAGGGTTATGAGGTTGGAAGGGTTCTGGGTTTTTTTGGCAAGGATATATTGGTTGGCACAATTTTGAGTGTTAAAGGGTCTGTGTTCTGGTGTAATGTTATAAAATATATTTAGTTGACGTAGTGCATGGAAAAAATGTGGTGCTTCTATTATATGGACGGTTAATTTGTGGCATTCGAGTATTTTGTCTGTGCAAGAGGTTCAAGAACCTTAGAGCAATAGGAAAAAAAACTGTACTCAAACCTAGAGATGCTGGTCCTTCGACTTTTGCAATTCTACCTGCAGTTCCTCTACAATGAAATCCCAGGGTCCACAATGGACCCAGTATCTTGTGCTAAAACACGCACGCACAAATGTTGGTTCCTTGGCCATCCTACTAATACTGTATTTTTATGCTGTGAATTTGTACCCATTAAGTTTCACAGTGCTGAATAATCTCAGTACACAAAGATGCATGATTCAATTCAACTGATTTTGGACTCTCCAGAAGATAAGAGTACATTTATCTTCAATGATAAAATATTTTTATTTCTGTCTGCTCTGGAAAAGAAAGAAAGGTTGTGGGTCAGGGTAGAGTATAAACAAATTAACTTTATGACGCCTTACTTTGGGATGGGGTGCACATGTGAATAGTGTAGTGAGAAAAGAACATGGTGAGCAAATATTCCATAAAGTAATTCCTTCACTCTCACCAAATGCAGAACTCAGTGTATAACCTCTCAGTAACACCCATGGCATGATCGTCAGATAAAGAGAAAGCCCTTGGACTTCAAAAGAATGTGGGGGTGCCCTCATAGAAGCATTTTGAAAGTTGAAAGGCCTGGACAGAGGAGATGTGGCAAAATTGTTTGCCATGGTAGGGGAGTCGAGGAAAGAGAGGACAACTTTAGGATTAAAAGTCACCCATTTAAAACAGAGATGCAAAGGAATTTCTTCAGCCAGAGAGTGGTGCACTTCTGGAATTCGCTGCCACAGGCAGCGTGGAGGCCAGTTCATTGGATGTATTTATGGCAGAGATTGATATCTATCTGAAGGGTCAGATAGTCAGAGGTTATGTTTAAATTTAAAATGTCACTTGACCCCAAGATATTTTTATTGGGTTATATTAAAACATTGAGTTTGGAAATAAAATTAGATAAATTTCAAATTGCTTTTTTAAGACCAGCTTTAGCAATGGCTAGGAAATGTCTTGCAGTTGCATGGAAAAATGAGAGTAACTTGAATATTCAATGATGGCATGTGGAGATGAGATCTTGTATTCCTTTGGAGAAAATAAATATAATTTACAGAATAATTATTCCTTTTATATTAAAACTTGGAGCCCATACATGGAACAGATGTGATGAAATTATTAATACTTCCTTTCCCATACTTTGGTGGTACAATCCCAATCCATGTCAAATAACTGAATGTATTGTTTTAGTAGATCTCTTCTTCTTTATTTTTTGTCTTTTGGGGGTAGTTTAGAGGGGGTGGGGGTTTTATGGGATAAATATTATGTATTGGATCGTATTTTGAATGCATGATTTATTATTGTTTACAATTTTTTAAAATAAAGGGTATTAAGAGTTATGGAGAGAAGGTAGGGGAGTGGGGCTAAGTGGGTAAATGGATCAGATTGATTGAATAGTGGAGCAGACACAACAGACTGAATAACTTACTTCTGCTCCCATACCTTATGGTCTTTTGGAATGTTTTGCCTATTTATACCTTCATCCTGGTTTGCCAGCTTTTCGCTTGCTCACAGGATCTTACGAAAATAAAACTGTTGGAGTAGAATACTGTGTGAGGAAGAGAGGGCATGTGTATGATTTAGATCGGGAATGCATCAGTATCTGTTGAAGCAGATTGGGTGAGGTCTAATATTGATTGAACTTATTGAAATGATGGCACATGACAAGTGCAATGATAATATCAATGAGGTTTTTATCCTCCTGGCCTTGAAGTCTGATCTTTGGGTGCCATGCCATTTGTAATAATCAACCGAGCCCTTGCATCTGGTATCAGGAGGAAATAGCATGACAAACCAACCCAAACTTTGAAAATTGGTGAGGCCCTCATTTTTGCTTCAGCCCTTATTGCAGTTTTAGCAGTCTCCAACCAGACAGCATCAATGTTGACTTGTCGAATTTCCATTAACCCCCTCCCTGATCTCTGTCTTTCCCTCAACCCTCTGTCTCCTTTCCCCCAGCTCCCTATCACCTTCCCTTCCTTCTCCTATCAGAGAGCTACCTTTCTTAGCCCTTTGCCATCTCTCACTATCACTTCTCAGCTCCTTTCAGTTCCACACTCCCACCTGCATCTATCTATTACCCGTTTGCCTGTGCTCCTTTCCCTTTCACCCTCTCTCTCTTACCCCACCCCGCACCCACCCAATGAAGGGCTTGGGCCCAAATAGTCAACAGCCTTTGGCTTCCTCTGCATGCTGTGTGACCTGCTGAGTCTCTTCGGATTTTATTGTTTCCCACCTTTGGTTGAACTCCCTCATTTGGCATCATTCAGTTTTCCTCCTCATTGGGCGATACAGGCTGCCACGAACAGGCAGCGACATCAACCTAATAATTAAAGTTGTCAATAAACAGTCAGTAGCTCTGGTTGGTTAGGAATGACAATGAAATGGAACACAGAGTACAAACTTGCATGCATTTTTTGTGACCATTGACTTAAAAAAAACTTGTTAAATTCTAATTTCTCATGCTGCGCTAATTTCTTGGCCTATGATTTTCAGACAAATACCGTTCTTTTGGCCAAAATAGCATTTGATTAATAATTGTTGAACATATGAGAGAAAATTCAGAGAAAAAAAAACTACAATATATTCACTCAGCAATTCAATCAGAATTAAAAGGACGAGAAAGCAATTAATGATTCATTGTACTCAAAGGTATTTAACTCTTAAATACAACTATAACAAGAGATTACGCTTGTCAATGAATTGGCTGTATTTATTGTTTTGAGCATTACCACACAGATGATTGTAGAGCATTTTATTATTGGAACAGCTCTTTGTATGTAAATGTTGTACTTATAAGGGATTTTTTTTCAGTAGAAATGGTGTGGTAAATTATTTTGAGAGCCACGATTCAAAATGAAGCCATTCACAGCAATGGACCACAGATTGAAATACACATTTTTGCAAAGAAAGGATCATGACTTTCTTGCATTTTTCAGAAACACTTTCTACTCTGATCCTATCTAATGGGTATTGAAGTCACAATGCAGAAATATTCAATTCAGATTTGTTGTCAGAGTACATACATGACAACACATCTAACCCTGAGGTTCTTTGTCCTGCAGGTGAGGCAGAATTACCACTTATTGGTAGTGCAAAAAGACTGTCCTCAATGTATTTATGTAGACAAACAAAGAACTGTAAACAGATAATGAATGTAAACAAACTAATTGGGCTATACAGATAGAATTTTAAAAATCAACAAGAGGCACAAGTAAGAGTCCTTAAATGAGTCCCTGATTATGTTTGTTGTTGAGGAGTCTGATGGTGGAGGGGGAGCAGCCATTCCTGAACCTGCTGGTGAGAGTCTTATGGCACCGATACCTCTTTCCTCATTGCAGCACGAGAACAGAGTGTGTACTGGGTCGTGTAGATCCTTGATGATTCCTTCTGCTCTCTGATGGCAGCGTTCCTTGCAAATATTCTTTTGTCCTAGGCTATGTCCACCATCTTTTGGAGCGCTTTACACTTGGGGATATTGGTGTCCCCAGACCCGACCAAGATGCAGCTGGCCAGCACACTTTCCGCCACACCTCTGTAGAAATTTGCCAGAGTTTCTGGTGTCATACCAAACCTCCACAAACTCCTGAGGAAGTAGAGGCACTGACGTCCTTTCTTCACGATGCTCTTGATGTGTTGGGTCCAGGAAAGATCCTCTGAGATAGTGACTCCCAAGAGCTTAAAGGAACTTAGAGAACTTAAGGATAGGATCTTTTTAAATGTATATTTAAATCTACAGCAGGGCAACAGGCCCTTCTGACCCATGACTCGTGTCACTTAATTAACCTACAAACCCTGTATATTTTGAAGGCTGGGAGGAAACCAGAACACCCGCAGGAAACCCACGTAGATTTGGGGGAGGATGTAAAAACTCCTTACAGACAATGCCAGATTTAAACCCTGGTTGTTAGGGCTGGAACAGCGTTACGCTAACCACTCCTCTAATGTCCCGCTATAACTGTGTTGAGCAAAGAGAAAGCTTTGAGGCAACCAATTAATTTTCAAGATTATGAATGGAATTAAAGAAGTGCATTATCGTAGAAGAATATTCATTGGAGGTAATTTTCAAAAGGTGGAAAGCAGCATTAAGTGATTAACAGTGAAAGAGCAGATGTTGTTTACCCAAATGATAATGAATTGGTTCAGGAGACCATCAGATGAGTTGGAGAGAAGAGGGGAGGTGAATGGAGCAAAAGCAGGAATATAATCAATGAAAAGATGAATAATGGAATTTTTCCTGTTTACCTAAAAGTTGTTTCCTGATCAATTGAACAAAATGTCCAGGTGGAGTAAAGCACTTGCTCCTGTAGTATCAGTAATATTAATGCCATGGATTATTAATCATGTCTCAAATACCTGAGAATTTCTGAAAAATCAACAGCAAATCAAGTCTCTGTGTGTAATTCTGCTCGCTAACAATGTAAAACTTTGTTTCTCAGAGTGTTCTCTCTTGTTATACAAAGAAATACACTGTCATGCCAAGAAAAAGGTTTGCTCTTGAAAACTAAATCAATGACTTGAATTGATGTCCATCAGCCTTATCCCTCTGACATTGATGTCTCCATTTCCCAAGCATTATTTTGGCAAGCTAGGATATGTCATTGACCAGATCAGAAATGAATGGACCTGCTGTATGCTCGTATCCCCTGCATGCCCTTTGGCTGCCAAAACCATGTGGGTCAGCCATTGCCCCAAGGAGTGGAGCAAACTGTAGAGGATGATGAGAATTTCACATTATGCATCTTGCTGTCATTAGCTCTATTTCACAATGTCACAGGTGCTTATGAGTACTCGAGTATGTTTAATTGCTTCATTAGTGCAGATATAAGAGAGTTAGGTTTGCTTCTAAGCTTTTGACCACCTTTGGAGTTTATTGCTGCCATGTTTCAACATGAGGACCAGATTTGTGATAATGAATGCCAAAGGAGCCATCATGAGATTAATAAAGCAAGAATAAAACAGGAATATATTGCCAAACCTTAACAGTATGGAACATCATTAAGAAGAAAGAGTGTACTAGTGAGATCAGTAATTGCAAAGGGACTGGTATCCAAGGAAGACCTCCATGGCTGATGACGGACAATTCTCATCATAATGAAGAAAAATCCCCAAACTTTTGATCAACAGATAAGAAACACTCTTCAGAAGGCAGGTGTAGATATGTCAATGACTACGGTCTGCAGAAGACTTCATGAACAGAAATGCAGAGGCTACACTGCACTAGTTAACTAAAAAAAAAACAAGGTGACCAGATTACAGTTTGCCAAGAAGTATTTAAAAGAGTCTACAGAATTCTGGAAAAATATCTTGTGGACAGGTGAGTCCAAGTTTAACCTGGCAAGAGTGATGGCAAGAGCAAAGTGTGGAACTGCCTAAGATCAAAAGCATCTCACCTTTGCCAGGGTTTGCATCTTGCGACGTCGCTTCTGCAGTTCTGTTCATGAAGGTTTTGCTGACAGTCGTAACTGACACATCCACACCTGCCTGCTGAAGATTGTTTCTGATCTGTTGGACATATATTTGGGGATTTTTCTTCATTATGATAAATCTTCTGAATAACAACCCTCCACTCTGATTCCTCTGTCAAGCCCATTCTGTACCCATTTGGCCAAATCATATGGATTGCATCTCATTTAACCTTCCAGACAAAGGCCTTGTTAAAGTTCATCAGGAATATCTATTGCCCCGTCTTCATCTCGGTCACTACTTCCAAAAGATCCATTCACATTAATAAAACACTTATTAATAATTATCATGCCCCTTGCTCTGCTGACTATCTTTAGTCACTCCTTGGCTTTTCAAATCCCAGAATTGCTTCCCATTTAGTTCACCACCCTGTAGTTCTCCATGGTTTCTCTTTGCTACCTGTTTTTTTTAAAGAAAGGCAAAATGTTATCCACCCTCCAATTTTCTCATCACTCACCTGTGCTGAACATTCGTGCAAATATCCCTGTCAGGTCTCCTAAAATTTCTTCCCCAGCTTCCCATAATGTGCTCGGATACACTTGATCAGACTGACCTTCAAACATTTTATGACTTCAAGCACCTCCTCTTCTGTAAAGTGGAGTCTTTTCAAGATATTATTTACTTCCCCAAGTGTGCTTACCTCCATGTATTTCTCCATGGTGAATCCTGAACATTGAGACCAGAACCCAGTGATTCTCAACCTTTTTCTTTCCACTCACATGCCACTTTGAGTATTCCCAATGCCATAGGTGTTCTGTGATTAGTAAGGGATTACTTAAAGTGGTATGTGAGTGGAAAGAAAAAGCTTGAAAACCACTGTTTTAATTGTACCTAATTGACTTATCATGTGCACAGTTTCATAACTCCAAAGGAAATAGGTCAATGACAACTTTTCTCAAGCAAAATATTTCAGTGACAATTGGGTCTAGAGCAGTGATTCTCAACCTTCCCACTCACATACGACCTTAAGCAATCCCTTAGTAATCACAGAGCACTGATGGCATAGGGATAACTTAAAGTGGTATGTGAGTGGAAAGAAAAAGGTTGAGAACCACTGCTATAACTCTTTTGTGATTCCACACAAAGATGACTTGTTGATATTTAAGGGCCCTATTCTTGCTCTAGTTATTCTCTTGCCTTTAACATCCATTTGTTTTCTGCCAAAGCCATCTCACAATCCTCCTTCCAGATTTTCCTCTGAAATAACCTCTTGCAACCTCTCTACTCCTCAAAGGATATGTCAAGTCTAGCTTATTGTCACATGATAGTTGTAGAGCTCGTTGAAAGAATCAAAGACTTGTTGATCCAAACCAAGGCTTTTATTAGCAAAAGACAGGAGCTCTTCACAGGTGGCCGACCAGTCCGGAATGATCCGACCTGGCTAGGGACACAACCCTTTAAGGCCCAGACAATAGGCGTGGCTATAGTTACTGTATCTAGACTGTGCTTACAGCGATTGATTGAGAACCAAGCCACACCTATTGTCTGGGCAGGGCACAGCGAACGGGAAGTGGGAGTACTCGTCGATGGCCGTAAGGATGTAGATATTACGGTTGGTCGATGGTAGGGGCCCCTTAAAGTCTACGCTAAAACGCTCGAAGGAGCGGGTGGCTTTGATAACGAGGGAGAGAATGAAAGGAAGGGATAGGTTAAGGACTGTAGCAGTCAGGGGGTCTGACCATCCGGCGTGACCGCCGTGGTGCCAGGATTGGGGTCGCTGGAGTGGTGTCGCCAGCGGGCTCTTCGGGTGCGACCGCTCCTTCGCTCAATTCCTCAGTCGTGTTGTCGGCAGGGTGGCCCGGGTCGCTGGGGTGCTGTAATGTGATAGTACAGATCTATCACCAATAGTATGAGAACAAGCTGACAAAAAAACGTTCTCTGGTCCTTGCTGCAACCAGACGTAACAAGATTCAATTTTTTGTAGTAGAGATAAAAGAGTGAAATTTATTTTTGCCTGCTGTAAGGCAGACAGATTCACAACCGGCAAGAATAGCCTCAGCAATACTTACATCTCTTGCAGACAGACTTGCAGTCAGTCAGTGAGAGAGAAGCAAAAAAGAGTCACCCCAGAGTCGCTGAGTGTCCGTAGATTTGCCTCAAGTGCTTCCACAGCCCCTGCAGTCACAGCGTCCAGTCCAAACCCTTTGCAACCTGAGCTCCAGATCAGAACCTCCAACGTGGTCAGGAACTCATCGGTGCCCTTGGCACCTCTTCACGTTCAGGTTCTGATACCTGGTACCCCTCCAGCCAATTTGACCCAGTCTTCTGCAGTCCGGCGCGAGTTTCCCGACAGCATTCTTCATCAGCCCACATTTCCCATGGGTTCTTCGCCTCTAGTTGCCAGTAGCCTGCCACATTCCTCAGCTGCAGAGCCCCCTCACTGGTCCACTGCCGTAGATAATGTTCCTGCGAGTTATCTCCTCTGATTCTCCCTCTCAGACAATTAATGATCTTCCCGTTCTCTGGTTCCCTGCTCCAGTCCTCCATTTCCCCGGCGTCTGCAGCCCCTCATGGCTGCTGTGATTAATAGGTGCTGCCATCTTGGATGCAGACCCACAGTGGCAGGATTTCAAATATTAAAAAAAACCCTGTTGGCTCCCTCAATGGGCTGTTCAAAGCCTGTTCTGAGCTGATGGCAGTTGACTGGGTGACTGGACCCCAGGGGAGTGCTGCATCTCCACTACCTCACTCCCTATGGGTCTGCACCAGCGGTAGCACTGCCATCTTCATCCGCATCTGGATTATACACATACAGATAATACATGTGCAGAACAAGTATTTTATCGATACAAAATATATATAAATAAATAATGTTTTGTATTTAAGAGATTCTCAGTTGATTAGTGTGAGTAGTTCATTAGGTTGGCCAGCAGTCTCATTGCCTGTGGGAAGAAGCCTGGTGGTGCTGGCATTGATACTTCGGTATCCCTTCCCTGATGGGAGCCGCTGAAAGATGCTGTATGCAGTGTGGAAGGGTGCTCAATGATTTTGCACACCCGCTTCAGACAACTATTCCGGTAGAACATGTCAGTGCGGAAGAGGGAGACTCCATTGATCCTCTCTGCCAATTTTATGGTCCTGTGGATTGACCTCCAATCCATTTCCCTGCAGCAACCATGCCACACTGTGAAGAAGCTGGCCGGGACACTCTCAACCGAGCTCCTATAGAAGATTGACAATATGGTGGCCGGTAGCCTTGCCTACTTCACTCTTCTCAGGAAGTGCAGCCACCATTTTGCCTTGCTGACAAGTGAGGAGATGTTGAGTGCCCATGATAGATCACTGGTTCAGTGAACTTAGGAACTTGGTGCTCTCCACTCTTTGCTACAAAGTTGTTGATATGTAGTGGTGGTTCGTCATTTCTGGCCCTCCAGAAGTCTACAATCCTCTCTTTTGCTTGAACACATTGAGACTCAGGTGGTCACTTTTGTTTTGTTTGTTTGATCTTTCATTTCTCATTTGCTTGATGTTTCATGAGTTTGATCTTTCATTTGTTTGATTGGACCGGTCTCTAATTGACAGATACTTCATTCTTTAGATCAGTTGTTCAATTAATCACATCCATGCACGGAGATGTTCAATTATAAAGATTGCATATAGTTTCCCAGGCTTGTGCTCTTTCATTTATCTCCTGCATTTCTAATCTGTTTGCAATTTCCAGATTTTTAACAAACCAAGTGACCAGAGAAAGCCATGTGACATTTCAACACTGATTCAACATTTAACTTGATCATTTGGGGCTCGTCATCCACTGTGCCAACATCTCTGCATGTTTAACTCATTTGAGCCAAACCCTTGTTCAGTCTTCTGGTGGATGCCCAGCTTCTCAGACTTCAATGTGACCAAGCAGATCCTAAGGACTGCCTCGCCACAAGCAGCTGGCTTCACTCACTCAAACGATTAAAGTGCAAGGGAGTCCCTATCCCTCCATTTCAGTGTAATTGGGGTGCTTGATCATTTATGGATGTCATCAGAATTAAATAATATTGTGAAACATCAGTTAAAAAAATGCTCTTGCTTTCATTTAAAGAGCTATAAAGCATACTCACATTCTTAATCATTGAATGTGATAAATATTGTATGTCATCTGTCTCACTTGGTCAACTTTCTCGCATGGTGTGACTCAACCCAGATAACCCAAGCAACCTTGTCGCATTCCAATTTGGAAAACATTTTTATTTCTTATCTTTCACTTTATCTAATTTGTACTTCATTTAATTCAGCCTGCCTTTGTGTAGTGGAAGTAAGGGGAGCACAGTTAGCATAAAGATTAGCGAGACGCTATTATAGTGTCAGTGATCTGGGTTCGAATCCGGCACTGTCGGTATCGAGTTGGTTTGTTGTCCCCTTCTCTGTGTGGATTTTTGCCAGGTGTTGCAGTTTCCTCCCAACTTCCAAAACATAGAGGGGTTGTAGGTTAATTAGGTGTAATTGGGCAGCACTGGCTCAAGTGCCAGAAAGGCCTGTTTGATTTAATTTTTTTAATAAAAGGTGCCCCTGCCAGAGTTAGTGTAATGCCAGCACTGCCACTGATGCAGACCCAGGAGAGTGGGACCCAGAGATACAGCGCTGCTCTGCAGGATCCTACTGCCCAGTACTACTGTAATACCAGCACCTCTGTTCATGCTTTAAACACCCTGCTAAGGGAACTGATTATGCTTATTTTAACCCTTTGGACTCCATATCCCTGTTTTACTGTATATTATGAAATGTTAGAAATGGCTGGTCCAAAGGGTTAAATCCTGCAAGCACAGAGTCTGTGCCCAAGATTACAACGTGTGTTCTGAGATTCATACCACAAAGAGTAGCAGACACTGAGGAAGTAACGGACTGGCGCTGGACACCAGAAATGGGGAGAACACCGCTGTTGAGAAGGAGAAGCATGGGAGTCAACCCTACAGGACAGTGACCATGGCAGTGGACCATGGGGGGGGGGGGGTGGTGTCAGTGGCTTAAATACCCTTACTGACTGTGGGCGGTTGGCGACTTGCTGTCGAAGAACTTGCATAGGCTGTGGATTTCTGGCGACTGGCCCATGGGAATGATGATTCGAGAGGGTCCTGAGGGCAGGAACACTCCTTAGGGGTCTTGGGTGCTGAAGGCTTTCTCATCATATTGGAGGTTTGGATCTGGAGCTTGGGTTTCTTATGGTTTGAATTGGAGTCTGTGGGGCTGCAAGAACCTATGGGAGCATTGGAGGCAAACACACGGACACTGAGTGACTCTGAAGGGACTCTCTTGCTTCTCTTTCTCCAATTGTTAGGGACACCAGGCAATACTTATGGTGCCTCTTTGTTTGCCTTGTGGCATGCAAAGGTCGAAGTATATCATGTACAATACATTTTAAATGTATTATTCCATGATAATAAAAGGAAACTGGAGTTTATAAATACCATCCATCAGGAATAAGTTTGTCTGAAGCTTCTGATTAATTCTATTAACATTCAGGCAATGGACACAATGGCTACACTTGGATGAACAATTTATTTTATTTTCATTATTTTTACCCTACTTTTCACATTGTTAACTTCTTCACATCTCATAGAAAAGTGTTTTTCAAATTAAATTATTGAAATTCTATGTTGCTAATATGAGTTTCCAAGCAATTTACACATTCACATTACAGTTCTTTGAGTCCTATTTTAGTCGAACAAACTCTCCTCAACTTGTGAGCCATTTAAGTTCTGGAGTTGCATTTCAAATATAACTTGCATTCTTACTTTTCAGCTTGCTTTTGTTTCATTTAATTAAGTGTGATGTTGCAGTCGTTTCTACAAGCCATTAAATTGCTTCTTGTGCCAAGGTTAAATTCTGACACCACAATATTTTAAGCTAATGATTAATGATCCGACAACACTGCATGGATAATTAGGTGCCAATTTCTTTCAAGTTAACCAGCAATTTTGTGAAATGGTCGACATGATCAGATTTCAGTTGCAGTCACTGTCAAAATGATCAACTTATATCCGTTCCATATTGAGGTTATATCAGATATTCAGACACAGCTCAGAAGACATGAAGAGAGGGTATGTTTTTGGCAGATCTTCATCCTCACAATACTACATTCAAGTTTTTGAGTCTAAAATGGGGATTGGTCTGTAATAAAAGTGCACATCCAGCACTGTTGTGCATTTGTGAAAATTGAGGAGCTCTCCGTGTCACATCCCATGAGGTTCATAAACCGAGGTTGTTCCAGAATTCTCATCTAGATGTTCCACCCATATAGAAGAATTGGTTGGATTCTGCAACACTTTTGAAGAGAGCCAGGAAGAAGCAAGATGTTTTCAGACTCAAGTGGGCAAGGCAACAGGCCACCATTGCAACTCCAGAACTAACTGGCTCACAACTTGAGAAAATAAGACTCAAAGAACTGTAATGTGACTGTGCAAATTGTTTGGAAACTCATATTAGCAACATAGAATTTCAATAATTGAAAGTGCCCTGGACAGCTGCATCACAGTGTGGTATGGTTCTGCAGAGAGAGAAAAAAAACATCAGAGGTCAAACCACAGGATCATAAGAGTGGCAGAAAAGATCACTAGAATCTTCTTCCCCCCCTCCCCCCCTCCAAATATTACCTGCAGCTTCTTCCCGCAGGCAGTGAGAACGCTGAACGACCAAAGGAGCTGCTCACACTAACCATCCGAGACTCTCAGATATCCAAAACAAAATTTATTTATTTAGCTGTCGATATGAATACTTGTGCTGTTTGTCTGCTCTGAGGACTGGAGAACTCTGTTTCGTCCGGTTGAACTTGTGCACTCAGGTGACAATAAACTTGACTTCAGCTGAATTTAGACAATTCATGTGATGCCAATCAACAGGTCTCTTTCCAATATACATTTTCATTTGGACAGCATTTTTCACTACCCATATATAATGAGGTGAGGCTTATATTTGTTGGCTTCAAAACTTTATTTTCATGTTTGGGAGTTTCATGGTCTTTGTCATTTGTATAATATAAACTCTCTTTGGTATTTAAATTCAATTGCGTGTCATCTAGTTTAATGATAATTGTGTTAAGGTGGTTTAATGAAACATATCAAACACATCAATACATACTGGAATAAAAAACAAACTGCTGGGGTGACTCAGCAGGTCGACTGGCATTCAGGTTCTGACCTAGAATGTCAACAATTAAGTTGGGGGTCCAATAAGCCAGAGGCACGAGTTAATGAACTGGCTGGTGCTAGGACATTTATTTTTTGTGAATCAAATAACTCTGAAAAACTGTAATAATGAGCATAAAGGTGTTGAACTATCATTTAAAAAAAATCCTTCCTGCATTCCCTCATGTCGATTAGAGAAAATAGTCATCCATCCACACCTTATTTGGCCCCTTGGTTATTTGAGATATACAGCTCTTATCTATCCCATCAAGCAGTTAAGGATAAATATTGACCCTTCCAGAGTTATCTGCACCTGTGCATAAAACATCAGGATGAGTTATCCATCCTTCCTTATACTGCAAGATGCCAACGCACAACACAAATCACTAAGTTAAGCAGCAAATGGGCAACATTTTCATTTCTGTGTGATTTCAGAAAATATTATTAATATTGAATCATCAATTGAAATGATTGTGGTCAGTTTTTGTGAACATTGAGTTGGTTTTGGTTTTCTAGAGTTCAATATAAATTATTTGAAATTATCTTCAAAGATAAATAATAGACAAAATTGCTGCCTTATTGAATTTCAAATAGAGACATTGATATTAATAAAAAGTATCCACTGCAAAAATGAAACACAATTTGAAATGATTTTGAATAATAATGAAAGCAAACTCTAGAACTTAACAAAGAAAGTAAATTGGAGTTAAAGTAACACCGAGAAACAATTGGTGAAGCAGAGAATATCAGAAAAAAATCCCAAATCTATTCTGATGCAAATAGGATTGATTTATCACTTATTTATCTGAATCAAGGAAATAATCTAAAATCCTATTAAATAATTAGCCTTCAGAGATTTTACAGAATTTGGGGTAAAGAGATCATGGAGAAATTAAGACAATTCCCTTAGAGTAGAGCCATAGAACGAAACAACATGGAATCGGGCCCATCTGCCTAATGCATCCATGCTGCCAAGTTGCCTATCTGAACTAATCCCACTTACTTGCACTTCACCCATGTTCCCTCCAACTCTTTCCTATTCTTGAACACATTGCTGGCATATCCCCGTGTAAATCCCAGGATGATTAGGATTTCTGCCGTTGTGTTAAAAATGTGAAAATCCTGAACTTGCTGACAGCTGTTTGCTGGTATTTCGACGACAGCGCTTCTGTCTTGTTCTCCTCCTGGAGTGCAAGAATGGATTTTAAAAAAAAACTCCAGAGCTCAGCTGGGTTGAAGTTAGCACAGGAATGACAACTCCATGGTGAAGAAAGGGCTGCAAGGGGTAATGACTTTGAATTTCAACCACATACTCTACTCTGAGATTCATAGTTGTCTATTTGTTTCAATTAATTTATGTTTTTAAATTGTTTATTCTGCTGTTTCCGAATAATTATATATAATATTTGATCATGTTTTGATTGCTTTTGAATCTGAATGTTAGAGCTATGGCAACTAGTCAAGCCATGTAACCACCAGTCAAAATTTATTTGAACGGAATGATGAATGGATCTTGTTTTGCACTCTGCCATCACCATCCCCATTCTGATTGATTTATGTTACTGGAACCCTGTGGGGATCTCTGCACTGGGAAAATGCAGACTTGGCAAGTCGTCATTAGCAGGTGCAGGTGATTTCCTGCTGACAGGAATTCCGGGAAATGGTTGAGTTTGCGACTGGAAAATCTCCTATGATTCAGATAGTTTTTTTTTCAATTTGAAACACACGCACCAAATGAACTCATTGTATACTGAACTTTCTTGGTTAGTTCTAGCATTTAGACCAAGGTATGTTTTGCAGCAAAAACAAGGCAAGATCTCAGCCCTAGTTGCCAATTTCTTCTTTAGATTTGCAGGGTTATGTTGTTGAGTCCATTTCCATTTGTGGAAGTTAAATTCTGACAGCTGGTCTGAGTGATTGCTCTTTTGGGTAATGGCTTTGAATTTCAACAGGTCACTCCACTGTGAGATGTATAATTGTCCAGTCTTGCCCTTCTCTTGTGTGTAGATAGCTACTGAAACAGATTCAAGGTTGTCATAGAAACGTTTTGAGTTCAGCTGCATCAGTAATTCCGGTAAACACTGACTGTCCTAACTTGATGGGTGTTGACTCACACTTTAACCATTTGTATAAAAGTATCCCCCATGTATTCCTTTGTAATTAGATTTGATGACCATGCTTTTAGGAAGTGTGTTTCTTTAATCTTTCCATGGGTAGGCTGAGCAAACACTTTGGGAGATAAAGTCAAATGAGAATAATAAAGCTTCTTGATTTTGTAGAAGCCCGAGCATAAAGGAGAGCAGGATTCAGTTTAATAAGTACAAGATACCTTTGTATGACATCAACAACTTCCTTTTCATGGTTGCTTTATTGTGATTAAAGAAATAAATCAAGCAAAGCCAAATGCAGAACACTCAGTTTTGCCAACATGTGCATCAAATGCTTGTACTTTTAAAGTAATTTTTAAAAATCCTCTCTGGAAAATGAAAATGTTTTCCTGTATGTGTTTGCGTTGACATGGAATTCATTTGTAAAATCCAAAATCTCACGTACAGAATATGAAATGAAGTACTCAAACAATAGGAGCAGTTCTGGATGAATTATTTATCTGGGAAGGACTGTCATGATTTGTTTACAAAAGGGAAACAAAATTTCACAAAATTCATTGCCAGTTAGCGATAACCACAGCACATTGCCTTGTTTCTGATGTTTCTTTTTATTGTAATAAAGAAACTTGGATTCTTTTAAAACAACTATACTTTATTAGCTATAAACTCAAGACCGTGTGGAGGCATCCATCTTGAATCCAACCGAAGCTGCCACAAACTAGTCTCCGACTCCCTCTGCTTTGATTTCATGTCAGATACGGGAAGAGATTCAATGATCAGGTTCATGTGGAGATTTCCATTTGTCTCTGTGGAACTCTCATTGTGTGTTTCACTCTTTATTGTTGCCCTTCAGCTAACATAACAGTGTAGGATCTTGGATTTACTTCCTCCAGAACAGTGGCCTTTTGTCCCACCTTTTGACTAGGCTTAAGTTTTCACATGCTTTCTAACCAAGCAGTGATTCATATCCATCTGGGACTGCTGCGAACCCGAGGTGTTGCTCTTTAACTTTAAATGTACCTTTCACATCAATGCTCTCTCGATTGAAGATTTTGTCCTGTACAGGATTTGCATAGATTTATGGCTTTATCTTCATTGCCCTGATGTTTTGCTAACAGATCAAATTGATCTTTCCCCCAGTGCCAAACTTGAAAGGAATATTTGTTCCATTTGTAACAATGACACAATCCATGTGTTGTTTCTTCAATACGATGTGCAGTTTCACTTTTGTTTTGTTTCCTTTTGGAAATTGTTTTCACTTGCTGCAGAGCTAATTCACTGGCATGGCATATCTGCACAACTCCAGCTAAGGTAAGCTCTGTCTCTTGCAGCAACCCCTCTATTACTTTCTTATCAATAATCCTGAAACAGATCATTGAATCTTGCAATGATCCAAAATTACATGTTCTTGCTTTTAATTTCAAGTCCATTTATTTTAAAAAAATCAAATCTCTCTCCCTGCAGCTGTATGCATGAGAAAAAGAAGTATCGCTTGAATGTTTCATTTTTCTAAGGTGAACAGTGTTCGTCAGGCATCTCGATAACCTTGTCAAAGTTGCCTTGTTATTCTGCCTCTGCAAACACAAATGTGTTGAAAATCTCTAGTAACTAGCAGTGGAATCTTCCATGCATCAAGTTTGCTATTGAGTCCAATGGCTTGCAGGTACAGCTTGAATCTTTGTTTGAAGAACCTCCACTCGTGGTCGACATTTCCAGTCCAATTTACAGCATCAGGAGACTTCAGACTTTCCATTTCTCTGCTGCTATCAACTGATTCTCACTCTGCCCACTCCTGGTGTTTCTTCTCCTCCCACCCACCCTGATACCATGTGATGATTTTTTATTGTAATAAAAAAAACTTGGGTTCTTTTAAAACAACTAAGCTTTATTAGCAAAAGACTCAAGTCTATGTGGAGGTATCCACCTTGAATCCAACTGAACTATTATAAACAAGTCTTTGACTTCTTGTAGTGGTCAGGAGTGTCTCTAGCACTCTATCTCTATACTTTCCATGTAATTCATTGATTTTCCGGGACTGGATTTTAGAGGGAGAATACAATCAATCCATTTACGATGTTTTTGGCAGGGGTGAATTCTCAGGAATCTGAATTATATCTTAATTCCCAGTTATCCTCTTCTGCTGCTGACAGTTCAGCAATAGAACATCTATTGACTGAGCCTCTTGTCACTGTAAGTGAATCAAGAGTCAGTGGTTCTCCCTCTGTCCATAAGACAAAGCTATGGATCCAGGTAGGAAGTGTATCCAGATCTTTAGCTGTGAATGATTAATGTCCACTCTGAATTCTTTTATAGAACAGAGAGGTGAGTTTCACTATGCTCACTTACTTCTTCAGCACATTCCAGCTGTATAGGTACATAAGAGGACCTCTCTGGTTATTCTCATTATCATCAAAAGTTTATTGTTATTATGCATGCCAGAACGATACCCTTGCTGAAGATACTTTAAATGCCAGGTCACTTTTGTTGTAATTTAATTATCGGAATATGGAAATTCTTGGATATTTCAAGGAATTTGGACTAAAGCATCTTTCACAAAATCTTTGAGGAAATTGACTTCAAACTTTAAATAAAATCCAGTTGTACCTATAATGGATGACTTTGACCATATTGTACCAAGATCATTTGGATGGCAAGTGCCTTTATCCCAAAAATGAGTAAAATATTGGAGGAGCTCTGATAGATAATAAGTCATGAAGTGAGGTTATTACAAACTGGCTTGTCTTTGCATATCAGGGGCAATTCACTCTCAGGGCATTTTAAAGAGTTATTGTTAATATAAAACTTAAAGACTTATAGTGTCAGTTTCAAGTGAAGTGACAGAGTTCCCACAAATGGGTTCTCTTTCTAGGATGCTACTTGGTCAGCTGAACACTTCCAGCATCTTCTGGTTTTGTTACAGCAGTTTGAAGAGCTGGTCTAAACCCTGTCCAGCTTGGGTCAGAAGAATTGACACCAGGACCAATATTTCAGACTTCAGATTTATTGTCAGAGTCCAGACATTCATTTATCCTGTGAGTGCGGCAGAATTACCACTAATTGGCCGTTCAAGAATTAATTGCACACAGCGTGAACATGTAAACAATCAAAAACTGCAAACAGATAATGAATGCAAACAAACTGACTGTGCAATAAAGGGGGAGCAAAGAAAATTAATCGAGTGCACAAGTAAGAGTCCTTAAATTAGTCCCTGATTGAGTTTGTTGTTGAGGAGTTTGATGGTAGAAGTTGATCCTGAAATCTTGTGGCAGCAGGGAGAACAGAGCTCGTGCTGGGTAGGGAGGGTCTTTGATTTTTGCTGCTGTTCTCAGTGTTCCCTGAAGATGTACTCCTTGGTGTCCAGATGTTCCGGGGCAATATGACTGCTGAATGAAGCATGGGAATGCACCATGCCAGTTAAAGTCCCAAATTCCTGAAAACACATGAAGGAAATACTTTGAAATATAAGGAAACTGAACTAACAAGCTCAATTTGGGAACTGAAACCCATGGTTGCAACTTAGTAATTTTGCATTTGAAAAGTGAGAATCACATTTATCATCGTTTTAAATTTATTCCTCACTAGACTTTTCCAATTGTAATTGATATCTTCAGACATCAAAAGGTGCTAAAATTAATGTGATTGACAGATATCTGGGATAGGGGCTGTAACCATATGTCAGATGAGTTAAGTGAACAATGTAACCTCATGATTGATAGGCTTCTTGGATAACTGCATGATCAACAACTACATGGGACAATTTAACTACACGATGGATAGGAAGTCATCCAAATACTGTGCCTGAAATCCCAGCATAAATGAATCAAATAGATCAGGCTAGTACTAATCTAGGAAGAACAGGTGGTGTGCATAAGAAGGGTATGATGCTAGAAAACCAACAGCAGTGTCTACAAATGTTGCTTGATATTATGATAAAGTTTGTGCTTTGGCAGCTCTGCTCAGACTGTTCAAAGTCAAAACTACAGTGACCTCCAAAATGTTTGGGACAAAGATGCTTTGTTTCCCCCTTTATTTGTCCCTATGTTATGCAGTTTAAAATTTGTAATCAAACACTTCCGATGTAATTAAAGGCATACTCCAGTTTTTATTCAAGGTTATTTGTATACATTTTGATTTGATCATTTAGAAAATTACAGCAATATTTAATACATAGTCCCCTCATTTCAGGGCATCAGGTATTTGGCTTCACACGTGTTTGTGAGTACTTACCGGTAGATTTGTTTAGCTGCTTCACTGATGCAGGTAAAAGAGAGTTTGACTTGCTTCACAGTTTTTCATCACCTTTGGAGGCTGTAGTTGTCATTTTTCAACTTGAGGACCAGAGTTGTGCCAATGAAGGTGAAAAAAGCCATTATGCAGCTGATAAACAAGAATAAAACAGTAAGAGACATTGCATAAACCTTAGGATCCCCAAAATCAACAGTTTGGAACATCATTAAGAAGAAAAAGCATGTTGGTGAGCTCAGTAATCGCAAAGGGTCTGATATTCCAAGGAAGACCTCCCCTGCTGATGACAGAAGAATTCTTATCATAATGAAGAAAAATCCTCAACAGTATATCTGACAGATCAGAAACACTCTTCTGGAGGCAGGTGTGGATATACCAATAACTAGTGTCCTCAGAAGATTGCACTGAGAGTGTATAAATTAAAGTTGGGGTAATGCTTGTGTGGTGATATGTTTCCTCCATTGTATATAGTTATTGTTGGCTACTATATATATAGAGCTGGCCCGCCCACTGGTGACTCATACCTTTGGACTCCTACGCCATGGTCTTGGGCCATAAAGGTCGAGCTACCTCTCCCTTCATTCCTATACCTGGATCTGGGCCATCAGGGTTCTTCTATACATTAAAGCCTATCTTTCCCTCAGCCTAGTCGACAGCATGCAAGTTGTCGCATATTTTTAAAAATATATGTCCCAATATGCTTCCCCTTTGCACAATGTCAAAATGGTTTTTTTTTCCAAACATGCAAATACTCCGGGAAGGAAGGCACTGATCGGAAATCCGAGACTAATGGGAAAATTATGAGAAAAGTTTAAACCCCATCTGGAAAGTTCTAGATTGTGCTGTATGAAAGAATGGAGGAATCATTTTATTGCAACCTCTAAGGTATTTGGACATATGGTGAAATAGTACGCAGGGAATTTCTGTGGTGTGCAATTGATTCCAAAGATGAGTGTGGACATTAAAGATCAAATAGATAATACTGGAAATACTCAGCAGGTCAGACCCACATCTGTGGCATGAGGAATATTTCAGGCCAAAAGCTTCTTCATCAGAGGTTTCGAATGAAGAATCTGAGACTGGAAACATTTGGTCTGTTTCTAGTCGCAGAATATTTCTAGCATTTTTTTGAACCTTATTTTAGAGTTTCAGCATTGCTGTTTCAAAAAAAAATCATTAAGAGGCAAATGATTTTCTCCAACGTGATTTGTTGAGAAAAAAAAGATTGTCAGACTTCACTGAAGGAGAAAATAGATGGCAGAGGGCTGTATGAGATGGTTCAGGCAGATAAGGTTAAGGAGAATGCTAAGGAATTCAGCAGTATATTAAAGGTGAAAGAGTAACAGGGAAGAGAATAGGGCTAAATAAAGATTAATAATGTCAGCTTAATGTGCAACAACAGGAGATGGGTGAGCTCCTAAATGAAAACAAAGATGTAGAGCCTAACGAAAACTGAAATCAACAGCGATATCTTGAAGAGAGTCTGTGTTACAGATGAGAAGCTAGAGGTTTTAAAATGCATAAAGCTGGATAAATCCCTGAGCATTTTGAGAGACAGCATTTCTGTGCCGTCATCTTGGCTTTCTGCAAGGGAATCACATCTCACAAACGTGACTGAGTTTTTTTGAAGAGGTGACTAAGAAGATTAATGAGCACAGGGCAGTAGACGTTGTTGGCATGGACTTCATCAAGGTCTTTGACAATTTCCCACATGGCAGGCTGGCCTGGAAGGACATGGGATCCGGCGTGAGACGGCCGCAATACACAAATGTGCCAGAGAGTAGGGCACCAGGGTTAGCGTAACATTTAGTGCAATGCTTTCACAGCATTAGTAATCAGGGTTTGAATCTGACACCATCCATATGGAGTTTGTAAGTTCTCTCCGTGACGGCGCAAGTTTCCTCCTACCCTCTAATACGTATAAGGTTTTAGGTTAATTTGGGTATAATTGGGCAGCATGGGTTTAAATGGCTGGAATTGGTTTCTAATGTGATGTAAATAAATTAAAATTAAAACTCAGCAGGTCATTTAGCGTTCTTTGGAACTAAAAGACAATCAAAGTTTTGGGTGTGAGCCCTTTGTTGTTTGATTCAGGTTGCAATGGCCATTTAGATACGGAATTGGCTTGATGGTAAAAGTCAAAGTGTGGAAGTGGAGGATTGTTACTCCACTTGGAGGAACGTGACCAGCCCAGCGCTACACCAACGGGATCGGTCATGTATTTTAACAACTTGAATGACAATTTACCTTGCATGGCTGGGAACTTTGAAACTGGGTTAAAGAATGGCAGATGGAATTTAATTTGGACAAGGGAAAGTTGTTGCACTTTAAACCAGGGCAGGTCTTAGATGGTGAATGGCAGGGCTCTAGGGTGTGTTAGAGATCAGGGAAACCTAGAATTACAAATGCATAGATCCATGAAGGACAGAGTACTGAAGAAGGTACATGACATGCTTGCCTGCATCGGTCAGGGTATTGAGTGCAGGAACATCATATGACTAATTTTTGAGTCATTGGTGAGACTATTCTTGGAGAATTGTGCATGTTCTGCTCACCCTCTCCGTGTTCTGCTCACCCTCTCCGATCATTAAACTGGGAAAAGGTGTAGAAAACATTCATGACAATACTCTCATGACTCATTGGTTTGAATTATAAAGAGAGGCTTTATAAGCTCTGCATTTTTCTCTTTGGAGTGGAAGAGGCTGAGGAGGTTCTTATTGTAGCAGTTCAGCCTCCACCACTGTCCTGGGCAAGGTATTCCAGGCAACCATAACTTACTGTGTGTGTGTGGGGAGGGGGGGGGAACTAATTTGCCTCTGATGTCTCCCCTAAACTTCCTTCCCTTCACTTTGTACATATGTCCTCTGATGTTTGCTATCCTGCCCTAGGAAACCAGTACTGGCTGTCTACTCTATCTATGCCTTTCATAATCTTGTAGACCTATATTAAATCTTCTCTGATCTTTAAACACTCCAAAGAGCAAAGTCCCAGGTCTGCTAATCTTGATTTATTATCTAATGCAGGTAACATCCTTGTAAATCTCCTCTGCATCTTCTCCCTAGCTTCCAAATTCTTCCAATAATGAAGTGACCAGAACTGAACACAGTGGTCTCACAAGAGATTTGTAGAGTTGTTACATGATCTCTCTACTCTTAAATTCAGTCCTGCTATTAATGAAGCCGAGCATCCCATCTTCTTAACTATCCTATCAATCTGTCTGGTGACCTCGAGGGATGTATGGATTTGGAGCTCAAGGTCCCTCTGTTCATCCACACTCTTAAGTAACCGACCATTAATCCTATACTCATCCTTCTGGTTTGTCCTTCCAAAGTGCATCACCTCACACTTAATCAGATTAAACTCCATCTGTCATTCTCTACCCAACTCTGTATTCTGTCCATATCCTTTAACAAGTTCTCCAACTTTTTGTATCATCTACAAACTTACTGTCCCATCCTTCTGCCGCTTCTCTGCTTTCTACCTTGGAGTCAATTCTTTATTCACGCAGCAAGATTCCATGGATCACATGCCTCATAACTTTCTGAATGATATTCCTTACTAAAATCCACATAGACCACATCTACCACCTTACTCTCATCAATTTCTTTTGTTACCTCCTCAAAAAATGAAATTAGGCTCTGAGACACGACCTTCCCTTTACAATGCCATGCTGACTATCCTTGGGTACTTATCTAAATGCTCTTAGATCCTATCCTGAAGAATAATTTCCAATAGATTGCACAGCACTGACATAAGACTCCCTGGTCTATAATTCCCAGAAATCTCCCTATTATCTTTTTTAAACAAGGAGACTATATCTGCCATTTTCCAATATTCCGGCACCTCCCCTGCTGCCAAAGCGGACTCAAAGATCATAGCTACTGCTCCAGCTATCTCTTCCCTCACTTCCACCACAACCTGGGGTATATGGTATCTGGCCCAGAGACTTATCAATCTTGATATTTTTAAGAAGATCCAACACCTCCTTTATCTCTACATTGTTCAGCACACAAGCCTGTTCAATTTCAATCTCACTGTGATGAAGGTCCTTTTCTCTTGTGAATACTGATTAAAAAGTTTAATTAAGGACATCTCCAACCTCCTCAGCCTCCAGTCACATGTTATCTCCTTTCTCCTTTAGTAGCCCCAACTTCATTTCGTCATCCTTCTGTTCTTCACCTACACTTAGAATGCCTTGGAGTTCTCCTTAATCCTGTATGCCAGGGCCTTCTCATGCCCCTTTGGAGCTCTTCTAAGTCCTTTCTTAAGCTCCTTCCTGGCTACCATATACTTCTCATGAGCCCTTCCCATTTCCTGCTTCCTATATCTAACGTAGGCTTCCTATTTCCTCTTTCCTCTTGCCTCACCTGCTTCGTCAACCACGATTCCCTTTTAATAATAATAATAATAATAATAATAACAATTACAGCACGGAAACAGGCCATTAGGCCCTTCTAGTCCGCACCGAACCAAACACCCCTTTCTAATCCCACCTCCCTGCACAATGCCCATAACCCTCCATCTTCCTCTCATCCATATACCTGTCCAACCTTTTCTTAAATAATACAATTGACTCCGCCGCCACTATTTCTCCCGGAAGATCATTCCACACAGCTACCACTCTCTGAGTAAAGAAGTTCCCCCTCATGTTACCTCTAAACCTCTGCCCCTTAATTCTTAACTCATGTCCTCTTGTTTTAATCTTTCCTCCTCTTAACGGAAATAGTCTATCCACATCCACTCTGTCTATCCCTTTCATAATCTTAAATACTTCTATCAAATCCCCTCTCAACCTTCTACGCTCCAAAGAATAAAGACCCAATCTGTCCAATCTCTCCCCATACTCCAGATGCTTAAACCCAGGCAACATTCTGGTAAACCTTCTCTGCACTCTCTCCACTCTGTTTATATCCTTCCTATAATTAGGCGACCAGAACTGCACACAGAACTCCAAATTAGGCCGCACCAACGTCTTATACAATCTCAACATCACCTCCCAACTCCTATATTCCATGCAATGATTGATAAAGGCCAGCATACTAAAAGCCTTCTTCACCACCCTATTCACGTGAGTTTCTACCTTCAGGGAACGATGTACCGTCACTCCTAAATCTTTCTGCTCTTCTGTATTCCTCAATGCTCTCCCATTTACCACATATGTCCTATTCTGATTCTTCTTACCAAAATGAAGCACCTCACACTTATCAGCATTAAATTCCATCTGCCATTTTTCAGCCCACTTTTCTAAGCAGCCCAAATCCCTCTGCAATCCTAGAAAACCTTCTTCATTATCCACTATTCCACCTATCTTAGTATCGTCTGCATATTTACTAATCCAATTCACCACCCCATCATCTAGATCATTAATGTATATAACGAACAACAATGGGCCCAATACAGATCCTTGAGGCACACCACTGGTCACCGGGCCTCCAACCTGACAGACAATTATCCACTACCACTCTCTGGCCTCTCCCTTTCAGCCAATGTTCAATCCATTTGACTATCTCAAAATTTATACCTAAAGACTGCACCTTCCTAACTAACCTTCCATGTGGTACCTTATCGAAGGCCTTACTGAAGTCCATATAGACAACATCCACTGCGCTACCCTCATCCACATTCCTAGTCACCTCTTCAAAAAATTCAATCAGATTGGTCAAACATGACCTTCCTCCCACAAATCCATGTTGAGTACTCCTGATCAGACCCTGTCTATCCAGATGTTTATAAGTACTATCTCTAAGAATTTTCTCCATTAATTTACCTACCACAGACGTCAAACTTACAGGCCGATAGTTGCCAGGCTTCCTCCTTGAACCCTTTTTAAATAACGGAACCACATGCGCAATGCGCCAATCCTCCGGCACTATCCCCATATCTAATGACATTCGAAAAATTACCGCCAGAGCCTCTGCTATTTCCTCCTTCACTTCTCTCAATGTCCTGGGGAAGATCCCGTCTGGTCCTGGAGACTTATCCACCTTTATATTCTTCAAAAGCCTTAAAACTACACCTTTTGTAATCTCTATATTCCCCATATTTACCCAATTTGCTTTTTTTATCCCACATCTCCCAATATCCTTCTCCTTAGTGAATACCGAAGAAAAGAAACTGTTCAATATCTCCCCCATTTCTCTAGGTTCCACACACAGTTTTCCACTCTGATTTTCTAAGGGACCAATTTTGTCTCTAGCTTTCCTCTTACCATTAACATATTTGTAGAACTCTTTTGGATTTGTTTTCACCCTGCTTGCCATAGTTTTCTCGTACCTTCTTTTAGCTTTCCTAATTCCTCTCTTAAGATTCCTCTTACATTCAATGTATCTTTCAAACATCTCCTTAACTCCATGCTTCTTATATCTAATGTACGCCTCCCTTTTTCTTCGAACCAAGTTTCCAATATTCCTTGAAAACCACGGCTCTCTCAAACCTTTTGCCCCTCCTTTTAACCTAACAGGAACATAAAGCTTTTGCACTCTCAAAATCTGATCTTTAAAAGACTTCCATCTCTCTACTACATCCTGCCCATAAAACAAATTGTCCCAATGCACACCCTGCAAGTCCTTTCGCATCTCCTCAAATCTAGCTTTTCCCCAATCAAAAACCTCAATCCTTGGCCCTGATTTCTCTCTTTCCATAATGACATTGAAGCTGATGGCATTATGATCACTGGACCCGAAGTGCTCGCCAACACTAACCTCCGTCACTTGACCCATCCCATTTGCCAACAGTAGATCTAACACTGCTCCTTCTCTGGTCGGCACCTCTACATATTGTTGTAAAAAACTATCTTGCACACATTTCACAAACTCTAACCCATCCATTCCTTTCACAGAATGTGTTTCCCAATCTATATGTGGAAAATTAAAATCTCCCATAATTACAACCCTGTGCTTATCACAAATATCTACTATCTCCCTACAGATTTGCTCCTCTAGGCCTCGGTCCCCTCCGGGTGGTCTATAATACACCCCTACAAGTGTAACCTCTCCTTTCCTACTCCTCAGTTCCACCCAAATAGCCTCCGTGGATGTGCCCTCTAATCTATCCTTCCTAGGCACCGCTGTAATATTTTCCCTGACAAGCAATGCAACCCCACCTCCTCTTGCCCCTCCGACTCTATCACACCTAAAACAACGAAACCCAGGGATATTCAGTTGCCAATCACATCCCTCCTGCAACCATGTCTCACTAATCGCTACCACATCATACTTCCAAGTATCAATCCACACCTTCAGCTCATCCACCTTTTTTACAATACTCCTGGCATTAAAATATATGAATTTCAGGGATTTCCCATTTTTTAATCCCTGTTTTCCCTCATCTTTAAGAACAACATTATTTACTTTTCCTGACAATTGCCCTTCATCTTCTTCCAGAGCATTTCCCTTCTCTATCACCTGCCCATCCATATTCAAATACTTACTACAAACTTTCATTGTTTTCATTCTAACCTTCTCCTTACTGCTCTGTACTATTTTGTTCCCTCCCCCCAACCATTCTAGTTTAAAGGATCCTGAGTAGCCCTAGCAAATACCTCTGCCAGGATTCTGGTCCCCCTGGGATTTAAGTGTAACCCGTCCTTACTATACAGGTCACATCTCCCCCAAAAAAGGTCCCAGTTATCCAGAAACTTAAAACCCTGCCCCTTACTCCACCCCTTCAGCCACGTGCTAATCCTCCACCTCATCCTATTTCTATTCACACTGTCACGTGGCACAGGGAGTAATCCAGAGATTACCCCCTTTGCGGTCCTTCTTTTTAACTCCCTACCTAACTGCCTGTACTCACTTTTTAGGACCTCTTCTCTAATTCTCCCTATTTCATTGGTACCTACATGTACCACGACCTCTGGCTCCTGTCCCTCCCACTTTAGGATATCTGGGACACGAGCAGCAACATCTCGGACCCTGGCACCAGGGAGGCAAACCACCATCCGGTTCTCCTTGCTGCGTCCGCAGAATCCCCTATCCGTCCTCTTAACTATGGAGTCTCCTACCACAATTGCCCTCCTCTTCCTTTCCCTCCCTTTCTGAGCTACAGGGGCCGACCTCGTGCCGGAGGCACAGCCACTGTCACTCCCCCCAACCTTGATGTCCCCCTCAACAGTGCTCAAAGAGGCGTACTTATTGCTGAGGGTTACATTCACAGGGCTCGTCTCTGGCACCTTACGTTCTTTTGTCCCTCTCCTAACAGTTACCCACCTTTCATCCTCCCGTGGCCCTGGCGTGACCACCTGGCTGTAACTCCTGTCTATGACTACCTCTGTTTCCCTAACCAGCCTGAGGTCATCGAGCTGCAGCTCTAGTTCCCTAACACGGTCCCTGACAATCTGCAACTCGACACACCTAGTGCAGATATGGACATCCGGGAGTCTGGAAGACTCCAGGACCTCCCACATCTGGCACTCCCGACAACACACAGCCTTAACACTCATCCCTTACCCCAATGAAGTAGTAATAAAGACTATCTTAGCTTTCTCTCCGCCTGCTTTCGCCGAAGCCTGATGAGCCAAAGCCTGGAAGTCCCACTCCTTCACTGGGCCACTCACTTGCTGGGCCGCTCGCTGTCCCTCTTATTTATTGGCCTTTTACCAATTAACCCCTACACACTCTCCTGTACGCTGGCTCGACCAATGGCCGCCTCCGACGCCGACTCCTCCCCGCAGACCCTGGTAAGAAACTTTTAAAAAAGTTTTCTTACCTGCCCCGGACTCTTTTCTTTTCTGTCCTTCTCCTCTCCTCTCCTCTCCTCTCCTCTCCCTACTGCTAAGCTCTGTCCCCAGTAAGAGTCTTTAAAAAGACCTTACCTTCCCGTCACACTCTCCTGTACGCTGGCTCGACCAATGGCCGCCTCCGACGCCGACTCCTCCCCGCAGACCCTGGTAAGAAACTTTTAAAAAAGTTTTCTTACCTGCCCCAGACTCTTTTCTTTTCTGTCCTTCTCCTCTCCTCTCCTCTCCTCTCCTCTCCCTCCTCTTTCCTACCATCTTTTCTCTGTCCCAGTGGAATGAACATCTGTTTCCAATTCACCTGCCTCATCCCATCATAATTAGCCCTTCCCCAATTGAACACATTCCCATTTTTTAATCTGCTTTTATCCTCATCCATAGCTATGCTAAAAAGCTCAAGGATAAGGAGCTGTGGTCACTCTCACCAAAATCCGAGAGGTCCACCATCTGAGGGTATGGGCTGAATGCAAACAAATGGGTTTGGCTCATTCAGCATGGACAAATTGGTCCAAAGGGCCAGTTTCCATTGCTGTCAAACACCATGAATCTGATTCAGTGTTTGAACCTGTGTGGCAGATGGACTGGGCAATTTATAATGTTGTTTGACCAGCTTGCTGTCCATTTAGATTTTGATTTCGACCATGTTACCAGAAAAAAAAATGAAGTGAGAAGAGAATATCATGAAGAAATGCAGAAATAGGCTCCATCGACTAATGCCACCATTTTACAAAATCATGGAAGAAGCAGGACACTTCTGGGACCTCATATGCCACATTTCCCTTGGTGTTACCAAAAATCCACCTGTCTCAATCTTGAACATCATCACTGACTGAATATCTGTAATAATGCTGCAGCTGGAGAACTTCCAAAGGTTTACCACGATGAAAAAAGCATCTGGAGTGAAGCAGCAGTTCCCTGTTTCTGCACCTCTATGTCCCTGTGACATTGAACACAAAGCTCCAGTGATCCTGTGTTCATCATTCTCAAATTAGAGAGGGTATTCCCTTTATCGAAGCCTGAATGCGCCTTAGATTGTCTGATTTCGGAAGCTAAGCAGGCTCAGGCCTGGCCAGTATTTGGAGGGGAGACCGCCTCGGGACACCAGGTTTCTGTGAGGGGAGCTGGACAAAGTGGCTACTCCCTGTCTGCCTTATGATAGACATGTTACATTCTAAATGTAGTACTACATGAAAATAATGGAACCTTTACCTTTAGACTCTCTTGTCTGGCTTCAGCTATCTACTTGTGGAATTCCACTTAAGAATCTTGTGTTTCAATCAACCTCCACTGCCAACCTACTTATATAACTGTTATAAACTTCATGTGTTTCAACTAATCCATCCTCCTCACACCTTTCCCAGCCAGGGATCTGATTTGCTTTGAATGCTTCAGCATTTGAAGTGTAATTTAACAAAGTCCTCTAAAATTACAATATTTGAAGTGTAATTTTAACAAGTCATCTAAAGTTGCAGCAAAATCACCTTTCATCCAGCAAAAGATTACCATTCACTCTTGCAGCTCTTGCATGTTATTCTGAGTTTCATGAACTAGCACATCAAAATCCCACCAGACATCAATGTTTATTGCTTTTGATTCTTCGTACTGAAAGAAATAACTGACTTTTTTTTCCTCCACTGGATAAACCGCCTGCCATCACCTTGCTCATTCCCCTGTGCAAGCTCTTTTAAGTCCTCAAGAGCTGACTTTCCCATCTAGCTTTGCAGAGTCAGTAAGCTTGGTTACGTTGTGGTCTATACCTTGTCACAGAAAGAATGAGCAAACTCCACACAGACAATGCCCAGAGTCAAAATCAAATCCAGCTTGCTGGAGCACTGTGGCAGCTGCTCTAATTACAACACTGCTGTGCTGCCTGCATCATTAATATATATTGAAGCAGTGGAAGAGTATTTCTTAATGCACTTCAATAATGATAGCTTTGCAAGTGGAAGTGGACCTTTTACTCATTTCTATTTTCTGTATTTTTCTATATCATTATGTTACACCAATTTCAACGTCTTTCATTTTAAATAATAATTCATGTTGCAACTTTTGAAACACCTTTTGAAAGCAAGATGTACAATGCCCACACATCTCCCCTTACCTATCCTTTTTTCTTTGTCAATATTTGTATTGGTTTCATCAAAGTAAATGTTGCCTACACACATGATAATGACATAAAGTATTAACAAATCACATAAAATAATAAAAATGGTGTTAAGACCTATGTTATATTGAAAAGAAAAAAGTTACATTTATGAAAGCCTATTAACTATATTAATTACAATTTTCTTTGTATATAAACTTTCCTGCCTTTGGCTAATCATGTAATAATTTGCTATGTGCCCTGTAATCACATCCTTCGTAACCAATAGCATTTTCACGGCACTCATCAGACCACCTACATATATTTTTTTCTTCTGGTGCCTTATTTACGGATGAATAATCTTGCATTATCCACCATCTTCCAATATGTTGAGATTGTTCCTGAATCTCGGGAGCAAAAAAAAACATCATAAAGTCACCTTTTTTTTTCCACAGCAATGATTTCCAGAGCCCCTAATTTCACTTACAAATATCTCCAGAACCAAGCTGGAGTTTTTTTTTTATTTTGGTTCTGAAGTGCTTTCATTTTATTAATGATTTTAGGTTCCTCACTGTCATTTGATCCCATGTTCCCAATTAATTAGTGCCTCTTCTACAATGCAGTCAGATATAAGGGACTGTTTACTCCTTTAGCTGCTTCTTAATTTGCCATTATAATTCTTCTTGCCTCTGTCTCCAAAGGGCTTGTGTTATTTCTGATACTCTCTTGCATTTTGGAGGTAATTGATACCTTTTTGTTTCTTGCTACTTTACAATACAATGAACAATACAATTTTGGGATCATGTTGTTGAGAGTTTATTGTCTTTCAAATAAGTAGAATACATAAATGTACTGAAATGTATCAATGACTTGTTGATAAAATTCCCCAAATTATCAAGATCACTGCTCGATAACTGTATTAACCTCTTCTCGTTTCTCTTGTTTTTATTTACCTGTAGACAGATCACTTATACTAATGGAAAATACATTTTTTGAGATATATTAAACTTTTCCTTAAATGCATGCTAATACTAATCTCCTAATAAGTTCATTTTTATAAATCATCCGATTGTACAAGTACAACTCGACAAAACAATGTCCTCCAGTCCTCTGTGCAAAAATAGACAGCCACATAACCAGAGCAAACACAGACGAGCGACACATATGCAGTTTTCAAATTCTGCAAATCTTCTTTATGTTAATTGTGCATTTGTACTCATGTATGCAGTTTTAATGAGCAAAAGTTGAGTTTCCAACTGAATTGTGTCCTCCTCAAAATAAGTGTTGAAATCCAGTTATATTGTGATCACTTTTCCCAGACAATTTCATTTTGTGAACTTACATTTGGCCATGTTTCTATTGCACAGGTTAGGTTCTAAAGTATCACATTGCCTGGTTATTTCCACAGTGCACTTTGTCAACATACGGTTTCAAAAAGCATTTTGTGAACTCATTCTCCAAAGTGCTTTTGTTGGTTTAATTTAACTAGTCAATACCTGCACAATTATTGTTTTGTCGTCACAACAAGCATTTCATGATTTTTTTTGTTAATAATCTTTCTAACTCTTATATAAACAATTCCCTTGTTCTTTACCTCTTGATATTTCTTGTCTCCAGTCTACTGATTTTAATCATGTTCTGGGGCAAGATTATTTCTACTTTTACTTCGTATCACTCTTCATTATAAGGTGTATCACACATTTTGCATTTTGTCTCTCCAGTCAACTTGGCCACTTTTCATGTGTTCACACATTATGTTGGTGCATTAAAAGAAGGGGCAAGAAATAGTCAGCTGGAGAAAAGGGAAAACAAAAAAACAAATTCAAATTAGTGTTCCATTGAGTAGATCCCATTCTCTATGTTGTTCAAACTCCATTACTCAAATCTTTCAGGGTGCAATTTTAATGTAATGATGCTCCACTAACCTACTTTAAATTGGAGTATGCTGCATATTGACTTAATGCAACTGGAAACGATTCATCTTCATTTATTCATGACTTTGAAAATCTCCATCAAATGTCTTCAACATTCTCTACTCAAATTAAGACATCCTCATTTGTACTATTCTTTGCATGACTGAAATACCTCTTCACTGACATCACTCCAATACATCTCCGCTGTGCCTGGAGAGCCTTTCTAAAGCTCTGCAACCAAAACCTTCCAGAAATTAGCTTCTGACTTTTCTATTCTTTGCCTCTATTACTGCATCATTTCTGAACTGCCTGCTTGTCTTGCATCCAGATCTTTACGCTTCAACTTTACCACTCTTGATTATATTTTATCTTCACACTCTTGCGACTAAAAAGGTGCCACTTGTGTTTGCTTTGTGGAAATGTACTTGAGTCTGTTTCACTGATCAATCGCCCACAAATGGCTTTCACTGTTTTTTTTATTATTTAATATATTTCCAAGCTTTTTTTTATCTGTAAATTTTGTTACTACTGGTCACGCAATGTGATAATTAATGGTTGAGCATGACTCGATGTTTTAGGTTTCTTAGTTAATTTCATGAGCACACTGGCATTATCCTGCTGGTGTAATGATAATTAATTTATTAAAAATGTGTTAAATTGCATTGGAGAGCGCGTCGAAAGAACCAAAGACTTGTTGATCCAAACCAAGGCTTTTATTAACTAGAAGACTGGAGCATATCACAAGTAGGTCGACCAGTCCAGAATGACCTGGTCTGGCTAGGAGCAATCCTTTAAGACCTGCCAGTAGGTGTGGCTACACTCTCAGCCAATCACAGTCATCCTACACAACCATCTGTACATATACACATTGGTGATAGAATCTGTACTATCACAGGCATATTGTTAAATGCCTTTGAAAGTGCATTTGGAAAATAATTGCAGTGCACTCAACTGTTCTTTCCATTATTTCATCAAAACACTCAATCTTTTTAATGAAAACAATTTCCCTTTCCTTGTTCACTCTTTCGAGTATTTGAAAGTTTGGGTTGCTATGTCTGACTGATTCAGCCATGACATTTCAACTCATTGCAACTTGTGTTGAGGTAGATCTTTCTCTCCCGAGGGCAGCACAGCGAGCGTAGCAATTACAGCACCATCGATCTGGAGCGGAGCTTAAACCCTGCACTGTCTGGAGCGGAGTTCGAACCCTATACAGTCTGTCAGGTGTTTGTACGTTCTTCCCCCGAGTCTGCGTGGGCTTCCTCCAGATGCTCCAGTTTTCTCGCACTATTCCAAATGGACAGGGGTTGTGGGTCAACTGGGTGTAATTGGGCTGCACGGGCTCATGGACTGAAAGGGCCTGTTACTGTGCTAAACGTCTAATTTTAAATTTACAATTATTTGAGGCACTTTCCTTAAACCTTTAGGGATAACCATCTTGCCAATAGGGGAAAAAAATACTTTCTGTGGACATTGTTCTTGAAATTTGCACCATCACTGAGCAGACTTTATCCAATTAAATTCATCCTGAGTGACCTCAAGAAAGAGTCCTGGATAAACCAAGGCAGGGGACCAGACAAAATTCTTTCTGTTATATCTCAGTTCTCCAGGATTAACCAGCCTGTTTCAGCCTCAGAATGATAGCATTTACCCATGGCAAATCTAATCCAGCGAATTATTGCTCCATCAGTGATGGTGTGAAGACTGAAGCCAGCAAAAATGCAAAAGGCCTTTGCTGCACCCAAGAAGCCAGCATTCTCTCTTGGAAAAATTCTCAGTGAAACTCGTATTCAAGTTAGATTCAGAGTCAGATTTTTTTTTTGTCAGAATACATACATGATATCACATCTCTGACGGCAGTGTTCTCTGTAGATGTACTCAATATTGGGGAGGGTTTTGCCTGTAATGCCCTGGGCTGTGTCCACTACCTTTTTGGAGGCCTTTACACTTGGGGGTACTGGTGTTCCCACACCAAACTGTGATGCAGCTGGTCAGCGCACTTTCCACCACATCTCTGCAGAAATTTGCCAGAGTTTTCGATGTCATGCCCACTGTCCACAAACTCCTGAGGAAGTAGAGGCCCTGATGTTCTTGCTTCAAAATCCTATTGGTGTCTTGGGTCCGGGAAAGACCGTCTGATTTAGTGATTCCCAAGAACTTTAATTTGCTCACCCTCTCCACCTCTGATCTGACAATGATCTCTGGACTGTATAGCTCTGGCTTTCCTTTCCTGGAGTCAACAATCATCTCCTTAGTTTTGACAGCATTGAGCGCAAGGTTGTTGTTGGTGCATCATTCAGCCAAGTTTTCAATCTCCATCCTGTATACTGACTCATCCCCTTCCTTTATTCACCCCACTACTGCGGTATTGTCAGCATCTTTGTAGATTGTACCGAGCTACACAGTTGTAGGTGTAAAGTGAGTAGGGCAGGGTCTAGTACTGATGGAGATTGTAGATGGGAAGTTCTTACCAATCTTCACTGATTGTGGTATGGAGGTGAGGAAATCCATGATCCAATAACGCAGAGGGGTGTTAACTCCCAGGTCTTTGTGTTTGCTGATCAGTTTTGAGGGGATGATGGTGTTAAATTCCGAACTGTATTGATAAAGAGCATCTTGATTTATGCATCTTTGGTGTCCAAGTGTTCTAAGGCTTTGAGTAGAGCTAATGAGATGACATCCATCATTGACCTGTTATTACAGTAGAAGAACTGGCATGTATCCAGGAGCTGATATGCTTATATCCAGTTTTTATACTGTATTTTTAAAACAGAGCAAACATGCTTTTGACCATATTTGTTGAACTAAGTGGTATCATTAAATTTGGGCTAGAAACTAACTTCCTCTCAGTTACAAGGGCACAAAACAATGAACTAAATGTGTCTGAACAAAAACGCAAAAACAGCAGATGCTGGGGTCTTGAGAAAACAAAGAGAAGCTGGAGGTCAGCAGTGAGGCAGCATCCAAGTTTAGCGATGGATTTCTATCCATATTTACTTTTTGTTTTTGACAGATCATCTAATAGATCAGTTTAAACCTATTGTATCTCACAGGAGATGGTATTCTGATAATAAAGTGTTTGAAATTATGCACTTAATAAGATTACTTAAAAATTCATTTTATTAATAGGTCAGGTACTTTTTTGCTCCAGTAATAACTGACTGAATTTCACAAGTTAACCATCTTTTAGTTAACCACATTTAATATCTTGCCAGTATATATTTGAAGTCAAATATTCTAATTAACTCCAGAAAACACTACAGCTCAGAAACAAGCCCTTCAGGTCTTCTACTCTGTGCTGAACTATTTTTCTGCCTGATCCCTCTGACCTGCACCCAGATGAATCAATCAATGTAAATAAATATTTTTGTCAAATTTCAGAACTCCTTGTCTATTTTTGCACTTTGGACAATAGCACAACTGGAGCATATCAGTGATTTTCAGAAAAAAAAACATATGCCAACGTTCTTGCTTTTATAGTCTGTGTATCTTTTCAGGAAAGTAATCGTGACAGGAGCACAAAAGAATGGAAAGTATGGTTCTGATTTTTGTGTTCGCACATGATGTGGCCAATACAGTCTGTGCTGATATGCCAACCATTTGACGTTGTAGATAAGTTACCTAGCTTCAGCAGGTGAACAGAGCAATTCTCAAACTGCAGACATTAAATTGAGTTTGAAAGCAAAGGTTATATTGAATGTACGTTGGTTCAAAAACCAATTAACATTTCATGTCTGATGCTATCCATGTTGTACAGTAACCTTAGATACTGAATGCAAATGGACAATTCAAGATAAATGATCACTATTCACCACAGAGCCTGAAACTGAGAGTATGATTCGGAGAGCTTCAGGGAATTTATGGAACCAACTTGCATCTTTGTCAAGTGCACACCTTCCGGACCAACCATGATCTACACCTGGCCTAACAGCAGTCTATGATGTGTGAAAGTACTCTTTGTTGGAATGCAGAGCTCTGATAAACAGGGATGTTTATCCTGGTTCCTCTTGAATGCCAAAGACAGCTGGTGTTTTCCTCACCCAACAGGCCCTCCATAGCCTCTTTTCCTGCTTCCTCTGCCACAATTCCTTTCTTCTGCTCACCTACCTCTGCCTTCCAAGCATAGCTGAGGTCTGCTTAAAAATATATATTATTTAAATAAATCCAATGGTGAGTATTAGGCCCATCTCTAATCTATTTATTTTTCATGAAACTGTTCAATGCCAAATTCATCTAATTTTTGGGCTCACTGAAACAAGCTGAGAACTTTTGATGTAACACTCTACTGAAACAACATTCCAAGACACACTGAGGGATTGTTATATTGTTTGAAAAGCTTAGCTCTTGAATGCGGCATTAAATCAGGCTCCCTTTTCCTCTCTAAATGAAATGATCCCATGACAAAGATGAGACAGGACCAGTGGAATGTTGTGATTTCCTGACCAAGGCTTATCACTTCACTATTAAAATACTATGACACACCTTTTCTCTTGCATACAAAGTCTGTGAAACTCGAAGTGTAAAGAAAACAGTGGAGATTAATTCAAAAGAGCCTTGATTTTGACCCATATTTATCTGGATATTGCATTATGAGAATACCAGTATTTCTGTTTTCCAAATTTGGTAGTTTTGCTGACATGATTGTTAACTTCATAGTTCATGGAGACCAGTGACAGACTGGAATTTTCTGAGTCTTCCCAGCATTTATCCAGTCCAATCTGGTCTCCGATTCCATATTGGAATATGTCTTGATGCAGGATCTGTGAAGCCAGGTGAATTGTAAGGTTTCAGGAAAGGAAGGTAAAAAAGGTGAATGTTTTTATTTTTGTTGATTCAGTTTTTTTCTTGATTTTGAAAAATTTTTTTGCATTTTAGAAATGTTCAGAAACCATTAAAACCACGGTAGCTTTGACGAGCTGTCATTAGCATTCAGTGGTGTCTCACAGGTAGGGCAACCCTCCAGCCTGCCCACTTGTGCCCTCAGGACTGGCCACTGGACTATAAGAGCATGTAAGACAGGGCTTTAAGTTGAGGCCCTCAGGAAAAAAAAGTCCCAAACTAACCAAACAAAACATGATAGAAACAGAAAGCTGATTATCATGAACCCATAAACAGTTGTACCGATCAACACACTAGATGCTTGAAATGATTTTCAATGAGATTATCTCCATTGGGTTTGTTTTCATGCCAGCGTGACATTTAAATTATTTATTATTATTTTTGGATGGTGCAAAACTAAATGCTATGCTGAATAAAGCAAAATATACTAATGATCTACAGAAAATTCATATTTATCTGGCACACTCTCATATGGAGCAAAGCAAAAATGACTGATGCTCCAGTTTCTGATTTTTGAATAATGATCACATCCAAAAGAGCACCTGTGATTGTTAAATTGCCCTTGAATCATCTTTATTCAGATTGTAAAGAATTATAACTAAACAGAGTAGCGGAAGGTTGCGACTTTACACTTGAGCGTTAGACAACACAAGGAAGAAAACACAAAGGACAAATTACAATTCGACCTGAAATGGTCGACATCTTTTAGCTGCAGGTGATAATGAGGTGTGTGAGAAAGAAGAGATCAAAATGATGATCTTTACCATTGCAGATTTATTCAGAACAATATTTAAAATGTGATCTGATGATACTTACTTTTTTTGTTTTTAATTTCACGCTAACTGATTTATATTCAATTAAAAGATCATGCTTCAACATGCATTAACGTTGCATGCAAAATATGTTGTTACATTGGATATGTTTTAAAATCTCAGCATTTCAGCGAAGGTTAGACAAGTAAAATGAATAGTATCAAAGAGAATTTTGTGCATTGGGTGAAATAAGGAAAGACAAATGTATTTGTGGGAGTTTCAAGGGTGACTTTCCTGGTTTTCTACTGAAATATATGATTGAGGGGTTTGACATAATCAGCCATATTTCACATTGCAGTCAAAATGATCATATTCAAATATCTCTTGTCAAGTTGAAGCATTAACTTGGGTTCAAATAAATCTTTTCATTCTGCATTTGATTATCAAAGTCACCATCTTAGAGTTTGACAAAAGAAATTGCTATTTCAGAAAGTATAGTCGGCCTTCCCAAAGCGTTTGATATTGTGAGCAGGAAAGGTTTGTGGCAAATCATGGAATCACTGGGATTCCCCCCCAAAGCTCCTCAGCCTGGTCAACCAGCTACATGAGGATCAGGGTGGCCAAGTCAGACCCAACAACGACCTCTCAGAGCCCTTCTCAATAGGCAACGGTGTAAAGTAAGGCTGCGTCTACGCGCTGATTCTCTTCACCATCATCTTCAACACGACGCTCCAAAGGGCCACAGAAGACCTTGACGATGAGGACGATGTCAACATCCAATACCACACTGATGGCAGCCTGTTCAACCTGAGGCGACTACAGTCCCACACCAAGACATTGGAGCAACTCATTCGAGAGCTAGTCTTTGTCGACTTGGTTGCCCATGCAGACAGCCTTGCGGCCTCTAACATCCTGCCTTGCGAAGGATGCCAATACTTTGGACTGGAAGTTGGCTTGGAGATGACCGAAGTTCTCCATCAGCCTGCACCTCTGGAAGAGAACCACCGTCCCCGCATTACCATTGGTGAGACTGAGCTGAAGACAGTCCACCAGTTCAGTTACCTGGGGTACACCATCTCATCATATGCCAAGATGGATAAGGAGGTTGACCACAGACTGGCAAAGGCAAAGAGCGCATTCAGCAGGCCTTGTTGTTCTGAAAAAGCAGGCATCTGAAGAAAGCCACAAAGATCAGTGTGTAAAGAGCTGTTGTACTGACCACCCTCCTGCATGGCTCTGAGTCGTGAGTCACCTACTATCACCCTACAACTCCTTGAGCGCTACCTCCAGCGCTGCCTCTGCATCATCCTCAACATCCACTAGAGTGACGTCATCACCAACATTGAAGTCCTCGAACAGGCGGAGGTTACCACCATCAAGACCATGCTGTTGAAGATGCAGCTACGCTGGGCAGGGCATTTCTCTCGGACAGAGGATCATCACCACCCCAAGATTGTGTTGTATGGTAATCTGTCCACTGGCCACCGTGACAGAGGGGCTTCGAATAAATCTCCAAAGAACTCTTTGATGCCTGTCTCATTGACCATTTCCAGTGGTCTGCTCTACCCTTTGATCAGGTGGCCTGGTGACACACCATTCACCAGTCTGACTCCTCCTTCAAGAACGCATGCAGGGCTGACCTTGAGGACATATGGGGATGGAGGAAGAACCGTGATACAGCAGCACCAAACCCAGAACAAAATTTCCCTCGCAGCAACTGTAGCCAGGCATGTCTGTCCTGCGTTTGCCTTGTCAGCCAACAGCGAGCCTGCAGCAGACAGCCCTTCCTAAATCTTTGTTCACTAAGCCAAGCCATGATGATCACTGGAACCTCCTTGGCCTTTTCATTCATTTATTTTGTTCATCCAAAAATTGGATTGATACATGCTCTTCAGAATTATTTACATTTGAAATTACTGTTATGGAAAGCGATGAGAAAATCAAAAACAAAAAAAATAAATAGGAATCTGTTCTATCCTCAACAGAAGATTTGCAACAGAAAAACAACCAACTGAAAAACCTCACAAAGATTAGCGTATACAGAGCCGTTGTCGTACCCACACTCCTGTTCGGCTCCGAATCATGGGTCCTCTACCGGCATCACCTACGGCTCCTAGAAAGCTTCCACCAGTGTTGTCTCCGCTCCATCCTCAAAATTAATTGGAGCGACTTCATCCCTAACATCGAAGTACTCGAGATGGCAGAGGCCGACAGCATCGAGTCCACGCTGCTGAAGATCCAGCTGCGCTGGGTGGGTCACGTCTCCAGAATGGAGGACCATCGCCTTCCCAAGATCGTGTTCTATGGCGAGCTCTCCACTGGCCACCGTGACAGAGGTGCACCAAAGAAAAGGTACAAGGACTGCCTAAAGAAATCTCTTGGTGCCTGCCCCATTGACCACCGCCAGTGGGCTGATCTCGCGTCAAACCGTGCATCTTGGCGCCTCACAGTTCGGCGGGCAGCAACCTCCTTTGAAGAAGACCGCAGAGCCCACCTCACTGACAAAAGACAAAGTAGGAAAAACCCAACACCCAACCCCAACCCACCAATTTTCCCCTGCAACCGCTGCAACCGTGGCTGCCTGTCCCGCATCCGACTTGTCAGCCACATACGAGCCTGCAGCTGACGTGGACTTTTACCCCCCTCCTTAAATCTTCGTCCGCAAAGCCAAGCCAAAGACAAAAAAGAATATATTTTTATTGATATGGAAAAGAGAAATGTTGCATGTTACACATTAACCACACAACTTTATACAATTCAGAATATGAATCATTGGTAGTTTATACACTGTCTTGTATCAAATCCTGCTCAGATAAAATGGAAATTCCCTGAGGAAAACTTCACCTCATATTCTAATATTACAACATGTGGTAAATTATCTAATTAGAGTAATTTCTTCAATATATCAAGAGAAAAATAAGTTATCCGAAAAATCTGGTTTACCGAAAAACGTCCAGTCTCAAGCATTTCAAATAATCTGGAACGTACTGTACTAGGTGACTTATTCATGTAATTATTGTTAATTAACATTCTGCTTCCTGGCAATAAGTGAGGAATGTACAAGACTTTAGTGAGACCACACCGGGAATATGACATTTGGTTTTGGTCTCCAAAATAAGGATGTTATATATGTATTAGAAACAAATCAAATGAAGTTCACCAAAGTTTATTCCTGGGATGAAAGAGTTGTTTTATGAGGTAAGTTGGAATAACAAGAGGTGGTATTGTAAAATATGATCCTGAGGAGGATTGGTGAGGTAAACAATGAGAAGATTATTCCCTTTGTTGATGCAACCTAGTTCAAGGGAATATACAGTAAGATAGCAAAATCTGCTAATGTCCCAAAAGTGCAGGATTATTCAAGTTTTACTGCAGTGATTTGAAAAATCCGTTCAGAACTATATCTAAATAGCATTTACCTTCATTATAAGAAATCATCTGCAATAATATACTTAAATAATGCAGGAAATGCATTTACACGATTCAAGTTAATGGGGGCGCTAAAATCCTAGCACACATGAATATGAAATTGGCAGCTTTTTTTTTAACCAAGTGTCTCTTAGCTACTTTAATAATATGTTCACATCATTTACTTTCTCCTTTTCAAACACTTCACATTGTTTTCTTAATCAATTTCCACTTCCAAGGACAGGAATGAAGATATGATGGAAGGTTTTTCAATTTTGCAATGAGTTGAAGAAAATCAACAGTTCTTTGGCAATAAATGTAGCAATGAAGTTGGGTGTTCTTGCACAATATTCTTCAAACCATATTATAAACATTCAAGATTCATAGCAATAAACTAGTGTAATGTTACATGAAATTCCCTTTTGCCTGCTGCAAGGCAGACAGATTTTCCACTGGCAGTAATTGCCAAAGCACCTCTTACAGGCTTACAGTCAGACCTACAGTCAGAGAGAGAGAGGCAAAAGAGTGACCCCCAGAGTCACTGAGTGTCCGTAGATTCACCTCCAGCTCTTCTGCAGCCACACAGAGTCCAGTCCAAACCATCGGTGACCCGTGCTCCAGATCCGAACCTCCGACACCCTTTACCACCCTTGGCACCTCCTTACATCCCGGTTCCGATACTCCAGCCAGTTTGAGCCAGTCTCCAGCAGCCCACCACGAGTCTCCTGACAGCAGCCCACTGCCTCCACAGGTTCTGCACCTCGAGTCGCCAGCAGCCCGCCACATGCACTGGACCCCTCACTGGACGGCCACTCTGGTCACCCTCCCCGCAGGTTATCATTTTATGTACACAAAATATTTGTCGACTGATTCATTCTGACTGATGTAAGACCAGGTTTAAATTCTGATTGTTCCTTATCTGCAACTTTGTGATTTGTATCAAAGTGGATTACTACAATGTGCATTCACATTTTATTGGGTCACAGGTTCTACTTAAGTAATAGTGAAGTCAGTTCTCAATTCAAATCACAGACAATATAATATTTATAGAAGTGGTAGAGAAATGTTCTGTTTGAGATTCAACTTCAAACAACATTAATATTTTGTGTAGGTGTAGCCTGCAGCTAGTTTCTTGATAATCCATATCAATACTGTAGCTCAATAAAGTACACAACCCAAATCTCTTAGCTCAGGTGAAATGACAGCACAAATAAAAGTCTTCCACATTATACAAATGCAAAACATTGTTGACTCTTGGGGATGCTGTTTAACATAATGGAAGTCATTTCTAAGCTGTGCTGTAGTTTTGTCTTAGAAATGAATATACTCAGTTTTCTCTTGCCTTTTGTCCTTTAACATGTGGATTAATGTTGGGCATATATTCCAGATCATGAAAAAATGTGCAGGAAAGCCTTGTTGTGAATTATTGAGACATTGATATTCTATTCATAGCTTTGGTCTCCAGCAAAGTTCTTTATATCGTATTGGCATGTGAGGGCTGGGGTTCGTGAGAACAGACGTCGTTTATTTGTTTTTATAAGACACAACTCCAAGCTCATTTTGTACTGGTTTTCATTCCAATGCATTTTCTGTGATTATTCATGCCAGTTGCATGCTTCAGTATGACAAAAACAAATTTAAGTGGACTAAGATGTGTAGGGAATATTTTTAAAAGCAATTAAAAATTAACTCTTCAAATAGCTCTCATGAGATTGAAATTAAGGGGCGAGCATTTCTACTTACTATAATTCTTTGGATATTCGTTCTACATCGGATACAAATGAATTGTAATTTTTCTTGGGGATGGATACCTTCGTTGAGCTGAAGAATACATACTGAATTTGTCACAAGTATAAAGCATGATGGGTAGAGCACAAATATATTTTGTTGACATTGGATAATCAAATGAGAATGCTCAAGGATGAGCTTACATTGCAGACAGTGGAGAGAGCTTGATTCCAAAGAATGGAGGGTCATTGAAGTAGAGAAATAATCTCATGAATCAATGGGATTACCAGGGGAATTAATTCTGCAGGGGATTGATTCAGATTTTCAGGATCAGATTTATTTTCTGACCACATACATGTCATCACATACAACCCTGAGATTTTTTTTCTGCGGGCCAGACAGAATTGCTACTTTTTGTTAGTGCGTATACATGTAAACAAATTAAGAATTGTAAACTTACAAAAAATGTAAATGTGCAATATTGAGAGAATTTAAAAAAAAAGAGAATAAAGTGCACAAATAAGCCCCTGATTGACTTTGTTGTTGAGGAGTTTGATGGTGGAGGGGTAGCAGTTGTTCCTGAACCTAGTCGTACGTGTCTTGTGGCACCTACTTTCCTATTAGCAGTAATGAGAACAGGGTGTGTGCTGGTTGGTGTGGATCCGTGATGATTGCTGGTGCTCTCTGACAGCAGTGTTCCCTGTTGATGTCCTCAATGAAAGGGAGAATTTTGCCTGTAAATGTCCTGGGCTGTTTCCATGACCTTTTGAAGAGCTTTGTGCTCAAGGGTATTTTCTCATGGCCTGTGTGCTGTTTGCTGACGACTCCTTTTTCATTGGGTTTGGCACTTGCGTTACAGAAGCAAAGGTTAGGAATAAGACAAAAGTGTGGCAACAATTTTTCTCTTAGATTGGGAATATTTGGAATCCTCTACAGTGGAAAATTGTTTAGCTAAAATAATCTCAAACTCCTTTTCGTCACCCTAAGCTTCTTCAATCTAAATCACTGAACAGGAAACATGGCGCATAAATAGAGCTTTACTGAAGCTGACTGATTGTAGAAAGCAAGTTGTTTATCGTCACTGCCGGATGAGCACAGTGTGATGTAGATCCATGCCTGATGCCTACTGGTAATTATGTGTGATTGTTGGAGCAGCTCAGTCAAACCAAGAATTGTACTGCTTGTGCAGATCTGTTATCTTTACAGTACATCAGTATTTTATGGAAATACCGTCCCATTTAAAATATATCTAATTTCTTTGCTGATACTTTTAAATCATCTTTTTAGTTCTACCATATGTACATTTTAAAAACATTTCTTCATTTGGTTTGGTTTTGGCTTTTACTTCAAAGCATAGCCTGACACATATTTGAACTGCAAGGGAGTCTAGAGGAATGGGGAGAGAGTGGTGTAGTGTTGAAGCCTCGATTGTATCACCCATAATCCTATTGAATGGGGAAGTTGGGTGATGACCATCACCCTACTCCTCCTCCTGTTTCTACCCTTCGTGTGTGTGCAACAATATTGTATTTCCCACTTAATGTCACAATTGTACACATTTACTCCAGCTATTTCTGAATGACAAACTACGAAGAAAATATTTTTTTTTCCTCTGAGATTCTTTTTATTAATTTTAAATTGATTCTTTATATGTTGCCACATATTCTTGATAATGGTAATTGAAGACGACTAGTTCCATGATTAAAAATGATGGCTCGGTTAGTGTCGTTGTCAGTGCAAGACTGTTACAACACCAGCAACCCGGGTAAGAATATGCGCTCTCTGTAAGGAGTTTGTACATTTTCCCGGTGTCTGCGTGGGTTTCCTCTGGCTACTCTGATTTCTTTACACCGTTGAAAATGTATTGGGGTTGGAGGTTGATTGGGTGTAATTGGACTCATGGGCTGGATGGGATGTTACCATGCTGTGTGTCTAAATTTTTTAAAAAATCGAACATTAAGTTTTCCACCCATATAACTTGAATGGGGCTGTTTCAAATCTACTGAAAAGTCTTTGGCCATTTCAAGCTGAACGAACTTTTGAATAGAAACAAATTTAGCTTAAGTGTTCTTGTGCACACATGGTAGAATTATTCTTGTCTCAATATTATTAATTGTCAGAGGTTATTTGTCTACTGCTTAATGCTCACGGTGCTGCTAACAAACCAAATTTTAGTTAATTAAACAACCTTTCAATATTTTAGAATAAAACAAAAAGAATGTTTTTTTCATGGTGCTGACAGAGTAGTCACCCCATTAGCTTTTAGACTCTTTGATCAAGAGGAAGCATATTGGGAGCGGCAAATGCAATAGGCTAGTTTGGAGGAGGTGCATCTGAATTACTGTCTCACCTGGACAGGCTTTTAGGTTTCTGCATGGACGGGCTTAAAGAGATGAGTGTTACACTTCCTATGTTTGCAAGGAAAAGTGCCCGGGGAAGGAGAGAGATGAGCGAACTGGGGGAAATCAGAAGGGGCTGGAAGAGGAACACAGGACTGGAGATGGGAATATGCTATAGATGGTAGAAATGTTGAAGGATGATTTGCTGGATATGCAACCTGGTCCACTGTCATGGTTTCCTTCTCCACAGCAGGGGGTGAAGGGTGTTCTCCTGCTCTGGTACCCTGGGCTGATCTGCTGCTTCTGTAGGGACTGCCAACCTGGGCACAGGAACTCTGAAAACATGAATGTGAAAACCACTGCCGGCCCTGTTCTACTGACAATTTAATACCTCATCTGTCTGTGAAAGCTGAAATCAACAGTTTTCCAGCAGTAATGCAGCGTTCTTGACCTGAAAAGTTGAATCAGTTTCCTTCCTTCCTTCCAGATGCTGTTTGATTTGTTGAATGCATCTAGTCACATATCAAAGTGTGTACAATTTTAACAAAACCATAGGGACAAAGGAATCTGCAGATGCTGTGTTAATACACAAAAATGCTGGATAAACTCAGCCCTTTGTCAAAGTTTACCTCGATGGAGGGCTCAGCCCCAAATATTGGTCTTTGCCTCTGTGAACGCTCGGTGACCTGCTGGTTTTCTCCAGCAACTTCATGTACAAAGTAACCATTGCATTCATCTTCCCTGCTCATGATGTTGAGCGATTTTAACTGAATACCTTCGCAATGTTCTCCAGGGATGAGGTGGATACCAGAAAAATAACTCATCTTTATAAATTGTTCCTGTCAATGTTGAGACTAATTGCTAATTCCAGATCTTTCCAGCAAAGCTTCTTTAATATATCCTCTTTCATAGTTTCGAGGTGGAAACAATTAGAATGAAACTGTTCGTGCACAAATCCTAAAGAAACTGCAAATGAATTTTCAGTTTATATTTTCCTCAGTCTTCGAAACTCCCAAGATGGAAAATGAAGCAAGTCAATAATTTGATGGAAAACGACAATGAAAAATCAGACAGAAATCCTCGCATCTCTCACTAAGTACCTGTCTAGTATTTAAAGATCATGTTCCAGAATTCATTTGTAGAAGCAAATTGACTCACAATGCACTGTAATAAAAAAAACAGGAGATGGTTTGAATGCAGAAGTGACAGTAATGCATGGAGGAGGAATAACAAACAACATGAAAGACATTTAGGGGAAAGTAGGTTTGAATGGAAAACTGGAAAGTTAAACAGAATCCAATTACCAAAGGGAAAAAGAGAAGGTCAAGATTAAAACAGTGTCATATTACGTGAAATTGCTTTTGCTCGCTGTAAGGCAGACAGATTCACTATCGGCAGAAATTGCCTGAAGCGCCTTTTACAGTCAGAGAAAGAGAAGCAAAGGAGGGTGCCTCCCCCCCAACCCCGAGTCACCAAGCGCTTCAGGAGCCTCCACAACCACACAGAGTCCAGTCCAAGCCAGTTGCAACCTGAGCTCCAGGTCTGAAACTCCAACACTGTCTGAAACCCCTCAGCACCTTCGGCACCCCCTCGCATCCCGTTTCCGATACCTGGTACCCCTTCAGCCAGTTTTGAGCTAGTCTCCAGTGGTCCTCAACCCGGCGCGAGTCTCCCGACAGCAGCCTCTGTGAGTTCCACACCACGAGTGGCCAGGAGCCCAGCATATGCATGGGTCTTTCAACTGCAAAGTCTCCTCACTGGTCTGCTGCTGTAGTCTGTCATCTCCTCCTCAGATGGGGGATAGTCTCCCCGTTTTCTGGTGCCCTGCGCTAGTCCTCTGCTCTCCTGGAGTCTGCAACCCCTCATGGCTACTGGTGCTGATCCACCATCTAGGACACAGACCCAGCGGTCGGCTCCTAAAACGGGCCGTTCGAAGCCTGTGCGGAGCTGACGGCAGTTGACTGGGTGGTGGGAGCCAGCGGGAGTGCCGAAGCTCCGCTCCTCGCTCCCTGCAGGTCCGCACCAGCAGCAGCACTGCCGTTACAGCGGCTCTGGACCAAAGACCGAAGGAAAGAGAAGACTCTGCAGCAAAGTGAGCTGTCAAACACGGAGTGGCAGGTTGGCTTTAGTGATGTGCGTTCCTCTTTTCCCTTGGGGAAGGTGGGAGGAGTCAAGTGTCTCAAAAACTTCCCAATGTTGATTTTTTTAGTCGACACAATTATGTCAATGGCACTAAATGTTTGCAGCAATTTAATGTGATCAATTTACTTTGAAAGTATTCCTCATTTTTCAGGCTGACAAACAAAATATAGGGATAATGTCTCATCTACATTACTCTGCACATCATTTCATCTATATATAAAACTTATGGTGATATGTTTCCTCCATTGTATATAGATATTGTTGGATACTGTATATATGGAGCTCCTCCCCCGTGGTCCTGGGCCATAAAGGTCAAGCCTTTAGCAAATCATCCTTCAACATTTCTGCCATCTATAACATATTCCCATCTCCCTTCCCTCCATTCCTCTATCTGAATCCAGGCTAGCAGGGTTCTTCTGTGTATTAAAGCCTATTGTTCCCTCAGTCTAGTCTCTGTGGTTACTGGTAGTGCCCTGTCATCTCTTAATCAAACCTAAATTTGACACATCTGATTCGTATCGTAAGTGAATAGTTCTCATTTTGGCTTTGTGTTGGCTCATTTAATTGTGATGGGTTGGTAATTTCTCTCGCTAGAAGAACCTTTTCCTATATTATTTCAGTTCTGAAAGCTGTTCCCTTTTCGGAAACAAAGTCACAGGTGGAAGAGCTGCTGCCTCACTGGTCCAATGAGCCAGGTTCAATACTGGTGCTGCCTGCATGGATTTCCCCTGGGCAATCTGGAGTCCTCCCACCATGAGCAGGGACTGTGGAAAAACTAGATGTCAGGTGATTTCTCCACAAGCCAGCATGGATTGGTTTGACTGAAATATGAAATGCTTTGTGATTAAATTCATATTTTTAAAATGTAACATTGGAACCAAAACAGTATTTAAAAAAAAAAAATTCCTTACCATTTCTATATCTGCGTGCACAGTAGTATCATGAGGAAACCTTGATTGTAACCCGAATTAGGGTCTGTGCCCCAGTACTGTTCCATCATTGAACAAATGCTGAATTCACACAGCATAGAGCATTCCACATTATTAGTGAAAGGCTTTCAGAATGAAGTCCTTGGAGACTTTGTAGTACAGGCCCCAAGATTTCTTTTCAAACTTCGATTGCTTTGTTAGGTCTATCTTTGCAATTCCCATCTGACAGTGTTTGGATCTGGAATCCAATACCTATTTTGAGCAAAAGAAAAACAAGTTTCTAGGGCCTGTGGGCAGTAAAATTTTGCTTCCCTTTCAACACCAGAAGAGGCTCTTCTTAGTGCATTTTCTTTCTTTCCAATTTGCCTGTTGGCCTGTGCCCCTCCCCCTGGCCCTTCTGCACTCATTCCCCCCCCTCCCCCCACCTTTTTAATCAGGTGCTTTTTTGTTCTTGATGAAGGGCTTCGGCCCAAAATGTGGTTTGTATATCTTTGCTTCCTATAGATGCAGTATGATCTGCTGAGTTTGTCCAGCACTTCTGTGTGTACAACTACAATCACAGATTTTTTGCAAAATTTCTTGTTTAACCCCTGAGTGAGCTTGTTGGACACACCAAGGGATAGAAAATAGAATCAGAAGCAGGCTACTTGCCCCTCAATCCACCCTCCTATTCAATATATTTTATTGGATCAGGCAACGGATACTTTGGTGGAACCTCCTGAATATGTCTGCTGTTCACTAATAGTCGATGCAACAGAGCATCTTAATTGTCAGGGTCGCATGTCATTGCACCCAAAAGTGCTGAACACCCATTGAAATGGAGCGCACATAGAGCAAATAGGCTCTCGAGAGAAAATAGCTGAAGTAAAATGTGTTTTAAATTTATAATGGAACTGTTTTCTGCTGCTCTGAAATGGGCAGCCAGCTTTTTATGGGAGAACAATCTCGTTTAAATTGAATGTTCAAATAATATTGAAACTGGAGGGAATGGCACACTGGCTCACGCCGTAGGTTCTATTGGTGAATTACCCAGTCTGTGCAATGCTGACATTGTCTCAAGTGTGTATTGGTGGTCTGTTGAGCAAAATAATGAGCTCTTGCCTCCTCGAAAGAATATATCAGTTATGGGAACATCTAGCCTCAGACTCATGCGATCTCAGCAGAAGATTTGCTTAATATTTTATTCGCTGCACGTTAATTGGGTTGAGAAATGTCAGCCACATTATTGTCAAAATCAAAATAAAGATTCTGCTGGCTGTGAGCAATGGCTATGGGATTACACCTCACTGCTCAATGAAATTAGTTGTCTCTTATTATAAAGCTTCTAATCTCTGCCTACTCTCTTTCTTATTCCCTCTAATCACATAATAATAACATAAGTTTCAGCTTGCAATACAAGATAAAGATCGTAAACTTCTCTGTAAAAGACTTAGTTCTTTTTAGGCTGAGCACGTGCATTGGAAATGCTTAGAAGCCAGCATGTCATTTGAATTAAAAAAAAACTTGAAATCAAAGTTAACAGAGCAATAATTTCCTATTGAGCTGCAGACTTATTATAATGGTATTTGAATGAGTTCCTGGCATAGTGTGAAACTACCTGTCCCGAGCACAAGTTATTTATTCATTCTCCATTTGTAATGTTCGTTGAGGTGGATGCACGGTGATCACAAATGTTTCCTTTTAATTTCTATTACTCTAAGGACAGGACAAAAACAAAATTCTGCTCGATGTTTTTTGGATTTTCTGCAACATTCTACTGCAGCGATGAATTCGACCATCATGGTAGCTAACTCTATCACACGTGCACTTTCTTTCAGAATCTTTCCAAAGCTTCCAGAGAGATTTAAGAGAAAAAAAAATCTTTAGTCACAAGGGTTTAACAGATGAGGAGCACCAGCTGCCCATTGAACTCATCTGACAATCACTTCCATTATGGAACCACATGTCGATGGCTGTTGCTGCTTTAGAGTTGCCCAGCCTGCATTTATTGCGCTGCAAATTAAGAAATTGTTTTTAAATGTTTTTAGTTTTTGAAGATACTGATTCTTGCCTGGAAATGTTTGAGGTACATCTTGTCCTCTCAGATTAGGAACCTAAACGTTAGGTGTCGAGTTATTTGTCCAGAGAGCGCACGCAGTTCAGCAGTCTGCCTGACCCTCTTCCCTTTGTAACATTTTGAAGATCATAGTTAAAGGATAATGGTTATTTAGGAGAATCTTGGACTCTTGCTTCTGTTTTCAATCCAGAACACTTGAGGACAAGTACTGGACTTACTGTTTTGGTGGCTGATATAAAATCGTCTGCACAATGCTTCTTAAAGGGGGGAAAAAACTTGTTTTGCTTCATCAGTATTCAGTGTTTTTTTTTTGAATACTTTATTTAAAATTTTAAATGTACAATGTATAACCCCCCCCCCCCCACCAACTCCCAGACCCAGCCACATCCCACCCCGAAAGACACCAAAGAAAGAAAATGGAGTTTTAACATCAAAAGTACAGTCAACCACCATGGATCAAAGCAACACCAAAACGACGAGCTTCAGGGAATTCAAAATTTTAAAGCCATAAAGTCTAAACAGGGGCTCCATACTTTAGAAAAAAAAAGAGAATTATCATGTAAATTATACGTTATTTTTTAAAAAAGGAATACATGACTTCAATTCTATGTGCCACCTCTGCAAACCCAAATCAATCTCAATTTTTCCAAGTAATAGCTATACATTTCCTTGCTGCTGCCTTTGATAATCTTAAAAATGCAATTTGATACCTTGTCAACCTCAAAATTAAACTTCACCTTTTAACATTACCTAATTTAAAAAAAATGTTGGGTTCATTGGTAATTGAATCTTTAAAACTTTCTCTAAAAATTCCTTAAGCTGTCTCCAAAAAAAGTTTAACCTTATCACATAACTAAGTCGAATGTAAAAAAAAAGCCTATTTCTTTAGAACATCTGAAGCCAAGACCATCAAATTTTGAAACTTTATGTCTGAAATGTATAAACTGTTACAAAGTAAAATGCCTAAATTAGAGATTGAAACGGGAAGAGGATTTGGGAATTAAAACTGACCTTGATGATTGGAAATTTATTTGTATGGATAGTATGTCTAAGATTATTAATGTTCACTTTCAGTTAGTTCATTATAATTTTTTGCATCAATTTTACTTAACTCCTCAGAAATTAAAGTATTCAGTGTTTTTTGAGAAACTTTTAAAGTCTGTTCTTTCCCTGCAGTTCCTTGAATGCATGTTCCCATATTGAATAGTTTCTGAAGAAATTCTCTTGAACTGAATAGAAAATATCGTGTACTGGAAAAGTTAACAATTGTTTTCAGAACATTTAATCTTATCATTTATAATTTTGTTTTAAAAATTGCAGAGTGACAGACATTTATATGCTTTTTACACAGAAATCCTGCAGTATTGACATAAAGAAGACCTGGCATTAAGCCGTCTTTGGTCATTTATACTGAACCCAGCAAAATGCTGGGTCAGTGTACAATTTACACAGCAAGCCAGCATTCCGGGAGCAAAAGAGGTGGGACGTGTAACACAACAGTGTCGGCGTAGGCATCTAGTGTCATGTATAACAGACCCTATTTGACGGCGTGTTAGACCCACTTTTTTCCCCCCAAAAATGGCTCAAAAACATTGCCCCGGTCTCAAACGTGAAGTTGAAATTAGGGCTGTCAGGAGGAGCGGAGCAGTGGCATCAATGAGGGGGCTGGTGGCGGGATGTCAGGAGACTCTCCTGGTGGCCCACTGTTGGTTCCCACTCTGGTCATTGTGTTGAGAAAGTGTCAGATTTGAGAGAGTGAAGTCTGGACATAAGGGATTGCAATCAAATGTTGTTTATTTACACAACAATTTATAGAAGAGTGTAGGAAATTGTAGTGAGAATAAAGCACACGCACAATTTATAAAAGAGTGTAGGAAAATATGCATACAGTTTAATAAAACCTATGCGGACAATTTATAAAAGAGCATGAGAAAATCTACAGGAAGTATTGATCTATAGCAGTGGATTTCAAACTTTTTCTTTCCACTCTCATACCACCTTAAGTTATCCATTACTAATCACTGCTATCTATCATTGGGGTCTGGTGGCGGGCTGTCAGGGAGTAACAGGATGGTGGGTTTCAGACTGTTCAAACTGAGACAAACACAGAACAGCTTGCTCACAGCGCAAGTTGACTAGAGACACCACAGAACAGCTGGGAGCAGGATGGTGGAATCAATGTGGCGGCTGGTGGCAGGCTGTCGGGAGACTTCTAGCTGCTCAATGTTGATCCCTGTACTTGTCCCACTACTCTGCTCCCCCCCACGAAGAGAAAGCAGGCAGCAGGCCACTGGGAAAAAGCGGGCAGCAGACCACTGGTAGAAAGCGGGGTGCCGGGAGAGAGCGGGACAGCAGGGCGCCAGGAGAGAGTGGGATGTCTGAGAGCAGAATTATTATTAAAAAAGATTTAATGTTGTCCTACATGCATGTTTTGTCCAAGTTTTAAATGCTTACCCATAAATACACTGAAAAAAAAAATACGGTACACAAACTCAACCTTTCCCTTCATGGTGCCAGAATGCTGGATCGACCCTTTTACACAAACGGAGATCGGCGCTGTTACGACCTCTGCTGCTGGAAAAAAGCCAGGACTACCTTTTGCACAGAAGATACAGCATAATGAAGCCACAAATATCCCAGAACGAAGTGGCTGTATGAAAGGGCTATTAGTTTGCACAGATTAATCTGTCACAGGAAATTGTGCAATTTGGTCTCTTCTGTGGGCTCCTCTCACTTTCTCCCAACCCGTCCCTCACAAGAGGCTCCTAAAGGGTGCATAGACTGCAATTACTTGCGCCTTGGGTATAACTCCAAATATAAGCAAAAATACCACTGCAAATACACGAATGATGTCCAATCTAACTGAACAAAGTGATTTTGGAAATGTGTTTGATTTACTACCTCATTTGGGAAGTCAAGAGAGATTGCTTTGTTCAGTTGGATGGTACCACTTTATATTGCAATTATATTTTGGTTGAGGTGCTCCCTTAACAGTTACTTATTTCCATGGTAACTCCAAAAATCAACTGCTCCCAGATGTTCATATTGCACTTCAATAAACTTGGCTTAATATCAGCCATGATGAAAGCTTCTATTATTGGTTTGTAGTTATCCATTTGGGCCCAATTGGGCACTGTTGTTGGAGGCTTAAATTGCTTGTGGAATACTGAAATTGTAAAAGGTGAAGGGAAAGAATGGATGAATTATCCTCAGATCAAGATCTGAAAAAAAAATTGCATGTCTGAGAGCATTTCTCTTTTTCCTGTTATTCTGTTTTGAATTGTCATAAGAGGTCCAAACTTTTTCAAGATGAATGTGTTGTGTTGGAAAGAGTTTCAAGTTTGGAGGGTTCACAGAAAGATGAGCTTGGACACGTGTTTCAATCACTTACTTTCCTTTACTTGGAAATCAAATACAGATTTAGGAATGGAGAGATGGCATGCTGAATTGTGTTCTTGTATTCCACTTGAGAAAATAATTTATAATTACATAATAAATGTAATTTAAAAAAATATATGGAGCCCATACCTACAAGGTATTGGTTTGAAAATTTGAAGGACTCTGAAAACTCGCCACACTGGTAACACAGGACTATGTGAAGTGATATTTTTTTTTGGCATTCTCCTTACTTACTTCTTTTCCTTTATTTCTTATGTTAAGAGTGGGTGGGAGAGGATGGGAGGGGCAAGGGTACATTTATTTCTATACACATACACACACCACATATGTATTATTTTTTTTCCAATTTATCCATTAATAATTGTAGATGTGGTTTTAAAATTCTTAACTAAAATATTTTTAAAAAATCACACGTAACTTTTATTAACACATGGGAAACAAACACAGGAGAACGTGAAACAGTGTTCGATCACGATTCAACTTAAGGACGATATAGACATTCACCTCCAACTTTAGTTGGAGTCCGACAATGGTAGACCTATACTCAATCAGCTGACACTCTGCAAACAGGGGCTCTTAATAGTCATTCGGTTCCCTGATCCAATGGGGTTGCGGCTCTCTGCAAATATTGATCTATCGCAAATCTATGGCTTAGCTTCAGTGTCGTGCACACTTCCAGCAATGCCCACAGCAGCGACCTGGCATGGATCGATGTCCGGGGCTTGGACCATGAGGCATAGAGGGCTGTGCATTAGTGTTATATAAAGACAAAGGAGGAAAAACCCAACAGCCAACCCCAACCAACCAATTTTCCCTTGCGACCACTGCAACCGTGTCTGCCTGTCCCGCATCGGACTTGTCAGCCACAAACTAGCCTGCAGCTGACGTGGACATTACCCCTCCATAAATCTTCGTCTGCGAAGCCAAACCAAAGAAGAAAGAAATAATCTATGAGTGGCCAGAGTCCACTCATTACAAATAAAACTTGCAAATAAATTTCAGATGGGAAGGACATGTGTCTACCCGCAATTCACAAATTCCAGACAGGCCTGGAATCTATGTTTGCTCCACACAAAACAATATGGTGACACAATTAGTTGATTGTGCACGTAGTAGTGTAGGAGGGAACCTGAAGAAGAAGCAGCAAATGTTCCTGTGGTGGCTGCAGACCTGCTCAACAAATGGAAGTTGGAGCATTCTGAGTGTCCCTCCCAGCACCCTCTGCTAGATTCTGCTGTGACTGCGTTAGCATGACCTGGATTATTCAGGTGGAGCAAATTGGAGGTTCTCAAGTTATCACTGAGAAGGCTAAAATTCTTGATTTTTTTTGGAGATTTTACTTGCACGTACGATAACTAAGTGAATTATTCCAAAATTTTTATTATATACTGTGTTTTGTGTGTGTATCTCTGGTTCAGAAAGTTATTGCTTTGTCTGGTTCATCAGAAACTTGGCCACTTAATGCTTCCTTTGGACCTGACCCAGCTGGAGAACAATCCCTCATATGCCAGGCTGCTGTTCATCGACCTCAGCTTATAATAACATCATTCCCCAGAGGTTGGTGGAGAAACTGTTCTCACTGAGACTCAACACCTCTCTCTGTAACTGGATTCTGGACTTCCTAAGAGAAAGACCACAGTCTGTCCAGGTCAGTAGCAGAACATCGAGCACTATCACGCTGAGCGCTCTTCAGGGCTATCTACTCATTCACTCGTGTTTATGCTATTGACCCACGACTACAATGCAACATCCAGCTCCAACAGTGTCATCAAGTTTGCAGATGATACAACAATAGTTGGCCACACCAGCAACAAGTGGCACTATGGAGATGAGGTGGAAACTCTTGTGAAATGGTGCAAGAGTAACAACCTGAGACTCAACGTGGACACGATGAAGAAGATGATCGTGGACTTCAGGACGACCAGGAATGACCATCCTCCACTACACATCAACAACTCTGTTGAGAAGAGAGTGGGGAGTACTAAGTTCATTGGAGTCTACTTAACGAGTGACTTATCATGGACACACAACAGCGACTGCAACTCCTGAGAAGACTGAAACAGGCAAGATGTCTGGCCATCATGATATTAACCTTCTGTGGGAGCTCTATCAAAAGAGCATACTGACGACCTGCATCACATTGTGGTCTGGTGGCTGCACAGAAATGGATTGGAGGTCAATTAACAACCATTAAAAAGGCAGAGAGGATCACCTTGTTTACCCTCTCCACCCCCCACCATCGACGTCATCTACTGGAATTGTTGTCTGAAGATGGCACACAAAATCATTGAAGACGATTTCAACCTTGCACACAGCATCTTTCTGCGGCTCCCAATGGGGAAGAGATACAGGAATATCAGAGCCAGCTCCAACAGGCTGAGGAATGACTTCTTCCCATAGGCAGTGAGAATGCTGAATGACCATAGGAACTGCTCACATTAACCATTCAAGACTCTATACAAACCATTATTCATTTATTTGTATAGATAAAATATGTGTCCTGCATATGTATTATTTGTCAGTGTCTGGTTGTGTGTCTGAGTGTTTTGCACCGAGGACCGAAGATTTGGTCAAAAATCTTGTTGGAATGTGGGAATGTTTTTGGCACACTAAAACTTGAGAGTTTCCTTTCAGTGTTTGCCATGCTGACGGACGTGCAGATCAAACAACACTTCATCTGTTCAAAATATTCACCAAAGTCAATGAATCTAAAAACTGAGGGATGCATGCACTAGGCAATCAATTGCAATAGCCTCATTTATCATATCCCCAAGAATTAACGTCATCTGTTTCCCCATCTCTCATCTGTTCAGGATGGCCCTGAACATAGTAGAATTAAGCTCGACTCCGAGTTTGCCTGTGACTGAAAATTCTGCCGGGGCACAAAGCTTGACTTGAGAGCAAAATGCAAATAAAGTCAATGGAATGATGTTGCGGTTATAAAGCAGCATCTCAAAAGAGGACAAAATTAAATAGGATATTGGAGTCAATGTGGATTATGAAATTGAATGATCAATGTAATTTTCAGCATGTATCTTCCTGTCAAATAAAATTCTCGCTTCTGTCGTTTCGTCCTAAACATATACGTTTTGATGACATGGCAGACTTAAAATGCAAGTCATTATCGATGTGTGGACTTGACAGGTCTATAATAAGGCAGATATCAGAATGCAAGGAATTTTTTTTGTAAAACAGCATATATGTCTTGTGCTTGCAAAAATAAATCATGTTTTCATCTGAAAGTTTTTTTTAAAATTTCTATTCTCCATTTATAAAATGAAATCTTCACATTATGTGTGGGTCAGGGATTTTTTTTTCCCAATTGACCCAAGATTATTGAGAAAGCCTTGGTATTAATAGAATGAATTTGATTTCTTCCATTGTGCAAATCAAATGATAAATTTAAATATTATTTAAATTTCAATTACAGCATGGTAGAAGCTGATTCTGGCCATTTAAAACAGTGCCACCCAATTACTCCCAAATTAATCTACAACCCTGAATATTTTGGAGGGGTAGAGGAAACCAATGCACTTGGGGAAAACCCATGCAGACATGTGGAGAACCTACAAACCCCTTACAGACAGCACCAGTTTTGAACCCCAGACTGTGGGGCTGTAATAGCATTGCTCTCTCCACTATGCTAAATCTTGCTGCCCTAATCGGTCAACCAGTTTACCTATCTCGGCTGCACCATTTCATCAGATGCAAGGATCGACAACGAGATAGACAACAGACTCGCCAAGGCAAATAGCGCCTTTGGAAGACTACACAAAAGAGTCTGGAAAAACAACCAACTGAAAAACCTCACAAAGATAAGCGTATACAGAGCCGTTGTCATACCCACACTCCTGTTCGGCTCCGAATCATGGGTCCTCTACCGGCATCACCTACGGCTCCTAGAACGCTTCCACCAGCGTTGTCTCCGCTCCATCCTCAACATCCATTGGAGCGCTTTCAACCCTAACGTCGAAGTACTCGAGATGGCAGAGGCCGACAGCATCGAGTCCACGCTGCTGAAGATCCAGCTGCGCTGGGTGGGTCACGTCTCCAGAATGGAGGACCATCGTGTTATATGGCGAGCTCTCCACTGGCCACCGTGACAGAGGTGCACCAAAGAAAAGGTACAAGGACTGCCTAAAGAAATCTCTTGGTGCCTGCCACATTGACCACCGCCAGTGGGCTGATCTCGCCTCAAACCGTGCATCTTGGCGCCTCACAGTTCGACGGGCAGCAACCTCCTTTGAAGAAGACCGCAGAGCCCACCTCACTGACAAAAGGCAAAGGAGGAAAAACCCAACACCCAACCCCAACCCACCAAATTTCCCCTGCAGCCGCTGCAACCGTGTCTGCCTGTCCCGCATCGGACTGGTCAGCCACCAACGAGCCTGCAGCTGACGTGGACTTTTACCCCCTCCATAAATCTTCGTCCGCGAAGCCAAGCCAAAGAAGAAGAAGAATCTTTCAATATCTTCAGTTCTTAGTTCACAATGCACGAAAAGAGGTTTCAGGAAACTTTCTTTTTAAAATATTTTTATTAATTTTCAGTAATAATAAATTTGTACAGTACAATTCTGGAATGTGCTACAGAAAAATAAAATAAAGAAAAGCACTACGAAAGAAATCATACATATGTATTAGCAAGGCACAACTATAATAATAAAGAAAGGACATAATAAATTTAAATTTTCCAAATCCCCCACCCGTAAACAAGGTTGTAAGTTATTGTTGATGAAACAAAGTAGCTCACTCTTGATGTGAGACAACACAGTGTCAAAGTTCTATATAAATACTGAATCTAGAGATTGTGGTAAGAGACCATGACATTTGGAATCTAATGTTGAATTGCATTCCTAATTTTTTTCCCCAAATTTAAACGGGACATAATGTCCTTTAGCCATTATACATGAATAGGTGGGATATTATCTTTCTTTTTAATCAAAATGGCACATCTGGCTAGCAGTGAAGTAAAAGATAAAATGCAACATTTAATTGGAGTTAGTAAAACATCATTTTCTCCAAGTGATCCAAACAGAGCAATTAAGGGATTTTATTCTCATTTTAATTTCAAAATTACCAATAGTGTTTGAAAAAAACTCTCCAATATTTTTCCAAACTGGGACAAGTCCAGAGCATATGAATTAAAGAAGCATCACCTAATTTTCTTTTTTCACAATGGGGGTTTATATCTGATTTTATAATGAGATAATTTAGCTTTAGGCATGTGGGCCCTATGTACAAATTTGAATTGCAACAGACAATGACAAGCTGATAAAAATGTAGTGTTAATCAGTTTGAAAATAGAGTCCCAAACCTCATTGGAGAGCCAGAGGTTCAAATCATACTCCCAGGCATTCTTAAATGTGACTAAAGGGCCATATCTTAAACCAGTCAATTTGTCATAAATAATAGATATTAAACCTTAACAGGAAGGTTGTCATCCAAAAAATAGATCAAGAATATTCACTTCAGGAGCGCCAGGAAAATTAGGGATCTGAGATTGGATAAAATGTCTGATTTGTAAATATCTGAAAAAATTAGTTTAGGTAAATTGAATTTTCCAACCAATTGTTCAAAAGATGCAAAATTGTTATCAATAAAAATGTCATTAAAACATTTAATGCCCAATTTATACCGATCATTAAAAGCAGAATCCTCCAAAGAAGGTTGAAATAGGTGCTTGGATATAATGGGGCTTGCAAGAAAAGCCCTGAAATCCAAAATGCCTTCAAACTGCACCCATATTTCAAACTATATTTAACAACCGATTGTCAGTTAATTTATATAAAGAAAGTGAAGACCCAAGAAGTGCTGAGATAGAAACTTTTTTTTGGCAGAATTTAGTTCCATTTTTCCCATGCACGACACTCAACTCGATCATTATATTCTAGCAAGGGCATAAGGTTACGTATTTTGACTGTCCAATAATAAAATCTGAAATTAGGAAACGCCAAACCACTATTCCTTTTCGACTTTTGAAATGAGCTTTATTTAAATAGTGGTGCTTTCTTTGCCATATGCAAGAGATATAAGCTAATCAAATGAATAAATAAAAGACAGGAATAAAAAATGGTATTGTAGAGCTCGTCAAAAGAATCAAAGACTTGTTGATCCAAACCAAGGCTTTTAGCAAAAGACAGGAGCTCTTCATAGGTGGCCGACCAGTCCGGAATGATCCGACCTGGCTAGGGACACAACCCTTTAAGGCCCATACATTAGGCGTGGCTAAGCTCTCAGCCAATCGCTGTAAGCACAGTCAAGATACTGTAACTATGTACACTATATACATTGGTGATAGATCTGTACTATAACAGGAATAGACTGAAAAAGATTTTAAAAAATAGGTATAAAATTCATTTTAATAGAATTATTACACCCAATCAAAGAAATGGATAAACAAGACTATTTTGTTAAAGACCATTTCACGTGCTGATGATACCAAGATAAGTAAGTTGGTCTCTCACAACTTTATAAGGAAAATGAGTACAGGAGCAGTTAAAGGGAAAAGTTTACTCATGCAGATTTAACTTGGACCCTGAAAACTGACTAAATTGAGAAAGTAAGGATAATATGGAAGATAAAGAAGTATCAGGGTTTGATATAAAAAGAAATAGGTTTTCTGCATAAAGGGAAACTTTACGTTCAATTTCCTTCCTATTGATCCTGAAATATATCTGTGCTCAAATCAAAAAGTTATGGACTGTAATTGTTGTATGGTTATATGGTTCAAGGACAGCCTTTAACAGGTACCCTGTTGGAGATTAACCTGACTGTAATGAAGCAATAGCAACAACTATTTCTTCTCGTGAGATTGGCTCTTTCAAACTCATTTGATTATTCAGAGAATGCGTGGAATATTTAAGAAGTCCAAGAAACCTATCATTAAACTATTATTGTTAAATACAGAAGTATAAAGTCTAGAATAGATTTCCCTGAATGTATCATTTATTTTAGAATAGTCTGTTGTAACATTATTGTCATCCATCCAAATCTTAGTAATTTGTCTCTTAGCAACAATTCCCTGTGATTGATTGGCCAAGAGCTTACTGGAATTTTCTCCATGAATATAAAGTTGACTTTTGCTCTTTAAAAGTTGATATTCAATCGGTTAGGTTGAAGTATGTTTTACGTTCAACTCTGTTTTTATATAATTCAGGATCTTTAACTTGTGCATATTGTTGATCAATTTTATTAGCTAAGTCTAATCTTTCTTTACTCGTCTTCTTTATACTAGCAGTATAAGTAATAATTTGCCCTCTTAGAGAAGCTTTCAAAGTGTTCCAAACAATCAAACTAGAAATTGTTGAAGAGGAATTTGTATTAAAGAAAAAAGATATTCATTCTTCCATTCACTATCTGAAAGTAGAGTTAAAATGCAAATGCACCTTTGTGGGAGAGATATCTGAAAAATTCAGAGACAAAATAACCGGAGCATGATAAAATGCCACTATACTCTGATATTCATATGATTGGGTCAATTGATTATCTACTTTAAAAAATAATCAATCCATGAGTAAGTGCGAGAAATAAAAGAATACTCTCTTCTATTGGGGTTGAAAATGCCATACATCTGAAATACCAAAGTTTGATTTTTAAAAAAAAGAATGAATTACAGAAGCAGATTTACTCTATTACCAAATTTAGGGTCTAACCAACAAATAATGTCTCCATCTAGCACCAATGAGTAAAGACTCAAATCCGGTCAAGCTGAGAAAAAAACTTTCAAAAGAAAATCCCACATTATCGACGTTTGGGGAGTATACATTAGCAAAAACTACCATTTTATTTTACAATTTGCCTGTAACAATAATGTATGAACCGTTTTGTTTGATGCATGAAAGGAATGTTTTGGTTAATTAAAATATTGGGGACCCCCCTCCCCGGCTTTAGGATTGAAGGAGGAATGAAAGTGTTGTCCTCTCCATTTTGATACAAGATGAGAATTATCACTGCTTCAGATATGGGTTTCTTGTTTAAAAAACAACCTCTGACCTCAATGGCTTAACATATGCAAATGCTTTCCTACCCTTGACTCCATTGTTTAAACCTTTCACATTCCAACTAAGAACTTTGATAATTAATGTTATGAAAAGAAACGGACAAATTATCACCGAAGTCCATGCAGACACCTTGAAGCCGTGCAATCACACAGCTTGCGCAGAACTTGAAAACAATAACAACCTTGTAAACCCGATACCTTAAACAAAAATACCCTCCTCCCCAAACAACCAAGATCCAAAGGTTGTTGTATGCAACAATAACAAGATTAAAAAAAACACATTTTAACCTCAAAACTCTTTTGCTGTAAATTCTAATTATAGCTTGTATTTAAAACTACACCAAAAGTGTAGCTTTAAAGAATCACATACAGGTTCCTAATGCATGTTCATAAATTAAATTCTTGTCACCCTTAACTGTGAGACACTATAAAATAAAATGCACACTTAGTGTTTGTTAGCAATAAGTATCCAAAGTAACAAAAAAGTAAGCCAATACTACTAAAAGAACAATGAACGTGTAAATCTCCAACTACTCCCCATTTAAAATTGCAGGATCAGGAGGAGAAGTAACTGAAGCACACACACGACTAACTTTAAATTTTCCCACACATAACTTAGACTATGTGCATATTTATTATTATTACCGTTCACCTTATTTTCCATGGTCATCAAATAACCTGAGTGCATAAGCGCATAAAACATTTTATGCGCTATTAATAAGTGAATAACTAAATTAGTGAATATATATCATTATTGAGATAAAATTGATGTATTGAACTTACTACTCTCAACCAAGAAAAAGCAATGAAGTAGAGTGAGATTAATAAAAAAGTAACCAACTTACATAACTCTAAACCAACCGAGTACATAAACCCCTTCCAATTATTATAAGAGACTTCACCCAACCAAAATAAAGCAAAAATTTCAGGCACCAAATAACAGTTCCCACTAGGCTTTATGTTGAAGAGGAATCATTCGAGAATCTTCATGCCTCTTAAGCCAAATTCAAAAACTTCCTGTGACCTTCAGAGACTTTAATGCGAAGATCTGTTGAGAGTGTCACAAAGAAGGCTTAAAACCTTTCTTGTACAGCTCAGACATGTCTTCTCTCTATTCTGCATGTAGACTCATCACTTCAGGACAATGATCTGTTGTTCATGATACTGAAGAGTTCCTTTCCGACAGGCTTCACAAATTGCGAGATCTTTTATTTTGTACCAGCGAAACTGAAGAATAATCAAGCGTGGGTGGTGTCCTGGAGTTGGCTTGGAATCAAAGAACAATGTGTTCTGTTGAGCTCAGGATGAGTAAAAAAAAGAACTTCTTTCCAAAAACTCCCAAAAGCAACTCTGAAAAGAAGTTGGTCAGTTGGCCAGTTTCAGTATTTTCAGCTGAGCCCAAAATTCTGCTCTCCAAATCAACAACTTTTGGCATTAATTTAAAATTGATAGCAGACAATCCAGGACAACTTTCCTCTAATTTATCCACACGATTGTTGACTGTCTCTCAGCCTCACTCCACAGATCCCAGATATACATCAATTTCTGATACAGACTCCAAAACTTTTTCAAGTGTAGATTTACCTTCACTTTGACTTTCTTTGACAGTTTTAGTTATCTCCCATGCATACTTGTTTAAAAAAACCAGAAAGTGTCAGTGTTGCTCTCTCTTGCTCCTTTTTGGCATTTCACTGCCCCCCCCCCCCCCCCCCGCCCCATCTTTAGCACTCCTTGTAGTCATTTAAACAATTAGCAATGATACGTTACAAGCAGGCAAAGTATAAAGTAGTTTGGTTGAAACATTAGAAATAAATGAATAGAATAAATATTTTTTCAAAACAGGAGCACCTAACTACTGCAGTTAACCCATGCAGTAGCCAGCCAGAAGTCCAGTTTCAGGAAACTTTAATGAATGTGAGCATTTGCTGATGCAGCACAAGGACACATTAACCAGATGCCCAAGGTAAATTCAGTCTATACTGCTGGCATGTGAGCACTTCCAGCTGCAATATTGATACAAACACTGCTTTTGATTTACAGTGAAATATTGGATCTGGGAGTTTCATTTCAACCTGGATAAATTTTCAGGATATCAGAATAGATGATGAGGGAAGAAACAGGGGGAAAAAAAGGAAATTTGGAAGTGAGATGCTTCAATGAAGGTGCCAGATTAGAATGGACTATTGTTTCACAACTCGAGTACAATTTAAGTTCGCAATACATTGGAAAACCTGTCTGTCCAATGTTCATGTGAATAGCCCAAGCATGTTTTGGTAGTCATAGACGAAGGGTGGTAGTGGGGACGAGCTCCCACTGCTGTTCAAATGCTCTTCGAAGAGCCTCTGACAACCAAGTCCAACTTCTGGCCTTCACGTGTGGCATAGTCCTTATGCCTGGTGAAACTGTTCTCACTGACAGGAGAAGTTGAAACTAGTTGCTCCGGGCTGATGGGGCTCATTAACCACGGTTGATAACTCATCTAAGAGAGGGAAAACTCCAAATTCAAACCTCCGCTGCCTTGTGGCTATACCCGCTCACGGGAAAGGATTTGGGAGTAAACCACGAGGAAAAATCAGGAGTCAAAGTCCCAAAGGCAGCTGACTCAGCACTGGCTCAGCAACTCCTACAATGCTGCTGGCACCAAACTGGAAGAGAGGATCCAAGGAAGGTTTGGGATTCTGCAGCGAGGTTAGAGATTCTTCCGTGTGTGCAAATTGGGTGACATGCATCTTTTGAGGTGGCATGTTGTGAGGCTATTGTTTTGGGTGAATTGCCAGCATCAGGCCTCCAAATTTGTTGAGGCCCTGCAGGACAAGATTACTCTTTGCTCCGTGACTCAAAATAAAGGTAGATTTTGGCCATTTTTTTCAATCATATTTCATTAGCTTCCGATAATGCACCATCTGGCTAAATGTCTAAAATCTTGTTTAAAAAACCACAGTCAAATGATTGAGAAAGTTTTAATTCTTACAAAGGTTAAGTACAATAATATATTCTTGGCTCACCTATAGTGGAAATTTGTCAAATTCTGCTTTTGGCCCTGTTAATTCACACAATGATTGAAAATCCTTTCGGAGGTGTTCAGCTGGCTGATCAAGCTGACAAAACCTTTGTTTGATATAAAGAGACATTTAAAACATAAAAAAAATGTTTTGAACACTGATATTATTAAATTTGAAAGAAAATAACAAAACACTCAAATGTTCTTTTTAAAGCAAATTAAAAAAATAATATCGTCTTCACAGGACCCTCTTGCATTGAATTAAGTTGGATGAGTCCACACATTTTCTAATCGAGCATGGATGCTCAGAGTTATATAGAAGCAGATTCTTCGGCCCACCTCGTTCAAACCAACCTCATTTTCTCACCTTGCAGCCCTGTGCCGGTCCCCACACTATTCCCACTGCCCCACTCTCTGTCCACAGGCCTGTGTCAGACCCACACTGATCCCACTGACACGCTCTCTACCCACAGCCCTGTGTCGGACCCACATTGATCCCGCTGACACACTCTCTACCCACAGCCCCATGTCAGTTCCACACTGATCCCACTCTCTCTCCTAGCCCCATGACCCATGATGGTCCCCACACTGATCCCTACTTACAAATAAGAAGTTTACGGGTGCACTACAGTATCCCATATAGCTTTGTTAAGTATATAATATGGTGTTCACACAATGTCCACGTTGCGTAGTGCCCAATTACACAGGACATATTGTGGACGTTAAGCGGCACTTACACTGTATAGGGTTAGATACTATTCATGGTTTTAGGCATGTGCTATGGGTCTTTGACTTGGCTTGGTTCAGCATCATGCTGAAGAAGATTGAAAAGAGGGTTGGTGCGAGAACACAGCCTTGCTTCACGCCATTGTTAATGGAGAAGGGTTCAGAGAGCTCATTGCTGTATCTGACCCGACCTTGTTGGTTTTCGTGCAGTTTACATCCGGTACCGCACAGATGGCAGTCTCTTCAATCTGAGGCGCCTGCAAGCTCACACCAAAATACAAGAGAAACTTGTCCGTGAACTACTCTTTGCAGACGATGCCGCTTTAGTTGCCCATTCAGAGCCAGCTCTTCAGCGCTTGACGTCCTGCTTTGCGGAAACTGCCATAATGTTTGGCCTGGAAGTCAGCCTGAAGAAAACTGAGGTCCTCCATCAGCCAGCTCCCCACCATGACTACCAGCCCCCCCACATCTCCATCGGGCACACAAAACTCAAAACGGTCAACCAGTTTACCTATCTCGGCTGCACCATTTCATCAGATGCAAGGATCGACAATGAGATAGACAACAGACTCGCCAAGGCAAATAGCGCCTTTGGAAGACTACACAAAAGAGTCTGGAAAAACAACCAACTGAAAAACCTCACAAAGATAAGCGTATACAGAGCCGTTGTCATACCCACACTCCTGTTCGGCTCCGAATCATGGGTCCTCTACCGGCACCACCTACGGCTCCTAGAACGCTTCCACCAGCGTTGTCTCCGCTCCATCCTCAACATCCATTGGAGCGCTTTCAACCCTAACGTCGAAGTACTCGAGATGGCAGAGGCCGACAGCATCGAGTCCACGCTGCTGAAGATCCAGCTGCGCTGGTCTCCAGAATGGAGGACCATCGTGTTATATGGCGAGCTCTCCACTGGCCACCGTGACAGAGGTGCACCAAAGAAAAGGTACAAGGACTGCCTAAAGAAATCTCTTGGTGCCTGCCCCATTGACCACCGCCAGTGGGATGATATCGCCTCAAACCGTGCATCTTGGCGCCTCACAGTTTGGCGGGCAGCAACCTCCTTTGAAGAAGACCGCAGAGCCCACCTCACTGACAAAAGACAAAGGAGGAAAAACCCAACCAACCAATTTTCCCCTGCAACCGCTGCAACCGTGTCTGCCTGTCCCGCATCGGACTTGTCAGCCACAAACGAGCCTGCAGCTGACGTGGACTTTTACCCCCTCCATAAATCTTCGTCCGCGAAGCCAAGCCAAAGAAAATGGGTCTTTGAACTTTTGTATTTCCTTTAGTTCACTCCTCAGACTCCTACTCACACCTTCTATTAGTTTCTCCTTGCAATGCAAGACCTCCAGTCTTTGTAACATCCCCAGGTTTTAAGATAGGCCCTGCCAAAGTCCATGTCAAGAACGTTTGCCAATCTTCCCTCTTCATTCTTATCTGTCACCTCTTCAAAATAAACTCTTTCAAATTTGAGAAATGATTTCCCATGCACAAAGCACGAGTTGCATCAATAGATTCTTTATCAGAAGTAGTTGTGATTTGCTAGTTTTGTGCTGCAAAAATACTTTCAATTTTATAGCAATTGTAAGTAAAAACACAATGGAGAAACTCGCAGGTCAAACAGTGTTCTTTATATAGCAAAGGTAAAAATACATAACTGATGTTTCAGGCTTGAGCCCTTTATCTGTCAGCAGGTGACTGAATAAAAGAGTAGTGGGGGGGTGGAGGTGCGGTCGCAAAGACAGGAGGCAATAGGTGGAGAAGGGAGGGAAGGGACAGCAGCAAGCAAGGGGAAGAAGAATGGCTGGGCAAATAGAGAGAGAAGGGCGAAGGAGAGCTGGAAATTGGAAGGGAAGTGAGAGGAGAGTGTTAGCGGAAACCAGAAAAGTCAATGTTAATGCCATCTGGCTGGAGAGTGCCCAGCAAAAAATCAGGTGTTGTTCCTCCAATTTTCAGGTGGTCTTGGTGGGACTGTACATAAGGCCATGGACAGACATGGAAGTATGGGAGTGGGACATAGAACTGAAATGGTTGGTCACTGGGAGGCCTCTGTCACTGGTGCGAATGGAGCGAAGGTGTTCAGTGAAGCGATTTCCCAATCTGTGCCCAGTCTCTCTGATGTAGAGAAGGCCAGAAAGGGAGCATTGGGTGCAGTAAATCAATCCTGCAGATACATAAATGAAGTGTTGGTTCACATGAGAGGCCAGTTTGGGGCCCCGCACTATGGTGAGGGAGGAGTGTGGCATCTCGTGTGGCCACATGGAAAGTGGGGGGGGGGGGATGAGTGCATGAGGGAATCAGAGGAAGAGCAGACCCTCCAGAAGGTAGAGAAGGGAGGAGAGGGGAAGATGTGACTGGTAATGGGATCCTGTTGTAAGTGCCAGAAATTACAGAGGATAATGCATTAGACGCAGAGGCAGGTGGGGTGGTAAGTGAGGATAAGGGGCATTCTATGTTTGTTGCATCTTGGGGCAGAGAGGACCAGGGCAGATGATCTGGAAATGGAGGAGATATGGGTGAGGACTGAGTTGATGGTGGTGGAGTGGAAGCCACATTTGTGGATGAAGGCAGACATTTTACAAGATTTGGACCGGAAGACCTTATTTTGGGAACAGATGAGGCGGAGACAGAGAAATTGAGCGAAGGGTATAAAATACTTGCAGGGGACAGGGTGAGGAAATGTAGTCAAGATAGTCATGGGAGTTAGTGGTTTTTGCTGGTGGGTGGAAGTTGAATATAAGGAAGATTCTGTGTTTATTGTGTAGCTATTGGAAGTGATCACTGAACAGCAAGCAAGGAAAAGATTTGTGTCGTGATGTTAAATATCTTTTGCATTTCAACATTACTGGTCATTATATTTTCTGAATGTTTTTGTTAAATTACTGTGGCGTAATTTGCCCTGATGTCTATCATCACACTTCCATTCTCGAAAGTATGCATTATTTTCTTCAACAACAAAGAGCAAAATTATTTTCTTACAGCAGTGGGAATATTCAAGAGAGGATTCATATAGATCATTTATAAATACATTTGTTTATACTCTTCAGGGAATCAAACACTTAGGTTTGATCCTCCTGTCACTTAGATTGGGGGAGATAAATACGAGAGGTCATAGTTTTAAGATGAAGGGGTAAAGATTTTGGGGGAACATTAGGGGGAAGTTCTTCACTCAGAGAGTGGTGGGAGTGTGGAACGAGCTGTCATCTGATGTGCTGAATGGTGGCTCAATCGTGTGTTTTAAGAGTAAACTGGATAGGTAGATGGATGGGAGAGGCCTGGAAGGTTATGGAATGGGAGCAGGTCAGTAGGACCAGGGAGATAATGGTCATCACAGACTAGAGGGACTGAATGGCCTGTTTTCTGTGCTGTAGCATTCTATGGTTTTATACTTGCTTAGAAAGTAAACCCTTTCCTTTTGTGGAATTTGGAAACTGTTAATTGGTTAGAGTAGTGAAGCATAAGGTAACAAATTAGATCCCAGCCCTTTATATTTCAGTGAATAGCTGGATTTAAATTCATACCTTGTGGAAGGTCTCAGGCCTGAAACATCAGTAATATATCTTTACCTCCGATGGATGTTGTGAGACTGGCTGAGTTCTACCAGCATTTCTGTGTTTTTATTAAATGTGGACTTGACAATGGGATAATAAAAAAAACAAAATTGCTTCCTATATTGCTTTGATATTTCATATGAAGACTCTCAATGTCGCCTCACTTAAATGTCTAAGTTCAGCATCAAATAAAGAGAAGGAAAGCTACAATTTTATTTGCATACTACCTCAAGTATCTGAATGTTAATTTGCCAGACCTGTGGAAATATGTGAGAAAATTTCGACCTTTAGCTCCTGGTTAGAAAGATTACAGAAAGATTGGTTTGAAAAATAGGAACTGTTCCTGATGCTGTGACATTGATGCTGGAGCACATTGTCGGCAAGCAGGAAGTAGAGCTTCTCACTGAGATAGGTGAAACAAAAGCTCTTCCATCATTATGTGCTGCAAAATTAGGAAGGAAGGCAAATTGTGTTCAGCTTTTCATTATCATTCTGCAAACTGCAGGTGAGCAGATTATGTTTTGACACATTACAAACCCCAAGGAAGTAACGAAGTAAAGTGAAGAGGAATATCAGCAAATAGGTATAGATTTTCTGATACATTGGCAGTGACCTTTGAAGATACAAGGCACTCAGTTGCAGAAGATGGAGCACAAAATAACCCACTGAATATGAATTGTCTATCTATTTATTTATACTTTATCCAATCCTTTCCTCCCCTTCCCTTGAGTGCTCCTTTGAGTTTTTTCTCCTACATTTTCCCCAATATCCATTTCTTCTTTGGCATTTATTGCGCCAATTCTATTTCGTTAACATTGAGAAAAGTTCTAGGAACTGCAACTCCATTAGTCAAATTCTCTCTGAAGCCAGATCTGAGTTAACACCTTAAACTTTGGAAAGAGAAGAATCTAAATGAACGGAAATGAACTTTATAGTTGTATTGTTCAAGTTCAAGATTATTATTACCTGATTGTACATGTATATCTTGATGAAACAGCATCTCTCTAGAGCATGAAACCTGCACACAAAAAAAACACACAGAATACACAGAATTGTGTAAAAGGATGAGGTCTGAAGTTTCAATTTCTAGCTGGTGATAATGCAGTAAATCGTCAAGTTTATTGTCATCTGATTATCCAAGTACAACCCGACAAAACAGCGTTCTGTGGTCTTCAGTGCCAAATCATACCACACAACCATATACATATGCAGGACAGGTATGGTGTCTATAAAAATAAATAAATGAATATTGTTTTGTACAAATGATTCTGAAGAAAATGTAAACAAGCAATCCTAGAGCTTGCACGATACATGAAGAAAAAATTTGTAATTATCCAACTAGTATTGAAAAGTCCAGGCAGTTTTTCTTTAACCATTCTGAGAACGATTGACTCAAATTAAAGAGGGATCCTGCAGCAGATGGAGATGTAATTTATATTCGGCTCAAAATAAATTACATGCTATTCATTAAAATGTTCCTTATTTATTGTAATACAAGTGTATTGCTTACATTTGTTACGACACTTCTAGAAAAAGAAATTAAGAATTCTCTTTTTTTTAAATGTTTTGAATTGTTGATGAGATTTATTTTACTTTCTTCCTCAGTTTTGTTAGAGAACTGACTCTTCCATTGGGATAATGGAGCAATGGTTATTCATTGAAAAATAACCCACAGGCATACATTAAGCATTACAGCTGAATCTAATTATTATCTCAGTTGATATTCACAGCAGTATATAATGTATAGCAAACCAAAAACTCTACACCCTCTTTCTTTTTTCTCTCTCTTTCTTATTTATAAATGAACAAAGTCAATGCTATGTCCTTTCTCACCTGTATATCAAGAACCAAAATAAATCAACACTTTTACTACATGACATTCGTATTGGCCAGAATTTCAGAAAGCTTTTTTTTAACATCATTCCTCTAGAGTTTATTCGTCAAAGATTTTAATAAAATCTTCTATTAGTCCCTGATTCAAACATCAGAAGGAAGGTTTCTAGAAAGGCCAAGAGTGATTTTTTTTTGGGGGAGGGCACTGAGTATAGAAGCAAAGACACATATATAAAATTTTGAGGAGGCTGAGGGAAAACATGATAGAAACTGATAAAATTATGAGAAGCAATGACAGGTTGGGAGCCAGAGAAGGAAGTTTCAAAGGAGATGTGGGGGGAATATGTTTTACCCAGAGAGTTGTGGTTGCTTGGAAAGGGTTGTCAGGAATAGTGGTGGAAGGCGATGCAATAGTAATGCTTAAGGCGCTACTGGATAGACACTTGGATAGGCAGGTGATGGAGGGATATGAGCCATGTGCAAGGTTATAGTTGATTTGGACATCATGTTCAATGCAGACACATGGCCTGATGGTCCTGTTCCTGTGTTGTGCAGTTCTATAAACTGTATTCTATGTATGATATTGCATAGTTTCACCACTGTGGAAAATATTTAATTATAGAATATCATCAGGATATAATGAGAGAAATTTCAGATCATAAACTGTGAACTTTGTTATTGTGTGGTGCATTTGATGAAGTGAAATTTTAACGATACACTATAGAAAGGTTTAATCCAGAGCACTCATTTATTTCATGCAGGACCAGTACCAGATTATAACTTTCATGGAATTCTAAATATCCGTTCCTGTCTGAAGAATGTAACATGCAATGATTTGGGAGTTCTTGATTCCTGACCAACATGACACTGGTTCTGTTTCCACCCGGTGTTTCCTTGGCATTGGGCTTGGTTCAGCAACTGGCATGGCCAAAGGAAGAAGTAATATTTATTTGTTCCCTATTTTATCCTCCCTCTCACCCTGGAACTTGCATTCAAACTGTTGTCGGCATGGCTGTTGGCCTAAAGCCCCAGGATCAGCGATGGGGCACATGCAGCCTATGCAAGTTATTCAAGTGAGACCTGAGTATCAGTTTGTGCCCTTCAGGTGCTGACCCCCTGCAAATGGGACAAAGTGTTAAATTTACACCCCATGCCTCACCATGGGAGATAAACGTAGGCGATGAGAGCAGATGAGAAGGAGATTACTTCTCCCACCAAGTCCATGCCAAATGCACCTGCCATATTCCTCCGCTTCTCCATGCCACCAATTCTCTCACATTTCTCTCCCTTTTCTCTTGCAACCAGGCACGCCAAGTGCAATTCACCAGGGCAAATGAACCTATCCAAAGGTTACATTGATATGGGGAGTGTTGAAATGAATCTGGAATTTGCATTATCGAACATGTCTGATTTTTTTGAAATCATCTTCCGGTATACTTGTCCATGTGCCCACTCATCTGACCACGTAAATCATTCTTTGGATATTTTGATGGCATATTATAACATATTTCTCCACTTGTATTTCCTCAGGATGCTTTGGGTTCTTCAGCCAGTCATTTTAAATCTGTGATCTTTGCTTCTCAACCCTTCAGCAGTAGGATTAGTTTTTCTCTATTTAGATCCAAGTATCTTGAATGCATCTTGTGCATCGACAATAAACGCGGATAAAAAATAGGAGCAGGAGATGATCATATGGCCCCAATGAAATCAGTTTGTCTGTACACAGTTTTGGCTCCTCTGATCATGGCTTTAGCCAGATCCTCGACTCCACTCTGGAAAGTGGTATCTTTATTTCAGAATTCACAAGAAATGCTATCAGGCTTTTCTGCTCCAGGGAAATTAACACCCCCACCCCCCACCCCCCCCTCCATCCTTTCCTCATAACCCAAATCAGTCACCTGAAGAATGATTGCAGCAAATATTTCTCCAACTCTTCCTCTTGTGGGCAGGTCAGAAATGGACACAATATAGTGTTGTGATAATGAAAGTTTTTTTTTAATTTTAAATTTAAAGGTATAGCAAAACTTGCTTCATCTTTGCCCTGCATGTGAACTACTAAGTTGTAAAACACTAAATTTCCTGCAGCTGAAAATGAGACTCGCGTGTTTTTCCAGCTGAACTGACCAGATTTTATGGGGAAAATGAGTAAATTGTGTCTAATATAATCATTGCAGTGAACGTTGAGATAATGTACAGTGGTTTCGCTTTCCATGGTTTCAGTTTCCCGTGATCAACTGTGGTCTGGAAATATTAAATGGAAAATTACAAAAATAAACAATTAATAAGTTTTAAATTGCACTCCATTTTGAGTAAACCATCTGGGACACGAATCATCTCTTTGTCCAGCCAATCTATCTGCCCGTTAGTCTTTCAGTAGCCGTCTCGGTTATCAGATCGACTGTTGTGAAATCGTAGTGCTTGTGTTCAAGTAACTTTTTTAAAATATTGTTATAATTGTTCTATTTTATTATTAGTTGTGGTTGTTAATTTCTTATAGTCCATAATTTATAAATTAAATTTTATCATAGGTATGTACGTATTAGAAAAAGACAGTATATATATTGGGTTTGCTATTATCTGCAATTTCAGGCTTGCACTGGGGGTCTTGGAACATATCCCCCATAGATAAGGGGGGGACTATTGTATCTTGTTTATTCCATCATTGTCATGGTGTGTACAATTAGAAAGGAAGGAAAGCAAATGATATACTGAATTTTGTGCAGTGGCTAGTGTCTGTCAAAGGAAGTTTGTTGCGTTTTTGAAAGGAAGAGTTTTATTTAACATTGCTATTCTAATATTATACAGTATAACTTATAATTCAATTTGCTGTATTGAATCCAAAACTTGGGAGTAATGCTGGTTCGAATGCGTCAATCTATCACCATTGTCCACACCAACTTTATGATGGCGATGTTAAGGGGAAAGGTACCTAATTCTTTGGCCTTGTTTCATCCACTGAGTATATTCAAACAGATGTGAATTTTCCTCCAAGAAATGTGTTCTAAAACTACTCAAGGCAGATTGTTATATTGTCCAAAACCTGATGTAATCAAAAGGTCATGCCTTTTCTCGAATGGAATTGCTTCAAGTCAATAACGTGACAGGCAGGTTGTTATTCGGCCCCTCCTGAAAATGAAGCCTTGGTTTTAAAAGAGATTCATTATTTTAAAAAAACTATTAGAGTGAAAAAAAAATTCTTTCACGTTCACAAGAGAAGCAATTGCAGCAGAGCTTAGCTGTAATATTCATTTACTTCAAAATGACAGAGGTCCTCTTAAAAAAAGAATCACCAACATGTTATTACGCATTTGATTTCTCTTGAAGGGCATCAGTTGTGAGGCACATCACACTATGGCTCTCAATACTCGCATTTTTTTTTAATAAGTTCACATTCATTGGGTTTATATTAAGGATAATGACATCATCTAATACAACAATTTAAAACTTATGGGCATCGTCACCCATAGTGCTAAACAAATTATTATTTCTGTCTTTTATTGAAAGATAGCATTCAGATGTTTGAAAGAACAACTACATAAAATACTAATTTATTTTCAAAGAAATGCTGTTTATTAATTGCTCTTTGAAATATCAAAAGGAGATCATTTCAAATGAACGTTCATTTCAAATGATCACAATCTTCAAAGATGATTTCCTCCTAATTTTAACTTGATTTTCTTATAAATCAAACAGGGAAAAAGTTGTCAGAAAAGAGTTGTCATGCGGGTCGCTTTTTTTTAGATGTGGAAAGATTTGTGAAATCACAGTTCTTTTCATCAAACCATTAGAAAGTTATTGGACTTGTTGATAGGGAGATGAAATGTGCATGCCGAAACTGGCCACGTATCACTCATCTCGTTCATGAGTCTGAACTAATCAAAAATTAATAATGAACGAATTAGAAATTAATTTTGAGAATATTCAATTCAATACTAGATCACTTTGATGTAGAAGAATAGAATAACTCATTCAATCATTTGTCCCAGGCAATGAGCGTCCCAACTTGCAAACATTGATATTGAAGCTGGATTTAAGGCATGATGAACAGTAGATTGGTGGCATCTGACAGGTTTTCTGTTCAAATACAAATTTGCATCACTGCTTCGAATGTTGGGAATACTATTCTGAGGTGAAAATATTTGCAGTTGTTCCAAAGCAAGGCAGGACAATATTATGCAATGAAAAGTGTTATAATAGGAAATACAATGTAGATTGCTACAGTGATCCACATTTGTGGAGGATTATGTAACATGCTTGAGCATTTAAGTTCAACAGCAATATATAGCGGCATGGAAACCAAATTTGCAACCCACTAGTTTTGAAGTACATCAAAGAGTAATGGGAGTCCTCAACAAACATTAGGATTAGCAGGTACATTCTAATGGAATCTGCTTCCATATACAACCAGACTTTAAGACCATGATTCTCACCTGGATTTTAGTATATCATGCAGTGTGGTTGAAATGTACCCTGCAGTCCAGTAATTCAAAGGACCAGTATACTTTCTGCTTAGTATCCTTCTTGACTGCATACCTTTCACCCTTCACCCCTCCTTCCATCACCTCTCAGCTCCTTTCTCTTCCCACCTACATCCAACCCTCACCTGCTCACCTATCCTCCCCTCCCTTCCCCTCCCCTCCTTATCCTTCACTTTAGCATCAGGGAATTTGCCTGATTTTTTGGGCATACCTGAAGAAGGGATCAGATGTGACATGTTGACCTGCCTATTACTTGCTGTGAATGCTGCATGAACTGCTGGTTCCCTAGCTCCTCCATTTTCCAGTTCACTGCCTTACTGACTGATTGGAATGCAGGCTCATTGGTACTTGAATATTGACTCCATTTTTCCCATACCTCCAGAGTATTACAACAAATAAATATTCAAATAAAATGCACTTAATCCACAGATACTTGGGAGAAGAACCTGGTATATTGAATTTAGTCCAAAACTGGTGTCCATCTCAATTTTATTTTTACTCTGTTTAAACAAAACAAGAACATTGGCTAAAACTTGCTTCTAAATTACAATTAAGAATCATCCTTATTGCTGTTGGACTGGAGCTGTATGTGGACCAGATTGGGTAAGGGTAAGAGTATTTCTTCTCTCGATGATAATGGAGTGGAGGGTTCAATCTATTGGTTTTGAGGTACTTCTGATCCCAGTTTTTTCAACTTGTATGCCTCTTGCACTTTAATAATGAGGCCAACGTAAACGTGTGAAAGAGCATTGCTTTCCTTCTGACATCCTGCACAACACAATAAGTTCTCCCACTGTTTCTTCTTTCTATTGTTAGTGGAGTAGACGAGTAAGGAAGTCATACTAGAGCTATTTGAAACGTTGGTTTCGCCGCACGTGGAGTACTGCATGCAATTTTGTTCACCCTGTTGCATGAAGAACATGGATACTTTGAAAAGAGTTCTGAAGGGATTTACTGGGATGCTGCCTATGAGCTGTCAGGAGGAGTTGTACAAACTTGGATTGATTTCTCTGGAGTGTCGGAGGCTGAGCTCCAATACTTGTTTATCCCAGGGTAAAAATGTAAAATACAAAGGACATGCATTTCAGAATCAGAAGCAGAATTTATTGTCATGAACATGTCACGAAATTTGATGTTTTGTGGCAGTATCACACAGTGCAAACATTCATATTATAAACCATCTTACAACAATAATATATAGAAAAGAAATTAAAGTGAAGGAGAAAAATTTAAAGATATGTGGGGCATTTCTTTTTACACGGAGTATGGTGGGAGCATGGAACGAGCTGCCAGGGTAATCAGACATGATAGTAGCATTTAAGATGCTTCCACAGGCATGTGCAGGGAATGGAAGGATAGGGATCATATGTAGGCAGAAGCAAATTAGTTTAATTTGGATTGTGTTTAGTGTAGACATTGAGTTGAAGGACCCGTTTCTGTGCAGTACAGTTCTACATATTTGTCCTTTGAAGATGTGAAGAGTGAATGTGCATTGTAGCCACGAATATTGATACTGAAATATATGAAAGGATTAATTCCTGGTTTCAAATTAATTACTTGTCAAACTTGGAAAGATGACACTTGACATTCAATGAGCTTGTGGTGGATAATAACTGGGACTAACCTGTCTTTTTCCGATGCTTGTCTATGACACAGAATAGTAAAGGACGTGATCATGCAAAATTACTTCATTCTATGTTCATTGCCTGACCTATCAATTTGCCACTTGGCTGAATGGAAAATATAGTTTATTCAAATAAATAGACCAAAGGAAAAATAACTTCTGAAATAATATTGATACTGTAGTGAGGTTCTACACCCAGAGCTAGTGGAAGAACACACAGACATCACTGTGGCTAGACCAAGAAAGGTTTAATTTTAAAAATAGCTCCACTTTTAAGTCACTTCCTATCCCAAGCTTCTCAGCCGGAAGTTTCATCATGACATCATCCCGGCATTCCCCTTGTTTGTAGTCTTTCTGGCCATTGAAGGAAGAGACCTGGTGCCATCTTGAGCACAGCTCCGCCATAACTACATCCACCATTTTGACCGGCGGTTCGTGCGATCACGGTACTGATGCCGTTACACATTGCCAGTGCCGCTGCAATATCGCCAAAGGACAAAGTGCAATAGTTATGTCTTCTTAGTTAAACGTGATTTTGGACACTTTTTTTTGTTTGTCGTAGACATGAAAATACAGCTTTGATATTTGCCCTTTTCACAACTTTTCCATTGAAATTCAAAATGAGTGGTGTGGAGAAGTGAGGAAAGACATCCAAGTTTACAACAAGATCTCGATCAGTTGGGAAGATGGACCAAGGAATTTATTCTTTTTTAAATTTAGACATGCAGCACAGGAAGAGGCCTTTCTGGCCCAAGAGCCCCAATAACCAACAAACCCATATATTTTGAAGGGCAGGAGGAAACCAGAGTGCCCCGAAGAAATCCACACGGACACGTGGAGAACATACAAACACCTGACATTTAGCGCCAGATTCAAACCCAGGTTGTTGGCACTGAAATCACATTTCTGCAATCTGCTGTGCTAACTAAAATGTGAGGCATTGCACTTTGATAAGTCAACCTTGGGGAGGGCTTGCATGCCAAAAGAATAGAGCTGGAGTTGTGGAACAGAGGGAGCTAGCAGTATAGCTGCATAGTTCCCTGAAAGTGACAACTCACCTTCATTTGGCATTTGTGTCCCCCAACTATAGGAAAGATTGAAAAAAGTTGAAAAAGGTGCAGAAGAGATTCACCAGGATTTTACTGGGAATTTGATTTATAGGGAGAGGCTGGGTTTTTATTCCCTCGACTATCAGAAACCAAGGGGTGAAATTAAAGGTTTATAAAATCATGAGGGACATGAATAAACTGAATACTCAGTCTTTTTTTTTCCAGATTTGAATACTGAAACCTCTTTTCTTTGTTCTCTGGGTAGGTTTAAAACTAAAGTAGCTTCTTGCTGCTTCCTTCACCATATCATAGCCATTCACTGTTCTTGTCTTAAAAAGAATGGTACTCTGCTCACGACTGCTTTTTTGGAACTTCATGAAGTTAAGATCAATGTTACATCACTTCCTGACCTGTTCCAAATTATATGTGCTGCATCTGAGGCCAGTACAATTCCCTGCACCTCAGCTGGTTCATCCCTTGGGGTTTTGAAGCTGTGATTATGTTTCCTGTCATTACAACAATGTGTTCTTACATCATACCTAAAACAGAGGAAAAATCGACAATCCGCTGTGCTTTAACCTTGCTTAATTCTCTGCTCATTCTTTCTCAAAGGAATTTAAACCACAACGTTAATCCTATTCATCAATTCTATCCAAACTGGCCTTGACCAGAGGCCCTTTCTTAACTGATATTTCACTTCAATTCAATGTTTGCAGAAATTTTGTTTCATTTCTCTTGGACGCATAATGAATTCTTCCTTCTATCATGTTTCTTTTATTCACATATTCAATATTTGTCCTGAAAATCAAGAACTTTAAATCCATTGCTTTTCAGACTCATTTTTCCACAGAGAGCAACACTATCTAACTTCCACCATCATTTCAACCCACAGTCTTAATCCTCTTAAGACAAACACCAAAATCTCCTGTCAAAATGTTCAAACTCCCTTTTCAAAGAACCATTAAGGTGGTATGGAAGGAAAATTACTCTCCACAGTTCCATAATTCAGGAAAAAAAGAATCTTTGTTAATAGATTTACACTTTTAAAAATAAACTCTCCAGAGCTCGAAATAGAAGCAGAAAGTGAAAGTTATTTTCTGAAATGATTATTCTGCAACTAGAATATACAAATTTAATTATTATTTATGTTAAATGCTAGCCAAATATTGCAAACAGCATGCAGTGTTGTTTAGAAGGTAGTATCAGATATGATACAAAGCTGGAGAAACTAAACAAATGAATAATAAAGCTCAATTAATAACAACTAATTGGGTCAAACAAACTTCCCCGCAAAATTAGAACCAAAATTGCTTCCAGGCACTTTTCTTAGATTCTAGTATCCACTAATTTTGTTTTTCTAATACATTGCAAGTATAACTATTCACTTTGCTGATTTCATTCCTGGGTTGCAATGAGTGGTGTCATAGAAATTATTTCATTCAGGTCACCAATTTTTTTCAGGCATAAACATTTGTGCAAGAATCTTGGTAAAATCCTATCTTTGTGGTAAGCATTGAGTCACTTGAAAGGACTTATTCTGTTATAATGTCGGATTTTAATTTCAGTAAGTGCAAAAATATAGATGCAACCACCAAAAGATGGATTTAATAGGAGGTTGCAGGTCATTCTGTTAAGAAAAGGACTCTCCTTTTAGGATGACAGATGCATTCTCCACAGAATGAAACATTTAAAGCACAATAGAAAACTGGGTTCTAAGAGATGTAAAATTGAAATGGAATTATTCAATCAAAAACGTGTTGCTGTCTCCTATGCAAGGGTAGGTGATAACTTCGCTATGTGCATCTCAAGAGCATGGAAGTGATATGGCTAAACTTGAATCAAATAACAAGTAATTTTCACTGCTTTTCAACAACAGAAAGGTTTTCAGGAGGCAATTGGAAAGTTAAAGTCATTTAAAAAAAAATAATGCCATTCAAAGTTAGTGTTACTTTGGCTGAATGTCGACCTTTGGAGATATGGTCAGGATTTGAGCTTTTAGCTTCACACCTCCAACCAAGGTATTGTTTTGCATCTGGCCCACTTATTTCCTTTTGTCTTCTTTGGCTTGGCTTCGTGGACGAAGATTTAAAGGACATGGAGGGGGAGGACGTGGAGGGGGAGGACGTGGACCTGTCCTCGGGCCTGCGCAAAGGAGCTTTTAGGTGGAGTGCAGTGCGCGCAGTACTGGCCCCACCCTTTACACCCATGGTTCGTGTGCCGTGGCCAAGCAAGCTGGGACGTGGCAGCGAGGTCCTTGGGTCGTAGGTTTTATATCGGAGTGACCTTCTCCTATGCAGGTTTCTTACCCGGGCTGGAGGGGTCTGCCTCCCCTCTTAGGTCGGTCCATACTGCCCGGACCGGGGCCGAGGCCGCCGCCGCTCTCCCTGTGCCCGGACCGGGGCCGCCACCCACAACTCTCCGCCCGGATCGGGGCCTCCGCCTGCCCCACAATATGTCAGAAAATAGCAGTTGTCAAACAATTCACGGGCAATTCATGTCGATAAAGGAATCTTTGGAGATGATTCCAAATATAACCCAATTTTGGCTGAGGTTGACTAATTTAAGTTGAGCAAATGAATAGCTGAAAGCTGTTACAGAATGATAAAAGTTAAGCAACAAGTTCAGCATCCCTTTTGGCAGTCTCCACAGACTTGGATCTCCAAAAAAAGTTTATTTTCAATTAGTTGCCAATACTGTTGCTAGTATTTCACTATTTAAATTTACATGGAATATTTGTCTTGAAGCTGTTATTGTTATTTTGTCTTAATTGACACTCTTCACTGAAAGTGTCAAAGATGTGGAAGAATCTAAATAGGTAAAGGTTCAATTATTTTCATGTAATGAACTTTAAAGATAATACACCACATAAAATATATAGTATCTTCTCAGCACAAAATTACCTGTTCACTGTGATTTCCAGACCAAGTTCTCAAGATATTCTGATCAACCTCTTAAAAGAATGTACTTCTCAATGTGGCATTGGGTAATTATATATTGGTTGAATACCATTAAGCCACTTTCACCTGATTAAACAAAGCTTTACCCATTAATAGACAGTTCTTTACTGTCTTGAATTTATTACTTTATGTCAGTCTTTTTGGGGCAATAACACATGACTTTAGTTGCTCACCATTGCACTGAAAACCTCTTGTAAAGAAGTTCAATGATGTCCATAATGGAAGCCTTGATTTCCTGGCTACATCATCTCCAGCGAGGGCTTGCAGATGTAATGTTTTTGTCACCTTGATCACCATCAATAAGACATACAGTATTTTTTTCCCAAAGTGAATAATCGAACCGTCTCCACATACTCCATCTGAAATGTTGTTGTCCACTTTACTAACTTTGTTTATAGTCCCCTGAATATTTTTGTATCTCTAAAACTCTGTTCCTGCCAACTTAGTTATTTGTACTCAGCAAATATGTAAATACCACATTTAGTTCCTTCAACCCTCTCATTGATATGGATGGAGAATCCATATGTTATTGCTGATTCCCTTCTGTAACTGCCATCCAGTAAAGTGTTAGCGCCATACTGGCTTCAATACATCCCTGTCAGCATCTATGCAAGTCTCTTATCAATTGATCTGTGTTTAAAGAATATTTTTGGTTCATTACATAATTTTTGAATGGTATTTATTACAAAATGCTACAGGGGTTGAGCACACATAGAGGATTTGTTATTTCTTGTTCTCCTACTTTCATTCTGATCTCTTTGGATTGTATAGAAAAGTTTTCTTTTTCCTCATAATCATATTTCCTGATGCTCTTTTGAAATCTTGATTAGAAATTGCATAAAGATGGAAAATAAGTGTTCCATATTTCCTGGGAAACAATCCTGCATATGCTCAGAGAGCAAAATCTAAGTTCAACCCATAGAATAACAGCTCTGGGAGAAAAATTATAATGAAGGCATTAAGTAACACAACAGCACTCTAAAGGATAGATTTAATCATGCAATATGATGTGTATTTTTGGATCTATTATTTTAGTTATTGAAGGAAAATAGAACCTTCAAAGTTAATGAAACAAATTCAATAAAGCATCATGAGAATTCTCATGGTCTGATGACTGGAGGGCAATATACAAGTAAGAAGTGCTCAAACTTTAGATTGAAAATGCCCCTGAGAGGAGAGGAAACTCACATCTTGTTGAAACCTGTGTTCATAGGTTAAACAAAACTGACGGCTTTAAAAGAGAGAAAAAAAAATCGATCAATTATACTTCTATCAATAACAAAGAAAATGTTTGCACACATCTCTGCCAACTATCAGTTATGCATCACATTTGAATTCAATATTTCATCCAATTAATTTCTTCAACAATACTTCAGGATTTTCTGCTTTGAAGACAAACTCCACCTTTGTTATTCATGTCTGAGTTTTATATTTTATTCAATAATTTTCTAAAGAATTATTGAGAGAAAGCTCCTCTACCAACAAGCTTGTATGCAGCAGGCCAGTGGAGAGAGAAATGGAACAAACAAAGTGCTCCTTTCTCACTCCTAAATCCTCATATTTTCCCCAATCATAGCTTCGTCCCTTGTATAATTTTCTCCAGGTAACTTCCATATAAAAAATTCACAAGCTTAAATCAAGTAAAAGTATTCCAATCATGTACCATCCTCACTTCCTACTGCAAATTGGTTAAATGTACATATTGATGATAACTTTGAGATGGTTTCCTCCCAAAAATGGCAAAGTAACTTTATATATTCAAACATAAATTATTAATTCTTAGGTGGTTGATTGGTTTTCAACCTTTTAGTGTGCAAATTAATCGGGAAGGGATAATGATAAACATCTGCCAATGAAGGCTGGCTGCCCTGATTGCAATCAGTTGTTCATTATTGATTTGTGAATTCAGTCTTTTATCAACTTCTTGGATATAAGTGTTAAATAATTAAAGAATTCCATCTCATCGCAAAATTCACTTTCTCAATGGTTAATTCACTAATTAAACAAACTAGATAACTAACCAGCCAGAAGCAAATTAACTGGAAAGGACTTGTTGAATATAATCAATACACTGCTTGGATATTGAATTTTAAAAAAAATATAGTACAGAAATAATCTAACAGCCTCCCCATAAAATTAACATCATGGAGACTCTCAACTTCAGTGGAGTTCAAAGTCATCCCAACATTTAACTGGACTAATCACTTCAATCTGTGAACACCAAATGGCTTTCTACCATTTCCAAGGGTTTGTAGGGCTGTGATGGAATAATTCCTGCTTTCCTGAATGAGTGGGTGCAGCTTAACACCCTTCCATCATTGCTGCGGTGTATGTGATGGAAATGAACTGTGACTCATCACGGCTACTTCAACATCATCTCAGTCATGTGGATTCACTTCAATGGGAGGAGATGGATAAGGTCAGCTGGCATCATCATTTACAATGTGTTCTTCAAATTACTGCCCTTGTACTTTCAAATTAGTAGTGGCTCTATCAAAGATACAAAATAACTGATGTGTGTGTGCAATTATTACAGCAGTAGTTTGCATATAAAAGCATCTCTTGTCAGTGACAAATCTCTATATGGCAAATTATCAATGGATGAAATAGTGTTGGTCAATTTAATTCTTGGCCACCCTCATTGTCACACTTACGTTATTAAAGTTTAGTTTTCATAATGGACTCAAGCTTTCACATCTCTGGGACAATGAAAATAAATAAATCGATAGGTAAGTAAAAATATCTATCTTTTCCAGTCTCATTTTGAAGTTGGTAATGTTCTTAGTTCTCCATAAGTGTCACCCTGAACAACTAACATAGAATTGATATAATTACAAGAGGGACTGAATTTAGAAGCAGAGAGGTTATGCTGTAATTGTACAGGGTACCGGTGCATCTGGGGTTCTGTGTGCATTTCTGATCTCCTTACTTGCAAAAGGACTTATTGGCTTTGGAGGTGGTCCAGAGATGAGGATCTCAGCCTATGCGGAGAGATTGAATCGTCTGGGATTGTGCTCCCGAGAATTTAGAAGAATGAGAGGGGATCTTATAGAAAGGTATAAAATTATGAAAAGTTTAGGTAAGATACAAGTTGGTAAGTTGTTCCCATTGGTGGAGGAGATTAGAACGAGGGGGTCATGGCCTCAAGATCCAGAGTGGTCGATTTAGAACAGCGATGAGGAGGAACTGCTTTTCCTAGAGAGTGGTGAATCTATGGAAGTCACTGCTCATTCAAGCAGTGCAGGCTACCACAGTAAATATATCTAAGACAAGGTTGGAGTATTTTTACAAAGGTGGGGAAATTAAGGGATTCTGGTGGCCCGCAATTGTGGAGATCAGGCCAGCACATCGCGAGGCAGCAGACGTGGACAAGAGATCGCTAAAGCGACTCCCAGGACAATGAGCCAGCGGGGGTAGAAGCTGGGGCAGCATCAGACCAACAGCCCTAAAATGGCATTGGTCAAGCTGCCCAGCTAACTCAGCAGAAACAGGATGGGGAAGAAGGGCCTTCATATGCATGGATGATCCCACCCGCTATTGTTATTCATACGGCTGAGTCAGTCAATCATCAAAAACGGCGGAACAATATAGAAACAGCCTTTACAGCCCTAATAAAGGAGTGAGCTTAACCTGCCACACTGTGTGTGTGTGTTTCTTGGTCGGCTACAAGATATGGGGAAAAGGCAGGTCGGTGGAGATGAGCCTATCATCAGTTCAGCCAATATCTCATTGAATGGCAAAGCAGGCTTGACAGGCTGGATGGCTTAATCTTGCTCCTATTTCTTATGGGAATAAACCAATGAACAGAGATATTTCACACCATAACCGAAACGTTGATTGCGTGTTTTTAATTTTTGCTATTATAAAAGACACTGTTTGACCTGCTGAATTTCAGTATTGTGTTTTTACTTGCACACCAGAAATGGACAAGAACCATATGTTAAAAATACACTTGGGTCTTGAAATAAATAGTTGGTCTTTTATTTGACAGGATATTTATTGCAATGCCCAAAGGTATTTCTTCCTCTGGTAAAACTAAAGCAATGACAATTCTGAGAAACATAATACAACTTGGTTGTTGTACCAGTGTCCACAATTCAACACTTCTGATCTACAAGCTGAAGCCCTGGCTCGTGACCAGGCATTGGGCGTCAAAATTGGAAGAGAGGATAGGTCTCTTTTCAAACTTGTTAAATTTTCCTTTGAGCATATTTAATGGCAGATCATGATTCAAAAAAGTCTCCAGATTAAAATCTGTTTTCCTTTCTCTCCATATCAGCAGTATCTGTGATATGTTTCCTGACAGGCCCTTGATTTTCAATTTAACTTAAATTTGCATCAGCACTGCTTTGCATATCAATCATTTTCCTGTGTCCATCTAACTGCAGTAATCAGAGCTCCCAATCACTTAGGACACAGATGCTAATTAGAATAATGAGCACCAATGCAAATTGAAGTTGGTGGCCAGCTGGGACCCCAGAAAAGCCAATTAATGTGATCATTTTTCCTCTTTTAATGTTTAATTAGAAGTGTTAAATCTTATTGTAATGACCACATCAAGTTTTTGTTTTAGTATGTGTTGCTTCCATGAGATTTTAAAAAAAATAAGTAAAAGAATTTTGAGGTGTTTCCTTGGACATCTGGTTGATGAGTTAATCAGTTGTCCACACCTGGGGTGAAGGCAGCTGTGATTTTGATGCCTCAACTGCCTTAACTTTGGGTTGATGAATTGCAGAGCACCAAAGATGATGTATCTTAACACTTTCAATAGCTAAATCATAGCGGATTTCTCAACAATAGTAAGACAATTATGTGGTTCCTTTAAAGCAAGGAAAGTTTCCAAAGTACCCAGAGAATTAAATTGTCTGATGATTTGAATGAAGGTATGTATGGCTTTGAGAAAAAGGAATGTTGCAGAGCATAACTTTGGGTGTTGTCTTATCCACTGTTGGCTCTGTATTCACTGCCTGAAATAGAGGATAATTTTGTAGTTTTTCCCAATATTAACCAAAATTGATTATGATTATCAGAGATATTGAAATTGTTTTTGATGTTCAGCAATATTATAATGTGTGAGGTTGAGGGTGCGTCTTAAGGTATGAAGAGTGAGAGGTGCTCACTGCCTGGAAAATAATTGACCTTGCAAAGATTTAGGATGGTACTGGTATGTGAAGTACATTCATACCTCCACATGCAGAAGAAGTTTTAAAGATAAAAGATGATTATTTAATGATACTTTGTGATATTTTTTAAAAATGACATATCTATATAGCTGAACCAAGTCAGAATATCTGAGGTGAAACAAATAAGTTCAATTTAAAAGATAAGTAAATGAGATATATTCACAGTAATCCATGGTTTTTTTTGGAGGGGGAGAACTTGACTTGGAAAGTTGTTTTGAGATTATTTTGAGCTGGACATTGTACTTGTGTCTATGACAATAAACATTATTATTTTGATCAAGTTTTATAGTAAATACACAAATTTTAAAAACTCGATGACAACCGAAAAATATTCCCTTTGGATTACAGGGGTAATTTGATAAACCTGCAATTAAAATTGTGGGTGTTTCAAAATTTCATGCAGGGTGATCAAGAAATTGACAGGGAGAGATAAAATAGGATGTGAAAGGAAATAGGGTGGGGTGCATAAAAAGCAGAACCATTATATATTGATAAAAGGAGTAGAATGTTATAGGCACTTGTGGATTACTTGGACACGGAGACATGAGAACGTGTAATGAGGAATAAGGAAATAACAGAGGAATTAAACAAATACTTTATAATGTACGGGAGGAAAAAAAGCCAAGACACATTAAACTTTTAGAAGTACTGGAGAAGTCCAAACCAATTCATGAAATAAAACAAATACTTAGCCTGAAGTAAAGATGAAAAGTTTGGAGAAAATTGACTGGACTTATTTTAAGGATGTCATACCAGGAGAGAGAGAGAGTGTGTAGGATTGGAGAAAATTTGATCAAAAATGTCTGCAAATAGCCTTCATCGGAATGGGCTAGTCCTCTATTCTGTATACTTTAGAGGAATGAGTCATGACCTCTTTTAAACATAGAATAATAGCTTTGCAAAGTGGGCAGTGGAATTTTATTTCATCCAGCCAAATGGTCCTGAGGTAGGATTCATGAGTTTGAAATGAGCAGTGGGCAAATTAGATTGGGGCAGGGGGGTGGTGGGTTGGGAAGGGAAAGTCTTCACTCAGATGGTAATGAATTTTTAAAAATTGGAACCTCAAAGGACAGAGGAGTCCATTGATTACCTTCAAATTCTGGTTTGATTTTGGAGCAATTGTGGAATGTGAACATTGAACAGGAAATAATATTTAAAATAAAATGTAGGACATGATCTCATTGAATGATGGAGCAGCTCCTGGGGTGAATAATCTGTTTATGTTTCTTATTCTGGTGTCGTGATAGGAATTGAGAGTAGGAATTGAGAGTAGGAGAGTATTGGAAAAGAATTCAAGGTTAGGATCTGGGCTGGTAATGACAGAATCATTTCAATTGGATGGAATTAGAAGAATAGAGATCCCAAGAAGCTATGGAATTGGACAAGGCTGTACAGATTATGATGACTGAAATTCTGAAGAAATTCACAAACAGTAATGATTTTAAAATCAAGCTATTGTATCACATGAAACTAAACTGTGGATCGTGAGCATGGTTTGTTATTGGAGATGTGGTAGGTGTTGGTTGCATTCATGTGCAAAGACTGGTAGCCCTGACTATTTTGCTTTTCCCAGCAGTGCAGAAATTCTTTTTTTTTGTCAATCACATCATATCCATTTTTCCTGGGGAAGATGGTAATCTGTACAGTTCTAAATTAAAATAATTCACTTATTTTAAAAGATATTGATTCATGAGGCAATAGGCTGCTTTGCACATCTTGAAGTACTCCATCATGGGGACGAATGGAGTGGTATCCTGGAATTCTCTGCCCTCTGGAGGTTGGATAATGGAGAAACTAAAATGGGAAATGAACAGGTTCCTGAATGATTGGAGAATGGAGGGCGGAGTTGAATATGCACTAACAGGGGCTGAGACAGAGGGAAAATCTGCCATCATGTGATTGAATCTGAATAAGATAGCAACCTAATATTTGCTTATTACAAACTGTGAGCTCCAAATTTCATTTGAGGAATAACCACTTAGTGACTATGCATGGTCAGACATTTAACTGAAGGAAGAGTTGGGTGGGTGGAAGCAAATTTTTTCAGAGGTCTTTTTTAAGATGGCTCATTAATTGTGTTGACTGATTATCTTGTTTCCCATAAACATTCATTTGTATTTAACACCAGATCAATTTCTCTCTTTTTGAAAGGGTTATGGGTCCAAACCTCATTCATAGATAATATCAAATCTGACACCAAAGGAGGTTTTCATTATTAAAACTCTTGAACTAGCATCCAGTTTGTGTTGATGAATTATGCAAAGATATATTGGAGAGTCACATTTGGCCAATTTCATAATAACATTTTGGGCTGAATTGGGGTTGCACTTGTGTTGCTCAGCCGATTATTCTGTCAAGATACATTTAAATCCATCATTGCAGCTTTCTCTATGAAAGTAGCATCATCAAGTCATCAAAATATTCAGCAGAGAATGAGGGCCTTTGACAGACTGCCTCCAAGCTGACCATTAAGTTCCCATCTACTTTAATCCCTTTCCAGCACTTTGTCCACAGCTTTGATGCCTTTGCACTTTCAACTGTCCATCTAAATACTTTGGAGATGTGATCGTCTTGGCTTCTTTCTGAGAGAAAATAGTTGTCCACTTGGCCTTTTTTTTGTGCAAGTACCTTCCTCAATATTTCCAAGTCATTTTCAACAGCTTGTTCTAAATCTTTATTTCTAGCCATGTATTGGCTCAGATGTTTCCTTTAAGGTAAATGGCACAACACCCCTTCAAAGCTGCTCAATAGTCCCATCCTCGATTATATGCCAAGTCCTGAGGTGAAGGGTTTCAGGCTCTCTTTCAGATTACAGTGCAACATTCGGCAAAGGCTGAGACAAGATTCAAGGAGTTGATTAGCATTAAACCATGTGTTACAGTATTATATAAACTATTGTTTGTTTGTTTCAAATTGTAAACTCTCAATTTTAATTCTGACATTTAATTGAGAGTGATCAAAAACAATTTGCACAATGGTCCTTGTAATCATTCTCATTACTTGCTGGTAGAAGACAGAATACCCTTTTTCACAAAAGTATTAATTTGTCTTCAACATGTCAGTAGAACCAAACACTTCATATTTCAACACTTTTTAAAATTTAAATTTAGGCACACAGGCCATTTTGGCCTATGAGTCTGTGTTGCCAAATTTACATCCTATTAACTTACATCCCTCATACATCTTTGAAGGGTGGGAAGAAACCAGAGGCCTTGGGGGGAAAAAAATCCAGGTAGACACGGGGAGAACGTACAAACTCCCTACACCGCGGGATGCGGACCCTGGTTCGGTTCTGATTGGTAGTGCTGTAAATGTGTAGCGCTAACCGCTATGCCAACTGTGCCACCCTTAACATATTTGAAGAGTATAAATTCATGACTTTCCCTTCAGATGGCACAAAAAAAATCACCGTCACTGTTCAACGAGACTTCTCAAATCAAGTTGCTGAAAAATCCATGAAAATTACATTTTCATTTGCCTGATCTGGAAAACATGACCTGTAACTTTTTTAAAAGATGTCCCTGCTGCATGTCCAAAATACAATGTGTGGACATTTTATTCTGGTTCTTGAATGCAGTTTCATGAACTTCTGTGGAACTGAAATTCAGAAATAGAATATAATGCAACTCTGCTACTTGTGAAGTGTCAGGTACCAAACTGATTTGGAGTTGACTGTTCTAATGACAGAGCCTTGTCCAACACAGAGGTGTATCTGGAACAGACCTGCACATCAGACTGGTGAGGGTTGTTCAAAATGTGTATGGCATCTGAGGAAATCTCCCTATGGAAACTGAAAATAGTTTGCAGATTTTTAGCAACATTTTGAGTCAGCCATAAAGTGCATTGGAGATCGACAAAATGAAAATAATCTTGCAATTGATGTCCAACCACACAGGGCACCAATTAATTTTACGATTGCAACTTGAATCTTGTCTCAGCCTTTGCCAAATGTTGCACTGTAATCTGAAAGATAGCCTGAAACCCTTCACCTCAGGACTTGGCATATAATTAAGGATGGGACTATTGAGCAGCTTTGAAGGGGTGTTGTGCATTTACCTTAAAGGAAACATCTGAGCCAATACATGGCTTGAAATATTTAGAACAAGCTGTTGAAAATGACTTGGAAATATTGAGGAAGGTACTTGCACTGTACTTTCATGCTGATGCAGAAAGCACAGATTAGTTCCAATACCAGTTGAATAGAAGGCACGTAGAGGCATGTGCAGGAGGATTTGACATGGCACATAAAATGGTGTAGTACAGGGCCTGAGGTTGGCAATATATGTGCTGAACCTGATACCCGAATTTTTAAAAAAGTTGAATAAGATGGAGTGAGACAAGTCCACAGAAATGTTTGAATGAGGGTCAAGGATGTTTAAATTTGTGAAAGCTCCGGAAGATTGTGGAGCCTGTCGAGGATTTGATGCGTGCCCAGTTCTCTTTCACATTGTCAAATGGTTCTGTCTGTAAATTACTGATTTTACTTCAGATTAACAAAATCTCTGCTGCCAGCCTTACTCTCTGCAGAAATGTACTTTGTATTTGTGCAATCATATTCATGTTATAGTTCACTAAAATCTTGTGTATTTTTTTCAAAACTTTAATCAAAGAACTCGGAAGTTGCCAAAAGGTCTGTCAGCTCTAGTTTAACCAGAGCACTGTAGAAAGCAATGGGCTATCTTTATAATTACAGGCTACTTTAGATGCAGTTATTTTTATTCAGTAGATATTCCTCTCACTCTTGAGAGACATCATTTGTCAATTTTTGCAACTGCATGTACTTGCACCTTAAAGGAAATGACCACAATTTAAGTATTTGTGCTTTTCAGTCTTCATTGCCTTTTTCAAGTTCCCAATGAAATGCATTTTTATACAGAAGATTATTTATTTTTGCATCCAATTGTTTTAAGAAATGTTGTAGGTCTCTGTATTGAAAGTCGATGTCCACTCAATACTTTGTTTTGAGTTGCAAATCCTTTATGCAATTATGTAAGTTTAGCCCAAGGCAATTGATTACACTGAAGAAATGGATATCAATTATTCCAGAAAAATCTGCCTTCCATTTTGTGCACATTTTATACTTCAATTCAATTGGTATCATGAAAAGCTGTTGAATATTGTACTTGTGCAATGAGCATTGAGTTTGAAAGTTGGACTTGGGGTTTCCTTCAATTAAAGATTCAAGCAAAATAATTGACTAGCAATGCAGTTATGAGTTATTCAATGTAACAAGTTGAATATATTTGATTAATAACTGGCATGTTGCAAAGACTACTTCAGAACATCATAAAAACCTTGTGAATTCCATTTGAATTGCATGTGCCTCCATGTGATTTTATTGCAGGCAACTGGTGTATACATGTGAAGTACAAGTCTTATTTTTGAGTTTTTAAATGCAATGAATTAGGGTCAGCTGCATAATCTTCAAAAGGGAGAAGCTATTAATCTTTGAGTAACCTTTGAATACTTCTGCCTCCAGAATGATCACATGCTGAAGTCAGCTGGAAAATAAAAACCAAAAATGCTGGAGGGACTCAGCAGGTTTTGCAGCCTCCATAGAGTAAGCATATATAACTGACGCTTTGGGGCTGATCCCTTTAAACATGCAAAAGGCAGGCAGATGCCTGAATACAAAAGGCTGGAGGAGGAGGGAAGAAATGTCAAGGGAATGAGCTCTGACCAACAAGTAAAAGGCAATAATTGAACATTGATAAGATGACAGGAGAGGTGAGAATTGAGTGGGTGGGTGAATTTAGAGTTGGAGGAAAGGAAACCTATGGATGGGTGGGTTATGGTAAGCAGACACCAGAGAAGTCTATGTTAATGACCTGTGGTTGGAAAGTGCCAAGACGGGAGATGAAGTGTTGTTCCTCCAATTTGCAGGTGGTCTCAGTCTGGCAGTGCATGAGACCATGGACAGACATGCCATCATGGGAATGGGATGGGGATTGTTGGTTAATTGATGTATGGGGAGCGGGGGTGCGCAAGCTCATAGGCTAGAAGAGCCTGTTACTGTGCTGCATGTCTATATAAAAAACACTTATTTGAGGTGTTACAGCAGGTACATTGAGGATATCAGCGTAAATCTTTAAAGATGACAGGATAAATTGAAGCAGTTTCTATTGAATATAATCTCTCTTGCTATTATCACATTCTTGAGGAGAACTCCCATTAGTACAAGATATTGCCTTGAACTGTTAATCTGGGTCTCTGTTTATTGTTATGCAGTTTGAGGTATCCGATTCAACATGCAATTCAAGAGTCAAAAATTTTGAATACCTTGTGAAAAATAAAAAATTTAAAAAAAAAATTTTAAAAAAATTTGAATACCTCGAAGTAATCTGTTTCGTAATGAGGAAAATAGTATATTCCAATCTATTCTACAATGCATATGATAGACTTAGCAGAAAACCAGTCTTGATAGTTTTCCTGAACCTTTTTATAGCTGTGGGTTGCAGCAAACTTTGCCTAGTGAATTTGCACCTTGCATGTAGAGAGCAGAAATGAGACTGGATTGAAGCCGATCTACATGCTTTCATTGAAAATGAGATTTATGGATAAATGACTGGATTTACAAAATTTTAAAGTGCGATTATTTTGAAGGAATGTTGGTGATCAAAAATATTGACTTTGAGAAATAAAAAATAAATTTTGTAGGTGGGGGGGGTGGGGGGGGGAAACACAAATCTCTCCGAATTCTATTCTGTAGTGAATGGGACAATAATATTTTGTCGGTGATGCAGATACTATAGGTTCTGGATAAAATCAGTTGAGTTATATATTACCTTTAAAATATTATTCCTCATGACTCTCCTTTCCCTGATAACTCCTCATGTTATACATGGAAGCTTTCCTTGAATGTATTTTTTTAAACTGAGAGGGAACTGCAGTGTATGTTCCACACTTAGTCAAATCCAGATCTCCAAACTGAACAAGTTTTAAAATTTTGGGTTAAAACGGTGAGTTAATGAAACCATGGTTTCCTTGTAATGTAGAAGCATGAGAATAGTTGGCAAGAAACTATGCTAACAAGCAAAGATGAATTGAATGAAAGGATTAGAGAATATCCAAGGTATAACATTTTTAGAGGGATGTAGAAAGATGATTTGATTTTTGTTTTAAATGCATTAACAAAACATGGAACAAATTATTGAATTGAGAACAAAGTGCTGATTAAAAACCAAAGAAATATTGGATAATCAAATGAATAGAATAATTCAAAATATAATGAGGGGTGGAGATGACTGAATTTGCAAATTTGTCAGCAATGGAATTAATTAATTCAGTCCATTTTTTCATTGCAAGGCTGACAGACCATAATTTAGTCTGTTATATTTGGATTGGAATTGTCTGCCTCCTCTTCACCTTTTATTGGTGGGTTGTGGAGGTGGGGGGCGGGGGGGTAAATAGCATTACTTAAAGCATTCATATAATACCATTGATTTTAGTTCCATTGGCAAATCATACAAGACCATAGTATAATTGTGTGCTATCATGCGATTATAGATGATAAAACCAACCAACACCATGAACACATTCAATGAGTAATAAACTTGGAAGGAGACTGAATTGGGAGATAAAACTCTCCATTCCTGCACTGGGCCACACACACACACACACACACACACACACACTGGATGGTTGAAAAATGGCTGCTCCGCTTGTGGCTGCTTTATTTTTTTCTTTGTTCCTGCTTAAAGAATAATTGTACGATCCACAAAAGTACTGAGCCCTGTGAACTCTTCTTTTTAACTTCTTCTCTGACCTGTGTGGAGCTCTCTCTCTTTACAATTCTAAATTGAGGTTGAAGCATTCAATAATGTGCACATTCATGGTGGATAGTGGGATCACTGGTGCTTGTTAGCTATGCAAGTTGCATAATCAAGGATATTGTTTTGATTTAAACGTGAAGCCTGATTGACTATTTCCAGCCTTTGTTTTCATTGGAAATGCCACCACTGTCTGTCAAAAGTTTGAATATCAATGTATTGAATAATCAGTGCTATCAGGAGATGTATTTTTTTTTTAAAGTTGTGTATGTGCTCTGTAATACATTTTAGTGATGGAAAGGTGCACAGCATTTTTAATTCACAACAGTTTTTAATATGAATGTTACTTTCAGGGAAAAAAACAAGAATATTCATGAATGAATATGAACAATAGATTGAGACTGTGCTTATTTAAACAGTATCCTGGCAGCTTCTATCATCAAAGACGCCCCCCACCACACAGGCTCCACCCTCTTCACTCTGCTACCATCGTGGGGGGGAAGGTATAGGAACCTAAAGACGAGCACTCAACATCACAAGGACAGCTTCCCCCCACCCCCCCCCCCCCCACCCGCTGCCATCAGATTCCTGAATAGTCAATGAACCAAAGACACGGCCCTACTTGCAAATGACTGTTATTTTTTATTTATATTAATGTTGTAATATGGTTATAATATGAACGTTTACACAAAGCACTGAATTTGAATTTCATGACACTAGAAATTTCAGACATTACAAATGAGAGAAAATCATGTTCTGTTGAATGATGCAATCCAAGTCTGAAGTGACACAACACATGGGAGAAATGAGAATGTTGAGTGGAAAGGAGAAGGGCATCTAATAAAACTAGATTATGAGATATATATTAATACCACTCAGTTCAGTGCTGTGATTCATTGCTCAGAAGATCACTGCTCCAATTTTAGTTGTGCGCTGACATTGTATTTTGAGCCATTGATACCCATGGAAAGAAACATCAGGAAAATTCCTGTCCGGTTCGTATCCTGTGACTTTCTGGGAGGTGTAATGTGTTAATATGAAAACTTGAGCCAGTTTATTTTGTTGCAAATATCAAGCACACACTGATTTGGCTCGTATAAGAAATGATTTGGATGGCAACTATACATTAACTATCTTTGGATATTCCATATAATATTTTTACATATTTATATGGGTAATGTTATGTAGGTGTTGAAAAATTCGTAAGAATTGTATTTGATTATTGTATATGCTGACATACAAGATGGGACTTGAACTTTTATATAAAAATAGTCACCCCAAAACCAGGGTTCATCTTTTACATCAAGCTTAAAATCCAAACCTTAACAGTAAAGTCTCAGTGCTCTCCTGCGCCAAGTTTAAAACTGGAACCTTAACAGAACTTCCTCTGTGTGGTCTATTGGCCCAGTCTGAAGGCCATTGGTTCTGTGCAGTCCTTAACCGGCCTGTTAAAATAGTCAATGACGGATTATTTTAAACCTTTACTTGGTAATTTGTCAAGATATTGTGAATTAGTATATTGATTGTGCCTTGCAGTATCATTACAGTGGTCAGCGGTAGGTGCCAGGCTTGGAGTAGTCTTATACAACAAGTGTAGCTCCAGACCAAAGTGGTAGGTGCCAGGCTTGGAGTAATCTTGTACAACAAGTGTAGCTCCAGACCAACATTTTTAGGTGGAAATACAAGGGGCTGTCTTATACAGAGTTGTCTTGTACGCCAGCCTATACAGTACTCCTGGTTAGGACAGATTCAAGAAAAAAATGCAGCTTGCAAACATTTAATTATTTAATGTGGTTAAAATATTCCAAGATGCTGCACAAAAGAATTCAGATGAAAAATAGAAACTACCACCAAGAAAGAGATGTGTGCATCCAAAGCATCTGTCCAAATACCACAAATTAGACACACAAGCCCATTTTAAATTCATGGGATTAAAATGACAGGTAGTGCTAATATAAAATTAGCTATGGACAGAAAGTAGGAAGGAGCAATTCACAGTTGATGTTTCAGGCTGGAAGATGGTAAGCAGTGATGATTTATAATAAGACCACTGCTCTATTTCACATAATAATGACTTAGACTTGGAACATATGGCATCATTCAAAAGTTTGCAGGCAATGCTCTCGAAAACATATTAAACAGTGAAGTATCACAGCCTTGTGAAGTGGGAAGCTATATAACATATGGAATTTGAAAGAAAAGCCATACAATTTGGAAGAATGAAGAGAAGAATTCTGAAGTGAATGCCGCTAATATGAAGAGGGCCAAAGACAAAGAACAAGAAATGTGTGCACGCAAATTTATAAAAGTTCAAGGATAAATTGACAAGATTCTTAAAAGTAAGAATGGAATTGTTCCGTGTATGAAAAGAAACCTGGAATTCAAAAATTGGAAAATTACACTTTTGAAGCTGAGTGGTTCACCATGTACTCTCTTATTTTTGATTTCCTATATCAACAATCTCTTCAGTTTTCACACAGTTTAGAGCATAGCCCCTCTATTTGGGAAAGAGAAAGGAAATGTAAACTTAATTAATGGGAAAGGGCTCAATTTATTATTAAGGAAGTTGAAATAGGGCATTTAGAGTGAAACTTGATAGTCTGTAGATGCTGTGATTGTAGTTAAAAACTCCAAAATGCTGGAGGAACTCAGCCGGACAGTTGGCATCCATAGGAGACTGATATATTGCCGATGTTTTGGGCCTGAGTCCCTCTTCAAGGAGCAAGCAGAATAAGCCAGAAGTGGGAAATCTCAGAGTCTCAGAATTCAAACAATACTGGCTGGGAGAGGAATCCTGACCAAAAGGTGTTAATTGGGTATGACAAGGGACAAAGTAAGAATTTATCATGTTTGTGCAAAAGGAGACAGAACGGAGAGACGGGAAAAGGAGGGTGGGGTTTAACAATAGCCAGAGAAGTTGATACTAATGTAAACCAGTTTAAGGGTAGCCAGTAGGAATATGAGGTGCTGTTTCTCCAATTTGTGGGTGGTCGCAGTCTGGCAGAGCATGAGACCAAGGACAGACATGTCAGCAAGGGAATGGGATGGTGAATTAAAATGGATGTCACTGGGAGATCAACGCAGAGCTGAGGTGCTCAACAGAGTAATCTTCCAGTCTGTGTCCAGATTCTCCAATATAGAGGAGACCATAACGGGTCCACCAGATGCAGTAAATGACCCTTGCCGATTCACAAGTGAAATGTTGCTTGAAAGGACTGTTTGGGACCTTGAATGGTGCTGAGGGAGGAGGTGTGGGTGCAAGTGGAACATCTTCTGCAGTCACGGGTAAGTCTCAAGGGGACGATTGGTGGGGAGGGAGGAGTAGACAAGGGAGACATGGAGGCAGCAGTCCCTACGCAAGGCAATGAGGAGAGGGGAATATGTGTCTAGTGATGGGATCATGTAGTAGGTGGCAGAAATGTCAGGAGGATGTGTTGGATGTGGAGGCTCGTGGGGTGGTAGGAGAGGACAAGATGAATCTGATCTTTGTTGCATGTGGGAGTGGAGGGGACTAGGTCAGACATGCGGGTAATGGAGGATATGAGGGTGATAGAGGTAAATCCATGTTGTTATTTGAAGAAGGAGGAGATCTCTGATAATCTGGTATGGAAGTCCTCATCCTGAGTGGAGATGAGATGGAGGAATTGAGAGAATGGAATCCTTGCAAGGGATAGGGTAGGATTAGCTGTGGGAGTAAGTGGGTTTATTGAAGATGTCTGTGGAGAGTTTGTCTCCTAAGATGGAAACAGAGATTGAAGAAAGGGAGAGTGTTGCTAGAGATGGACAAATAGACCAAGGAATTTGAGATGGGAGTGGAAGTTGCAGCAAAGTAGATGAGGCCAATTAGCTCATCATGGGTACATGAGGCAGCACCAAAGTAGTCATTGATGTTGCGGAAGAAGAGCTGAGCGGTCTTGTCTGTGTAGGCTTATAGCATGGATTGCTCCACATAGCCAACAAAAAGGCAGGCATAGTTGGGGCCTATGCAGGTACCCATGGTTATACCTTTAATCTAGAGGAAGTGGGATGAATTAAAGGAGAAATGATTGATGGCAAGGGCAAGTTCTATCAGGCAGAGGAAAGTGGTGGTGGAGGGGAACTGATTGGTTCTATTGTGAAAGACTTTGAGGCCTTCACTATGGGGGAATTGGGGTAAACATGAGGGGATTGAATTAAGGAAACTGGAAGTTTTTGGTGATGGAGGGCATGTGAAATGTCCCTGATATAGGTGGGGAGGGACTGAACCAGGGAGGACAAAACAGATTTGAGGTAAGCGGAGACCAATTCAGTGGGGAAAGAGGAAGAGGACACGATGGGTCTGCCGTCACAATTGGGGTTGTCAATCTTGGGTAGGAGTTGGAAACGGGCGGTTTGGGGTTGGTAATATGGGGTTGGCATTTAGAAAAGCAGATTAGGCAGTGGATTAATATGATTAATTTCTTCTGATTCTCCATTTTCTGTTAAGCGTTCCTCACTCCATGCTTGTGAACAAACATAAATACTATGTTCAATACTTTTAGTATAGCAACCTGTTGAATGGGACTTATTTAAAAACCTTTCAGAAAAGATGGCTCCATCTCAAGCCTTTACCACTGTCAGATTTTTTTTCTTAAATATAATTTGGATGTGGAACTATATAACTGCTGTTTATGTTCATTTACGTCCATCTGATGGGTTAAACAAATATTTGTTCCTCATGTCAATTATCCATTTCATCTGCCTATCCATCTTGTAGGAAGATGATGGTTCCATTGAGTCAGTTTGTGAGGTTTGATATGTGCCTCCTGAAGTGGCTGAATAGACTGATTCTTGATGGGCGCCACTTGGCAGGTGAGTCCTGGAGGGGCAGCAGGGTGCTCTGTGGTGGTGCTTCCTGGTCCTTTCCTCTGTTGCCTCCTTGAGCTTGTTCTCACCAATGTCCACACCTTTTTCTGATAGCATTCCTCCTCTGTAAGCCATCTTGAGCCATATCCTCCCATATTGATGGGGCAATGTCGGCTTTCTTGAGGCTCCTGTGCAGAACATCCTTGTACTGTTGTCACAGGTCTCCTAGTTTTTGGGTACCACTGGACAGTTGGCTGTACAAGATGTCCTTGTCCAGTCTTCCATCAGGCATTCTGACAACGTGTCCTGCCCAGAGCAGTTTGGCTAACATCACCAAGGTTGAAACTGCTGGTATTCCGACTCGAGAAAGGACCTTGACATTGGAGACCTTGTCTTGCCAGAAAATGCAGGGGACACTGCTGCAGTTGGTCAAGCTGACGTCAGTAACTCTGATATGGGCACGATGTCTCACATTCATATAGCAAGGCTGATATAACGGCCCTGTACACCTTGTACTTGGTCGCCAACCTGATGTTCTGTGACCAAACCAGTTCTTTCAGCTGGCCAAAACCAAAACAGGCCTTAACAGACCTTTCTGGTTCTTGATTCAATCTCTGCATCAAGAAGCTGAGGATGCTATTGTGATGCCCAGGGTGGCAAAACTGAGACGAGTCTCATCAATAAGGTCAGTTGGTTCTTCATAGCTTGAGCCAGGGACAAGTTGGTACAAAACCTCTGTCTTTTTCAGGCTGATTGTCACAGTAGCTTCATGGCAGCACTGAAAATGATGATTGGTGATCTCCTGAAAGTCTTTGAGAGTGGACAACCAGTGCAAAGTCATCAGCAAACTGTAGCTCTTGCGCAACTATGTCCCTGACTTTTGATTTTGCTCGGTCTTGAGGTTGAGGAGCCAGCCATCAGCCCTCGTTTGTAGGAAGACCCCTAACTTCAGGTCTGATGTGACATCCTGAAGAACAGCAGAGTAGTCCAAACAGAGTAGGAGCCAAAACACAACCGTTTTACGCCATTGCTGATGGGAAATGGATCAGACAACTCATTACACATTTTTTTTGTTTCATTATAATTTAGAACTATTTAACTGCTGTTAAACCCATTAATGTTGATTTAGAACTATGTTAATTTAAACAAATACTTCTTTTTCCTTGCATGTCAAATATCTGTTTACTATCGTCTGGAAATGTATGCAAAAGACAATGTTACATTTGTCTGGCTGGTCCTAAAATTCAAGTGAAATTCTGTAATTATCAAATAAGTACAAATGTATTATTGGAACTTATTTTTAAGTTGAATGCTTCCTTTATAAAGTTAATTATATTTTCCATTCAGGCCTGCATAGTCCACCTGCTGAGTTGCAGTAAGTTTGTGAGAGGTGCTGATGAACATTTCTATTCTGACCTATGTTTAACCTCCACTCACAGTTGCTAATATTTTAGAGGATGATCCACTTCATGAATAATTAAAGCCAAATAACATTTTGATAATGATTAAAGTTTCACTGATAAATTAATTTAACTCTGTTAAATATTGTATAATGGAGTTTAGTGAAGTCCACAGAGATAATGATCTATAGTTAATGCTGAACAAATTCTCTTTGGCCTAACCATCAACATGAACAAGACTGAAGTATTCCATCAGTCCATGCCAAACACCAATACCAGAGAACCAAAAATTGCTGTTGACAACACCCAGTTGACATGTTAACAAGTACTTGGGGAGCATAATCTCGAGTGATGGATCTTTGAACGAAGAAATTTACTCCAGGAACAGCAAGACCAGCCAGGCTCTGCAGAGGGTGCATACCAGAGTGCCCAATCAACACGATGTCTGCATCTTCAGAGCTGGGGTCAACCCTTCTCTCCTATATGAATGTGAGACCTGGACTCCATACTGACATCACATCAAACAACTGGAGAAATTCTATTTGCGTACTATCCTTGGCATCTATGGCAAGACCGTGTCTCCAACCTCGAGGTCTTGGGGAGGTCCACCATCATTGAGTCCCTGTTCATCAGAGCCTAGATGCGGTGGGTGGGACATGTCATCAGAATGGACGACCACCGTATGCCTCACCAGCTGCTTTATAGTAAACTGAAGTCTGGAAGGAGACCTCAAGGTTGTCCACACAAGCATGATGAAGGAAACCCTACATGTCTGTGGCATCCAGCCAAGAAAATTAGAAGCTATGGCTGCTGACGGATCATGTTGGCGAGCCCTGTGCTGTGAAGCCTACACCAGTCCAAAAACTGATGGAAAACTGTGAATGGCATCAAAGGGGAACAGCAACAATTATTATAAAATTGGACCCAGTGCTTCCGAACTGGCACTAGAGTTACCTTCACGCCCACAGATTGAACTGCACAACAATGCATTTTCTTCAAAGCCTTGGACAACCAATATATTGGAAAAGTGGAATATTGCAAAATATTTCCCCTAATTAAATCATCTGAATAAAATTAAATGTAGCCCAACTGGTGCAATGTTCACTGGAAAAGAGGGCATCCAATGAACTGTTAGGTCTGATGGCTGCATTGTGTGAAATAGACTTTTAATTTGATCAATTCCAAGCATCAAGGAGCATAGTTTTTTTGCTTTTTTTATATAGTCCTAACTTGGTTCTGCTGTTAATTCTTTCACCCCGGAGTCATTTCCTGCTACTCTGTATTCTCTCACTCTGAACAAGAGTGCCATAAGATCCTAAAACCATTCAGAAGCTTGTCCAAGTGTCTGTTTCTCATGTAGAACTTTGGATAATGAGTGCTGGAAGTATACTTGCTCGGGACTGGCATCTTGACTAGTGCCCAATATTTCCTTCAATAATGCTATGGATCATTTGAACTGTATTTTGAAACAGGATTTCTGGCCCATTTTCTAACTCCATAGCTTGTCGTGGTTCCGAGAGACTGAGATGAATCACAATGTTAACTGTGTCCATTGGAGATCTAAGTAAGTAAGGACAGTGAGGAGCATGGAGCTTAATGTCTTCCATTTTGCAAACATTACATGTTGGAGAAACATGTTAAGATGTGGATTATTTCATCATTCCAATTTAAGGATGTGTTCAGGCAAACAAAAAGAATCTCCAGCAAATGTTTACAGAACCACAATCATTCCTAAAATCTAATAATACAACTTGGAAATCTGTGGCACAATTCCATTCAGATGTGGATGTACCATATTTTCACCCATGTAATGCACAGAAAATCATAAATTGTTGTAAAACTATTTTTGCGTTACACACACTCTCGTATACAGCATGGCTGTAGTATTCTAAATTCCGACTGACAAAAGTAATTTGCATTTAAATGGAACATGAGCAAAACATACCATTATCTGCCACAGTTAATCTTCAACAATTAACACCCAATCAATGTCCCCCAGAGGTGTCAATCATCCATTATATAAATGATATCCTGCTGTCACACATTACCAAGCTTTTTGGAGAGGAATCAATTAAACAGTTCAAAGACTGGTTCTGAGTTGAGCAGGATTTTGATTCTTAAAATGTTGCCTCACATCCCCACGCTCACGGTCAATTGCCAGCGCATCTTTCCCACAGCTGTTCTAAATTGTGCACGTTCTTTCAATGACGCTATTTATTTCCATGCCTACTATTGCGTGCATTATTTCAACATGTACAAATATTCTCATCTAGCAGGCACATGCATATAAGGCATGGGCAGGGAGTGTCTGGTTTATAAAATATGCATATAATGCATGTTTTTAATTTAAAAATATGGTATTCCAACAGCCATCAATGGAGAGAATTGGTCCTTTATTCCAGACTCTAAACTTCCTTGGACCACATTGCCTCTTGTATGTTACTCATCTCTCTAATATCATTAGCCAATTCCATTTAACTGCATGTATTTTAATTTTGTTCCGTATGCATTAAAACTCTTTATACAAATTAATTCACTAGCTAATTAATTTTTAATGTTTTCTGCAATCATCACTAATGAAATTATAAGAGCAAAGTTACTCCAAAGTTAGTCCATGACAAACTTTTTATTTCCTTTACTAATTTCAGTGATTATTGGAGAGAAAAGAAAAAAAGAAGCCAATCATAAAGGTGTTTAGAAAAGTATATACTTGTATGTCAATTATAATAGTTAAAAGAAATTGCTCAACAATAGGGAAAAATTGTAATTTATTGACCAAATATCAAGTGGCATTAGAATAACCTTGAAATGCTGCGACTTGGCAAATGTGGCAGGAGATTTTTAAATCGTACAAACAAGACAAAAGATGGTAGGTTGATTTTAAATAGATGAAAATAGTTGGATGCAATTATGTAAGGAAAATATGACAAAAATGACTAAGTATAGACTGGTTGAATATAATTTTCCATGACAATTATATTTAACTCAATTTTTTTTAAAAAGTTGAATCCAGCATTATCAGATTTATGTTTTAGATGTGATCAGGAATTTGGTTCATTTTTGCATTCTACTTGGGAGTGTCCAAGAGTAAAACATTTTTGGTTAAAGGGGTAAAACTCCCACAGGATCGGATGTTATTTTTGTTGGGTAATATTCACATGGTTAGTCCTAAATTAAGATTAACTGTATCAAATGGAATTTTTTATGATTAGCTTTAGCCATTTCTAGGAAGTGCATAGCCTTTACTTGGAAATCAAATACAGACTTGAGGATGGAGAGATGGCATGCTGAATTGTGTTCTTGTATTCCACTTGAGAAAATAACAATTTACATAATATAATTTTTTCTTGAAAATATGGAGCCCATAATTGCAATATGTTGGTGTGAAAATTTAAAGGACTTTCTGAAAGCCTGTCCTGTTGGTAACCATCAATTCCATTATTATTTGAATTGAGGCTTGAATTTTTGACATTCTCTTAACTTTTTTTCCTTTCCTTTCTTTGATACTTTACGGGTGGGTTGGTAGGGTGGGAGGTTTTTAATATGCATACCACATTTGAACTTTTTTGTTTGATTGAATATGTACACATGGATGTGGTTTTTAAAATTAAAAAAAATGTTCAAATAAAAAGAAAACAAGACAACTGGTAAATTTATTACAAGGGAATGAGTAAAATGTAAATTTAGGGGCATGATTACAAGAAGAGCTATGCTCAGTAAAATGAGGGAAAAAGTATGGAATAAAAAGGAAAACTTATTGAGGTTGCTTGTAATTTGATGCCACAGCAGGAGTTCATGCAGATAACTTTTTTCCCTTATCCATGACTTCCATTTTATGCACAAGGAGAAGTGGCACTTGGGATAGAGCAAGGGAGACCATAAACAACATTTAGCTCAATCAAACTTGTCACTTTAATGTCACGATTCTGTTCCCCCAGCCTTCACTCAGCTGAATGGGAGACTTGTCACAATCTTTTGTTCACAGTGCTGTTCCTCCCAGTCTGGCTACCTGCATCAATAGGCTTGTTTCACTCTATTCAACTACTCCACTGTGAAATTTATGGATACAGTGGAAGTCCAAAAGTATAAATTTTGTGGTTTGAAGAGAAAACGCACATTTGAAGTTGGGTTAGAAAATCTCTACAGAGTGTTGCACGAATCGTTTTAAAATGATCAGAAGATATGGTAACTTCTGGGCTCATGCTCATTGCCAGAACAAAGTCATTTTAACGAGCAAAGAACGTCATGGTATTAGATATTGCAGGAGAAAGACGGTCAGCTGATACTTGAGCAGCAACAAAATATAGAGCAACATTTGCAAAAAATTGGAACTGTCTGTGATCTCACAGCTGATCAAATTTATAATTCTGATGAAATGGGGTTTACTGGAAATGGTTACCCTCTCAGTAAAAAGAGAGGGACATAACCAGAAAAAATGTGAACCTTCTTCAGTTAGGCATTCATTACATTTAGAAAAGAGATTAGAATAGAATTTAGCCAATTGGACTTTGTAATAGTGGGCTCGGTGTACTACCTTAAATTGTAATAATGAATTTCTAATACAGAGAGGATGAATGCACTCGCTTCAAAATACAATTGATTTAGTTTCAGAAAATGGCTGTTAAAAATCTTGTTCCCATCATTTTAAAATTTCTGTCCAGGGAACTATCCCTGGAACTTAGAAGTAATTCATAAAGATCAGGTACCACCCCTTTATAATTAGGATAAAAATTATAAATCATCCCCATCATATTAGGTTCCAGGACGTCAAGGAGCTACAAAATTAAAGAATTTAAAAAGCTCCTAACCTGTGAATAATGAAAAAAAGACTAGATATTTTAAATTTGGATGATGATTGCTCAAAAGAGGCATGATATTGGTCAATAAAAATATCTAAATTAGATTGGATACCTACATTAACCATTGATGATGACTTCAATCTTGAACCGAAGGGTTAAAAAAAATTGCCTAAAATAGAGCTAACTAATAAAAATCTATGGTACTGTTACGAGTCCAGAGGACCCCAAATCCCAGCAGCAATAGATATGCACTAATACAAAGGGTTACTTAAACCAAAATTGTTTAAATTATCTTTGAACAGGAAAACAGAATCAAACTTTAACTTATCTCTATTGACTTACTTAACCGACTTAAACCCCCGTCTAATTCTAAGTGCACTTGTGTGTAATGTCTATAGAAGTTTAGAAAAGTTCCTTGGTTCGCAGTCCAATCTCACTGGTTGCAGGCAATTCTTGTCCTGTACACAGAAGTCAGCATTAATAAAATTCACCAGGCTTTGGTGCTTAACAGGTAAATGGTTACCAGTCAGGAAGGTTCTTGTTGGTTTTCGGAGACTGAGTTTTCTCATTCCAGGGCAGCCACCGCAGTGTCTCACTGATGAAACTTTCCTCCTTTCAGGGTTCTACAGATGATAACCTCTTTCTTTCAGGTCATCACAGAGTTCCTTTTTGTTTCTCCTATTCCAAGTAAAACACCAGACAGCCTGTCCTCTCCTTTGACCAGACAGTCTTCCAAAGCTTTGCCCTGTGGAACTGAAGTCTCTGTCTCTCACACTCTCCCACTCTGAGAGCAAAGCTGTTCTGGCTCTGCCTGCAAAAATCACCTGCTCTTCCAGACAGCAAACTGTTTTTCAGACAAAGCTGCTGCTGTAGGTTGCTACATTGTTGCCCTTTTGCAAACAGCAGTCCATCATGGGTCTTCAAGCACACTGCAAAACTCCTGCCAAAATTCTCTTTTAAAGTGTCCGTGTGTGACCTCTTCTAACAAACCTCCCAATTTATCTCCCAAACACCCCTATATACTCTGTCGCAGTACTCAAAATGCATCCCAAATTGAAACCAGATTCTCAACGAAGGTCTAACAACAAAATTATCAGTTAATTTGGAGGCCAAAAAAGGTAAAGGTGCTCTGAGTATCGAAAGAATAGAATATAATTTGGTAGATTTAATTTCTAAGTTAATCCAACTTGAAGCACCTAACTCTTGTGTTAAATCCAAAAAGTAATGTCTAATGTCAGCTACTCAATAATAAAATTTAAAGTTAGGTAATGCCAAGCCCCCATTCTTAATATTTTGAAGGAAAACTTTCCAAAAGGGAAGGCCATTTATTTTTCCATATAAAAGAAGAGAAGATATGATAGAATCGGGTGAATAAAAAAAGGATTGGGGGGTGTGGGGGTGGTGGAAAAAACAGGCCCAGCTTGAAAAATAAATATAAAATATTAAGAAGGATATTTACCTTAATAATATTGACGCGTCCAATTTATGTTATCAAAAGAGGGGACCACTTTACATGACTCATTAAAGTAAGAATATTTTCTTAAAACAATTTATTGAATTTCTTAGTTGAACTCATTTTCAGTTATTTTAAAAGGAATATAGGAATCTAGAGAGCAAGAAGCCCCCCGTCCCCCCAAAAGTGAATGTAATATTATATCCTGAAAATTGCTTGAATTGATAAAGAAGTGATAAAATAGATGGGATCGACTGGTCAGGATTCGATTATATACAACAAAAGATCATCTGCATCAAGCACATTTCCTGCTCTTGTGATTCCAGAGATATCAGCTGATTATTATTCCATTTGACTTTAGAACCTATAGTAATGGGCGAAATCCTGCCTGGATCCATGATGCAACTTAAAAGGTTTGGATTTAATTGAATTAGTTAAAAATTGAAGCTGTTGGAAATAAATATATCAGTTTAACCTAATTTATAAATTGGGGACCAAAATTAAATTTTACTATTAAACTGAAAAAAAATTCCCATTCTATCGATCAAAATCTGTTTTGACACTAAACAAATAATGCATTCAGAGGATGAAACTGTAGGAGAATAAAGGATATCAAACAACCTATGAATATTAAATTGTAAGTAACGTCCCTTAATAAACCCAGTATGATCTTCAGAAATGACAAAAGGCATAATATTCTCTAATCTATGAGCTAAAATTTTAGAGTACCTACCTTATTCTCAATATTTAAATGGCCTTTCGGCACAGTCTTTCATCAAAGGAGTGGTAAAAAGCTTGTTCCGGATACTTTTGGAAACATTGTATGATGCTCTCCAGAAGCAGGTTGAGCAGATTGTTTAGGTGTGTGTGCAGTTTTTTTTCCCCTCAAGGTCCACCGTGTATATCTGGAGCTAAGAATGGAAAACAAGGCCTTCAGTGCAGCACTTTCTACACCACTCCTAGATCTGTAATTTGGTGTGATGGTTCAGAGAAGTTTTTTATCTTTGATAAAAGAAAATATTCCAAGTTCTACAGTGTTTTTAGGAAAGACATACATACATACAATGGTGTTTTCTAGTCAATGAAATACTTTTGAAATATAATGGAAAGAAATGCAGCAGCCAACTTGTGCATTGCAATCACGTGACATTTTTTGCAGGGCCAATGTAGCCTCTATTTACTATCTCCTATATTTAGTCCACTGAAAAATCATCCAAAATTCCAGCCTTAAACTTATCTGGGAGTATTGTTGAAAGATAGGTGGACAACATGTTTGTAGCTCATTTGGTTGAGGATGGCAGCAGATGAATTGAAGATGGATGTTGGGAATTGTAGATTTGCATCAGCAATCAGGGGATGGACGTCTTGGTCTTTTGCATGTTTGGAAGTGTGGGCATTAGATTAAATTGCAGTGTTGATGGGCAAGAATTGTGAGTTTAGATGTGAGTACATGGGGCCCAAGGGAGATGTGGATCAGTAAGTTTTCTAAAAGCAGACTTGACTGAGTTGATTTTCCCTAATCCTGCATGGAAACTGTGGGAAAGTCTTGGTGTAAATCCTCTGGTGCAATAGCAACATTTTTCCTGTATAAATGGTTAACTCTTCCCTCACCACAAAAAAGTGAGAGTCTTCGAAATGTACTTTCCCATGGACTCCAATTCAAAGAAGAATTTAATTAGTTGAGTGATGTTAAAATCCTCATCTGTCCAGATCCAAGAACATTTTCATTAAGCCAAGGCAAATGTAGGAGCAAATATATTTGAAGTTAATAGCATTTAACACTACGTGTGTGATAACCAAAGAATACTTTGAGACTGAACTTCTGATGTAAGTGCGGAAATTGATAAGTTGCTGAGTTGGATCTCATCATCTGATTGGCCATTCAAATGCATGTGTGAGATATTGCAGTTGTTGAATCACAGTGCTGAGCTAAGCAGATAGAATCAGACCATTGCATCATAAGGACATGTTGTCTTGATTACAATCAGTAACTTGAGTGTGAAAATTGAATGAAGTCACATTACTTCATCTTTAAATTATTACAAGATGTTTAAACAAAGCCGAACGAGAAAAAGACATTATTTCTTCCTTTGCCACTCCTTTTGTAACCAAAATGTCAAACTTTAATTTCTCTCATTGAATTGATTTTGATTGCAATGGCATTTTCTTAAAAAAATAAGCATTGAATGGGAAATTACATCTGACTATGTTTGACATGAAAATCGTATTGTGGTACCTCAGGTCTTTGTTTCAGGAAATGTTCAGTTGAGTATTTGGACCAGCACAACATTTATTAGATTACCTCTTCAGAATATGTTGAATTATTGGGGACTTGGTCAGATGTGTTGGGAAAAATTAGCTTCCTCTGGAAAGACAGAACTGGGGGACAGATTTGGAATAAGAGGGCTCCTTTTTATAACCGAGATGAGGACTGATTGAGGATCATGAATCCTTTGGATGCTTTGTTCCTGAGTGGTTGAATAATTAATTATACTTTGTGATAGAAAGATTTTGAGGACTATTGAGGAAGCAGGCAAGTGAAGGATCAGATCCTATATAGCCAAATCTCCTACTAGATCTATGTTCTTTTGAAACTTCAAGTTAGTGCAATGCTGTTACAGCAACAATGACCTGCGTTTAAAATCCAGGGCCATCTGTCAGGAGTTTACATGTTCTCCCCGTGTCTGCATCAGATTCTGGGTGCTGTGGTTTCCTTCCACCCTTCAAAATATACTAGAGTTGGAGGTCATTTGGGATCATTGGCCAGACCGTGTTGTCTATCTCATGGTGAAATTAAACACCACTATGCAATTGAATATCAAAGCATCAAATGGGAAAGCATCATGAGGGCAAGGTAAGCCTTCCTACAGAGAAGGACATCTTTAAAATGTATTATTTGCAAAAAAAATTAAGTCTATAATAAATTTAATATCCATGTACAGTAATTGTTATCACTCAATTCACTTTCGTTATTCTAAGCAGATTCTTATTTCAAATGCAAGAGTATATGCACACCCCTGATGGTCCCCCCCCCCCCCCCCCACCAAACCTTTCTCCCTTCATTTTGTGTAGATGACTCCATGTGTTTGCTACTCCTGTCCTGGGAAAAAGTTGCTGGCTGTCTACCTTATCTCTGCCTCTCGTAATCTTGTAGACCTCTCTTAAATCCATTCTTATCCTCCTTTGCTCCAAAGAGAAAAGTCCCAGCTCAAATAAGACATTTTCCAGTCCAGGCAACATCCTGGTAAATCTCCTCTGCACCCTCTCCATTGCTTCCACATCCTGTAATAGGGTGACCTAAATTAACACAATATTCTAAGTGAGGTCTCACTGGATATTTGTAGAGTTGCAAGAAACTCTTAGATTATTATCATCCAATTGCACAAGTGCAACCTAATGAAACTGCGTTCTTTATTCCTCTGTGCAAAGCATATTGATGCACAACCAGACAAAATGCACATGCAAACAAAACAGCACAGGATACCTAAACAATATTCTTTTATTTGTTTTTATGTAGTATATTAAATATTAGTTTTGAATAGTTGGTGTGAGCAGTTCCTTTTGGTGGTTTAGTATTCTCACTTCGCATGGGAGGAAATTGTTATTCACCATCGTGGTGCTGGTTCTGATACTCCTGCACCTCTTTCCCAAAGGGAGTAGCTGAAAGATAGTGGGCAGAAAGGTAAGAGTCCTCCATGATTTTGCGCACCCTATTCAGAGAACAATCCTGGTAGATCTTGTCGACTTGGGTGGGGGGAGGAGGAGGGAGACCCCAGTGATCCTCTGTGTCACTATTATGATTCTGTGGATTAACCTCCAATCCAATTCTCTGCGGCAACTGTACCTCGCCGGCCAGGACAGTTTCAGTTGTCTCCAGTAGAAGGTTAACATAATAGTGGCCGGTAGCCTTGCCCACTTCAGTCTTCTCGGGTCCAGAAGGCATAGCAGCACGTGCACTTTAAGTGAAGAGATGTGTGTCTATAATAAGCCAATTGTTAATTGAACCAAGGAACTTGATGCTCTCTACTCTCTCCACTACCAAGTTATTGGTGTAGTGGAAGGTGGTCATTCCTGATCCTCCTGAAGTCCATGATCATCTCCTTCATCTTGTCTATGTTGAAATTTAGGTTGTTACTCTTGTACCATTTCATGTGATTTCACACCTTTTCTCTGTCGTGGGACTCATTATTTCTGCTGATGTTGTGTCATCTGGAAATTTTCTGACTGTCCGAGTTGGATCTAGCGATGCAGTCATGAGCCAGTGGTGTGAACCTATGTGGGCTGAGCGCACAGCCCTGTGATGGGCCTGTGCTCAGCGTGACAGTGCTCGACCTTGTGCTTCCGACCCGGACAGGCTGTGGTCTTTTTGTGAGTAAGGCCTGAATCCAGTTACACAGGGTTGTGTTGAGTCTCAGTGAAGACAGCTTCTCCGTCAGCCTGTTGGGAATGATCATATTAAACGCTGAGCTGGTCTATGAATAGCAGTCTGGCATATGAGGCGTCATTCTCCGATTGGGTCAGGATGGAGTGGAGGGACAAGGCTATAGCATCATACTTGGAACTGTTTCTTCTCTACGTGAATTGAAATGGGACCAGTGTTTCTGGGAGGTGCGTGCACTTTAATGCATTTCGTAATGGTGGAGGTTAGTGGCATAGGTCAGTCGCCATTGAGTCCTATTACTGTCACCGTCTTTGGGACTGAAAGAGTTATTGGCTAAGTCAGGAAGGAAGAGACATGAAAGCAATTCCTTGTTTAAATTGCTTTTAAATTAAAATACCAATGCATGACGAAGCCCTAATCACATTCCTGTTCATACAAATTAGACAAACATTAAAGCTTTTTTATTGTGAATTCTGAGTTCTTTTTCCAGAAAAAAAATCATTTGATGTTCTTTGCTAATTTACAAAAATATGTTTTTCCCCCACAAACTTCCATGATGCTAAAAAATGAGGTGGTCTTTGCGACTATTATGAATATATGTATTACTCTTCTATCAACAGAGGGAAAAAAAAATAAGTACTGTAACTTCCTGCAATGATCAAGCTTTTCTGTGTTCATTATGGAGTAGCTGTAAAGTAGGTGACGTTTATATCATGTCCCAGAGACTCATTAGAAGTGGCTGATTATCACATTTATTCCACTAGTGAAGGAGTCCATGTAGGTTAGAAGCAGCATAGTCACGGTTGAATTGCACAGGTCTCCCTTTTTATATTTTAAAAAAGGAAAAAGATGGCTCGAGATAGCTTTGTGTATGTTATTCTTTTACTTAATTTCTCCAAGTTCTAAGGTATAGCTGTAATTTGTGCAGGCATTGGGAGCTTTTCATTTCTTCTTTGCATAGTTGGTTTTCTACAAATGTTGATGGTGAATCCTCGCTGGCGAGTTAATCTGCACATTCTCCTGCCTTTTTGGGACTGAAGTTGGTGAGAGTACCCTATCGTCACTCAGCTGTTACCACCGTAGATCAGAGATTAGTACTGGGCTCTTCCTTAATCCTGATAGATCAGTGACATGTGGTGAATTATGAAATCAATAATTATTCAGGGGAGAGGCACCATTCTATACATTCAAAACATTTGCTTTAAAGTTGATGTAATGTAGTTCTTGGACATGGCACATTATTCAGCACAATGCCCTTTTCCTATAGGGAACATACTATTTTTGAAATCCTGTCATAATTTTCAAAGCTGACGGGGAGTGTAAGGGGGTCAGAGTATGGGATTGTTTCAGCTGTGCAGCCCAATAATGCCTTTTGTGCCATGCTGATGCCACAGAAAGCTCGGAGACAGGAACTCAGTCTGAGTTGCTATGGTTACAACACTGTTCTCATTGTAGGTGAGTGAAAACACACAGCTATTTGATTTCATCCTCCTTCCCCGAAGGAGTTGCCGCAGGCAGCTTGTTACAGTCGGGTTTCTCTTCCACGTACTGCAAAAAAATTCTGTGATCTTCTTGGCAATAACTTTATAAGCCTGCAAAAAATGAGAAGCTTTACACAATCTGCTTTTAGATCTCTGAAATAACTCGTCACCTATGAATTACTAATAGCTTTTTGTCTTTTATTAACAGGGCTTATCATTTCACGAATTAGCCGTTTGATTTCCTGTTTCCTCTTGAATCTTCATCCTCTCGCATGTGAACCTGATTTCCAACCAAACACAGGAGCGAAAAAAAGGTAAAGAAAGGCATTCAACAGAAGACAATGATAGTTGGTGTTTTATTTCAAACTTTGTTCTTTACATCAAGTACTAATGGTATAATTAGGATGAAATCCTTATGTAAGTATGGCTATTATTCTATCCCAGTTGCAATTGGATGCACTCCAGTCATATAGCTGATCATCCTGTACTTAATTTTTCTAAATAGCTGTTTTAGTTGTGGTTTATAGGTCTGTAACTAAGTCCTTGTTGGCACTCGCTAGAGTAATAAAATTCAGCTTAATTTTTGCTTGATCTGCATTTGTCAGCATTCAGAATGCCTTTGTACAATCGAGCAAAGCTGATTTGTGTTGCATTTTGTTTAAAAGCTATGAATCCTTTTTCTTGCCATCCTACCATAATTCCCAGGCTCCTTGCCAGCTCTGATGAATATGCCAAGCATGTCATCTGATTGTTTTGCATCCATTGGCATTACTTTGAGACGGTCAATACGAGATATCCCAATGCACCATGGACAATGATTCCACTTTCTCTCCAACTGTAGTGTGGCAAGGTACGGAAAATGTGGAGCATGGCGCCATCAAATGCTGCAACTTCCAGTGCCCTGATATTGTGCCCTACTGGCCAAATGTAAAGTCCCACTACACTTGATGACTTTACCATGCGTGGACTTGGACTACTAGTCTGCTAACAATGTTTGCTTTTAAGACTTTGGGTCACTCAAACAAAAAGTGAACCTATTATGGAAATGAAATGTCATGCCGTGAGTCACTTCATTCCACAAAAATCTGAATGGAAGCCAAGCTTGCAGCACAAGGCCTGGATTTTTGAGGAGAGGTTTCTGGATTAATTGCTTCTCTGAGTGAATTGTAACTATGCCAGTTTTACATTGGATTTGGTGCAATGATAAAGGTACAATTTAATCAAATAAACCGTAGAGAGCAATGATTTAAGAGCAATGGGCTAAAATTTCTCAAAAGAGCAAGAGGTTGGAAAATGGTGTTGGGAGGAATTTATAGGTTGCTCAATGGTTTTCAGCAGACTGCAATGGCCAGAAGGCATCCAAAATAAGTCTCAGAAACTTATTTTGCCACATGATCAGCGGTTAATTAATCTACCTCAGGGAAAAAAAAAATCAGTTGATTCCACACCCCCCCCCCCCCCCCCCACACATTTAACATCACTCTTGGCAAGTTATGAAAGATTGCTAATGTGCACCCAGCTTTTTCCTCTTCTACCCTCTCATCCATATCCAACTTCTTGTGCTCCTCTTCCCCCCCCCCCACTCATTCCTTCATCTTCCCCACCATTGTATTTGCAGTAGAACTTTGCATTATTGGAAAAATAATGATTTTTGTCTCTCTGTGAACAACCTCCTTGATGAAATCTGTCAGGCGGAGATATTTGTGCTTCATGGGGCTGAACTCTCACCAGCATCAACCTGTGAGGCACATTTGTGGATGCCACCACCAGTGTGTTACTATGGCAATAGACCCTTTTGAGCATGTAAAATGTAACTTATTCCTTGTCCATCCTGCATTTCATAAGGAAAACAGAATAATAACAGAAAAAAATCTGATGAAACAGGGAGGATATTGGCGTAACTATTGACATTGCTTTATTAGAGATAAGATATGAAAATAAATTCAAGTGAGCTGGTGGATTTTGAAATCTGGCACTGTATTTGTTGAGGTCAGTATAATTGGCAGATGAGAGGCTAGTAACAATGAAAGAATATTCTTTTCCTGCCGATGTAAGTACTGAAGGACTGACCAAAGTGCTAAAAACAATGAGAGGTTATAGTCTTGGGAAAGACTATTCAGTTTGGGTATTCATAGAAATTAAACAGTTTTGGGGTCACAACAGAAATCAGTTGAATCCAACTTTTTTTACACTTTTTTTTCTTCAGTTTCCAATCTAACTCGACTACACAATGACATGCACATTCAGACATGCAGATTAAGGAGATGCTCCTAGACTCCTCTCTTGTTTCCTGACTTGCCACTCACCTGGTTTCCGATCTTTGATTCATCCAGCACTGTTTCAAAATTGCATGCTGACCACTCAGACCCCCTCCTTGAACATCACTAAACTTGCACCTTCTCTTGTGGGTCTTGGTGGACCAGTCCAGGGGTTCATTCCTGGATTGTGGCCTATTTCTGACTTGGTGCAGGGAAATGGAAGCTGCAAGTCCCAACACATTGGGAAAGAGAAACTGGAAAGTGAGGGAGGGAAGGAAGGATGACAAAAAAAATCCAGAGGAAAAAAAGAAACGTAGATATTGTTGAAACTCCGTAACATAATCAGGCAAAATGCACAATATTTCCTCAAATATTTTTGCTTCTTCAGCAACTATATGAATAATCATGATTGGCAGTAATTATTAGATGAATAATCCTCACTTATGATATTCTTTATTTTCCTTAAGGTCATGGTAACTAAATTTTAATGGACAGTAATTTAGAGTTCTTGGATCGGAGCAATAATTATGTGTGAAATAATATTGCAATGTGATCACTAATGTTTAATGAACTGCAATTATGATCAGTTGATAATAAAATGTAAGTTATTCAAGGTCATTTTCTCTCTGACAAATGCAGTCTCTGGATACTCAATTTTCAAGGTGATGGCTATTTTTTCATGGTTCTGCAATATTTCCCAGTGTGATTAAAGCACAAGGGCAATGACTGTCCATTTGCCACCTTATTCACTTAGAGTTTGTTTTTTTACCTGGCTGATCCCAGGAGGAATTGACCTGAAGTGCCCTTGGTTAATTTTCAAGGTGATGGCTATTTTTTCATGGTTCTGCAATATTTCCCAGTGTGATTAAAGCACAAGGGCAATGACTGTCCATTTGCCACCTGATTCACTTAGTTTGTTTTTTTGACCTGGCTGATCCCAGGAGGAATTGACCTGAAGTGCCCTTGGTTGAAGAGCAGGAAGACAAACTGGTTTCCTCAAAAAATTTCGACCTTAATAAGGCAACAGCTTTCGAGGGATTATTTAATGACACTTCAGCTCTCAAGGCAAATTGGTTACAGTCATTGGACAGCATAGGAGCAGGCTCTTTGGCTGACAAAATCCATTGTTACGAGCCCAAAGGACCCCAAAACCCAGCAGCAATAAACATTAACCAAGACAAGTGGTTTTTAAAACAAAAGTTATTTTTAATTAAAATGGAATCAAACTGTGAGAAACAGAAGTACCTTCACAGATTTCGCTCGAGACAAAAATTGAGAACAAAGAACATTGATTGTACAGCAGTGCAAAGTTGGGTACTTCCCCTTACCTGGGAATACACACACATACTGGGGCTCACCCAACTTTTATACAGTTCATTTCAGTGTAGAGGTACCCTCCACCCCCTCCTAATTCTTCTGCCTCCTGGATTGGTTTGGCATTTGGTAATTCTGTCTGCCTCAGTGCAGTTTCTGTAAACTTGAAAGACCATGGGGCATCCTGTCTGGGTCCCATCATGTCATTGTCCTTATTCATGAATCTGCCTTTGCCCTTATTCACACATCTCAACCCCCAGGACTTACTATTCTATATGCAGAACTTGCTAATTCTTTCTATCGCGATAAGACCCTTATTCTATTATACTTGCGTAACCCTTCCTCACACTCTTATCGGAATTCGTCCCTACTCAGCACTTACTTAACTTCCTCTAGTCCAGTCCAGAATTCCTTATTTCATTCATACTAGCTTTACTTCCGATATTCTATTATCTCTCACAATCCACACTTTTTCTTTAGCTACGCTTAGTAAATTCTCAACTGGAAGCTTGTTCTTTTTTCCCAGCGAGTCAGCAAACGAACTGCAATCTCAGCATCATCAGACGGAGCTTGGGAAACATACATCCTTTGGGTTGTAGTCATCTGACGAAGGGTCCGTTGAATTAAACACTGCACACAAGTCATTAGGCAGGGAAGTATCATGATACCCCTCCATAAATCTTCATCCGCGAAGCCAAGCCAAAGAAAAAAGATCATGATGGCTAAAATAACAAGTCCAATTGCTATAAGTCACCAGTAAAAAGTTCAACCGCCTGACCATTGTGACTGTTGCCATCAATCGATCTTCCACAAACGCCGCCCTCAGCAGCCAACAAGTAATTGAGAGCCAGGCGATTTTGATGAGCTATAGCTCGTATCTGTCATTGTTCTTCAGCCAATAAATCCAAGGCCGTCGCTCTCTGTTTGGTGATAAACTCCAAAACTGCCTGGAGTCTGATTAAACGGTTTAAATGCCAAACAGCTGTGGTACTCTGGAGCAACTTGAGCAGTTTAAAACTGGAATCCCCCTTATAGTGATGGCCTTTAGCCTTCCGAATGTATTCGTGACCCAAAGGATGATTTACAAGATGCCAAGTTGGGGGGTGTTTATTGTTTCCTAACCTGTCAGTAGCAGCTTGTCTGTGAGCATTAACATATATACCCCTTTATCCCTACTCCAGCTATAGCCCTGACTAATATTCTGCCTATCATTTTCCCACCATCTTCCTTGTACCATATTTTTAGCACTCATCTCTTTAATATCTGTAGAGGCCGGGACGCAAACCCAATCCACTCCCCTAGGGCAGTTCTGTTTCCCTGGTCCATTTTGGGATCCTAAATTAAACTATACTAAATAAGGTACCCCACTATGAATACACTCTATACCTATGCCCTGTCTGCATTCTAAAGGTAAACTTGTCCATTTCTCAAAGTAATTATCACCTCTGCTGCCCCTATTTCAGGAGGACTTAATACATTGTGTAAAATTGGGTAGTTTCCCCAAAATTTGGAACCAGCAGAAAAACAACAGAGCAAATAATAAAAATAACATTACAGCACTTTTTCCCAGCGTAGCGTAACTTTCAGACCAGAAGGATGCGAGACTGCACGCCAGGTGGAGGGTGTATTATCAACGTCTTTAGTTCGTGGATTAGCTTGTTTATGTATGTAAGTCCACCCCTTTTCTTTTGTTCGCACTGCAGTGTCTGTAATCAGAAGTACACAATAAGGGCTGTCCCATATCGGTTTTAGTTTATGGTCTTGCCACGCTTTTACATATACCCAATCACCAGGTTTAACAGAATGAATAGGATAGTCCAGGGGTGGGTTTTGAGCTAATAAACCCTTCTGTCTTAAGTCATACAGAGAAGTAGAAAGTCCCTGTAAATATTTAGATATGTACTGGTCATTAGCCTCAGGGGTAGGGTTATCAGTGTGAAATCCCATGTAAGGAAGACCAAACATCATTTCATATGGTGAGACAGCAAGGTCCTTACGAGGAGCTATGCAAGTCCTAATTAAAGCTAAGGGTAAGCATTTAATCCAGGAGAGGCCAGTTTCCTCATGAAGTCGAGTGAGTTGATTTTTCAGGGTCTGATTTATCCGTTCAACACGGCCTGAACTCTGGGGGTGCCATGGGGTATGTAACTGCCAATCTATTCCCAGGATTTTACACACACCCTGGAGTACCTGAGAGGTAAAATGTGTACCTCGATCTGAGTCGATGGTTTGAATAATGCCATAATGCAGAATAACAGACTCTAGTAACATCCGGATAATGGTGCTAGCATGATCATTAGGGGTTGGAAAAGCCTCAACCCATCGAGGAAAATGATCCACCATCAGCAGGAGATATTTATAAGCCCTTGTCTTGGGTAATTCCGTGAAGTCAATCTGTATTCGTTGAAGCAGGCGTACGGCTATATCGCGACCACCAGGCATTACCTGGCGCATGACTTTCTTATTCACTCGCTGACAGATTGAGCACCCCCGAGTACTTTGCTTGGCTATGGTGTATATTCCCAAGCAATTAAAGGACCGTACAAAAGCATCAACAAGTGCCTGTGTTCCCCAATGTGTCTGCTGGTGGAGCTGATCAATAATCTGACGAGCCAAGTCTTTGTTCAGTACTTGGCGTCCCTCTGCCGTCCACCACAACCCATCGGCAGTTTGACGCATTCCCTGGTCTTTCATATAAACCTCCTCTTCCCGTGAAAAGATGGGAGTCTTTTGAACCTCATGTGGGGTGGGGAGTAACAGCTGCATGTCTATTTTTTCTGTGAGTGCAGCCTGTTTAGCCGCTTCATCTGCCCGTCTGTTCCCCTGTGCTTCAGGACTGTCAATAATTTGATGGCCCCGTACATGAACTACAGCTATCTCCTCAGGTAACATAAGAGCATCTAAGGATTGAAAATTAAGTTTTCATGGATCAACTTTTGTCCTTTCCCAGTTATCATTCCCCGCTCTTTCCAAATCTTTCCAAAGGTGTGCACAACACCAAAAGCATACTTTGAGTCGGTATAGATTGTGCCCACCTTTCCCTCTAAACCCTGGAGTGCTCTATAAGGGCATATAATTCACAGGATTGTGCCGACCAATGACCGGGAAGACGACCAGCTTCAATCACAACTCCTTAATTCCAATCCACTGCACTATACCAAATGCCGTCAATGCAGCGGGAAGATCCATCAATAAACCATCTTTCACCCTCCCGTAAAGGTTCATCACTTAAATCATCTCTAATTTTTGTCTGTAAATCTATCACTTCTAAACATACATGCTCTAAATCATTGAAGACAGTATCAGAATCTGGAGAAACCAAGAAGGTGGCTGGATTCTGTTCTTTGTTTATAATCAGTGTCAAATCATCCCTATCCATGAGAATCGCTTCATACTTTAAAATTCTAGAATCAGTAAGCCACCTTCCGGCACGTTAAAATTGGGGTATTAAAAGGTGACATACAAGGTTCGAGTATACCATCTTTCACCAATTGGTCAATTGCTGGCTGCAGCCCCTTTCGGCCAGCCATAGGAATTGGATACTGTTTTTGTCTAATTACTTGGTCAGGGTCTTTTAAAGTAACTTGCAGGGGAGGAACATCTAACCCTCCCCTATTGCCTCTTTTTGCCCATACTCTAGGATTTATTAGTTCCCGATCCTCCTCTGTTAGTACATAAAATTGAACCCCGATACCTGATCCCTGTGGTCTGGTACCGATAGCCAATTGGTCCTGTAAATCCCGTCCCAACAAGCAAACTCCAGCTTGGGGAACTAGTAAAATATCCTCTGTTATTATCTTTTCTCCCATTTGTATCCTTACATTCTTTAGTATAGGGACTGTAAAATCTCATCCTCCCATTCCCGAAATCATCACTGTCCCTTCTGTTTTAACACCCTCGGGCCGTTGTAAAATACTAGACTGGGCTGCCCCAGAATCTACTAGAAAAGTCATCTCGTCACTGTGGGGTCCAATGCTTAAATTTACCAATGGTTCTCCGTGCAGCCCCACGGTGTGTATTCCCTTACCCTGGGAATACACACATATACTGGGGCTCACCCAACTTTTATACAGTTCATTTCAGTGCACAAAAGACAGTGTACAAAAGACAAAGGAGGAAACACCCAACCCCAACCAACCAATTTTCCCTTGCAACCGCTGCAACCGTGTCTGCCTGTCCCGCATCGGACTTGTCAGCCACAAACGAGCCTGCAGCTGACGTGGACATTACCCCTCCATAAATCTTCATCCGCGAAGCCAAGCCAAAGAAAAAAAAAGAGGTACCTTCCCCCCCCCTAACATTCTTCTGCCTCCTGGATTGGTTTGGCATTTGGTAATTCTGTCTGCCTAAGTGCAGTTTCTGTAAACTTGAAAGACCATGGGGCATCCTGTCTGGGTCCCATCATGTCATTGTCCTTATTCATGAATCTGCCTTTGTCCTTAATCACACATCTCAACCCCCAGGACTTACTATTCTATATGCAGAACTTGCTAATTCTTTCTATCACGATAAGACCCTTATTCTATTATACTTGTGTAACCCTTCCTCACACTCTTATCGGAATTCGTCCCTACTCAGCACTTACTTAACTTCCTCTAGTCCAGTCCAGTATTCCTTATTTCATTCATACTAGCTTTACTTCCTATATTCTATTATCTCTCACAAAACTAACTTATCTCTATACTTAACTAACCCAACTTAACCCCCCTTCTAATTCTAAGTGCACGTGTATGTAATGTGTGTAAATTTAAGAAAATTTCTTTGGTTCACAGTTCAATCTCACTTCTCCTTCTAAGTTCTCTGGAAGCAGGCAATTCTTATACTGTGCCCAGAATTTAACATGTATAAAGTTCACCAGGCTTTGGTGCTCGAAAGGTAAATGTTTACCACTCAGGAAGGTTCTTGTAGGGTTTGCAGAGAGAGGATTCACAACTGAGGTACCACCATTAGTCACCTCAAGGTCTCGCTGATGAAACTTGCCCCATCAGGGTTCTCCAGATGGTAACTTTTTTCTTCAAGCTATCGGAGTTCCTTTCCTCTTATTCCAAGAGAAACATCAGACAGATAGCACTTGTGCTGCTTTGGAACTTTGTTTTCAATCAGCTCTTCCTGGCTAGTTCTGTTCAGCTCCTTTAGTGTCACACACGCTAGCTGAGTGGGCTTGTTTTCTCTCCTTGACTGAACTGCCAGAAAGCCCATGTGACTCTCTCACTTGCAAAAACCCCCACCTTCTTCAGCAAACAACAGGAGTTCTTCTCCTTGGTCAAGATGTTGTCTTAGATAAACAAAACCCAGGAGTGACCTTTCTGTGTATCTGTCAAAACCCTTGAAAAGAGCTTCCAACAGCCAGATTTTATGACATCAGTTCAATTAGCACCTACTTGTGAAATGTGCATCACATTCTTCAGATATCCTGCAATGTTATTGAATATAAATTCTTATGTCTTTCAAAAAAGATCTGTTTAAAAATGTGTGTATGTATGTAACCCACTAATTTTAACAAAATCCCAAATATTTATAATCCATTACACCATGCTGACATAGTGCCCATCTCTGCTGATCCCAATTTCGCCACATGATGTCCGCAACCTCCTGGGCTTTGTTTTGCAAGTGCCTGTCAAAATTCCTCTAATTTCGTCATGTATTTCAGTCCATCACATCCTGTGAGTATTTTACAGATATCAACCATCCTACTCTGGAATGTTCATTAAAATTTCTTCCCCTCATCTTTAAACCAATGCCCTCTTGGTTTTAATACCTCTACCATGTGGGTGGGGGTGGGGGGGGGGGGGTGGGAAGAAAGATTTTTCCCTTTAACTTTATTAACCTCAACTTTCTTCACTCCCAGGAAAATGAAACTCAGTTCCTCTATTCTCTCTTCATAACCCAAGTTGTCCAAGTCCTGATAGACTATCTTAACATGCTTTCCAGTGTGTTACGTTATCCTTGTTGACTCAGTACTGTACATAGTGCAATCTAACCAGTGTTTAGTAAAGTTGCCACCTAATGTTCTAACATTTTGTACTATGTGCTGACCTATGATAATACTGCCTTCACAATCATATCTACCTAATTTGCCATTTTCAGGGACCTATGGATGTAAACCCTTAAGTTTCTCTTTTCATTGAAATTCCTGAATGCTCTATTATTTACTATATACTGTATGTCCCACCCCTATTCAAATTCAATTTTGTGTGGATTGAATTTCATCTGCTAATATTTCATTCAACTTTCTTTCTGATCTATATCTTTCTCTAGCCTTGGACAAGCTTCCCTGCTCTCAAACACCCCAATTTTCATGTTATTTATAAATTCCCTGATCATCCTCCAACCACACCTACTCTACTCCATTTACATCTCTGTATGAATTTTGTTTCCTTCAAAGATTTTTAGTCATTTTTTTGTTAATCTTTCCAAACTTTAGGATTGTTACTTTCCAACATTGTTTAATTCAAAACAAGATCTATATTTAATTTTGTGAGTTAATAACTGTTCTACAAGGTATTACACAAATGTTACATTTCTGGAGCAAGTGAACAAAATGAAAATATTATGTGCTCTTGTTGAAAGCAAGGCAAATTGTACATCTGAGCTGGCATTTGGGTTGATCAGTGGCATGTCACATTTGTGTCACACAAAATGCCAGGCATGATTGTTTTCCACAAGAGAAAATGTGGTCATCATTCCCATCTCATTCAATGGCATTGCCATTACTGAATTCCCACTATTAATATCCTCTGTTTCCATTGAAGAGAAAGTAAACTGGAATAACCATAAACACAATATGGCTGCCAAAGCTTGGAATAATTTGCTCCCTAACTTCCCATAATATACAAGGTTCACGTCACAAGTGTGGTGGTGTGAGGAACAGAAGTACCTTCACAGAATTTGCTCGAGACAAAAATTGAGAACAAAGAACATTTATTATACAACAATGCAAAGTTGGGTGCTTCCTCTTACCCTGGAAATACACACGTACACTGGGGCTCACCCAACTTTTATACAGTTTATTTCAGTATAGAAGTACCCTCCGACTTGCATTCTTCTGCCTCCTGGATGAGTTTGGCATAAGGCAATCCTGTTTGCCTACGTGCTGTTTCTGTGAACTTGGAGGACCAGGGGGTATCCTGTCGGTGTCCCATCATGTCATTGTCCTTATTCACACCTTCCCGACTCTCAGCAGAACTTGCTAATTCTGTCTAAAAGGCTAGAAGACCCTTATCTTATTCAGACTAACTCTACTTCCTACATTCTATTATCTATCCTTATCCTATTCATAATGGCTTTATTCATTACACATATATCCATACTAGTTTTCTTCATCTTTCATATCTTCATATTGGTTTTACTCATCTCTCACAGTGGGATATGCTTTATGTGCATGGATAAATATAGCTGAAACACTTATGAAGCTCAGCACCATACAGGACACAACCATTCACTCCGAGCAGCAGCAGATTGGACCATCTATAAAATAACAGTAGCAACTCACCAAGACTCTTTGGACCTCACCTTCAAAACCCATAACCTCCATCAGACTGAAGGATAGGGGTATCAAAAGCATTAGCATCCCACCACCTGTATGTTGCCCTCAAAGCCATAGACTAGCGTGACTTGGAAGTGTATCACCATTACTTGAGCAGTACCCAACAGTGCTGGAGAAACTCAGCAGGTCATTCAACATCATAGGAATTAAAAGGTAGCTAATATTTCAGACCTGAGCCCTCACAAGGATCTCAGGTAGAGATTTTAGAGATTCAGTCTGTTACAACAGAGGAAGCACCACCCATGCTAAACAGTAGTGGTCTGTGCCATTGCATATAAATATTCCTTTCAAACTGGAAATGGCACAAAGGTCAATTTGATCTGAAAGTGCAACATCAGAGCAATGAAGATAAAGCCATATATCCATGCAAATCCTGTAAACCTCAAAGCCTACAATGGACAACATGAAAGGTGCATGTAAAATCAAGATGAAAGTTAAAGGCACCACCTCAGGTTCACAGTAGTTCCAGAGAGACTTGAATCATTGCTGGATGAGAAAGCATTTGAAAATTTAAGGCTACTTAAGAGGGGTATGCACTATGGAAACCTATTAGCTGGTGCATTATCCAGGGCAGTGGTGCAGAGTGAAGCACCCAATGAGAGTTCCACAGAGACAAATGTGAATCTCAATGTGAACCTGATCACGGAATCTCTTCCTGGATCTGATATGAAATCCAAGCAGATCACAGCTGCAACAGAAAAGAGCACAGTTCTGCAGAAGGTCATCAGGAATCTGAATGAAGGATCTCCTCGAGGTCAATGTCAGCCATACTACAACATCAGAGCTGAGTGTTGTCAATGGCCTTCTACTCAGAGCAGAACAGTCATTCCTCAATCTCTATGACAAGAGATGCTGAAAAGGATACATGAGGGGAACCTAGGAATGGAAAAATGCAAGAGGATGCCAGAATTGTTTATTGGCTAAGGATAAATGCTGACCTTAACAGAATGCGTTCCAGCTGTGAGATCAGTTTGAAACATCACACAAAGCAGGCAAAGGAACCCATAATAATAACGGACTTGCCAGCAGAGCCATGGCAGAAAGTTGAGACTGATCTGTTCCACTTGGATGGATATAATTATTTGCTGGTTATTGATTTTCTATCGAATTATCCAGACATTGTGCTGCTTTCTAATATGTCTGCTACTTGTGTGATCAAATATATGAAATCAATCTTTACAAGACATGGAATTCCTCAAATCGTCTACAGTGATATTGGACAATTGTACAGCTGCAGAGAATTCCAGAACTTTGCAGTAGAGTATGATCTTCAGCTTGTGACTTCAAGTAGTCTGCATCCATAGATAAACAGTGAAGCAGAGAAAGGGGTTCAGAGTTAAAAATTCTTAAGAAAGCACTAGACAGTGACTCAGATCCTTATCTAGCACTATTGAATTACTGAGCTTTGCCACTTGAACATGGCATGTCAGCCGCTAAGCTTCTGATGGGACGTAGACTATGCACTACAGTCTGCAGTCCCAAACAAGAACAGCGATGTTGAATGGAAGCAAAAAGCAAACTAAGACAAGTCAGCAAGAACCTTTGGGCAATGTGACACGGTGAGACTCAGAGATTCCAACACGGGATGAAAAAGCCACTGTTCTGGAGGAAGTAAATCCATGATCCTACACGGTCAGAACAGAGGATGGTCAATACTAAGGAGGAATCGAAAGAGCCTGCTGAAAACACGAGATGCCCCATGAACAGATAAATGAAGAAGATCTACTCTGCACAGCAACAGAGGAAACACCACCACCACTAGATAGTAGTGGATCAGCAGAGCCGACACAGCCACCTTTTATGAAGATCCACACATGTTATCAAAGCAGCTGACAGAAAATCTCTGAAGTAAAAGAGCTGCACACTTAAAATGTTTTTGCTGCTGATGTGTTTACTTTTGTGTTGAACTTTAAATTGAAATGAATACTGTATTAGTGTGTCATGTTGTTCGATTTAACCTCTCAAGGAAAGGGGAAGTGAATCATCAAAATCTCTCGACACTGTGGTTGAAGTAAAAACAAAAAGCTGGAGAAACTCAGCACGTCAAACAGTGTCCTTTATGTAGCAAAGGTAAAATTACATAACCAACCTTTTGGGCTTGGACCCTTCATAAAGGCAGGTGTCTGAACAAAAAGATGTGGGTGGTGGGGGGAGGAAAGAATGGAGTGTGGCAAAGGCAAGAGATGATAGGAGGAGAAGGGAAGGAGGGTGGGAAAAGGTGGGAGGGGAGAACTGGGAAGGGGGAGGGGAAAGAAAAGGTGAGCAAATTTAGCATAAAGCAGAGAAGTCAATGTTAATGCCATTTGGCTGGAGAAATGCCCAGATGGAAAATAAGGTGTTGAAAGTAAGGGGAGGTAATGATAGAGTGCTAGTGATAATTCTGACCACTAGAGGGAGTCAGAGACTAGTTTGTTGCAGATCATTGGGTTCAAGATGGATGCTTCCAGACAGTCCTGAGTGAGTTCCTTAACTTATAAAGTATAGTTGTCTTAATGGATCAATAAAAAGAAAAATCACAATTGCCCTGATGCTGTGCTCACAGATCAAATTGAACTTTGCCCCATGTCCAGCCTGAATGGAATATTTGTATGCAATATTGCAGTCCACATGTCCTGCTCAACTCTTCACACTTGGCTGTTCAGTGTCTGTTGGTTTAGAGCAGTGGTTCTCAACCTTTATCTTTCCACTCACATCCCACTTTAAGTATTCCCTATGCCATCGGTGCTCTATGATAAGTAAAGGATTGCTTAATGGTATGTGGGTGGAAAGAAACAGTTTGAAAATCACTGTTTTATTTGTTTCTAATTGACTCGTTTTGAGCACGGTTTCGTAACTCCAAAGGAAATGGACCAATGGCAATTTTTCTCAAACAAAATACTTCTGTAATTGGGTCTAAAACAGCAATTCTCAACCCTTCCCACTCACATATCACCTCAAGCAAGAAGGCAGCACACCAACATCAACTCAAGACAATTAGAGATACCTACTAAATGCTGGTTCAACTTATGAAACCCGCTTTCTTTGAATAAATAAAACATGTATCTATTGTAACCAAGTCCTCAAAACTTACAACTTTAAAGATAATGTTTGTTCAATAATTATGTTGAATTATTATTTTTCCAGTCTATTGATTTTGAACCATGATTTTTGTTGGAATTTTCTCCAAAAACTTCTGAAACATGGGGAAGATCAGGCATTGCGGTTGGCGCAACACCTTTACAGCGTCAGCGATTGGGACCGGGGCTCCAATCCCCACTGTCTGTAAGGAGTTTGTTCGTTCTCCCCATCTCTGCATGGGTTTTCACAGGAGACTTCAGTTTCCTGCCACCATTTGGGTTAATTGGGTCTAAATTGGCCCAGACTTGTGGACCGAAATGGCCTGTTACCATACTCTATGTCTAAATTTAAAAATTGATTTTTGAGAGAGTTTGAGCAAGTGAATGAGTTAATGCTACCTTGACAGTTATGGGCATGGTTGTTTTCTTTTCAATAATGCCAAGCAATTTAATTTTACTGAGGTTATCAGACTAGATTTCTGGTCTTGTGTTTAAACATACAACTATCTAATTAGCCAACAGCAAATTTATTCTTGTAATATTAAGCTAGTTTGTAAAAATTGAAGTAATTAAGGTCTTTTTTGAGTAGACAATTCCTTTTCATTATGACTTGGATATTTGCTGCTGTTCTGAATCCAAAATATCAAATGTGACTTTCTGGGTTGATAATTTTGTTTGCTCGTACATGGTACAAGCTGATGATTTCAAGGTCAACATTTATTTGCACATTTGTAATTGACCCAGGAAAATTTTAGAGAACAACCCACTTGAACAACAACAGTTATGGTGAAGGTAATTTGATTATACAATTGCTTAGAATAAACTTAAATCTATTTTTGACAGAATATTGTTTTGCTTCAAGAGGTATGTGGAAATGGGGTTTAAAAAAAAATCTTGTTCTTCTTGCCAGTGGAGGTCAAGACTTCAGGAACTGGTCAAGGTAGCCTTGCCAATTAACTCCCATAATAAAAGAGTGAATGAAGTTTTCAGGTTGTGGATGAGATCCAATCATGAAAACTCTTTTATCCTGAGTAGTATCAAGCATTTTGAGTGTTATTGGAGAGGCACTCGAGCAGGCAAGTTGAAGATATTCCATCATACTCCTGACTACTTGTTTTCAAAGTGGTTGATGGAATACTTTTCAGACCCAGAGACTGAGTCCCTCAGAAGATGCTGTCTATTATTGCTGCGTTACTGTTCATCTGCCAATTTTGGTTTCTTTCCTAAATTAGAAAGGATTTCCCCAAGTAAAGTTTGGAAAGTTTCTATTTAATTGAAAAGCAGATTCCCACCAATGATGTCAAGGTTGAGCAGATAGTGTAATGACGATTTGTCAAAGTCTGGTTCTGCCCTCCTCTCTGGAAAGGTCTTTGGAATCGAATAAAATGTTCTTTGCTTTGAAGCTCCTAATGAGAAAAAATATTTGTTGGCCAGTGATCCATAGCAAGAGGATACCAATTTAAGATGCAAACTGATTCAAAAGGGGAAGTTAAGATTTTTAGAGGAAAAGTGTAAAGTGAGCAGTATTATAATACTCTGAATTCAGTTACAAGAAATGTTTAATCTTTGGCATTTAAGAGGGAATTCACAATGTTAATGTATGTAGTAGGATCAAGAGCATATATCATGAATTTAATTCTTCCATGGAACTCTCCTGGGCACAGGAGATGAATGATTTCCTTCTCATTGAAACCAAAGACCAATGGCAAGGCTTCAAAAATGGTCAAGCCAGAATTGTGAAGCACAAGATAACATTGTTTTTGACAATGTTATCCTAAAACAAGGGCAAGAAACCCCTGGTGCTCAAAGTATGTTTATTATCGATTTGATGTGGAGTCAGGGTAGCTGAAGAGTGCCCAGTAGAGGAAGCTGTGTCCCTGACCAGGTTTGGGAGAATAAGGCTGGAGGATGAGGACAGAAAGTTTAGAATGGGTGTGTGATGCAGAATTAAAGTGACAAGTAACTGGAGGGTAAGAACTAAATGGCAGTCATCTAGTGGGTACTTGGGTTTGTTATGTAAAAGAGAATACACTGAGCAGTGAAGGCAGTACTTACCATTGATGACATTCAAGCAAATTATTGCTGATAAAAAGCAGAGAGTTGAGTGTATTCTGCCTGGAAGTCGGTGACTGGTGGTGGTTTGCTCTTTTTGATTTTTATAAATGACTTGAATGAGGAAGTGGAGGGGTGGGTCAGTAAGTTTGCAGATGACATGAAGGTTTGAGGTGATGTGGAAAGTGTTATTGGTTACTACAGGATGCAGAGTTGGGTAGAGAAGTGGCAGGGCAGTCTTAAAAAATATAGCCATATAACCATATAACAGTTTACAGTGTGGAAACAGTCCATACTGGCCCTACAAGTCCGTGCCGGTTCACTTGAACAATGCCACTAGCTCCTCCCTCCCACTCTCCAAACCCCTCGTATCCATGTACACATCTAACCTTCTCTTAAATGACAGAAAGGACCCTGCTGCAACTATCTCCTCTGGAAGATCATTCCATTCTGCCACTACTCTGTGAGTGAAGAAGCATCCTCTAACATTTTGTTAAATGTTTTGTCCCCTTACCTTTATCTTATGCCCCCTTGTTCCAACCTCCCCTGTCCTCAGGGGAAAGAGTCTACTCACATCTAGTCTATCTAGTCCCTTCAGAATTTTAAATACCTCTATCAAATCCCCTCTCAACCATCTATGTCCCAATGAATAAAGTCCCAGTCTCCTTAATCTTTTTCTGTACTCCAGATGTTGTGAGCCAGACAACATCCTTGTAAATCTTCTCTCCACCTCTCCATCTCTTCAATCTTGTATCCTTCCTATAATTTGGAAACCAGAACTGAACACAATACTCCAAACCAGCCTTAAACAGTCGCAGCATCACTTCCCAGCTCCAATACTCTACTCTATGATTTATGAAGGCCAGCGTACCATATGCCTTCTTAACCACCCTGTCTACATCCACCTTCAAGGAATTCTGTACCATAACCCCAAGATCCATCTGTTCCTCTGCATTCCGCAATGCCTCCCCCTCCCTTAGCAAATATCCTATTGTGGTTATTTTTTTCCACAATGCAGCACCTCTCACTTGTCTATTAAACTCCATCTGCCATCTTTCAGCCCACTTTTCCAAACAAACCAAATCCTTCTGTCATCCAAGAAAACCTTCCTTACTTTCCACCACTCCCTCTATTTTTGTATGAAGTGATATACTTGAGAAGATTGAACTTGAAGGTGGAGCACATTGTGGATGGCAAGATTTCTAGCTAGGTGGAGGAACAGATGAATCTTGGGGCCCACAACTATTGATCCCTCAAAGTATCCGAGTAAGTTGATAGGGTGGTTCAGAAAACACGTAGTATGCTGGCTTGCTTTAGCCAGTAAACTCTGGTTAGGCCATACGTAGAATATAGTATTCCATTCTGATCACATCATTATTAGAAGAATGTGGGAGATTTAGAGAAGATGCAGAGGAGAATTACCAGGATGCTTTTTAAATTAGAGGAAACGTCTTGTGAAGAAATGTTGAGCATGTGAAAGCTTCTCACTTTGGAGTAACTGAGGATGAGATGTGATTTAACAGAACTGAGATTGGACCAATGCCACAGGATATCCATTTAAGGTGAATGAAGGAAAGTAGGGGAGATGTCAGATGTAGTTTTTATTCACACAGAGTGCTGGGTATATGGAATGCATTCTCAAGCGAGGTGGTGGAGGCCATACAATAGGGACATTTATATTTTAAAAAAAATCTTAAATAGTCATATGAATGGAAGAAAAATTGAATATTAAGGGCTGTGAGGGAAGAAAGAGTTAGATTGATGCGGAGGACCCAAATTATGCTATAATGTTCATCCTAGAAAGTATGTTTGGGAACATTAATAATAGGAAGGAAAAAGTTAAAAGGGTAAGTTGAACATTTCCAATCAATTTGATACAAATGGGGGAAATTGCAACGGATCCCACTAAGGTGAAGACGGGGTAGAAACCAGCAACAATAGTGAAGGAAATTAAGCCCATGATTTCATGGATAGCAAGCGAGCAGTCATGTTCAATTCCATTTATTTCCCATCAACCTGAACCCAAATTCCCTACCACCAGGTTGCATGGGATAATTGAGAAGGGTGGCAGTGTAGCTGCAAAATCTACAGGGAGAATGTGAAATTCAGGTAGATAACAGTGGATATCAGATTCAAACCCCTATCAATGGTCCATGTATTTCATTAATTTCTATAGATGCTTGAAGCTGAAAGATTGACAACATTTTTCTCAATGAGCTAAAATGCCAGCACTGAAGTCTGGCATGTCATAATGGGTGCAGTTATAAAATGAGTTGAAACTATGTATCAAATAAAACATCATCTCTAATTTTCTGTACCTTGGGCTTTTTAGATATGCTTTTTACTTCTGGTGACATTGTGAGCTATCACAATGGCTACATTTCCAGACTGACAGGATAAGATTTTCTCTCAACAGAATGACTTCAATTTGGTTACATTAAGCAGAGAGACTATAAGAATAGCTGATGTGAGAAATATGCTGGAATATGAGAGATGCTTCCATGAAGTTATGGTTAATGTTGCTGGTATAATAGCTTGATAGTCTGATGAAAAGTGACCTGAAGCATTACACATTTATTATGTGAGGCAGGCTCAACAGGACAGTTTCATACAGCAATTTCCAGTGCATTATGCCAATGACATGACAAGGCCATCATTTATCCCCCATGATATCCAAAATCTGTTCTTCATGCCGAGGTGTTTCATGGGACAACAGTTATAGGAAGTGGCCCAGAACAGAACTACCAGCTCATTATCTTAGAATTCATAAGGCCTTGTGGGCCATCAACAGCAGCGTAGATTTACAGCACTCCAAATGTAACCCTGTGACCTGATGTTCACTTCGCAATCGAAACAGGAATTAATCCTCGTTCAAAAAGGGTGTTGGAGGACATGCCATGAACTGCATCAGGCTGCTGCCTTGGTCGGAAAGCTGGAACACTGGACTACATGTGTGGAATGGCAAGAGCAGCATGCAAAGACCAAACTGAGGAATCCTCCAACCAACAGATCTGATCTATGTTCTTCAGCTCCAACTTCCCATGAATGCTGAGATAAAAATGTGACGACTAATGGAAGGAGGAAGCTCCCAAGAGCAATCTGATCTATGACAAAGGCGAGATCTTATAACAAGGTTGAAACAATCGTACCCATTGCTCAACAGGAGGATTGCATTTCATTTTCTGGAGGAACTCAGTTGTCCGCTGCAATGGCGTGGACCTCCCAGTGGCCGCTCATGTCCATTTCCCGTCCCATTCCCTTGAAGACGTGTTTAACCATGGTCTCACGCACTGCTAGACTGAGACCACCCACAAATTGGAGGAACAACGCCTGTTCACCCTCCAACCGGATGACATTAACATCGACTTCTCTGGTTTCTGTTAAGAAACACCCGCCTGCTTCTTCCATGTTTTCTTCCCTTCGGTTCTGTCTGTGTCCCTTCTCCCTTTTCTGTCTATCTCTTTTCAGAGAGCCAAAAGTCGATTCTTCATCTTTCCACTTATCATAAGCAATTAACACTTTTTGGCTGTGGTCCGGTCTCCTCATTCTTCCCACTTCTCTTGTCTTAATTAAAGTATCTGCCTGCTTTTTGCTTGTACCTTAAAGAAGGGCGCAGGCCCAAACATCAATAATGCATCTTTACCTCCTCTGGATGCTGTGAGTTTGGTTGAGTTCCTCCAGCATTTGTGTGTGTGGTTTTACTGCAATCTGTGTCTCCCTGAAAATATCATTTTCTGACTGAGATCCCGATCAATCTTGATCCCATTTGATGCATTCCATGTTGCTAACAAGAAATAGCAGAGACCACTGGATACAATATTAGCTAAGGTCTGAGATAACTCCCAGACTGCAATACAGAAGTGTTGCACTAAAAAGTTAACTGTGTATCCAGGTATAGTGACGAGACCAGCATTTACCACACAATGTGCAAATTTGACATTTTCATGTTCTCGCCACAAATAAAAGCAGGGCAAAACATATCTGGTAAATTGCCACCAATCATTTTACTTTCAACTGCAGGCATAATCAGAAATGTTGCCAAGCAACAATTTTGCATTAATTTGGGATTTCTCCATGACTGTTTTTGCCAATCCATGTCAAAAGTCAGGTGCAATATGTTTGGGTTGCTGGATAAGTGTAATTCTAATCACACACAAGATCCAGTGTCACCTGAACAAAGCAGGTTGCTTGACAGTGCAACAGCCACCAACCTAGACATTAATTCTTTCCACAACTGATGCACGGTGATGCAAGTACGTACCAATTACAAAATCCACTGCGACTGCCCACCGAGGATATGCCAAAATTATCTCACAAATGTCCTGCCTCTGATCCTCAGATAGGGAAGTGGATACAAAGGAGTTGACCATTGATCCTTTATTTATGCTGTGATTAATTTCTGAAGCTTCATCCTCAACAACATAAATGGTGTATCTTCACCCAAAGGGCAAGTGAAGGCTTTAGAAGGATGCTCAGAATCACCTTCAAGAGCAAGTTGGCATTGGCAATAAAAACTTCTTTGGCTTGGCTTTGCGGATGAAGATTCATGGAGGGGTAAGTCCACGTCTGCTGCAGGCTCGTTGGTGACTGACAAGTCCGATGTGGAACAGGCAGGCACGGTTGCAGCGGTTGCAAGGGAAAATTGGTTGGTTGGGGTTGGGTGTTGTCTTTTGTCAGTGAGGTGGGCTCTGCGGTCTTCTTCAAAGGAGGTTGCTGCCTGCCGAACTGTGAGGCGCCAAGATGCATGGTTGGAGGCGATATCAGCCCACTGGCGGTGGTCAATGTGGCAGGCACCAAGAGATTTCTTTAAGCAGTCCTTGTACCTCTTCTTTGGTGCACCTCTGTCTCGGTGGCCAGTGGAGAGCTCGCCATAGAACACGATCTTGGGAAGGTGATGGTCCTCCATTCTGGAGACGTGACCCACCCAGCGCAGTTGGGTCTTCAGCAGCATGGATTCGATGCTTGCGGACTCTGCCAGCTCGAGTACTTCGAAGTTGGTGATGAAGTCACTCCAATGAATGTTGAGGATGGAGCGGAGACAGCGCTGATGGAAGCGTTCTAGGAGCCGTAGGTGATGCTGGTAGAGGACCCATGATTCGGAGCCGAACAGGAGCGTGGGTATGACAATGGCTCTGTGCACGCTGATCTTTGTGTGTTTCTTCTGGTGGTTGTTTTTCCAGACTCTTTTGTGTAGTCTTTCCAAAGGCTCTATTTGCCTTGGCGAGTCTGTTGTCTATCTCGTTGTCGATCCTTGCATCAGATGAAATGGTGCAGCCGAGGTAGGTAAACTGGTTGACCGTTTTGAGTTCTGTGTGCCCGATGGAGATGTGGGGGGTCTGGTAGTCATGGTGGGGAGCTGGCTGATGGAGGACCTCAGTTTTCTTCAGGCTGACTTCCAGGCCAAACATTTTGGCAGTTTCCGCAAAGCAGGACGTCAAGCGCTGAAGAGCTGGCTCTGAATGGGCAACTAAAGCGGCATCATCTGCAAAGAGTAGTTCACGGACAAGTTGCTCTTGTGTCTTGGTGTGAGCTTTCAGACGCCTCAGATAAAAACTATCGACACACTATATACACCCTTCCTGCAGTAAATGTATTTAGTTTTTTAAAAAAACCACATAAACATTTGAGGGCTGGGAACAAATTTTGTTTCAGCAATGATTGTTTTATGATCCCATTTTAGATTAAATTCTTTGTATCATGCACAAATGCTTTGAGAAAAAAATTTCCAGGTCCACAAAATATAATATTTAGAAGATTCCTGCAAATGTCTGAGAATTATGTGAATATTAGCTTACAGGCTGATTCAGTGCAATTTTGCTTTTACTGTCACCACGTTTATTAAGTATGTGCATACAAATGATGTGGGAATACCAAAACAGTCTGAATTTTTTTTATAGAAACATTTCAGTCTTCACAGCAATGTATTTGTCACAGGCCACTTTAAAACAAAATTAGACTGTCACAATTGAATGAATGTGGAGTGGAGGAACTTGCTATTTTGGATGAAAATTCATGAGAACATGCAGCTCTCAACCAAGCAGCGTTTTTTTTTCCAGGATGTTCAGCATGCATGAAATATTAGGTGATGAATTCATCTCAAAAATTGAATGATCAACTGAAGCAGTGGTCGACAAATGGTTCTGCCACTAAACCAGTAATACTCAGAATTCAAATCTCACCAGGTCAAGTTGTTTGAGGGTCAGTACCAAATATCGTCCAGTCGATCTGTTTGGTTTTCGAGAAGTAAATTGCAAAATTCAGTAGACACTAGTGGAAGTTTATAAAAACAAAACCACACACACCCCCACCTAATGTTTCAGCTATGAGAAAATTCTGGCAAGCATCCGATCAAAAGAGTGGGGGTGGCAAAAGCAGGAGATGATGGATGGAGAAAAGAGGGAGGGGACCACAGCAATATGAGGGATGACTTTTCCTTCCCCTCGCCTTTTCCTATCTTTCCAGTTCCTTCATCCACCCAGCCGTCCCTCCTCCCCCTCATTGCTGCTGTCCTTTCCTCCTTTCTCCACCTACCTTTGCCAGCCCCATTCTTCCCCCCCCCCTCCCCCAACCACCTTTTGTTCAGACGCTTGCCAGGATTTGAATGGCTCAAGCCTGAAATATTGGTTTTGTAACTTCACCTTTGCTACATAAAGGACACTGTTTGACCTGCTGAGCTTGTTCAGCATTGTATGCTTTTTGTTTGGTTTCCCAGCACCTTTTGAAGGAAAGAGCTGACAATAAATGTACATGTCATATAGGAGCAGGAGTTGGATGACTGCCATTGAACCTGCTCTGCCATTCAAAAAGATCATGGGTGATCTGGTCTTGGACTCTGCTCCCAAGGCCAGATCACCCATACTTGCTAATTCACCTACGATGCAAAAATCTATCCCACACTGACTTAAATATATTTAATCATACAGCTCTACTGCTTCCTTGGGCAGAAAATTCTTCAGATTCTCTGGGGAATAGCAATTCCTCTTTATCTTCATCTTAAATGTACTCTCTCCTGAATCTTCGTGGCTGTGTCTCCTGGTTCGAGTCTCACCTACCACTGGAGATCGCTTTCTTACCTCCATCTTATCTATCCCTTTCATAATTTTTATGTTTTTAGAAGAATCCCGTTCACTTTTCTGAATTATAATGAGCTTAGTCCCAAACCGCTCGACACTCCTCATGAGCTCACGATTTCACCTCTGAAGTTAACCTGGTGAACCTCCTCTGCACTGCCTTCAAAGCTAGTCCATCCTTAAATTGTTAACTCAGGCTGTGACATCTCAGGCACCAGTCCACTCCATTGAGTACATCTGCATGATGTGGTGTCTAAAAAATGGAGCCTCTTTCCTCAAAGACCCAGGCCATGCCCTCTTCACTCGGTTACCATCAGGGAAAAAGGTAAAGATGGGCTATCAATAGCACAAGGGCAGCTTTTCCCCGCTGGCATCCGATTCCTGAATAATCAATGAACCAAAGACACTGCCTTACCTTTCATACACTGCTATTTAAATTTTTATTGATTTGTAGTAATGTTGTAAGCTGGTCATGGTATGAATGTTTGCCCAGTGACGCTGCTGCAGGACACCGAATTTCATGACTTGTTCGTGACAATAAATTTTAATTCTGAAGCATGGAGACCAGAATTATGTTCAGTGCCCCAGGTGTGGCCTCACCAATATCCTATACAGTTGCAGCAAAACCTCACGGCTTTTAAATTCAGTCCCTCCTGCCAACATTCAATTTGTCATCTCGAGTGCCTGTTACACCTGCGAACCAACCTTTTCTGATTTGTGTATGTGTACTCCCAAATCCCTCTGTACAACAGCATATTGCAGTCTTTCACCATCTAATCAAGTATTTTCCTTTCTGAAGTGGGTGACCTCAAATTTGCTAACATTGTATGCAATCTACCAGACCCTTGACCTCGCACTTAAGCTATTTGTCTCTCTCTGCATCCTCTGTACAATTTTTTTTTTCTGTCATCAGCAAACTTCAAAAAACTCCACCTGGGGTCTCCTCTTTCAAATTTGCTTTTATTTCTTATCTATTCCTTTCATAATTTTATCATTCTCCAAGAATCTTTCTTATGCTAAACTCGCTGCAGCTGAGAATAATGAGTCTCTTGTAGCTTTCCTCACAAGCTAACAGCCCTCATCTCCTGAATCTGCCTGCTGAACTTTCCCTGTACTGCCTCTAAAGCCAATAAATCCTTTTTCGTCGGAAGACCCGATTGCCATCTAGGTAATTGCAGCTTTTGCCTCTTGCACTCCCAGGCTACAATAACGGACGCGAGTAACAAAAGCCCTGCAGTTCATGTCTCCACGTGCTCTGGAAATTACCTGTGCTGAAATCTTCTCCTGCAAAAATTGACTTGACCATTGAACAAATGCTTGAAGTCGTCAACTGAAGGGTTAAATGTATAGATAAGCATGTTGATAATTTCATGTGTTAATGGTTGATCTGTGCAGCTCCATTTGAGCCCACACGTGCACTTTCACCACAATTCAGACCCCCAAATAGTCTTTCCAAGTGAAGCAACGTCTCACTTGTGAATCTGCAAGGGGTCATCTGCTGCATCCAGTGCTCCCATTTTGGGGTCAGCTACATTGAACAGACTGGGAGATCGCTTTGTTGAGCACCTTGGCTCTGTCTGCCTCATTAGCATGGATCTCCCTGTGGCCACCCATTTCAATACCCCACCCCATTCCTTTGCTGCCGTGTCTGTCCATGGTCTCGTGCATTGTCAGACTGAGACTATCCACGAGAACACCTCATCTTCCATCTGCGCACTCTCCAACCAGATAACATTGACTTCTCTGGTTTCCTTTTAACCCCCCCCTCTTCCCCCTTTTGACTTTCCCACAGCTGTCTCTCTCCTTTGTCCCTCTTTTTCCTTTCAGAGCCAAAATTAATTCTCACTTATCTTTTATCATATCCAATTAACACCTTTTGTTGGTCTGGACTCCAATCTTCCTGTCCTTTGCTTATTGCTTGAAGGGTTCAGGCCTGAAATGTCAGTCATGTTTTTACCTCCTAGAGATGCTGCAAGACTTGATGAGTTCCTTAAGCATTTCTGTGGGTTTTTACTACAGTCAAGACTGCTCCTCCATTCAGTGAGATCTTGGCTGATCTGATGATCGGCTCATCTCCACCTACCTACCTTTTCCTCCATATCCCTTAATTTCCACTTTGTAAAAATCTATCCAGCCTTATCTTAAATATATTTACTGAAGTAGACCCCATTACTTCATTGGGCAGCAAATTCCATAGATTACCACCCTCTGGAAAAAGCAATTCCTCCTCATCTCCCTCCTTAATCTACTACCCTAGATCTAAAAGCTATGTCCCCTAGTTCTATTATCTTCCACCAATGGGAACAACTTATCTAGCTCTATCTTATCTCTGCCTTTCATAATATTGTACATTTCTATAAGAAATCCTGTCATTCTCCTAAATTCCTGTGAGTACAATCTCAGAAGATTCAATCATAGGCAAACTCCCTCATCGCTGTCCTTCACATTGTGCCCCCATTTTATCAATTTGACGGGAAGGTCAATGTCATTTGCACCCATAGAAGGCAGTGGGATAGCAGATAGCAAGGGTATGCTGCACAAAAATGTTCCACCCTGTTATTCACGAATTAAATGGAAAAGGAAACGTGAAGAAAGATGCCTGAACCTTAAACTGTGCTAAGTTGATGGCCAAGCAATCTCCAGTGCTTCATACATTCTTTCCATTGACAATATTCCAATGAGTGTCAGTGTTTGTAGGGTGGAACAGGCAATGAGTTTTGTTTTCAAAGCTCACCATTCTGGTTTAAAAGCTGAGCCCACAAAAAATGCACAGGGCTCAAACCTATTTTTCTAGTACAACTCGTTTATCATATGCATAGTCCATGAAACATGTGCATGTGTACTTAAAGTGCTAGGCAGCGTTTCTACAGAACAATACACAGGAGGCAACGTACCAGTCCCAAGAGTAAATGTATATGAATTTGTGGTTGTTCTTGCTTTGCTTTCATATCATTTTTTAAATCTGCTTTGGGATTAAATATCTTGGGATCAAAACTTAGATTGAATTAGCTACCTCCAGACAAGACAACAATTATAGATGCAGGCGTAAGCCCATTATCACTAAATTTTCTGGATGTTGGGTAATATGGAATGAATAAGTGAAGTTGTTGGAAGAATGGTTTGATGTTCATGAATGTATATTGGTTTGTAAGCTCTCGATTGGAGAAAAGTTGCGTGGTTTGTGCTTTTCGAGCCATAGCCATGGAGTTTCAAGAAGGAACAAATGGCAGAGTAATTCTTTTACATGCTGGTCAGCACTGTGGCGACAGTGGTTGAATTACTGGACTGGAAATCTGGACGCTTAGACTGTTGATTTAGAAGAATGAGTTCAAACATCTGTTACTCAGCTAAATAAGAACTGGAGTAGAAGATAATACAATTAATGCAGATCATAAAAGATAACTTGAAGAACAGAAGGCTATTTTTTTCGGCAAGGATACTTCGGAATTCAGTAACCTCATGGCTGATCTAGTCATGGCCTATCACCACTTTTCTGTTTTCTCCTCTTACTTGACTTGTTATAGTTCAAATGTCGGTTGCAATTCTGCTTTGAAAATATCCAATGTTTCCCTCCCCCCTTCCCACACAGTTCCCTTAGATGGGGATTTCCAACGAACTACAACCTTCTAGGAGAAGAAATTCCATCTCATTTTAATTCTTTAAAATTTTTAACATTGAGCCCAGTACAGGCCCTTCCAGCTCATGAGCCAACGCTCCCCAATTGGTCTCTAACCTAGTTACACTTTAAAGGGTGGGAGGACGCCAGAGCACCCGGAGGTTACCCGTGCAGCCATGTGGTGAACATACAGACAGCACCAGATTCAGACCCCTGTTGCTAGCACTAACAGCATTGTGTTAATCGTTACACTAACTGTGCCACCCATCTATCATAAACAGACCATGCCTTGTTGTGAGTAAAACACAAAAGTCTGCAGACCCCATGGCTGAAGTAAAGCTCAGTAGGTCAAACCTTGTCTTTTTCCATAATGAAGAAACCTCCTTCAAGGTATGGAAAAGGGTTGGCAAGCTCCCAAATACAAAGCTGAGGGGGGAGGAGCATGGCCACAAAGGCAGGACATAATAGAGGAGACCATGTTCCTCTCCACCACCACGCCCCCCCCCCCCTCAAAAGCCCTGGTGCTGTCACGCCTAAAGCAACAGAACCCAAGAACATTGAGCTGCCAGTCCTGCCCCTCTTGCAAACAAGCTTCAATAATGACCAAAATGTTGAAATTCCATGTGCCAATCCATACTCTAAGCTCACCTGTCTTTCCTACAATACTCCTTGCATTGTAATAGATGTACTTAGTATAATTTCTACCATGTACAACCCATTGACCTCTAATGGTACATGTAATTTTACAATAATATTTTCTCTGCTCTATGCTCTCTTGTTCCTTTCCCCCTGCAAATCTAGTTTAAACCCACCAGTGTAGTACTAGTGAATTTTCTCAAGGATATTGGTTCCCCCTCCAGTTCAAAGAAAAATAATGTTTTGCTCTCTGGATTTTATGGTCCAGAACACCTGCATTATGGTTGACACTTGGCTACCTCCAATTTAGTGGAGATGGCCCATCTAATTTCAGAATTTTAGGGATGGGTGTTAATTGTGCCTTAACAACAATATTTGTATGGTTTGGTGATATTTAATTTTAAAAAAAATCATATTGCACAGACCTTCAATAAATGGACAAAGGATGAAGGGAAATATTTGCATTAAAGCAGAGAGGTGGATTACTAAAGTAAACCCCATTGACCACAGTGGCTTTTCAAATTTGAAAATATTTGACAAAATACAGCCAGACTTATGCACTTGATTGCCTCCCAGGATTAACTTCTACAGAAGCGGAGACTGTCAACAGGCCAGACCTTGATCTTGATGGGATAGACTACAGGCAGAAGATGTAGAGCTTGGTGTTGTGGTTTCAGGTCAAAATTCTCTCCTTTAATAGCATCAAAATAAAGGAGCTGATTATTGACTTCAGGAAACAGGATATATTACCCTTGGTATGGGAACTGACCTGCCGAAGACTACAATAAATTACAGAGTATTGTCGGAATGCTCTGTGGGTGTCAGATTGGAAAGCAAAGATACAATATTCTGCCTATTGCTGTGGACTTCACTACATACTGGACAAACAAGGTATTATCTAAATTCTATTGAATTTGTAGGTAACTAAAAGTTTCCATGCTCTGTGCCTGCACAATCTGATCTGTCCAAATGATTTCATACTGGTAAATTACATTTTTAGATTTTGAAAGAATTGTTTCTTACATGCACCAAGGTACAGTGGGGAAAAAAAACTTGGTTTTGCAGATTATCTTGGCCAGTCAATCAAGGATGAAGTATTATTGGTCATGTTCTAAAGCACACTTGTCAAACTCTGGCCCGCGGGCCAAATTTGGCCCGCAATATAATTATATTTGGCCCACAAGATCATTTCAAAAATGTATTAGAGGTGGCCTGCTGGCCACCGCGCCAGTATAGCGCATGCACAGCTAATACTATAAATCCCAGAATGCATTGGCATCAGCCCGCTAATCGCCCCCACCTCCTCTGTTTACGTTGCAGGGTCTCACCGTGGACTCTGGTTTTGGGGCCTGGCCGGTGTCAGGGGAAGCCAAGGCCGCTTCCCAGTGCCCGGAACCGGAGGCCTCGGGCCTGACCTCGCCAGGACCGTTGCCCACTCCCCCTCCCTGCCGCAGGCCGACCCGCGACTCACAGTGACGGGGCAGCTGATCCGCCGAGATGCCGCCCTGCAGCGAGAGCCGATGCCCCCGCACTGTCGATGTCCAACCCAATCGCCTGCAAACCCCGCCCTCCCGCACACAGGCCTGAGTAAGGATTATGAACTTTAATCTCAGGATAAAACGATCTTCCAATAGTTTCATGTCACAGTGATAAATATATTCCTGGTTAAAAATGGTCCTGCACCTGGATACAAGATCATTAGGCATAAAACTTGAAAAGTGTGTTAATCAAAGGATATCTGTACCAATGGAAAAAGGGCATGGCAAATAACCCTGCTAGAGTTCATGCCCACAATCGGTCACCCATTTGATTGTTTCAGGAATCATGTTATTCTCCCACATTCTCAATAGCCCTCAGATTTTACTATTCGACAGCACACTAGCAACATTTGACAAATCCTCTATAGAGAAATATTATTTATTGAATATTTTATTTCTCATTTGTTAATGCTTCTGGAAAGAGTTTATCCAAAACTATTATTAAACATTTATTTTAATAAGAAAAAGTTTAACATTGCATATGTTGAAAGAAGAGAAAACATGCAGATGTTGTTGAAAATTTTCAATCAATATTTAGTTCGGCCCTCGACTTAGTCCAAGTTTTTAATTTTGGCCCTCCGTGAATTTGAGTTTGACACCCCTGTTCTAAAGTGATCCCTTTTTGGGTAGATTTAGGAATTATTTTTTAGAGCCGATGACAGGAAATCAATTTCCACAAAACCCAGATTATTGGGGAATGTCATAGGGATAAGACCTAAATTGAAACTGTCCAAACATCAAATAGAATTTGTTGAAATTGCATTGGCAGTGGCCAGAAAATGTATAGCAGTTACTTGGAAGTCTGATTCACATCTAGGTATGGCATGTTGGAATGTGGAGATTCATAGCTCTACTCCCTAGAGAAGATTACCTATAAACTAAGAAATAAGTGCAACATAGCTTTAAAAATCTGGCATCCATATTTACAAATCTCAGGAGTAAATCTTTAGTTATGTTTCTTCCTACACTCCTATGCTTGAGACCTGCATTCATCATCTCCAAAGAAAAATTGAATAGATTATGAATTTGTGATCCATGGAGTATGCAGCACTTTTCAGCAGGTTCACTTTGCTTTTCCCTTCTTTACTTTTTCTATACCTTTATCTTACTTTTTCCATATTTTTGGGGGTTTTTTTCTTGCGTGAGTCGGGATTTGGGGGAGTGGGCTTTAACCATCCTGGAGTAAAAATTCTTTTGTGCTTGTATTCTTTAACTTGGTATTTGATTTCATGTATAGTCAAAAATGATTAAAAAATGAAGTATTGTAACTATAACTCGGGTGAATATACAAATCAACTTGCCCTCTATTAGCTCCATCCAAACCTGCCCATTGCCTCAAGAAAGTTGCCAGTGTATGAAAGGATCCATCCCACCCTGGTCACGCCTGGGTTCAGTGTAAAATACACCAGCCTGAAAGCACAAACCAGATTCAAGAATATTTTCTTTCCTGCTGTTATCAGACTCTTGAATGAATCATTTTTGTGAAAGCGAATGGTCCTGCACTGTTTAATTGTATTTTAACTTGACACTTCATCCTTTCTCATATTAAAACCATGAACTTTTGATTTGCTGTAATACTATTTCCTGGACCTTGTTTTATTATTGCACCACCCGTTGTGTACTTTATCCTGGGTTGATTTGCCAGGATAGGATGCAAAACAAAGGCACGGTTGACATAGCAGTCAGCACAACACTCTTACAGCACCAGTGAAACTTGTTTGAATCCGGCACTGTCTGCAAGGAGTTTGTACATTCTCCCCATGGATGTGTGGGTTTCCTCCAGATTCCTCCTATCCATCAAACGATACAGGGGTTGTAGGTTAATGAGGTGTTATTGGGCAGCATGGGGTCATGGGTTATGGAGCTGTATGTTTACATTTTAATTTTAAAATTTAATTTTAAATTATATAAAAAAAATATCAGGTTGTGCAGACCCAGATCATAAAAACTGTTTCAGTTACGTATATATACACAAAATGAATTTAGATAATCCCTTGTCTATCCAGTAGATAGTAAGGTCCACAGCAATGGGCAGAATATTGTGTCTTTGCTTCTCCAACTTTCAGAAACTTTTTCTTTCCTGCTGTTATCAGACTCTTGAATGAATCATTTTTGTAAAAGGGAATGGTCCTGCACTGTTTAATTGTATTTTAACTTGACACTTCATTCTTCTCACATTTCATGTCGCAAGCCCACAGGGGTTTCTCATTTCAGAGATCCCTGTGCCAAGCCAATCTCATCAATGCCAACATTAAAACACTCCCCAAATTTTATTTTTCACCTTGAGGAGCGAGCCTGATATCTGAATATTCAATTTTTGTTTCAACTGAGTTTTCCTGTCACTGTTTTGTTGGTGACGTGAATCTGTTCAATCCTTCATGCGAATTGAGTGCCCATTTTTGTCCAAAATTTGTCACAGATGTATTTCTGTGTCAAAGAACAAACAGCAGGACGAATTCAGCATGTCAAGCGGCATCTGCGAGGGCAGAAGAATCATTGGTTTTTTCAGCTGAGGCCTGTATTAGAGGACTGAGAATTGACAGGAAAGATGGCCAGTGTAAAAGAGCGGTGAAGGGGGTGGAACAGGAGGGAGCCAGTAAGTGACCAGAAGAGCAAGGAGGAGTTTGGAACCATGGAGATACGGATGGGTGCATTTCTTAGGTGGTGGAAGCAGAAAAGGACAATTGAGAAGAGGTGGATGAAGGAAGGTGAAGACGTATTCTGGACGTTGATGAGCAAAGACTACAAGGTTGGAATCTGACAATTGAGGAAGATAATAATGAGCGCCATTAAGGGAGGAGGAAAGAATTTCTGTGTTATGGAAAATAGATAAACATATTTAAAATCCTCGAAGTTTTGCTGCATAATTAAGTATTTCTCAGTGCAGAGGTTATTGGTTTCAAGAAAATCTTTCACATCCATCACTATTTTCTATCTGAATAACACATTTCAAGATGCACCTCCAGCACATTGCCTTGACCCAGCCAAACCCTTCAAGTCCTAGATCCAACCAGTGACCATTTGTTCTTTGCATTTTACTACCTCGTTTGGGGCATCCTGATTCCAAGCTTCATTATCTGCTTCACAGTTGCCCCCAACAGTCTTGCCAATCTCCACATCTGTCCCTAATCGTCAGTCTGAATCACGCTATTGATCCCTCCATTGATGCCCACAATTCTCCTCAATCCTCCATGTGATGCAATTCCTCCCTTATTTTTCCACATTATTGTAACAAAAGAAAACTCTCCTCCCTTTGAGAGGAGTCGACTTGTGGGAGATGAAGCCTGACAATTCTTTTCATTATTTCTCTGCTTGCTTATTGGGCTTCTACAGTGCACAGATGAAATCATCCCATCCAATTATGACACTCCTGGATGGACAAAATTGCATAAACACTCAGATGAAACTGATTTTTCTCTGCCTAATTTTACTGCATTTGTCAAACAAGAAACAGTCCTATTCCCTAAGTAAATCTGCATTTGTGGACCAGAGATCTGAGTTCTTTTTTTGCCAAAACTCTTTATTGCCGAGATCCTATGATGAACTATATTTTCATCTGGAGGACATAATCTCCACTTTACATTTGGCATTAAAGAAATCCACTCTCTACGGTGCAAAGTATTTCTAATTTTAAAAGTCAGGAAAATGAGCAGAACCATTTAATTTAATTTTTCATCTTATTTTTCAAGTTGTAAGATTTATCAAAAGGTTTCCCGTCATAGAATTTGCTGTTCCAGGACTTGCAGATCAGTTCCCCCACTTCCACCCTCTCTTCACATAATCACAAGCTGGATATAAATGGAAAGAGGATCATGATGAAATTTCAACTTCAATTTTGACCTGGCTTATACAAAGCCATTTTCAGACACAATTTCTATCAGGATTCACACCAGTACCAATAAAAATATTAATTTTGCAAGTATTTCTTGTGGTCCAAGGAGTTCGATATCAGTCTTGCATTTAAATTAAGAATTTAATCTTTAATGGGGGTGAGACAAAATGATGCGATTTACTGGCCAAAAATTCAAGATCCTTTTCAATTTCAGTAATCCTTCTGTATTTTATTTAGTTAACAGAGGGTCGGGCATGTTGTGAATATGATCAACAGTGCATGAACAGACTGACAAAGTGAAGTTGAAATTTAGCTTGAAGCTGCAGTTGCCGTCTCTAGGAACTTTATTGCACAGTATGTGTTTGATATTTGCGGAAATCTTTATTCTTGCCTTCTTGAAAGGAATAAACTGGAAATTTTAAAAAAAATGAAATGGGCAAAAGCCACATTTAATTGTTCTGTCAAATTGTCCTAGTGTTTCATTCAAACTGTTTATTTCATTGCAATGTGACCCAAAACCTTTGGGTAGAAAATGCAGCAAGACAACAGGACAATCTCATTTTAATCCAGTTAAAAGAGTCCCTGGATATAGGGATGATCCTTGAACCAATTACTTGCCTTTCAAAGCCAAATAATTAACACATTCTTTATCTGTGGACAATTTAAATGTAGTACAATCCCATGTTTATTTTGCCAAATGTTTAATCAGTGCTGTAATCTGGCACTAGAACAAGCAAGTATATTTAAACACAAATAATGTGATGTTCTTGTCCTTGGAAACAATGTCCTTTCTGGTGGATAATATAATGTATTACAAAAATATAAGCATTCGAACAAGAAGCAACCATTTATCCATGAGACTCAACTCCTTGCAGTGGCTCTGTTATTCAGTAAAATCACAGATCTTTGACCTACATTTCTATGCTGACTACATATACATTGATGGCTTTAATATTCTAAAAGTAATTGATTTCTGTCTTGGACACATTCAATATTGTCTCCACAATCTTCTTGGGGAGAGAATTTCAAGGATTAAAGCCCTTCGAGGAGGAAATGTCTTCTTCTTTGAATGGCTGACCTCTTAATTTGAAGTTGTGACCCTGGTTACAGTCAGCCACGTGCACCGATAGTCCTGAATCACGTTTGTCGAGTACCTCAAGAATGCTGAACTTCTCAGTGAGATCACCTCATAATTAGACAATGAGTTAATGTTTGAACTCTCCTCATAAGACAGTCATTCCTATCCCCAGAATCAATGTGATGATGATCAGAATTTATTGTAGTGAACATGAGATTCATCGTTTTGCAGCAGGTGCAAGATTGCTGTAAACTTCATTTAAAATGAAATCAAATAAATAAGTGTGAAAGAAGAGAAAAGTAGGTAGCATTTGTAGTTCATTGTCCATTCAGAAATCTGATGACTGAAGGGAGGAAGCTGTTTTGTACCAATTGATGTTTGTCTTCAGGCTTCTGTTCCCCTTTCCTGATGCTAACTGAGAAGAGGGCATGGCCTGGGTGATGTTGGTCCTCAAGAACTGCCTCTCGTTGATGTCCTCGATGGAGTAAAGACTGATGCCCATGATGGCACTGGCTGAGTTCACAACTCCGTCGACTTTTCCTGTCCAGTGCATTGTCACCTCCCTGCCAGATAGTGACGTAGTCAGTCAGAATACTCTCCAAGTACACCTGTAGAAATTTGCAAGGGCCTTTGGTGACGCACCAAATCTCCTCAAACTCCTCATGAATTATAACTGCTGTTGAGCATTCTTCATGATTGCATCAATGTGGAGGCCCCAGGATAGATCTTCAGAGATGTTGCTACCCAGGGATTTCATATCCTTGATCCTTTCCACTGCTGACCCCTTGAAGAGTAGTGTTTTGTGTCCTCCTGACTTCCTCCTTTGAATCAGCTCCTCCGTTTTGCTAATGTTGAACACTAGGTTGTTGTCATGACTCAATGGCTGATTTATCTCACTCCTGCACGCTTCCTCATTGGTCTCTGTGATTCTGCTGACGACTGTAATGTCATCAACAAATTTGTAGGTGGCATTTGAATTGTGCCTCGCCACACAGTAATAGGTGTATACATAACGAGTAGAGCAGAGGATTAACCACACAGCTTTGAGGTGCACCTTTGTTGATTTCAATGAGGAGATGTTGTTTCTGATTCGTACTAACTGTGGTCTTCCAGTCAGGAAGTCCAGGTCCAGTTGCAGAGACCCAGATATTGAAGTTTGGTGATCATTTCTGAAAATATGATAATGTTGAAAGCTGAGCTGTAGACGCTGAAAAGGAGGCTGATCTATGTATGACTATTGTCTAGGTGATCAAGGGGCTGAGTGGATAGCTAATAAGATTGCATCTGCTGTGGAACAATTGTGGCAGTAGAAAAATTACAATGGGTCTGGATCTTGGGTATCAATTAATTCTGACCATGATCAACCTCTCAGTAGATATGAATGCTGCTGGGTAAGAGTCATTGAGGCAGCTCACTTTGCTGTTCTTGAGCACCTTGATAATTGATGACCTTTTGAAGCTGGTGGGAACCTCTGGCTACAGTGATGAGAGATGGAAAATGCCCGTGAACTTTCTAGCTAGTTGGTTGGTGCAGATTTTCAGTACTCTGCCAGGTATGCTATCAGGCCCTGATGCCTTGCAAGGATTCACCCTTTTGAAAGATATCACAGAGTCACCAGCTTCTGCAGGGATTCTCATAGTTACTAATGAATTCTCCTTTTCAAAGCAAGCATAAAAAGTGCTCAGCTCATCGGGTAGTGAAGCATCACAGCCATTTATGATGTTAGGCTTTGCCTTCTAGAATGTAAGGCAGTGAGTATCTGACACTCTAGCTTCCCACAGAATTTCATCTTTTATAGCCGACAGGTCATACCTGGACTTCTGTAATGGTCTGGATAACCGCTCAAACACCATCGACCTCACCCTCAGCATTTTGTGAATCTTTTCATTCATCCACGACTTTTGGTTGGGCTACTTACGACATATGAACGGAGGCACACACCTGTTCACACAGGACCTGATGAAGTCAGTAACAGCCATGGCATATTCATTCAAGTTTGAATACGAACCCTTGTATATGGTCCAATCCATCAATTCAAAGCTGTCCTGCAGACGCTCCTCCACCTCCCTCAACCATACATTTACCATCTTTGCCACTGGTGCTGTGGTTTGGTTCTCAGTCTCTACTTGTACGCTGGGAGTTGAAATACAGCTAAGTGATCACACTTGCCAAAGTGTGGGCATGGGATGGCTCAGTAGGTCCTCTTCATGGTGGTGTAGCAGTTGTCAAATGTGTTGGCTCCTCTGGTTGCACAGGTAATATGTTGGGGATAGTTTGTCAAAGACTTCTTGTTGGCCTGGTTGAAGTGCCATCCAATGATTGGGCATGCATCAGTGTGGCCGCTGATTACAGTGGTCAGTCCCTCCAGTGCCTGCCTGATGTTAGCCTGGAGCAGAATTTACACAGTGATCAGGATAATGGCAGTGAATTCCCTCTCACTTGAAGTTCCAGGTTGGAGGAGAAGGACTGGAACATTACTGTCTCACTTGTGCACCATGATGAATTTATGATAATGGAAGCACTGATTCCTCTGCGTTGTCACTAGAGTCTGAACCATGCAGTAGAGGGTGAAGCCCTTTGTCTGAATTGCTCTCATTCAGCCATGTCCACATCAAACACCAATGCCTGATGATGCACCATCAATCACTCAAAGACTAGAAACTAATAGGCTTTTATTCACTTGAGAACTTGGCATATCCCTACTGTTTGCCTGTCCTGCGCTGAGTAACTGGACTGTCGAACAGTTACCTTTATACAGGAGCCCGTGGGGAGGGGCCGCGGGTTTAACCGACCAATAGGTGTGCCTGACCAGATAATTATACATGACAATGGTTTACCATACCTGATGTCCCTCTGCAGCTGTAATCTGGCTTTGAGTTCATCCAATTTATTTTCTAAAGACATTGCCCAGGCAGATGATAGTTGGCAGAAGTATCAGGGCTCAGTGTCTTGGTTTGATCTTTAGTTCCAGCCCACCACACTTCTCTGCATCTGCATGGTCGAGCCTTCTTTAAATGGCCCAAGTGCCAGCTGTTTGAATCGCGTGCATCCCGTCAGAGTTTGCCCTTCCTGACAATCGCTCGATTTATTAATGCCCTTAATAAATTAATAATGGTATGTTAATTTTTGTGGCTTCAAGCTCGTGCTGTCGTAGCTCTGTACAGGAATATTTAATTCCTGTTGGAGCTGCACACAATGAGTGGCCACTGGAAGGTGCTATCTTTTCATTACTTTCGCTCACCAGTAATAGCAAGAATATTGTGTGCTTAAATCCTTTATTTGTCCAGATAAATGAGGAATTTGCAGAATATCAGAACTTTTCAGGTGAAAAATGAGCCATTTGTTCAAAAGAGTTGCAATAGATTTGTTTCCATGTAAACTCCATGGATTAGGAATTCCTCAGAGCTATTCCACTCCCTGGCAGGAAAAGAAACTTGCTTTTTCACAGTCAAATTGAAGAGCCCAGGCCCGAATTATTTTATTCTTGTTACATAAAGAACACTGAGTTTCCCAAACACTTTTGTATATTGAAATCTATTCTCGAGCTGTATTGTTCTTGCAGCATTTAATGTAACTTCAACAAATTTTTAAAAATGTATTGTTATCTCTAATGATCTTTGGAAATGATGTGATCTGATCATGACCTCTGAAACTCACTCCCTCTTCTGTTTTCATAACTGTTTACAACACTTCCATCTCTGGTAGAATTCTCTGAAACCACAAGGTATCTTTCCATGATCTGTTATAGGCTACACTTACAACAAAACGTAGAGACATGGTATTTTCTCATTTCTTTTGTATTGAATCTTATTTCATCGAAATGGATTGGTTGGTGTCTGGTGAGATGTTAAAAGTGTGGAGCAATAACCAAAGCTTCTAACGAGATGGAACAATCAACAAGTGATTCGTTCTCTCTGAGGAACAAGTTTGCTCATTTAAATGTTCTGTTGAGGTTGTCCACAGCCTTTGCTTTTAACCAAAGTAATTGGGCTTTCACAGACCTTAAGACACTGTACCTAAAAGAAGATGGAGTCGGCTGATTTCATGTGCTAAATATATGTTCAGTCTCTGCAGTAGAAAAAGAGTGGGATTGTAATAAATTCTTATTAGAGTCTTATTGTTGAATCTGCTTTCATTGCCTTTCAGCCATGGATTAAACATCAAGAAAAGTTTTTTTTTTACATCCTCCTGTGGCTTCAGAATCTTTTGCCAAATTTGTGCCTCTTGGTAATCATCGCACCTGGTGCTGTAAAGTATGTACGTTTTCAATAGGATTAAATAATCTTGAACATTTTGTGTTCAGCGAGCAAATGCAATGTCCTCCAAAATGTTTCACAGAGCTGAAGTTGTCTCCACCTCTCCAGGCCAAGGATGACTTGCTTCTACTCTAGTTCTGGGTATTGGAAGGAACCTAGATATGTATTTGTTTCAGGATGGGCTAGCTGTTGTGCAGCAGCTACAGTACAGTTTTGATTGATCGAGCTGTTGGTCCAATGACAGGAAGGTCTAGAGGTCCAAGACAAATGATAGACTTGCTGCACACATGCTCATGTGCACACTCGCACACCAGCTTCTTTGGATTCAACACTTCATGTCGTGAAAGGAGGGAAAACCACATAAATGCATAAGTGAGTTTATTAATAAGAAGGAAGCAAGTTTCATTCATTTTGTTTTTTAAACCAGTAATGTGAGTGCAGTTCTTTAATGGTCAATGTCCTCTTGATGAAATGTACAGTCCATATTGTTTAATGTTCAAATATTTTTATTTGAACATTAATTTTTGTAAACTGATAAATATCAAAATGCTTGCTGAATTTACCTTTGCAAACCTGTAATATAATTTGACAAATATTTTTATTGCATGCTACAAATATGTAACTGAAGCATAGTTTTCATTCTTTTCCATCTTTGTTCCCTCAAGGATCTACCACCCACGTCACAAATGCCCTCTAAGATTTTGATCATACTGATTGCATAATTTCCTTCCATATCACCAAGCAGGAACACTGCTTTCTACATGATAAGCCACATCTCAGCTTTCAATGCAGCAGTTTACCAGTGTTTTCATTTTATTGAAAAAAATCTTCTTGCGTAACAGCCGAGCTTTTTGAATAGATTTACAGTAAGCACTTGTATGATCAATTAAATTTCACAAGAAGGAAGAAAGCAGATTCAAAATGAGACCCTCTAAAACTGCAGTGAGATAACACTGAGGAATGTGGTATGTCATTATGATCGGCTTTATTCTGAACGAGAGGGTAAGGATCAAATCCAAGAAATGCATCAATGTTTGCTGTAATTAGTTACATTAAAATAGTTTGTGCTTTGCAGAGGAAATGCAGAATCCACAGAAATGTATTTCGTATTTCATGATCTTCACTTATTCAAATTAAATGAAATGTTTTCTTCTAAAGGTGATCAAGAGTGTAGGTCAGAACAATTCCTTGAGCTTGTTGTAATACCATTCTTTAAGGCTTTATATTCACTTGAGATAGTAAACGGATCACAATTCTCTGCACTAACAGAATTTTAGCAACCAATTGGATCCAGCGCTGATCCCACTTTTTTTTTCCCCAGTGGATCCCAACTGCTTGCTTTTAGCTAGAATGAAATTCCGAAGCGATTTTGTTTTATTGATGTTTTCCTTTTTGTTTGAAAAAGGCCAGTGACTGGAAGGGAAATACTTGCATAGAATTTTAGACCCAATGGGATTGGATTTGGATGTTTGTCTGATGAGGAGACTTGAATCGCTGCCAGGCAACAAAGATTGTGCAAAACTTGAAGGAAAGGATGACAGAGCGAAGGACTCTTGAAGATCCAGCACGTGGAAGGGTGGCAAATGATTTAATTCACTAATCTGCTGCCTCAGATGATCTCTTGAGGCCTGACCTCCAGAGTTATCTGTGCAAGTTGGCACATTCTTCCTTTGACCACCTGGAATTCTCCCAGATGCTCTGATGTCTTTGAACATATCAAAGACGTGGAAGATTAATTGATCATGGTAATTTGCTCCTTGTGTTTAGGGAATGATGGATTCTAGAAGGAAAGAGTGGAGGGGAAGAATGCAGAAAATGAAAGGAGATTACTTATTATGCCTTTCTGATAGTTGTTAAATTGAGAAAATGAAGGGTTGCTCTCAATACGCTGACTCTCAACTGGGCTAGTTATTGTCCTCTTTGCATTCGATGTAGTGGCATTTGCTTTTGACTGGTGACATTAAGCACGAGTGGAATTTTGCCCATTGATCAAATATCCACACATTGGTTACATACCTGATTAGGGTGGAAATTGTTTGGTGCTAGAAGCCAAAGAAATGTTTGTTTCCCTTAACATTTCTTTAAAAAAAGACAAGTTGACCACTCATAATATTAAACCATATTGCAGTTAAATAAAGCTTGTGGAAACATTGAACTTTCTTCATTCATCTGAATAAGGCAGCAAAATATAACTATGGTGAAGTACAGGAAGTAAAAGTGTATTGACAGAATTCAATGGGATGTCCAAGTGAGAGACAATTACAAATGTAACGGGCAGTATGAGCAAAATTAATTAATTCAAAATCAATGAAAATGTCAGGAAATTATTTTTCTTTGTGACAAAAAGACAGAATGATTAATTGACACTGAGTTTGGTGTACCCACTATCAAATGTAATCAAGTGTTAGTGATATTTTTGGTTAATATTTTGTACTCCACATTAAACATGATATTTGTTCATTCTATATTGTGTGATATGATGGCATATTGAACAAAACAACCAAGATAACTTTGAAGTAGAATGACATTCAGTCAATATGATCTCATCTTTCTGAAATAAAACACCCACTTATTCTTCTATGGCAGGATTTGAAAATGAGTGCAGATTCCTATTCAACCACATTTTACCATAAACAAATATATGTCATTCTCCGTGAAAAGAAATTCATTCTAAAGGCATTATCGGGAACCTTTCACATTTTCAAACCTCTTCCCTTTAGACTTGATATAGGTCAATATTTTGAAGCTGCTTTTTATGCCTCTTGCAAAGTCCTTCTGTTAAATATTTTGCTCTGAAACTGCAAAAAGATGTTTTATTTACTCCCCTGATCATTTTTTCTCTATCATGATAAAATTCATATTCAAGATTTCTTTCTTGTCATGTAATATTACATATAATATTAGACTACTGGAAGGCAGACAAAGAGTCGCCATTCATGTCACCTGGCAAAAGAGAGTCCCTTCTGTGATCCTTCCGTTATTGGAATAAAGAAATTTGTGTTCTTTTATAATGAAGGCATTCATTTTGAATCTGCTCCAAGCTGCAACAACTCAACTCCAACTCCCTCTAGTGGTCAGGATTATCACTAGCACTCTATCATTACATCCCCTTTCCTTGAGATATTTAATTTAACATGACACACTAATACAGTATTCATTTCAATTAAAAGTTTAGCACAAATGTAAATACAAACATTAGCAGTACAAACATTTTAAGTGTGCAGTTCTTGAATGTCAGAGATTCAATCTGTCAGGTGCTTTGATAACACCATGTGGATCTTAACACAGGTGTTTGTGTCGACTCTGCTGGTCAACTGCAGACTAGCACTGGTGGTGTTTCCTTTGTTGCTTTGTGGGCTGGAACCTCTGCATTTGCTTGTTATTGCACTGTCACTTGTGATTTTTAGCAGGCTCTTTCAATTCCTCTGCAATATTTGACCATCTCTGTTCATGTCTTGCAAAGATCTATTTCATATATTTGATCACACAAGCAGAAGAAGTGTTAAGAAGCAGCACAATCTCTGGATAGTTTGAAACATAGTCAATAATCTGCAAGTAATTATTTCCATCCATGTGGAACAGATTAGTCCCAACTTTTTGCCATGGTTCCACTGATACGTCAGTTATGATCAAGGATTCCCTTGGCTACTTTGCATGATGTTTCAAGGAGGTTTCACAAATTGAAACCATCCTGTCAATGTCAGCATTTATCCCTGGCCAATAAACAGTAGTTCTGGTCGTCCTCTTGCATTTTTCCCATTCCAAGGTGCCCCTTGTGCATCCTTTTCAGCATCTCTTGTCACAGTGATTGAGCAACAACCATTCTGCTCAGAGTAGAAGTCCATTGACAACACTCAGCTCAGTTCTGATGTAATATGGCTGACATCCACCTCTTGGCCATCCTTTATTCAGATTCTTGATAACCTTCTGTAGAAGTGTCTTTTCAGTTTCAGCTGTTTTGTTTGGATTTCATGTCAGATATGGAAAGAGATTCAGTGATCAGGTTCATGAGGAGATTCACATCTGTCCTGGAACTCTCATTGTGTGCTTCGCTCTGCATTGTTGCCTTAGATAACACATTAAGTTTCCCTGGTGCGTACACCCTCTTGACTAGGCTTAAGTTTTCACATGCTTTGTCACCAAGCAGTGATTCATATCCATCTGGGACTACAGTGATCCTGAGGTGGTGCTCTTTAACTTTATGCCATTCCTCTGTCCTTTGTAGGCTTTGAGCTGTACAGGATTTGCATAGATGTACAGTTTTATCTTCATTGCCCTGATGTTGTGCTTGCAGATCAAATTGACTTTTGCCCCTGTGTCCACCTTGAAAGGAATATCTGCTCCATTTGTCTGCAATGACACAGTCCACTTATCCTGCTTGACTCTGCTCATACTTGGCTGTTCACTGTCTGTTGGTTTATAGTCTTTCTGCATTATCATGCCAACAAAGAGTGCATCACTGAGAACAATTTCTTCTATAGTATTTACAGTGTGTACTCTTTCACTTCTGTTTTGTTTCCTTTAGAAAAACATCACTTTGATTTGTGATTCTGCCCTTTGTACTTCTAACAGACTTTTCCATAGGCAGGGCATTGTTTTGGTGCATATTGAGTGACACATCGATTACGATTGAATGTCTCTCCACCTTTTTGTTGTTTTCTATTTCTCATTTTTTTGTTCATGTGTGTGTCCAGACACTGTGGCTATGAGAATGTCTTTTTCATTGGGTTTTGCAGTATCATCGAAACTTTTCGCGTGCTATAGAGCTATTTCACTGGTGTGGCATATCTTCATAGCTCCAGCTAAGCTAAGCTCTGTCCTTCACAACAACTTCTCTCTCACTTTCTTATCAATAATTGCGAACACTAATTGATCATGATAATTGCATCTTGCAGTGATCCAAAATTGCATGTTCTTGCTTTTAATTTCAAGTCTATTTAGATTTTTTAAAAGTATCAAAACTCTCTCCCTGCAGCTGTGTGCATGCCCGAAATCTGTACCTCTTGAACGTTTCATTTCTTGAGTGAACAACGTTCATCAAACATCTCGGAAACCTTGTTGAACTGCCCTAGTCAGCTGCCTCAGCACAAAACAAATGTTTTGAAAACCACCACAGTAAGTAGCAGTGCCATCCTCCGTGCATCAGGTTTGCCATAGAGTCTATTGGCTTGGAGGTAGAGCTTTAGTTGTTGTTTGAAAAACCTTTACTCGTGGTCGACATTTCAAGTCAAATTTAGAGCATCAGTTGGCTTTACACTTTCCATGTTGTCTCCTCCTGTCAATTAATTCTCACTCTGCGCACTCTTGGTGTTTCTTCCACTCCTGGCGTTTCTTCCACTCCTGGCGTTTCTTCCACTCCTGGCGTTTCTTCCACTCCTGGTGTTTCTTCCACTCCTGGCGTTTCTTCCACTCCTGGCGTTTCTTCCACTCCTGGCGTTTCTTCCACTCCTGGCGTTTCTTCCACTCCTGGCGTTTCTTCCACTCCTGGCGTTTCTTCCCCTCCTGGCGTTTCTTCCCCTCCTGGCGTTTCTTCCCCTCCTGGCGTTTCTTCCACTCCTGGCGTTTCTTCCACTCCTGGCGTTTCTTCCACTCCTGGCGTTTCTTCCACTCCTGGCGTTTCTTCCACTCCTGGCGTTTCTTCCACTCCTGGCGTTTCTTCCCCTCCTGGCGTTTCTTCCCCTCCTGGCGTTTCTTCCCCTCCTGGCGTTTCTTCCCCTCCTGGCGTTTCTTCCCCTCCTGGCGTTTCTTCCCCTCCTGGCGTTTCTTCCCCTCCTGGCGTTTCTTCCCCTCCTGGCGTTTCTTCCCCTCCTGGCGTTTCTTCCCCTCCTGGCGTTTCTTCCCCTCCTGGCGTTTCTTCCCCTCCTGGCGTTTCTTCCCCTCCTGGCGTTTCTTCCCCTCCTGGCGTTTCTTCCCCTCCTGGCGTTTCTTCCCCTCCTGGCGTTTCTTCCCCTCCTGGCGTTTCTTCCCCTCCTGGCGTTTCTTCCCCTCCTGGCGTTTCTTCCCCTCCTGGCGTTTCTTCCCCTCCTGGCGTTTCTTCCCCTCCTGGCGTTTCTTCCCCTCCTGGCACTATGTGATGTTTCTTTTATTGTTATAAAGAAACTTGGGTTCTTTTATAACAACTATAATTAGTTTTAGAACTCAACCTCATTGAGGCATTCATTTTGAATCTAACCCTTGCTGAAACAACAACTCTCCGACTCCCTGTAGCGGTCAAGATTATCACCAGCACTCTATCATTAAGAGTCACTGTGTGTGGATTTGCTTCCACTCCACCACGTAAACTCCTTTTTGATCCATTGACAGAAATATCTGTGATGTTGCCACAATAGAATGAAATAAATTCTTCCCATTTCTACCTTTTCCACCCCCACCCCCTCCCCAAAAGTATGCCAATTGCATCATGTAATATTTATTTCCATGTTTCACAATCATCTTTCTTGGTTTTTTCTGGGAGCAGATGTTGACTTGCAGCTGCATTAAAATATTATTGCCCATTTTGTTTGTGATTTAAGTTATATAAAAAGGGTCTATTTTTGATTGTATTTATTTTTAATCAAGAGAGGTGAACTGTAATGCATCACATTTATATTCCTTCAGCATCTTTTCATTAAATGTACATGTTAAGAGCAATTATAGACTGAACACAGAAGGCTGATTCAAAACAATTGGGTTAATCAAGTAATGACAAGTAGTATTTTGCTCATTGTCATTTTATATTTTAAAAAAATAGCAGCACATGAATGTGGATTCACTACCCTAAAAGACAGTATATTGCAGAGCATAACTACTCAGTGTGGTCTGGGGAAAAATAATTTCATGACATCTCTCAATCATTCACTAATCACTTGAATTTTAAAAAAATTTAGACATACAGCATGGTAGCGGGCCATTTCAGCCCAAGTGTCTGTGCCACTCAATTTACACCCCATTAACCTACACCGTGGTATGTTTTGAACAGTGGAGGGAAACTGCAGGGCCCGAAGGAAACCAACATAGGGAGGACGTGCAAACCCCTTTCATTCAGTGCGAGATTGGAATCCCGATCGCTGGCGCTTGAAAGGCGTTGCCGCCCTTGTCCTTGACCTGTTCAGTAATGGGAGCAGTTCCCCTCCAATTACCCATCTGACTTACGAGGTGTTTGTATACCTTTGCATCATGAACAACAACCCTGATTCAGTGGTAGATTGTTTAATCACGGTGCATCTGTAATAATAATACTGAGAATATTTGAGAGATAGTGATGAGATGACTAGGTGACAGGCGAAGGATGTGCAGTGAAATCCATCCTATTATTTCTTGATTCCTGGCTCACAGCTCAGCCCAGATTCTGAACTGATAGCCACCTGTCTTGTCTGGTAGAGATTTAAAGTGAAACATGCTTGCTTAATCGTCTGATAAAGAAAGAAGCCATTGAGCCCATCAAGCCTTTATCAAATGTTGGAACATTTCTATCAATTGCTCACTTTTTTTCAGCTATTCAATCACAGAATGAAGTATTAAAATGGTAAGACTCTCGACAGCGTGGAGGATCAGATGGATCTTGCTCCCAGTCCATACGACACTCAAAGCAGCTGTGCAGATTGACTCTGTGGTTAAGAAGGCATACAGTGTATTGGCCTTCATTGATCGCGGAATTGCATTTAGGAGCTGAGAGGTAATGTTGCAGCTATATAGGAACCTGGTCAGACCCCACGGAGTACTGTGCTCTGTTCTAGATGACCCACTACTGCAAGGGTGTGGAAGCCATAGAAAGGGTGCTGAGGAGATTTACAAGGATGTTGCATTGATTAAGGAGCATGTCTAATGAAAACCGGTTGAGTGTACTCAGCCTTTTCTCAGTGGAGCGATAAGGATGAGAGATGACCAATAGAGGTGGATAAGATGATGAGAGTCATTGATCGTATGGATAGTCAGAGGCTTTTTTTTCTCAGGACTGAAATGGTTGCCACAAGAGGACACGTTTAAGGTGCTGGGGAGATGCTGGGGGTAAGTTTTTATTAACCAAAGAGTGGTGAGTGGATGGAATAGACTGCTGGAAATAGTGGTGGAGATGGATATGATGGGGTCTTTTAAGAGACCTTTAGATGGGTACATGGAGCTTCGAGGGCAGTGGGTAAGCCTTGTAATTTTTTAACATTAAGGACATATTTTGGCACAAGTTTGTGGGACGAAGGACCTGTATTGTGCTGTAGGTTTGCTGTTTCTCATCTAACTGGAAGGTAATCTTTAAAGACTGTGGCACTTGGCTTTGTTTAGAAATCATTTTAACTTTATTTTTTTAGATCTTTAGTTACTAGTACACTCACTTCATTGCATCCTGCCCTTGGCATGTGCCTGGAAAGGACAATTTTTGCCTTGTGCTGTCAAAAGTAGCACACAGCATCTACCGTGTACCTAGCTGTCCTCTCAACTGATTTCTCAATCATGCTTTCAATTTATCGTTTTAAGCAATGGTGAAGTGCATTTCTAGAGTGCTTTCACAAAGAAGAACATTGAAACTGGCTGTCATTTCTGAAACTGATCCACCCACATGTTGTTTTAAATTAATTTCTCCACTATTGAGCCAAAGTTCTGGCCGACAGGATTTGATTTGTGCTGGTTCAATCACATGCTTATCTCATGGCGGTGCATCAAAACGTGGCAGTAATATTTTTGAAAATATATTACTTGCAACCTTTGCCAATAAATTGACATTGTTAAAGAATGAAGAAACTGCTCTGCTGTTTTATTGAAGGCAGTTAGATTTTTTATTTTTAAAAACTGTCCTTCAAAGAGGTGGGGAGAAAATAGCCAGGTTAAAACTGTAAAGCAGAAGTTGCTCATGAACACTCTTGGTTTTTTGGCCAAGTGAACACTGATTAAATACCTCTGTTTGACCTGCTGAATTTCTCCAACATTTTGTGTTTTTACTTCAACCACGGTGTCTGCAGAATTTTGAGATTTAATTCTGATTAAATATTTCACTCTTCAGTGAATGCCAAGATGCTTTCAAAGAGATAACATCATTTAGCAGTTTCAATTTCACACAGGATTCAGGGTCTCCTTTAGGTTTAAAATGTATTTGAGGTGATCTTGATTTTTGAAGTCCAAATTTTAAATGGCCCAGAACTTGATAAATGCAGATTTTTTTTCCCAGATCAAAATGAAGATTGTGATGTATGTATATAGGCTTTCCATTAATGCTTCCATGCTGTCGTCGTCGTCTTACTACCACCACCACCACTGTTGTAAATCTGCTGGATCAAGACTGTTCCAAAAAGGGACATTATTAAAAAGGTTTGAAAATGTGCAGCAAATTATGATGAGCAAGGTTTTTGGTTCTATCTATTTCTGTAAAGGAAAACTCTATTGATCTATAGCAAAGCTCAGTAAGTCCCAGAAAAAAAGAGGTAAAAATTGCAAAACAACCTTATAAGCATTCTTCATTAATATTTTTGACAATGGTCTTAACCTTGGTTTAAAAGAAGATAAAAATGACAGTATCTTTAGCTTATGGGTCTATTTACTAGGCAGACTTGGAAGTGCAATGCTTGAACATTTCTTATACTGGCAGGTACAAGTGACAATAAACATAATTTCCATTGGTTTATTTCTAAATAAACAGCATGCTCTAAAATAGGATCAAGAGGAAATGTTTTTCTAAGTTCTTGTATATATTTGGAAAATGATAAATACAGCTTGCTGAGGTCAAGATGTTTGGATATGCTGGACATGTGGTAGACCAGCAACAAAGAACTCTAAACTGAAGGTTTCGAGCAGTGGTTCTCGACCTTTTTCTTTCCACTCACATACCACTTTAAGTATTCCCTATGCCATAGGTGCTCTGTGATTAGTAAGGGATTGCTTAAGGTGGTATCCAAGAGGAAAGAAAAAGTTTGAAAACTACTTTTTAATTGTACCTTATTGACTTAAGTGGAAAGCTTCCTAACTCCAAAGAAAATGGGCCAATGACAATTTTTCTCAAACAAAATATTTCATAACAATTGGGTCTAGAGCAGTGATTCTCAACCTTCCCTTCCCACTTAAATACCACCTTAAGCAATCCCTTACTAATCACAGAGGACCTATGGCATAGGGATTATGTAAAATGGTATGTGAGTGGAAAGAAAAAAGTTGAGAACCACTGGTTTAGACAAACATTACAGTACTGCAGAATTACCAAGGGGTAAGTTTTTATTTGTTGGAAACTCAAGGTATTATAAGGTTCATCCTTGAAAAGCAGAAGTGGCATGAAGAATAATCATCTTTGTGCCTTTCACTGGCTTTTAAATGTATATTGGATTTTTTCACTTTGATTCATCATGCTGGGGGCCTAATACTTAGCAGGGCCTCATCTTTATTCATGTGTAAAAGCCCTGGAGTGAGAGGTGTTATTGGACACCAACATTGCACTATTCAATGAAGTCCATATTTTTCATCAATTTGGTGTAAAATCAAAGGAGTCTAGACTTCAATGATGTGCCAATCTTGTAACTTTAGCTTGAGTCTATCTGGTTTGCGATGAAAGAACAAATGAAAGAGAAATTAAAATTAGAATTTTAATGAAATTCCTGAACAGGAGTTTCTAAGAGTTGGATAGGTATTTTTTTCCCCCCTTGTACAAATCACAGAATCAAAGGATAAAATCCATTGCATATCAATCTCCTGCAATCTTTTGATACTGTTGTTTTTTTAAAAAAGTCATGATTTAAAAAAAAAAAATCCCCATCCATAAACTTGGCCACATACATGATCAGAATAAATTAGTAATATAAATACCAACAAACTCCAGCAGTGTTTTCACTCCAATGCTCAATTGTACTGAAGTATTGCCTCCCTAATTTTCTTTTTTAAATTTCCTGGCAGTTAATAAGGGTCCCCACCTAAAGTGGCGGTTCGGCAGCCTCGATGAGGGTCCCCACCTAAAGTGGCGGTTCGGCAGCCTCGATGAGGGTCCCCACCTAAAGTGGCGGTTCGGCAGCCTCGATGAGGGTCCCCACCTAAAGTGGCGGTTCGGCAGCCTCGATGAGGGTCCCCACCTAAAGTGGCGGTTCGGCAGCCTCGATGAGGGTCCCCACCTAAAGTGGCGGTTCGGCAGCCTCGATGAGGGTCCCCACCTAAAGTGGCGGTTCGGCAGCCTCGATGAGGGTCCCCACCTAAAGTGGCGGTTCGGCAGCCTCGATGAGGGTCCCCACCTAAAGTGGCGGTTCGGCAGCCTCGATGAGGGTCCCCACCTAAAGTGGCGGTTCGGCAGCATCGATGCTGCTTGAGTGACATGCTGTTAGCATTGCAAGTTACCTGCACGCTGACCTTTAGTGAGGCATTAGATCCCTCGATCACAGAGCTCAGTGATCCTTCACAATTTTGATGCTTAATTTTTCATGCCTCTTTTTAACTCGTGGTTCTTCCCCCCTCCAAGAGTTCAAAAAAGTCAAAGGGGACTTGATTGAAACAAGTGAGCTCCTGAGAAATCTTGTTAAGGTGGATGTGGAGAAGGTGTTTCTTGCAGGAGAATATTAGAACTAGGGGCCATTGTCCAAAAATAAGAGGTTACTTATTTAAGATAAAGATGCAATTTTTCTTTTCTGAGTTGAGAGCCTTTGAAATTCCCCTCATCCTCTCTCCAAAGAGCAGTGGAAGCCATTGTTGCATTTTTTGAAAGCAAGAAGTAAACATATTCTTGATGAACTTGGAGAAGAAAATCACAATGAGCAGTCAGGATCACAGAGTTGAGATTACAGTCAGATCAGCCATGACCCTCAGTGATGGAATTGACTTGAGGCGCCATTACCTACTCCCACTTCTAATTCATATGCTGGCAGGTTTGTAACTTTTGCCCAGTTAAGTTGTTTGTCTCATTTTCAAGGACATCATTAGTACATCATTCGAAAGTAATAAATATCTTGTGTTAAAACTCAATAAATGATTCGCTTCCTGGTCTGATTCACTCAGCGTATTTCAACATTTGATCAAGAGTCCTTGTGTGCTAAATTTTAAACTGGGTGATGTAAAGAGTGCATGAAAAAAAATGTGATCTCCACCTTTGGAATAATTTCAGTTCTTGTGTGGATTAATAAGCAGACATGTCCAATTGAAAATAATTTTCTTCCTCATCACAGAAAGGCAGGGGTTGATGTGTGATTTTAGAATTTTTTGGAGTCTTCATGTGCATCTCCAAAGCTATATTTATAAATCAAAAATTGTACTAATTTTAACTTTTTGGGTGCTTTGTCACATCTGAAGACTTGTGTGATTCCAGGAGTTCAAAATTCAACTGCACAATTTCATGAATCCATTTCAAATGTACAGTATTTGGGTAATATTAATTTGAGACGATTGTGTCCATGACAGCCCATTATAATATCGATCAATTTTCATTTGCATTTGACCAATAGAAAATAGACCCTGGAGATGTGACTCCCCATAAATGTAAGTCTAAAGAGCAGATGGTCATGTTTATTCTATTTTACAATTCTGGCCAAATCGAAAATTTTTGTCTCCCATTAAGTAAATGTTAATATAAATCTATTGTAATTGAGCCCTGGAAGCAAGGAACTCCTAGGTTTAATCTCTGATACCCTTTGTTCAGGCTGATGTTATATGGTTACCATACCTCAAAGGAGCAGAGAGCCTTAATTCTAAGAGTCACCCATCGCCTAGGCAAGGAAGTCAGAAAAGGCATTAAAGGAGTTAACAAATGTGTTTGAGATTGGGTCATTTTCCAAACATAAGTTCTCATGACAGATGTGGCATTGAGGTTTTATTTTTAAAAAAAATGACACGAAGAATTCCATTTTAATACTATCTTTTTAAAAAAATCTTCCGGATGTCCAAGCAGGTTTTATTACCGTGGACTTGCTTGGTCTGGTGACATCAGAAACACAGCATCCAATTTTCCCAAATTTCCATATATTTTACAGTCCATTTTAGTGACATGCCTGAGGAGTACAAATTGACATCAAAATATGTTCATTGTCATTTGTGTTAAACATGTATGTAGTCGATTTCAATGGCAACAAATTGCAGAAATGGAATCCGGCAATAATGACCCAGTGTATTACATGTTTATATGTGCACTAGAGGGCAATTTCAGGCTATAGGAATGATAGAGATCGGGACTAGAAATATCCAGCACCAATATTTTTAACTGTAATGCTGACAGAACATCCAGTTCAGCTTACTTGCCCATCTTCAAGATATTGCCTTAAGCTCTTTTACAACTCATTAATGAAACAAAACCTCCAACACACTCAGCATAGAACTGAAGTGTTGGTCATGATATTTGTGTTCAGGTCTCTGGAGTCGATGGGCAATATTGCTTCTCACTGCGTCACGGGCTATTTTCTTAGAAAATAATTTGACTGCTCTCAAACTGAATTGTTCTCAGTAAGTCAAGTTCAGCTCAGCTGATGGAAAGAATACTTCTGCAGGAGGAAGCAAGCTATCAAAAATAAATGCCTCGTGCACTAATTTGTCTCCTAAATGAACATTTATCATATTGGAATGTCATGATCCAAGTATTATAGTCTTTCAATAGTTGGAATTCAAAGAATGAAAATGAAAAGAATAAAACGGGTAAATAAACAAATTGAATCATAATGATAAATTGCTACTCGGCGTAGAAGAAAAATTATTAGTGGGAGAAATGTCTAATTTTGGGAATGTATTCTTGTTGCAAGTGAAAAGGTAAATGTAATTTTCATTTCCGTTCTGTTTGATTTGTGCAATATTCAGGTGAAGAAGTTTATTGTGGTGGACCTATCAGGATTTATTCATTTACATTTTGTGATCATGGAAATATTCAACCTGCTAAAAGAATCATGTTCATCACTGGATAAAGGAAGAAATAGCCTAACAGGAAAAGAGGAGGGAAATAAATTGTGAGGATTGACAAAGTATTGGGATTCCAAAGAGTGCCATCTCTATTCACTACACAGCCGCTTTATTTATTTATTTGTGGAAAGGTTATGAATGATATAGTGTGCCTTCTTATTCATGGACTTCCAAATTTGGAACAAAATACAGAGACATCTTTGATTCTGCCTCCCTATTGATGAAAATAATGATGAACAAAACTCCTTCCCTGTTGGAAGAGATTGTGCGGCACCGGGAATATTGGGCAACCTGTCAGGCAGACCTTGTAGAGAACACCCAGATTCTCCAATGCTAACATCAACATGCTGCGCCAAGGCTGAGAGAGATCCAGCATGCACAATGTCCTACGAATCCTGCCAATAGAAGAAAGAAGAGGCAATCCGTACTGGTTTCCAAAAAATATGTTGGCAGTGACGCCCCAAGGACGAAGTTCAAGTCTGACAAGAAGTCTTCATGTGCAATTGAGTGTAAGCAGCAACAAGACTCACGTGGTGGCAAATGCAGAGACTTGTCCATCTCATGAACCTAACAATCCTAAAGCAATCACTATTCCTTCCTAACTTCCATTGGTTTCAATGAAGGTTATGTTTTTGCTACTGCAATAAAACCCTCTCACTGGTACCTTGTGCATCCAGCTCTTTTGTGATGGCAGGCATACCTAATAGTCGCAATGCAACACATTCAACGTCTTTCTGCACTCTCGTGAAGACGACGGTGCAATGGGAAGAATGAAGTTTCGTGATACTCAATGGAAAGGAGGTCAAAGCAACCTGTGGGATTAACATAAGAACATCATGGAGCAGGATTTGGCCATCTTGACTGTTGAGCCTGCACTGCCATTCAATTAAGTCACGGTTGATCTGATGATAGGATATCTCCATCTACCTGCCTTTTCATCATAATCCTTTAATTCCCCTACTACGTTAAAATCTATCCAACCTTGTCTTAAATGTATTGAGTGAGATAGCTTCTACTGATTCAATGGGCAACAAATTCCAAAGATTCAGCATCCTCTGGGAAAAGCACTTTCTCCTCATCTCCATCCTAAATCTACTCTCCTGAATCATGAGGCTGTGTCCCCTAGTTCTTGTCTCCCCCAATAATGGAAACAACTTGCCTTCTTCTATCTTATCTATGCCTTTCATAATTTTGTACTTTTCTCCAAAATTCTTTCTCATTCTTCTAAATTCCAGAGAGAACAGTCACTGATGTCTCTATCTCTCCTCAAAGGCTAGTCCTCCTATCTCCAGAATCAACCTGGTCAAACTTATTTTCAGTGCCTCCAAAGGTAGTACATCCTTCCTCAAGTAAGGAGACCAGAATTGCACGTAGTTCTCCAGATGCGGCCCTGTGCAGTTGCCACATTACCTCCCTAATCCTCAATTCAACCTCTCTAGCAATGAAGGCCAACATTCCATTTGCTTTCTTGCTAGCCTTCTCCACCTTCAAAAAAATCTTTTGCAATGCACTACCAAGTCCTTCTGCACAGCGGCATGCTGCAATTGCTTGCTATTTAAGTTTGGGTTTGTGACAATGACTTTGTCTTTGCCCCACTTCACATATACAACTATAGCCAGAGTTTGATTCCTGTATGACTGGAGTCCAAGGGCGAAGGTTACCCTGCATCACCTCTTTCACTAGCCTTTGCACTGGTCTGGATTTGATTACTCCCTCCAATCTATTGAAACCATGATGAGAGGACCTGGAAGTAATCAAACAGGCATTATAGGGATGCCTAATTGGTTCCTTAATGGGTGGATGGTTTCAGCCTTGATTGAATGGAAACCTAAAACATTTGAGACATTTATATCTATTTTGGCCATGAATTGCATGGTAAAAGATGTCCATCAATAATATGAGAACAAAATAATGCTTATGCTGTATGATCTCCAACTGCAGTTCCAGTGAATGAGTGAGTGAATCGAGAAGACCAATTTCTAAGTTATCTCTTGGAGTCTATCTTGCTGTTTAGTGCACTCAGGCAATTGCTGCCTCTTTTTCAGATGGGACAGGGTAACGCTTTCATCTGTGTAATGCCTTTCAATCCCTGAACAGTGTCAATTAAACTACAATGAACCATTTTGTACTGAACTGAAGATGAAGTGAAGCATGATCACCATTTTGTTTAGCAGAAATCATGAAGGGATTTAGAATCTCCAGAGGTTCAACCCCACAAGCAAGCAAAGAGCATTTTATAGCATTCTTGGAGCTCTGGAAAGTTGCTCATTGCCCTCTGTACTTGATGGAAAGGCAAGGCTTTATAAAGGATGAAATCTTTTGCTGCAAGGTTCACAACATTTGACAAGCTCTTGCAACTAAATGTCTGGGTCATGTTATTTTCTGGTGAATCATGTACCCCATGAATGAGAATTTTTATTTTTTTAAAAATGACTGAAACCTGGAATAAAAACCAAGTTCTGGAAATGCACAGCATGCAGCATCTAAGGAGAAAGAAATGGAGTCACTGTTAAGATCAATGTTCCTTCACCAGAATCCTTGTGCACATGTGTGGGAATGGGCAATGTGAAATGTAGAGGCCTAGTTTTATGAGATGGGCATGGCCCAACTAAAATAAGTTGAAATAAGTGTTTGTCTTGTGAAACAAGTCAGATTTGGTTTCTGCAATTTTTTATTTCTCGAAGTAGTTGACTTTTCTTGGAATGTGGGGAATTAAAAGTGCATCCTGTGAAGTTCAAATAACCCTGATGGAATTGGATCAAACAACTTGTGCTAGGATATGGAACAGGGACACTGATTTTGTTTTGAGTTGATCCTGAAGTGGTCGTTAAATGTTTGAAGTTGGTACAGTCAGTTCAATGATGTGATTCTAACCTTAGAAATAAGGGTATAATTATCACAAATATTTGTGATATTTCAGTCGCCTGGAACACTGTATCTTGGTGCCTTTCTGGCACATGCCTGATTGTGCAAGTGAATCAAAGAAAATGAAGTTCGATCATTATTGTCGCTGGTGGATTTGAACCCCCATTGAAGTAATGCAGCTCAACTACAAGAGGAAATGGGGTGAAAATTCAACATGTGGAGATGTTCATCAGCATGTCACGATGTTAACTTCCTCCCTGCTGAGTCTGAATTATGGGGAAGCCTTGCTACACTTTATATTAGCTGTCTCTCCATCTGATTGATGTACTGGTAAAATTTTGTCCTCACCTGAAGCTCAAGAATAACAAATGCATTATACTATGTACTGTTTTGATGACACCTCCTGCCAGCTCCTATTCTACATCTTATCTGAGATGACTCCCTGCTCTCCCTCCCTTCAGTATCTCTCTGTCTCCTTTCCTCCAGCTCCCCACTCCTTCCAATTCCACTCACAGAGCCATCAACACCCCCACCCCAGTTCACTGCTGTGCTCTCTCTCCTTTATCCATCATAGCTCCTGCCTGTGTGGGTCTGTGCTCCTTCCCCTGCCCCACCACCACCATTTTGTTCAGGCGCCTGCCCACATTTTGCTCACACTTTGATAATGGGCTCTGGCCCAAAATGTTGGTTATGCACCTTTAATCTTTGCTGGAGTACATTGTAGGAATTGCCAAGATGCTCCAGCATTGTGTATTTGTATTCTCCTAGGTAAGGGTATTATTTTCAATTGCATTGAATCATCCAGAAAACAGAAAAGCATAATGTGTTTTAAATAAATAAATAAATAGATAGATAGATTGATTCATAATTAGAACAAGTATAATACGCAAGATCATTCCATCAACCAGTGTTCATTGACATTGTCTAGGCTGAATGCATTAATATCCACAGTGTTCTGAGCTAAAGTAATCAGATTCACAAAATTCTGGAAACATTTTCTCTTCAGCTCACTCGTAAATGGTTAAACCCTTATTCTGAGACTGTATCCCAGCTTTAAAATTTTCAACTTGAGAAAGCAACACTTCTTTCTCCCTTGCCAATCTGTTTTTTGAATCTTGAAGAAATCACATCTTAATTCCTCTAAGCTCCACTGAGCATCAGCCAATCTTCTTCAATCTCTCCTCTTTCTGGTGATATCTGAGACTCTCTGAAGAGCATTTTGAACTCTGGGAAGCATTCAGGGAATCTGCTTGAACCTTGTGTCAGTTTCCCGAATGCTTCTGCAGACCATGGCTTTAGATGCAATTCTACTCTCCAGCATTTCCTGGAGCCTAGAATGCAATGATAACATGTGAGGGTTTAGCCCTGTCCTCCAAAACAGCCATTCTCAATGGGGGGTCACAACACATTAAAGAAAAAGCCTTGTTTTCTTTTCAACTCACATAAGTTTTTTTTTAGTGTAGTTGGTAGGAGAGATCTATGGGGGAAAAAAAAAATAAAACTTCTTCACAGTGAAGGAAGCCCATAAACTTTAAGAGAAGATTTGCTAGGATGTTGCTGGGTTTTCAGAAGTTGACTGGCAGGGAAAGATTAAGCAGGTTTGGACTTTATTCCTTGGAGCGAAGTAGAATGAAGGGAGATTTGATGGAGATTTAGACAGAGTGGATGCGAGTAGGCTTTCTTTCCACTTAAATTGAGGGAGATAAATACGGGAGGTCATAATGTTAGGCTGAAGGGGAAATGTTTTGAGGAAATGTTATGGGAAAGCTCTTCATTCAGTGGTGAGAGTGTGGAATGGGCTGCCATCCTGTGTGGTGAATGTGGCTTCGATCTTGAGTTTTAAAAATAGATTGGATAGATCTATGGATGGAAGAGATCTGGAGGGTTATGGATTGGGACTGGTCAATGGGACTAGCAGAGTCATGGTCAGCATAGATTAGAAAGGCCAAACGCTCTTAGCCAAAATAAGGTTGAGAATGGCAGATCAAAAAGGTGCTATTACTGAAACAAAGCAAGCATATGTGGACACCTCCAGGTGAAAGAGCCATTCTACCATCCAAGCAATGGTGGCTCACTGAGTGGGGCAATGATGCAGCTGGTCGTTATTTTTCCACAGCTCCAGTGAACTGTTTAACACTGATTACTGATTGGAGTTTGTTCTTTCTCTCTCTGACTGAGGGTTTACTCCAGGTGCCTTCCTTGGTTTATAGGCTAATTGCTGCTTCTGAGCAGATGAATGAAGGAATTGATGAGAATGGGAAAGAATAGAATGAGATGATTATAATGGGTTTACTCGTGTGACTGCTGGAGATGGTCCACTCATACCCAAACCACATCCCTCAACACCATTTGTGGCCCCAAACAGTCCCTCCAAGTCAAGTAGCACTTCACTTGTCATCTACAGGGGTTATCTGCTGCATCCAGTGCTCCCATTGTGGTCTCCAGTACATCGGAGAGACTGGACACATTCTGGAAGATCGCTTAATTGAGCACCTCGACTCTGTCTGCCACAATAATGGTTACCCATTTCAATTCCCATCCTATTCCCTTGCTGACGTGTCTGTCCATGATCTCATGCACTGCCAGACTGAGACTACTGCAATTTGCAGAAATAACATCTCATATTCCGTCTGGGTACCTTCCAACCTGATGGCATTAATATGGAGTTCTCTGGTATCTGTTAGCTGCCCCAATCTTTCAGTCTGTCTCCTTTTCTCCAGCTCTGCTTCTGCAGAGCCCAAAACAATCCCACCTCCCCAGCCAATTCTCACTTTTCCTTTCTCCTGTGTTCCATCCATATTCCAATTAACACCTTTTGTCTGTTGGTTTGTACTCCTCCCCTGCCCATTCTTCCATCCCAAACCCTTTAATTGAGGCACCTGCCTGCCTTTTACTCACACATTGAAAAAGGGTTCAGGCCCAAAACATCAGTTCTATATCTTTACCTCTTACAGACGCAGCGAGAGCTATTGAATTCCTCAAGTATTTTTGTGTTTTTACAAATATAATAGCGATTATTGTTAGGCAAGGTCTTGTGAGTCTGTTCTGTGCGGTGCAACTTGATAATTATCTGCAATTTCAGGAAGTGGTTATTGATTTGCAGACGGAGCTCTGAATGCCATAGGTACAATCTATTGCTCAATGTACATTTGAGAAGTTCAAAGATTTGGCAAATCAGCATCCAGAGGCTCCTGACTAAAGGAGAAAATAATGCATTTCCTATCCTCTATTAGTGTAATGGATAATAGAAGATTCCAGAGGGACATTGATAAGATGCAGATCTGGGCTGAGAAGTGACAGATGGAGTTCAATCTGGAGAAGTGTTGGGTGGTACACTTTGGAAGGACAAACTCCAAGTCAGAGTACAAAGTTAATGGCAGGATTCTTGGTAGAGGTAAAGGTTCCATTAATGTTCTGTAATAGTACATTTAGAATGCAACATACATATTTTGTCAACTGATAGGATGACAGAGAGCCACCACTTTGTTCAGCACACCTCACAGAAATGAGCCCCCAGCGAAGAATGAACACATTACCCCTGATTGACAAGACCAACTGAGTATGGAAAAACAAAAGGATCTAGGGGTCATGTCCAGAGATGCCTGAATGTTACTTCACAGGTAGACAGGGTAGTTAAGAAAGCTTATGGGGTTTTGCTTTCATAAGTCGAGAGATTGAGTTTAAGAGCCATGAGGTAATGATGCAGCTCTACAAAACTCTGGTTAGACCACAATTGGAGTACTGTGTCCAGTTCTGGTCATCTCATTATTAAGATGTATAAGCATTGGAAAGGGTGCAGAGGGAATTTACCAGGATGATACCTGGTTTTGAGAGAATGGAATATGAGCAGAGATTAAGGAAGCCAGGGCTTTACTCTTTGGAGAGAAGGAAACATGATAGAGGTATACAAGATATGAAGAAAAATAGTGTGGACAGCCAGCACCTCCTTCCCAGGGCATCACCGCTCAATACAAAGTGCATGGCTATAAGGTAATGGGTGGAAAGTTGGAGAGGAGGGGTTTTTTTTTACCCAGAGAGTGGTTAGTGTGTGGAATCCACTACCTGGGTCAGTGGGAGACTATTAGACAAGCATATGGAGGAACTTAAAGTGGAGAGTTATGTGGACGCAGAACATTGTGGGCCAAAGGGCCTGTACTGTGCTGTACAGTTCTAAATTCAGGTCATCTACAGAATGCTTCAACTGCCAATATTTGACAGATATCAGCTGCAACGGTCTAGATGAAAGGCTGGCAATCTCACACTGAGACCTAGATATGGGGCTGGAATTGCATGTAGATGCAATTTGAAAATCTTAACATTTCGGCAAACAATGCCTTGGACAAGAGTACTACTCGCAAAAGACTCTCAGGTGAGAAAAGTGAGTGGATGGTGAGCAATCCCTTCTTGAACCCTCTTTTTTGTTCTCCTGCTCCTCTGTGAAGCAGGTTGGCTTCAGCCAATTTTTTCTGCCACTGGTGATGTCAGAAGCCTGTGTTAAGTTAAGTGTAGTCTACAGCCTGGAAAAACTAAAATGAATGCACCCTACTTTATTTTTTAAATGGAAGTGTCAATGGTAAAAAATGTTTTTGAAGACTCATCTTGCATCTCTGCAGAATTATTGAGCAGAGTGTCACACACACTCTTCCCCAATTAATTCCCTGACAAGCAAATTAATAATGCTCCATTCAAAAGAACAGGTGCAAGACTTATCCTTGCTGTCAGACCTGATGATCTGTGGATGGTGTACACTGAATTTTCAAATGCCTGAACCAATTTGACAAGAGGGTGTCATGGACGTGCTCCATGTAATTTGGGTGTGTTTGCACGATAAACTTGGAAAACTGCTTTAAAACATGGTCAGTTTACCTATATTTCCCCTGAGCTGTTGATTGTGACCAATTAAATGCATCACTTGTGTAAAATATCGTCTTCAATTTACATTGTATACTGTTGGAAGAGTAAATGAAAAATACAACCATTATGTTCCAATACCGACATTTCTAGAAGAAATCAAAAATCTAGTTAAATATCGAAATAATCTTGTTTTTGTAATTAATTATGGACTCAAAACACCTATGAAATTTCACTCAAAAAAAAATCAACTCTCGTGCCCTATTCGTAAGATAACAAGAGCAAAACATTCATATTTCCATCAAGAATACACAGCTTCTCAGCTTGGAGTTAGCCACAGTACCATAACCCTTACTAGAACCTTTACTAAAAGTACAAGAAGCAGTTATTGTTTTCTAATCAGCTTGTAATAATTCATTGGATTTCAGAATTGTCCATGAAAACTTGGAAATTCATTGGCAAAATGCAACATCTTTTCATATAATTGAAAATTGGTTTTCTGTCAAAATGCAATAATGAACATATCCTTATCAAGGATCTAATATAATTCCCCCACACTGTGAATCTGACTGGAGCACTGTGAAGGAGCTTGCACTGTTTTCTTGCGAGTGACTGTTGTTGACCACTTGTGGGACAACATCTATCTCGTGCAGCCCCAAAACAGGACACCTAGAAGGTAGTTGATTCTGTTCTATTCCTTGTGCACCCATGAATGCACAGCCAAGTCTAGCTACAATTCATTAAACTGACAACACTAATAAGAAATAATGAGTCAAAATACTGGATGGAGAGTGAGAGCCTGGTTGGGTGGTGCAAGAACATCAATCTTTCTCTCAGCATCACCAAGATAAGGGGGCCTATTGTATCAATGTAACAATGGTGCAAGTTTTTCCTCACTGAACACATTCTGCTGGAGAAACTGGGTTGAGCAGCACCAGCTGGAGAAAATGAATGATTGATATTTCAGGCTAGAGCCCATTTTCAAGAGTGGGAATGCAGAGGAAAGAAGTCAGTGAAGAGTGGGAGGAACAGGACCACTGACCCCTTTACTTTTCTTGCCCTTCTCTCCCTTTGTATGATGTATGCTAATCTACCCCTTTATCGGTCATGCTTTGTCCCACATAGGCTCCTTCCCCCGCTCCCAGTCACATCAGTAAAAATATTCACAAGTATGAGATCACACAACATCAATTTAAGTTGGTTTCAAACGAATGCCTAAATAATAAAATGATGCTGCCTTTACTCTCTACCAACTGATCTGTAATTCCAAACTTTTGTATTGTATCTTACTAGGACTATGTATGAGGTGTTCTATTGGTCTGCTTACAAAACAACCTCTATCATTGCTTTTTGGCCCATGTGGCATTTAAGCTTGAACTTGAGTGCAATGGACATCTGAACTGGTTGGGAAACAATCAGCATGTGCCCAGAGTTACTGATGTCCAAGATGATGCGAAGAGTGCTTAGAACATCAAACTGTTCTCCAAGTTTGGAGGCAGGCGCTCCAGCAAGTGAAGTCTAAAATGTAGAAGAGGTCACACCAGTGGAGTTGTTTCTGAACGAATGATGGTTAGAATTCAGTGCAATCATTTATATTTCATGTTATTTTGTCTCACCAGCCCTTCTGAGAATTAGTTTCTGGTTTCTGATCATTGACATTTGAAAGAATCGAAGGTGAGTGAGAACAGTTTTTGGTTCATTGATCAAATGAATACTTCGATGATAGAAATACATTGCCAGACCTACAAACAGTGTTAACGAATCCAAAAAAACGATTGCATTGTTACCTATCAGTCATTATTTAATTTTCTTGGTGGGGTCTTTGTGTGTTTAAACATGGACTTGAACAGCAGAAAACTAACATCAGGATAATATGAAAGCAAATGACGACAAATGTTAGAAATGTGAATTTAGACAGAAAGTCCACAGATCACACAGGGAGAAAAACAAATATAAAATTCCAGACCTTTCAATGAAGCTGATTTTAAAAAAAAAAGCAAAATAATACTGGATAAAGGCAGCATTGTTTTCTTGCCCAAGACTGCTGGCAATAAATGAATGCACATTTTAAAATGCATTCATAGTACACAAATATCATTGGTAATGCCATCATTTATTGTACATCCCGAAATTCCTGAACGGACAGCGTTAAGAATGAATCACATTGGTCTGCAGTCGAGTAAAAACATATCCTGCCCTGAAAACATATCAGAAAACCATATGGGTTTTTACAGTAATCCATCAGTTTTTCCACTACTGCAACCACTTTTACTTCCAGATTTATCATATTTTCCAGCTAGCTTGGTTGGAATTGCATTCTTTCCCCTGGATTAATGGTTGAGAACTCCAGCTGTTGTTTGAGTAACGTAACTATATGACAGGATATCCATAAAGGTGTAGTTGTTTTTGTAAAGTAAATAAAAGATGAATGGTATTCATCTTTTTCATGGGAATCCTCTTGTTGTTTAAAATTATTTTGTGACCCGGTAAATAGTCAGAATTTGCAGTTGATTGCAGGTACCTGAGACATTATTAAATTGTTTTAAAATTCTTTTCCACTGTCCTTTTTTGATGATAATTATTGAGAGTATTTCTTCTCTTCATTTGTTTTTTTTTTTGTCCCTAATACTTACTGAAATTGTGCAGATTAAAATGTTTTTAAAGAGATGTGTAAAATAAGGGCAGGAATATGCCATTCAGCCATTCAAACGTGCTCCACAATTCAACATGAACATCGCTGATCATCATACTCAGTGACCTCTTCCAGCTTTCTCACAATATTCCTTGATCTCTTTCATTTAAAAAAAAATATTTAACTGACTTTTGGCTGCCTTCAATGGTAATAAATTACATAGGTTCGCTATTAGTTGGGTGGTTTAATTTTTTTTTCTTGTCCCATTTCTACAAGGCTGGCCCTTCATGCTTAGAATGTGATTCCTGCTTCTGCACTCCTCTGGCCACCATGAATGACCTTGCAACATTTAGTGTGCCCAATCTTGCTGGATTGTTGTAATTTCATTGAGATTTCCCTTTTGTTTTTACATAGTCCCATAATTATAATTAACCCCATTTTTCTCCATATGTTAGAATTGCCATGGGAGGAACCAGTCTGATGAACCTCATGCCATACTCCTTCCTCAAATAAGTAGAGCAAAATCTGGATTCTCTGTCATTCCTGTCCATCATTCCAAACTGTTTGAATGCTCCAGTATGTTAAAAACTAAATTCATCACTTGATACCTAATAGAGTAAGAAGGTTTTTTTCCATGAGCAAATCAACACTAATGTTCATATATTTATAAAGTAGAATATTAAGCGAACAATTATTCAATATGAAGTGTTACATCATAGATCAGCAGCATTAGAAATTTACTAAGACAATGGTATCTTTAAAACAATTTTTATTAATAACTATTAATAATATAATAATTCTAAACATGGCCCCAACTATGTTCAAATGCATATATGTATGTGTGCATGTGGATCACCCAAACCATTACAGCTTAGGCACAATTCTAAAAAGTCAGTTCATTGTTTAGTGCTAGAAATCTTGTGTTGTAACTCAAAATCTTTAAACTGATGATCAGAAGTAGGAGTGACATGGAGTCATCTGACTTATCGAAACTCTTAGAAATGTTTCTTCATACGAATGATTTGTCACAATCTCTCCCCCCCCCCCCCCCCACCCCTGTGTTACGGTTACAGAAATTGTGGCCTTCACGATGCAATGTTTCCACAAATCCAGGCAAGGGTTAAATGAAATGACCACTAAAATGATCACGCTCTAAATACAAGTGTGATCTTGCTTTCTTTACCCAGATATGGGTGAGTCAAAGTGACCAAAGTCACTTTAATTCTCTCCAGATGACTCATGTTGGTGATAGTAAAGGCTGTTTTCAAGTGTCTCAAATCACTTGACTTGCTCGAGCAATACTGGTTCTTCGTTGGTTTCCCAAAAGCATGAGTCATATGACAGATGGCCTGTTGTTTGAACAGATGTCTTTTTGAGTAAACATGTCATTGTTTCAGTATTTCTATTGATCAATAAACAAGCTGTTGCAGCTCTAAATGCAGATGCATGGCATCTGCTAACTCAAATTGTTATCTGTATGTCTTTTCCTGATCCAACTCCCCCTCCCCACTCCACAGTAATTTTATTAAAATGTTATATATAAAATAAATATTAAGTATAACATAAGCCTGTAACAGAAGTTTCAATGAAGGGAAAAAATGAATTAGTTCAAAGCAAAGGCAGCTTGATGGCAGCTTGATGGCACGCTTGAGGGGTTCATTCAGGAGCTTAATAGCTGTGATGAAGAAATTGCATTTAAGTCTAAATTTATGCTTCTTGCCAAATGCACATCGCGATGCTCAATTTTTAATCCACAGTCCAGCCAGACATCTCATACAGAGTGCAGCAAGTAAAAGGACAAATGTGCAGAGTTACACAGAGATCAGTTGGTATGGAACAAATGTGGCATGATTTTCCTGTTTTGAGGAGACTGATAATCAGGGGAAAGAAACTGTCTTTGAATCTGGTGATCTCACCCTTGTTAATATTCTTCCTGGCAAGACGGGTGAAGAGAGTGTGGTTGGAGTGCAACTTGCGTAGCGAACTGGGAATGTCCTAATGACTGGATCCTCCCCGACTCCACCCCTGCATATCCTGATATGAACCCTGGATCCCTGCCAAAACCCCAGTTCAGTCCAAAGATTATTGTGTGGATAAAAGCATGTTGTACTCTCTCTCTGGTCTTGAGTGCTCTCTGTCATGCTAAAACTTAGAGATAGAATCAATGGAGGGAAGTGGGTGTATGCTATGGTCTAAGCAGCGTTCACAACCCACTACAGTTTCTTGCTGTCTTGGGCAATACAGTTTCGATACTTCACAGTGGTGCATCCCGGCAGGATACTTTCACTGGTACATGGGTGCAAGTTGTTTAGGGGATAACATGCTATCTGGATTCTGAGTAAATAGATGCACAACTTAGCCTTCTTGGCCATTGCATTCACCAGTTAGTGATTAATTTTGCACTCTTTACACAAAGGGAGAAGTGAATGTGTCTGGGATATAATAGGCCCTTCATTATTTTTGATGCCTTTTCTAAACAGTGAGAGAAGTATTCAGAAGTCTCATCCCTTGTCACCAGCACCATATCTCAATAATGGCACCATTCCATTTACATCTGCAAATTTGTTGTGTCCCATCACCCATTTTAGCAACTTGTGGTCTCTTTTGCAAACCAATTTAATGTGCTACAAAAAGATAATTTGTTTTTTGACATGTTCCAACTGAATATAAATTCTGCTAAGATTTAGTCTTGATGTTGATGTCGTTTATACATTCTGCAGCTTTTAATGAGAATGCAAGTTATTCATTTTCTACAGAATTATATTGCTGAGCACTGGTAGACCGTGGATAATGATAACTTCACCACAGGAAATAGCCTGTGTCATATGATGTGTCTTTTGAAAGGTTAATGGACATTTTAACCAGCCAGGATGTTGCATACAATTTTATATAATTCAGTGTGAAGTGTTGATGGATTTGTTTGTTAATAAGATGACAGAAAGTTGTAAAGGATGCAACAACTTTGCAAGTAATCAACAAATTGGTATATACAGTATATCACCCACAATGTATCCACAAACAACATACTTGTTAATCTGTATCCAAATTCTTGGTGTTTTCAGGAATATTATTTGTTTCACTGCTTCTTTGGTCCGCGGGTATTCCTCGATCAATGCAGTTAAGTTTATTTCCTCCCTATTCTTGTCTTGTTACCCCCCCCTCCCCCCTCACCCCACCCATTACCAGTCTCCATGTTCCTTTAACGTGCCGGGCACATGCAAAATGATACAGCCACAAAACAGCACTTTTCTCGCCTTTTTCAGCATTTTGAAGGGCTATTCTTTAAGGGATGGTCCACTTCTGTTCATCCTTACCAGTGGTCATTCTTCTACGACTGCAGGAAATGGAAGATCTACCCTCCTCCTGTTCCTTCCCACTGTCCAAAGCCTGAACAGTCTTTGCAGGTAAAACGATGATTTCTTTCAGTTCCGTGAACTGCATTGGGTGTTCATCCATTACCATATTTAAAATTATTTTCTTGTGACACACCTCCTTCCAATTTGCAAGCCTCGCACTGAGGATCCTGTTACATTAATTCTCAGATGCCCTCCTGCTTTAAATGCTATACTCTTCCAATGAATCTCAACGCCAGCCCAGACTGCTCTGAGAGTAAAAGCATTAGATTTAAAAGAAATATTATGGTCAATAAATTAAGCATTATTAAAATTTTTAACATTTGCAGACTTGTCCATTTATAATTTGTCAACTCCCCTAATTGATATATCGACATCTTGCTTAATGGATTATTCTCTTTCACCCTCCATTTTCACTTGTTGATCATCCTATCCCAGGTTTTCCTTTGTTTCCGGAGTTCCTCCCTTATTCTTTGCATCATATTGGGCCCATTGTTGTCCGTTATATACATTAATGATCTAGATGATGGGGTGGTGAATTGGATTAGTAAATATGCAGACGATACTAAGATAGGTGGAATAGTGGATAATGAAGAAGGTTTTCAAGGATTGCAGAGGGATTTGGGCTGCTTAGAAAAGTGGGCTGAAAAATGGCAGATGGAATTTAATGCTGATAAGTGTGAGGTGCTTCATTTTGGTAAGAAGAATCAGAATAGGACATACGTGGTAAATGGGAGAGCATTGAGGAATACAGAAGAGCAGAAAGATTTAGGAGTAACGGTACATCGTTCCCTGAAGGTAGAAACTCGCGTGAATAGGGTGGTGAAGAAGGCTTTTAGTATGCTGGCCTTTATCAATCATTGCATGGAATATAGGAGTTGGGAGGTGATGTTGAGATTGTATAAGATGTTGGTGCGGCCTAATTTGGAGTTCTGTGTGCAGTTCTGGTCGCCTAATTATAGGAAGGATATAAACAGAGTGGAGAGAGTGCAGAGAAGGTTTACCAGAATGTTACCTGGGTTTAAGCATCTAGAGTATAAGGAGAGATTGGACAGATTGGGTCTTTATTCTTTGGAGCGTAGAAGGTTGAGAGGGGATTTGATAGAAGTATTTAAGATTATGAAAGGGATAGACAGAGTGGATGTGGATAGACTATTTCCGTTAAGAGGAGGAAAGATTAAAACAAGGGGACATGAGTTAAGAATTAAGGGGCAGAGGTTTAGAGGTAACATGAGGGGGAACTTCTTTACTCAGAGAGTGGTAGCTGTGTGGAATCATCTTCCGGGAGAAATAGTGGCGGCGGAGTCAATTGTATTATTTAAGAAAAGGTTGGACAGGTATATGGATGAGAAGAAGATGGAGGGTTATGGGCATTGTGCAGGGAGGTGGGACTAGAAAGGGGTGTTTGGTTCGGTGCGGACTAGAAGGGCCTAATGGCCTGTTTCCGTGCTGTAATTGTTATGTTATGTTAAGGCACATTTATCTCAAAGTTATTCGGTCTGACAGAAGACCATTGACCAGATAACATCAACTCTCCTTTATTGATCTGCTGGGTATTTTCTGTTTGCATTTTGGATTTCAAGTGTCATCACTAATTTTGTTTTTGTGCTTTTAGCATAATCTTGATCCATAGATAATGTGGGGGGACAGACTGCTTTGAGTGAGCCTTCAGTTTGTCTTGTATTGGCACATTCTTTCCCTTCCACACTTTTACTCTCATTGTCTCTCATTGGACATTCATGTTGTATGGAATAATGTTTCTGCAGATATCAAACAACTGCAGAAAATTCTTCTCCTGATTAACTTTTTCTTATGTCCATTTGCTTTGAATAATTGGTTAGACTGTTCATATGGATTTTTATAAATAGATAATTTATTTATAGAAGCAAGCTCAGAAATACAGTGAATCAAGAGCTATTCTTTAGTAAAGATCCAGTGAAATCTAAATGGAATGGTTTCTGGGACATGACATTACGCTCGCTAAACTCGAGATCGACTTGGCAATCCTCAATTTGCAAGAAACTCTTAATGGATGTCAGGATGCAAATAATGCACTTTGGAGTTGTATTCCACTTGAGAAAATTACTTATAATTTAAGAGATAAATATACATTTTGTGAAACATGCAGCCCATATTTACAAACTATTGCCATTAAAATTTAAATGAATTTCAAACATACCCTTTCTCTTGTAGGTCTTTATGAATATTTATATGTTTGAAAGTATCATAAAGTGAAGTGCTCATGTTGTGGTTTTTTTTGTCCCTCTTCTTTGTCTTTTTTAGTTTGAAGGGGGTTGGGGGAGGGGGTGGGGAGAATTTTATAGGAGGTTTTACTTTCTTTTGTATTTTTTCTTTTTTCTAAAGTACATTATCTATTTGGATTAAGTGATATGTAATTTCGTGATACGTTTGCTAGTGGTTTTATATTAAATAAACTATTAAAAATCCACTCTTGCAATTAGTGGAAATATTGGATCAGCTGTAACTCTTAAAGATACAATACAAATGATGACATTCTTTTTTTTGTGCTGATACCTTCATTTCTTCCTTCATTGAATCATTTGGATTATTGTGGGCCAAATTCTATGTATTAAGGAAAGCTTGGCTCCTGTTACCTAAGTCAACTAACTATCTTCCCTTTAATTTGTCTATCAGTTTTCTGCAAATAGGGAAACAAAATGTCTGGAGTTCATTGTGAGTGATAGCCTAAAGTTGCAGACAGATTTTATTTAACATGAGATTTAAGTATTTCATCGTTCTGTTTCATCTCACAATTCTGATGTGGAAAGTAGAATGGAGAAGTATGGATTTGTAAAGGATACTCTATTGCTGTCTCACCAGATACCCTATTGAAAGAAAATCCATTTTTAGCCATTATCCTCCATTGGGAATAAGATATTGGGTTATTCTATAATGAAAATAGCATGACAAAATACCTGGTTTAATGCATTTCTGGTATAATAAGATTCTCTTGGAAATACAAGTATGTTCATCAAGAAGACTAAACATATTAATTAATAGTCCAGCCACATGGTAAATGTCGATATTTATTTCTTATTTCTGCAGTAGGATGGTAACCAGTTACTCTAAACAATATTAAAATAGTGGTGAGGATTGTTAAGTATATCAAATGTAACTGTAGAATATTTAAGATGCCCTTTGTGGTTCAAAGGTGTAAACAGAATGGCAATTTCTCTAACTTTTTAAACTAAAGTTGCTTTAGGTTTGTTTTCAGAATCATTACCGATAATGTCACTTCAGTAAAATGGAAATAAGAGTAAAACTGCAGTGGCTAGAAATCTCTAATTAAAAAAAGATAGTAATGCTGGAAATGTTGAATAAGTCAGACAGCATCTGTAGGATAAGAAATAGAGCTTGGGAGTTGGAACTTCAGTCCCTTCTCCCAGAGGAACCTTGGGAAAAGATTTTAATACCTCTTCATTATGTGCCCGACACACATTGATTCAGTTTAGTGGTACATCGGGTTCATATGTCAAAAGATAAATTGGCCTGAATCTTTCCTAATGTTAGTCCTATGTGTGATAGATACAAATCACAAGTGGCCACACTAATGCATATGTTTTGGTCTTGTTCTGTATTGGACAGATATTTTCAGGACTTTTTTGATTATACTGGGTATTAGATTGTAACTTAATCCATTGACTGCTATTTTGAAATTCTAGTTCCAGAGGTGGGTTGAGTTCCCACTTCCACACATTGGATTGTAGCCTTTACTACGCTGTTGGCCAGGAGAGCCATTTCATTTGAATGGAAAGATTCGAATTCACCTACTTTGATGCAATGGCTCTTTCAAATTATGTCATGATTAAGTTTAGAAAAAATTACAAGCTGCACCTTTGATACCTCCGTTAAGTTTGAAGAGACTTGGCAACCTTTTATAAACTAGTTTCACTTAAGTTAATTTGTATTTTGCCTCTACCTTCCAGACTATTCTGGATTTCTGTTGTGTTTTTTTTTAAATTGTGAAGGATCAGATTTAGTTTCTACTGATCTGTTGTAGTGAACTCTGTTGAGGCTGCCCAGCCTTTTTTTTTGGTTATTGCATTTTTTTTCCTGTTTATTTTGCAAGGTTAGATGGTGTTTCATCATGCTTGATGCTGCAAGACCTGCTGAGTTTCCCCAGCTCATTTGTGTATTGCACTCGGCCCCATCTTCTGCAGATTTTATTGTTTATTTCTCTAATTATTTTTTGGTGTCAGCTCAGACTTGTTGGGACAAATAGCCTGTTCCATCCTGTATGATTCTGACCCAAAGAACAAGAATGTAGAGTATTTTTAAAATGATGCCATTGCCAAATAGATGTATTGCTGAATAAATGAGGACAGAGTTAAAATGTGTTCATTAGTTATCAATAATTACATGTATAAAACATGAACATATTTGACAGGCATAAGGATGGTGAAATAGTGTTAATATTTGAAAGATTAGCCCTACATTTCATTCATCCTGGGCTTTAAGCTTTTGGGTATTCTTTTTAGATAAGTCAGTACTTCATTACTGCCAAAGATACTTTGCTTTAACTTCCCAACAGTAGGTGCTGGTTGACAAGAATGCAAACATCTGAGTCTGTGCACAATGACTCTTGAAATATTGGATTCTGTGCATTGGAGAGTGAACAGAGAATACATGCCAGATGAGCGAGCACAAGGCTCCCCAGAAACCACACTCAGTTATACTAGTCTGCTCGGCCGCCACACCAGTTGCTTCCTCTGGTACTTTTGGGAAGCTTGCACATCTCCCAGTGACTCTGATCCACCTTTTACCTCATTAGCTAACTGATGGGTGTTCAATGAAAAGTTGATATCTCATGGTATAACCTTGATTGCAACAAATTTCATTCATTTGAGTGCAGTCAAATATTTATCCATCCAGCGATGCGAATCTTCGTGGATGTTGCTCTTACATTATTTTATGCTATATTAGTGGTTCTCAACATTTTTCTTTCCACTCTCATACCAATTTAAGTAATCTCTATGCCACAGGTGCTCTGTGATTAGTAAGGGATTGCTTAAGGTGGTATGTGAGTGGAAAGAAAATCGTTGAGAACCACTGGGCCACATAATATGAAGAGTTCAATGGCACAAAATGCATGGTAGGTAGTAAATCTTATGATGGATGATTAGCAGGTGATATTTAACAAACACAGACAGTTCAAAGCACATTAATAATGTAGTTTAAAGATGGAACATCATCAACTGCCTCTTCCATGTGATGCATCATCAGGTTGTGTGCTCACCTCTGGGCTGTGCTCACCTCTGGGCTGTGCTCACCTCTGGGCTGTGCTCACCTCTGGGCTGTGCTCACCTCTGGGCTGTGCTCACCTCTGGGCTGTGCTCACCTCTGGGCTGTGCTCACCTCTGGGCTGTGCTCACCTCTGGGCTGTGCTCACCTCTGGGCTGTGCTCACCTCTGGGCTGTGCTCACCTCTGGGCTGTGCTCACCTCTGGGCTGTGCTCACCTCTGGGCTGTGCTCACCTCTGGGCTGTGCTCACCTCTGGGCTGTGCTCACCTCTGGGCTGTGCTCACCTCTGGGCTGTGCTCACCTCTGGGCTGTGCTCACCTCTGGGCTGTGCTCACCTCTGGGCTGTGCTCACCTCTGGGCTGTGCTCACCTCTGGGCTGTGCTCACCTCTGGGCTGTGCTCACCTCTGGGCTGTGCTCACCTCTGGGCTGTGCTCACCTCTGGGCTGTGCTCACCTCTGGGCTGTGCTCACCTCTGGGCTGTGCTCACCTCTGGGCTGTGCTCACCTCTGGGCTGTGCTCACCTCTGGGCTGTGCTCACCTCTGGGCTGTGCTCACCTCTGGGCTGTGCTCACCTCTGGGCTGTGCTCACCTCTGGGCTGTGCTCACCTCTGGGCTGTGCTCACCTCTGGGCTGTGCTCACCTCTGGGCTGTGCTCACCTCTGGGCTGTGCTCACCTCTGGGCTGTGCTCACCTCTGGGCTGTGCTCACCTCTGGGCTGTGCTCACCTCTGGGCTGTGCTCACCTCTGGGCTGTGCTCACCTCTGGGCTGTGCTCACCTCTGGGCTGTGCTCACCTCTGGGCTGTGCTCACCTCTGGGCTGTGCTCACCTCTGGGCTGTGCTCACCTCTGGGCTGTGCTCACCTCTGGGCTGTGCTCACCTCTGGGCTGTGCTCACCTCTGGGCTGTGCTCACCTCTGGGCTGTGCTCACCTCTGGGCTGTGCTCACCTCTGGGCTGTGCTCACCTCTGGGCTGTGCTCACCTCTGGGCTGTGCTCACCTCTGGGCTGTGCTCACCTCTGGGCTGTGCTCACCTCTGGGCTGTGCTCACCTCTGGGCTGTGCTCACCTCTGGGCTGTGCTCACCTCTGGGCTGTGCTCACCTCTGGGCTGTGCTCACCTCTGGGCTGTGCTCACCTCTGGGCTGTGCTCACCTCTGGGCTGTGCTCACCTCTGGGCTGTGCTCACCTCTGGGCTGTGCTCACCTCTGGGCTGTGCTCACCTCTGGGCTGTGCTCACCTCTGGGCTGTGCTCACCTCTGGGCTGTGCTCACCTCTGGGCTGTGCTCACCTCTGGGCTGTGCTCACCTCTGGGCTGTGCTCACCTCTGGGCTGTGCTCACCTCTGGGCTGTGCTCACCTCTGGGCTGTGCTCACCTCTGGGCTGTGCTCACCTCTGGGCTGTGCTCACCTCTGGGCTGTGCTCACCTCTGGGCTGTGCTCACCTCTGGGCTGTGCTCACCTCTGGGCTGTGCTCACCTCTGGGCTGTGCTCACCTCTGGGCTGTGCTCACCTCTGGGCTGTGCTCACCTCTGGGCTGTGCTCACCTCTGGGCTGTGCTCACCTCTGGGCTGTGCTCACCTCTGGGCTGTGCTCACCTCTGGGCTGTGCTCACCTCTGGGCTGTGCTCACCTCTGGGCTGTGCTCACCTCTGGGCTGTGCTCACCTCTGGGCTGTGCTCACCTCTGGGCTGTGCTCACCTCTGGGCTGTGCTCACCTCTGGGCTGTGCTCACCTCTGGGCTGTGCTCACCTCTGGGGATAGGAAATGTAATGAATCGGAAGAAACATTTCTGGCTTTGATTGTTGTGCAGGCAGTTTTCTCCCCCCACTGTTGTTTTTGCCTTCGCTGTGCCCATTGAAGTGTAAAGCCTGAAGTCTGTTCTTTACTTTGACCCTCCGTATAATTACATTAAATGTTTGATTGAGTTCAGTCTGTCAATGGAAATCTAAATTTAAAGGATCTAAAAGGACATAAATGAAAGATTCAATCTTGGAGCCAGACTAAAATGGTTCAAACCAACAATTTCTTGCCCACAATATTTTTTTTTAAATGTGTCACTTTCTTGGAAATATGGAATGTGCTATTTCAGTTTGTTTCTATGAAATATTGGAACAGATGAAGGGCTATTATTCTGTGGCATCCTTGAGTGAGATCATGAGAATTCTTTGAATCAACTCTCTAAATGTGTCTTTTGATGAATGAAAATATATCAATCTCGGATTTAACATGAGCTGTTTATCTATGATGTTTGCTGAAAAATATCCATATTTTTCCAACTCTTTGTGTGCAAAATTTGCAAATGACATGGCTCTAAATTTCAGGCCATGATCCTACACCAAGCTCCCAAAACAGTAGAAATTGTTTATTTTTATGTGCCTTATGTTTTTGTGAATACCGTAATCAATCACCCTTCAAGAAATTGGCATCAATGCATCTGAGATTAAATCATAATAAATTAATGAATTCTCTTTCCATGTATTTCATAAGAGGGTGAACCATTATTTTTGTTACAGTTGCAGTCACAACTACACAGAATTTCAATGTGGATGTGTTTTACATTTGCATGAAAATTGCATAGGGTAAAATTTCACCTTCATGATTGTTGAGATATTCTACCCAAAATAGTTTTTATTAATTTAGAGAGAGAAATATCTTTCATTGAAGTAGAACGATCTAAATTTTGCCCTCAATCCTCCACATGGTTCAATATATCTTTCAGAATGAAGTTGAGCAAATACAAGACATGTTCAGATTACTGCTGCAGTCTTCCATAAATAATGAGAAAATCTGATGACAGACCTTTTCATCCATATTCCCTCATTCTAATTAGCATCAACAATATGTTTTCAAATTTGCTATTACTTGTCACAAAAGTTAATTAGGTATAGTTTATGGCTGCATACAAGGCTTGTATGAGTAAGCTCTGTCAGGAGGGGAATCTAAACTCATCGTTTACTTCAACAATGTCTTGCCACACATGCATAATTTGATGCACACCTCACTTAACATTGACAAATGTGACCATTACCTGGGAAAGGTAAAATTTAGCAGGAGAATTATACTTGACATGACAGAAGAGATGGTGTCATTCAGAAACAGCCATAGAAAGAACTAGGGTTTACTCTGTTGTGAAGTAAGTAATGTTGCACATGGGTGAAGTTGGCCAGGCTTTTAGCTATTGTTAACTCCACACATTTTGCTACATTTATGCTAACGAGGTCAATCAGGAAGATTATAGGAGGGAGGTAGATCATCTAGTTGATTGGTGTCACCCAACAACCTTGCACTCAATGTTAGCAAAACCAAGGAGATGACTGGGGACTTCAGGAAGGAATCAGGAGAACATGAACCAGTCCTCACTGAGGGGTCCGCAGTGAAGAGGATCAAGAACTTCATATTCTTGGGTGTCACCGTCTCCGAGGATTTGTCTTGAAGCCTCCATGTCAATTCAACCATGAAGAAGATTTGCCAGTGGGTGTACTTTGTGAGGGGTTTGAGGTGATTTGCCACCAAAGGCTCTCAAACCTTTACAGGTGTACTACGGAGAGCATTCTGTTTGGTTACATCACCATCTGGTATGGAGGTGCCAACTTTCAGGACAAGAAAAAAAACTCCAGAGGGTTGTTAACTCACCATGAAACATCACGGGCACCAGTCTTCACTCCAAGGACATCTACAAGAGGCACTGTCATAACAAAGCAGCCTCTCTCCTTAAAGACCCCGACAATCCAGGTCATGCCCTCTTCACTCTGCTCCCATTGGGAAGAGTAACATTCAGCGGCACAAGGATAGCTTCTTCTCTCCTGCTTTCAGGTTCCTGAATGAACAATGAACCACAGACACTTGCTTAATTTGACATTTTCTTGCACTATTTTAATTTATTCTGAAAGCTGGTTGATATAAATATTTGCTCTGTGACGCTGCCACAAAATTTCAAGACATTTTTATGACAATAAATATTGATTATAATTTGCTTTTTTTTAAAACCAAGACATCTAAAATATTACATCTCATTTTTCACCAGATGCATAATCATAATTTTCCCTGCCTCCTGCTTAATGAATATTTCTGTTTATACTGGATACCCTCCTCTATTTTGTAAAAATGACATTCACAGTAGATCAAGTGTAGGAGGGGCATTTGTTCAGAGGCTGGAGTGGAAGTAGTTGACAGGAGAAATAAAGATGCCAAACCCCCTCTCTATTCTCATGAATATAATCAATCACCTACATTTCATTCCCTCCCCTCTGGATTTCAGAAACTTGTAAACAGCTGAGAATCACTGAGATAGGGCAATAAACTTGAACAAAGTATTTCTATCTTCATTGCACCTTGAAACTAAAGGCAACACTCAAATTTGAATTGTTATGCTATCTCCAAGAAGATATCTAGTCCTTGTTAAGATTGTCTATCAGCAAAATACTCTTCCCACTCTACTGATCAAGCACATGCCTGGCAGAAACCTATTTAAATGAAAGGAGGGATAACGAGCAACAGTTTTAATATTTGTTGTTGTGAATTCCATATTGTTGTTAACAAAATGCAGAAATGCTGCTGGTGTTACTCCCTGAAGACTTGGTTGCTCAGTTGCAATAACATAAATCCAAATTTTCTTTTCTGTCATCTCTCTTGGTTTCTACTAAATTGGGTAGAAGAATATTCCACGGTGATTATAATCTGTTCCATTATGCTATCAGTCATGGCAGCAAAATTGGGTAGTTCCATGCTGGGCACGTCTCACCATTGCTGTGCAAGCCACTGTCTCGCCCAAAAGAAAAAAAAATTCCCTCGTGTAGGCTCTAATCATAAATAAGCTGGATGATATGTTGGAGAGTCATAAAATTCAAAGCATTCATGATTAGATTAAGCTGCTGAACCTTGGAAGACTAATGCAACCTCAATGTCTTCAACATCGTCACCAACCTGAAACATTAAATATTTCTCCCTGTGCAGGCACCGACTCACCTGTTGAACATTTCTGGTATTTCTGATTCTCAACATCCTCAGTATTTTATTTTTGGGCCTCTACCATGACAGTTGAAAGTTAACTTTATTAATTAAATGTGTCTGTGAGAATGATTTCTCTGTGTCAGATGCTAATTTGTCCTCTGGGATTCCCTCCCAAAAGTATTGCTCATTTTCTTTACAGTCATAAAATTATCTTCAAAAATATATGTACAACATCTTTCAATTTTCCAACCTTTATTTGGAATCTACTTTGATGAACAAAACTTAAGAAGATTTGTGTAAAATATATTATTGACAAATCATTTTCTTGTAAATTGGCAAGCTGAGGACAGGTTTCATTATATTTCTCATAACATGTGCATTTTGATTGTTAATAATATAGATTCTGAAGTACAAAAGATTTGCTCATCCTTCAAAAAATAAATCATAAAAGAGTAATGTGCTTTATTTGTGATTCTGAAAGTGAAATGTACAAAATCTTTTTTAAAATATGCATGAAATGTTGTTCAATAGGTTTTTTTTTAATTTTTCACACTATGAACCATATTGACCAAAATACACACAAACTTTTCCCTCTTGAATATATAGTGTCATTTTCTCCCCTTTCCCCCCCCAAATGTTGTTCAACCATTTGATGCATGTATTTTAAAGATACATAAAACAAAATATGATCTTTGTAATGTAATGACATTGTCATCTGAGACTGCAGTACATGTTTGGCTGTCAAATCCATCTACTGTCAATCGAATTTTGTATGTGGATATTGATATTTATTGTGGACTTCCACAGTTGAAATAATATTAAAAATGAATTTTAGATTTCAACAGTTGTCTGCCCTTTGTTTCCCCCCCCTCCCCCCCACCAAAGACAGCACAAACTGCTTGATGTGCTATGATATAGAACTAAAGGGAGCATTGCGTTCACATGTGGTGCACTTCAAATCTGAAGTCCACTTGTCGGCATGAGTCAACAGGTGACTGGCATAGCAAGTATACCTTGGCAGCTGTAGCATGTCAGACGCCAGTGTGATGGAGGCGACTTTCTTCAGTCCTGGCAAGAGACCTGCCTGTATCAATGGAAATTACCTATGCCAACGCGATATCAATTATGTTCTTCAGCACAGACAAGGGACTGAAGGGGAAAAAAAATCATTTGTATCAGGCTGGTTGAGTTGAGTTCATTCATGGCTCAGCTATGAGAAGCCTTACTTAGTCGGATGAGCCATCAAGAGTCCTGAGAGATAAAAACAAAATATTGCAGGATGTCAGCTTGTAGAAAAATAACTCTCCCACATGGCATCTTTACAAATGTCATTAAAAATGAATGTTTTGCTTGAATGTGATCTTCGGATTACACAGTATAATTTATAAAGGTCACTGGGGAGCTGCAATGCATTTTTGGCAGTCAAAGGCATCTGTTATGGATTCGACCTTTTATCATGTGCATTCAGACAATAGACATCCTAAAGCCCCAGGGGTTCTGTGGATTCTTTTATTTATTCAATCTAAATTATATTCCAAAATGCTTGGTTGTGTTACATTGTGTAATCTTCATATAATTGCTCATAAAGTTCAACTCATTTTGCACTTGGACTTCAAAGGGACTGGGGAATGTTTTTTACATGTAAAACTCCTATTAACATTCGGAACAAATTTGGGGGTGAAAGTTTTTGCTATTGATTTCAAATGTGGTGACGGTGTGATCCAATTATCTAATTGAGTCATGTGTTGTCATTTGAGAAGTCGCTAACATAGAAAATGAGAAACAATTATTGTTGGCAATGGGATCTATTGTCAGACAACATCACATACAACCCTGAGATTCTTTTTCCTGTGGGCCAGGCAGAATTTCTACTTAACGATAGAGCAAAACAAAACTGTAGTGAAAAGATACATATCCAAAAGGGAGAAATATGAACAAGAAGGAAATGCAAATGAACTGAGCGATACAAAAATAATAAATATTCAATAATAAATAATGTGCAAAGGAGAAGACCTTAAATGAGTCTCTGATTGTTTGTTGTATAGGAGTCTGATAGTGGAGGGGTGGCAACTGTTTCTGAACCTGGTATTACAAGTCTTGTGGCACCTAGACCCCTTTCTTCATTTGCGGCAGCGAGAACAGATGATATGGATCCTTAGTGATTGCTGCTGCAGTGTTCCATGTAGATTTTCTCAATGGGGGGAGAGTTTTGCTTGTGATGTACTGCGTGTTGTTCATTACTTTTTCTAGGGATTTCCACTCAGAGATATTGGTGCCTCCATACTGTTATGCAGCCAGTCAGCCCATTTTCCCCAATATATCTGCAGAAATTTGCCAAGGTTTTTGATGTCACACCAAACCTCCACAATTTCAGTCTCTAGACCTTAAGAAGCAGATGAGATATTTGGCAAGAATGTACCCCTCTTGGCACTCTCTCCTCTATGCACCTTCAAAACCAATTGCTGCTTGTCTTAACATTCCCTTTCATGTATTTTCCTTGCTCTTTCCACCATGCTGCACATTCCTATGATCCTTAAATTTGTCCTGCTTCCATAACAATTCTGCCAGTTTCAATTGTAGTTACAGATTATGCATGGCAGAGAAGGAATCAGGAGCTATTGAATGCATCCAGCACATTTCCCATCATGTCCTGCATAATCCTAGATGATGCAAAGAATTGGGGACCAGTGAGGTCAAGGCTGTTAATTTGTATGTCAAGTTAAAGTTGTGGTCAGATTCTCATCTTCTTTGGGAGTTTGACTGGGAAATTGGACAGAGATTAGTCTCAGGAGTGAAGCTCAGTGAGTGAGTCATTGAAGACTTGGTGGGCCGATGTGACATTTGGAATCGCGCAAAGAGAACGAGGAGGAAATCAAAGAAACCTTCCTGAGCGGGTGGGGGGGTGGTGTTGCAAATATGATCTGGAGCCTGCTTGAATGGTATTAAAATTAAACTGTAATTAACCTGATAATTATTGATTGTGAGCAAAAGGATTGAAATTTATAGGCAATACTTAAATTTATTTACCACTCAAGAAATTAACAATTTTAATTATATATTTTAGCTTTTTCCTGATTAAAAGCACATTGCCTGCATAGCCCCATGTAACAGGTGCTGGGAAACAGATGCCAGAAATTCATGTAAAATAATCGAGAAGCAAGTTACCTGGTTGAAATTCCCCTGCGTTGATGATCTCCTTTGGAGGTTTATATAGGAAAAGTGGTATTTTTAGTGTTCACTTCATTGGATCTGCGATGTGATGTTAACAATTGGTTACATTGTTACAGAAGAAAAAGCAGAGAAACCTGTTTTTCATTTTAAAAATTGACTCCAATAAATAATCCAGTATTTGGTCTGACAATCAGACCATTGCTGGAGTGATTATGTTCTACGCGGATGAAGATTTTGCTTGAAAGTAAAATTATATTCCTTCTGCTGATAAAAGGAAAAGAAAATTGTCATCATATGAATACTTAGTGTTTGAATGCACTTATGCACACATTAGAAATCCATAATCAGTAGGATTTAGATTTCCGATTTATTGCTGGAATACATACATGACATCACCGACAACCCTGAGGTAAATGTTAAATTATGAAGTGCTTGAAGACGAAAGTTGAAGCGAAAGGAACTGGGTATTGCAATGAATTTGGCAATGGATTTTCACCTCAGGGACAGGCCTGGATCTAGATGGGTAGTGGAGATGCATATTTGTCTCTGTGGAACTCTCATTGTGTGCTTCACTCTCCATCGTTGCCCTGGATAATGCATCAGCTAACATTATAAGTTTCCCTGGTGTGTACACCAAATCAAAGTCATAACATGGCCATTGCATCATCAGTCTTTGGATTCGCAGTGACAGTTCATTGAGATTTTTCTTGATTATCGCTATTAATGGCTTGTGGTCTTTTTCTGCCACAAATGTTGGTAGGCCAAACACCTAACTGTGGAATTTCTCAAATCCATAGATCAAACCTAGATACTCCTTCTCGATCTGTGCATGTCGACATTCAGATGTCATTGTCCTTGATGCATAAGCTACTGGCTTCCAATCTTCTCCCACAACCTGAAGTAGTATGGCACCTATTCACTCCTTTGAAGCATCTTTAGATATTTTCATCCTTTTGGATATGTCAAAAGCACTGGTTCTGCAGATAGAGTGGTCTTCAGTTGTCGCTATTTTTCCTCGTGGTGGGCTGCCTCTTCAATTCACATTTTTCCTGTAACAACTTCCTTAGGTGCATTGTTTTGGAAGACGGGTTTGGTATCGGTGGGTCTGGCCATCTCTAAAATTGCTTTCACCTTGCTCTTGTCTGGCTTCACACCTGCCTCTGACAGTTTATCTCTCAGAAAGCTGATTTCCTTCACACTAAATTGACATTTTTCTCTGTTAACTTTAATCCATTCTTCTTTGATGAACCTCTCGTCGTGTTGTTCTTGTGTGGATCCCCATAAGAATATGTCATCCATGTATACACGTACCCCATTTATACCTTCTATGACATGCTCCATTGTCCTTTGGAACACTTCCAGAGCTGAGGAAATTCCAAAAGGCACCCTCATACAGGAGTATTGGCCAAATGGTGTATTAAACATACAGTATTTTGTGTTTTCTTCGTGACATTTTATGTGCCTGAAGCTCTGGGATGCATCCAATTTAGTGAAAAACTTTGCACCGGCCACCTCACTTGCAATTTCATCCCTGGTTGGAATATGATAATGTTCTCTCTTTGACATTCATGTCTTTTGAGTCACTGTTCTTTTTGACATACACCATTGAGTTTACGTATTCTGTGGGCTCCTCCACTTTCTTTCTGACCCCTAACTCCATCATTCAGTCAAGTTCCTGCTTGAGCTTTTCTTTTAGTGGTGCTGGAACCTACTTTAGTGTATGCACTATTGGCTGTGTGTCCTCTTTTAACTGTATAAATTTAGACAAATGGTAGAACTCCAAACCCCTTGAGGATGTCTGGAAATTGTTAGTGTAGTGGTCAGCACAATGCTACTACAGTTCCAGCGACCCGGTTTCGTATCCCTCAACATCCATAAGGAGTTTGTACCTTCTCCCCAAGTGTTCTGGTTTCCTCCCACATTCCCAAAACATACAGGGTTGTAAGTTAATTTACATGTAATTAGGGGGAACGAATTTAAGTGGCTGGAATTGGCTTCTATTGTGCTTAAGTAAAATAAAAGAACCATGAGTTTTCAATATCTATGAACTCCAGGGATGTGCTCATACTCGACCACTGCCAAAGTGGAATCAAAATCCCCCTTGCCCTGAAATGGGATTTCTGCTGCACTTTCAATAAGATTGTGAAAGTATAATAGAGATAGCTCTGGGTGAACAAATTACCTCTATCTTCTATCTGTGATTTGTAGCACCATTAAGTCCCATAGCTATAATGTTTATAGTCACCATGTAAAATTACCTCAGGAATAATCCAGATCATAGAAAATAGAACAGTACAGCTCAGGATCCCATTAAATCTGCACTGAACATGATACCAAATTAAATTATATCTCTTCTGCTTGCACTTAATCCATTTTGCTCTATTGAGAAGCTTCTCAAATGCTATTGTTATAGCTGCTTCGACCACAACTAACTAGGACATCTCCTTTAAACTTTCCTGCTCTCACTTTAAATGCAGAAGATGAACTATTGATCCACTTCTGAACTCCTCTTGCATTAACGAGCATAAAAATAAAACTTTTAACATCTTGAATATTTCAAACCTTTAAATATTAAGCACAGTAAAAATGTGCAAATTTCCAAACATTTTTTTTAACCTGGAATTAAGGGATTAATTTTAAAGTTTCCAAATTGATTCAATAGTCAGTCATCCTTTTGGAGCTCATTTTATTTTTTGATTCTTTTTGGTGATTTCTGGGATACTGGAAGAAAGTTACATCCTGAAACTTGTAAGCTCTGAGGCTAACAATAATTAAAACTCATGTTTCATGTCATCAACCAATTTATCAATTGTCCGTACATATGAGGTAGTCCAGTGAGTGAAAATATTTGTGACTTTTTTTTGCAATCTTTGAACGCTTCAAGCAGGATTGTCCCTTTGGCCTGTGGTAATGAAACATTTTCATATACTCTATTCCTGTACTGAAATCAGAGTTAACCATGTGTGGCTTTTTTTGGTGTGTGCTGTGAATGACAGAACTATAAAATTCCTGTAAGGTTTGAAATTCGGAGTTTGAGTGAAGATTTTTGATATACGAGTGAAATTACATGACATATCCCTTGGAAGTCCACTCAAAATTAAGTCTGGCAAAGGAACAAATTTGTAGCATCTATCATAAAATACTGTACTTCAGGTACTTTTTTCTTTTGTTGTCTTTCCTAAATATTGGCATCTACTGGAATTCCTAATGCTAGAGCAAATAAAGCAGAGGTGATAGAATCCAAAATCTAAAGGCAATGGGAGTGTTTGATTAACCTTTTCTCTGCTGTGGCTCCAGCGCGAGTATTAAATTAGCAATCATGTTGTAATGTTGATATAACCCATTGGAACCCTATCTGTCACTTTTAATTTATGATTGTCCGGTTTGATTTTAAAATGCGAGTTGTCAGTGATTAATAGCATTCTTAGCAGTGAAAATTGGTATTGAGGAAGAACCTTTAATTTGAAAGCACGTTGACAGTTGTGACTAGTTATCTTGCCCAGTATTTACTGATCTGAAATTTCTTCTGACAAGCCTCATGCTCTCGTAGCTTATCTGTTCAACCTGCCCTCTCTGAGACCAAATCCCTAAGATTGAAACTCTTCACTGAAGATTGCAGTGATCAAAATGTCTGGAAGTTTCAGAATAAATACTGGGTATTTTTAGCAGAAGTACAATTGAAACATTTAAACAGTTGGCAAGTTTAATTTTTGTTTAAGTTTTGTCTCAAAAAAATACCCAGTGCAGTGAGGAGGGTTTGTCCATAAATAGACAAACATCTTTTCTCCAACTCCATTGAGTAGTGCAGAGGGCACAATTTACAGTACAAGATTGCAATAAAAAGGAAGATCGATTTGTATCAAGCATGATACCACGGTTGTGGGGTTCATGCAGGAGCCAGATGGGTCCGGGGAAGGAATAGCCTTTAAGTCTATTGGTGTGCACTTGCACACTCTTTATCCTTCCATTCCCAAGATGAGGAGGGAGATGAGAGTGTGCCTAGCGTGTGAAGGATCCTTCAGTATAGTGGCTGTTTTCAGGGAATGGAGAAAAAGTTTTTATGTTCAGAGATACCTTCACTTCATTTTGCAGATCCTTACGATCTTGAGCAGAGCAGCTCCCTAAACTGCACCGAAATGCATCCACTTTCAATAGTGCACCTGCAGAATTTATTGAAAGACTATTCTTTTATTTACAGATTAGGAGCATCTTAAATTCTTTAACGTTGAAGTTTCCCCAGGATTTAGATCTAAACCTTATTTGGGAAATATATAATTTTAAACCTAATCATAAAGGTTTGCTTTCTGCCCTTTATGAATTACTTCAATGCTCTCGGGCTCGTTCCCTGGGGGTTATTAAGAAATTATGGGAACAAGACTTCCAACAACCAGATGCTGAAAATACATTGGATTCCATTTTGAAACGTGTTCATTCATCTTTTCTTTGTGTTAGGCACTCGTTCATTCAATTTAAAGTTGTCCATCAAGGTTCGGTTAGTTAAATCCTAATATTTCCTCTCAATGTGATAAATGCATAACTAAGAAAGGTACTTTCTACCATATGTTTTGGCTATGTCCTTTTTATTTTCTGGCAAGGGGTATTTCGCACGTTATCCTTAGTTCTTAATATTAACTTGACTCCTAATCATTTCATTGCTATTTTTGAGGTGAGTTAGCCAATGGATCCAATATTGACTTTTTCACAATCTCATGAAGTGGCTTTTGCTTCACTTATTGTTAGAAGGGCAATTTTGTTGAGATAGAAAGATGCTACCCCTCCCACTCATACTCGATGGTTGTTGGATGCGATGGCATGTCTACCTCGAGAAAGAAAATTAGGTGTTCTACTACTGGAGTGGTCCTTTTCACAATTACTTTCATAATTTGTAGATTTTTTTTAAACAACCCCATACTTATTATTAGTAGTATTAGTGGACTCCTTAACTTGGCCAGCAACACTCATAGGGTGGGGGTTTGATTCTTAGTTGAGGATTTTTTCTTGGGTTCATATGTACCTTGTTCATTGTGATTTGATACTTGTAACTTGATATTAATTTATAATTATTATTACCATTATGTACTTTGCATATGTTAAAACCAATTTAAAAAAAAATGAAAAAGGACAATTCTTCCTGAATGTATCAGAGGTTTTTAATCTGAAGCTCAGGTTGCCATTGGTTTGAACAGGAGGCTGTCGGGCTGTAGAGGCTGTGGGAGCGCTGAAGGTGAATCCGTGGACACTCAGTGTCTCCAAAGGGACTCTCTTTTGCTTTTCTTTCTCTTATTGTTAGGGGCATGAACCAATGCTTGTGCTGACTCTTGGTCTGCCTAACGACAGACATAAGTTGAATTACAGGCAGTCCCCAGTTATGAACATGCGGGTTACGAACAACTTGTACTTAGGAATAGGCTGTTCCTCAATTCGCACATGTGTATAATGCACATAATGTCACCTCATGAACGCTAAATAAGAACCATAAGTACCTGTTCCGTCTTGCATACAAATTCAGCTTCTAGACAGACCCAGGTAATGGAAACCGTTCATAACCTGAAGACTGCCTGTAAATCATATGTGTATATATATATATCAGTTTTTATATTATTGTGTGATAATAAATGTAACCTAATGCCTTGTTGAGCTGTGTTTCTGATTTTTTGACCATTGCATTGGTGTGTTTGTCCCAGATCAAGTCATTGGAAATATTCATTCCTAAGAATTTGAAGCTTCACCACCATAAATGTTGGCAGGGGTGTGGACTCCGCCCATTCTCCTGAAATCATCTCCTTGGTCTTTTTGATGTTGAGAGAAAGGTTGATTCCTCGGTACCATGCCATCAAACTTTGAATCTCCTTCCTGTATTCAATCTCATCATTATTTGATATCTGGACCACAACTATATGCTGTTGTTGCCAAATTGGAAGAAGGAATTGGAATGGAATTTAGCTGCCAGTTAAGGGTATCGAGAATGGTAGGGCACTGAGTATATATTCTCGACGAGTGCCGGTGTTGAATGTGATTGTGGAGGAGATTTTGCTTACCATCTTTACTGATTGTGGTCTCAACTAAAGATGATTAAATAATTCCAGGTTGTTTATCTGTCTGGCAACAAATTGAATGTAATGTGAAAGCAGCTTAATTTTTAAATTAATGCACTGTATAACTCCCTGCTTTACATAATGGTTCAGATGCACATTCCATTCATTAACAATCTCAATGACATTTTATGATAGATGACAATATTGATGTGGCTTTCTTCTTGTATGAACTAAGTTGACATGAAAATCATCCAATAATCCTTCCAAGTGAAGCAATACATCACTTGTGAATCTGCAAGGTTCATCTAATGCATCTGGTGCTCCCTTTGTTGTCTTCTCTACATCAGAGAGACTGGGCACAGACTGGAAGATCATTTTGTTGAGCACCTCAGCACTGTCTGCCACAATAGAATGGATCTCCTAGTGACCACCCATTTCAATTCCTCATCCTATTCCCTTGCTGTCATGTCTGTTGATGGTCTTATGCACTGCCAGACTGAGACCACCTGCAAATTGGAGGAACAACACATTTTCTGACTGGGAACCCTCCCACCATCCATCCGGTAGCAGTAACGTTATTTTGTCCTGTTTCCATTTAAACCCCCCCAAATCAATTCTGACCTCTTATCATATCCAATTGGCAGTTTGATGTTTACTGCAGGAAGTTGTAACATGAAGTATTAGGACAAACTGTGAAGGTCCATAGAACACCACAGCACAGAAACCGGTCCCTTCGGCCCTTCTAGTCTGTGCCAAATGATTTTTATTTTGCCTAGGTTCACCTACCTGCACCCAGTCCATATTGCTCCATACCTCTCACATCCATGTACCTGTCCAATGTCAAAATTTGAGCGAACATTCACCACCTCAGTTGGCAGCTGGTTCCACAATCTGACCACCCTGCATGTTTCCCCTAAACTTTTCCCCTTTCACATTTAACCTATGTCCTCTAAAGCCTACCGACATTTATTCTGTCTATCCCCCTCATAATTTTAAATACATCTATTAAAATCTCCTCTCATTCTTCTATGCTCTAGGGAATTAAGTCGTAATATGCTTAAGCTTTTCCTGTAACTCAGTTGCAGAAGTCCAGGCACCATCCCAGTAAATCTTCTCTGTGCTTTTTCTATCTTATTGATACTGTATTTTTCCTGTAGTTAGGTGACCAAAACTGCACACAATACTCCAGCACTGGCCTCACCAATGTCTTATACAAATATACCATAACATCTCTGCCCCTACACTTCGGTTTATGAGGGCCAATCTGCCAAAAGCTCTCTTTACAATCCTAACCACCTGTGACAAGACTTTCAATAAATGATGGATCTGTATTCCTAGATCTCTCCGTTCAACTGCACTCCTCAGTGCCCTTCCATTTACCATGTACGTCCTTTCTTGGCTTGTCCTTCCAAAACGCCACACCTCACACTTGTCGACATTAAATTCCGTCTGCAATTTTTCTACCCATTTTTTCCCAGCTGTTCCAGATACTTCTCCAAGATTTTCCTTCACATTGTCTGCCAAAGCAACCTCATCTCATTGTCTTTCTTGAAATAGAGAGAAAAAAAAGAGCTTAAAACAGGATTCCTTGGGCCAAATAGCAGTCAGATCTGAAAAGGTACTACTACATGAGCTTAGGAACATAATTAAAAGCATTGATAAGCCATTCAATCCTCATTAACCTTCAGTAGAGAAGACTAATGGGACATGCCCTGTGGGTAAAAAACAGTTTGTTCATCTCTGCCCATTTAATTCAAGGTCCTGATTTCAAATATAACAAAATCATATTCAATTTTAATTTAAAATTCTGTCATATTATGATTACCCTTCCTGAAGTCATCTTTATGACCAGATTATCCGTTGATACTTTCTTACACTTGATCTTAAAAGGAGAAATTTCAACAAATAGAAGTGAAATTATTCCATTAATCAATTGTTCAGAAAATAATTGGCACAGATATAACATTATACACAAAACATTCTTGAGATTTGAGACTCCAACCATTTTTTGCTTTGCTTGAGGGAGCATACTTTGTAGGGCTTTTGAAATGATGTAGGGACGATTGGATTGCTTTATGGGATGGCAGCATGAACATGATCAGCCAAATTACCTCCCCTGACCCTGAATAGGAAAATGAAATTGAAAAAGAAAATCTTAAAAAAGGATTCCTTGGGCCAAATAGCTGTGGAAGATGTTAACCTGGAAATAAAAGTGGCGGACTGTGTTTGATGCGGTTGCAATGCAGCCTGTTGTGTTGATAAAATGAACACTAACTAAACTAGATTGGAAGGTATCATTTAATGCCCAGGACCTGAAATAATTTTTTGAATTTATGCAGCCACATTTGGCTTGAGATGTTGAGCAGAATTTAAACGTGGCATTGAAAACCCTTCATGTGCAGATGTTGAAGTAACTTGCCTCTCCAGCAGCATTCAAAATGAAGAAGAGCTGGTCCTTTAGATCAGACATTCTCAACCTTTTTTTTGTGTATGACCGCCTAAGAGACTCTGCTAACAATTCACGGGCCCCCTTCCCTGTGAGCCAATCAAATTTGGTTGGTTTCCTCTGACTGACCTTCTCTCCTACTGACTACATTAAAAAAAAATATTTTATGATTTCTGTCTGTAGACCCATTTACATTTGCTGTGGTCTTCTGTTGGGTGGGGTGGGGTGGGGGGGGGTGTGGGTGGTGCATATGGCCCCCATTGATAATGACTACCTGTAAATTTCCTTCAATTAAGTAATAATAAAATCATTTAAAAGTAGAGGTTTAAAAACATTCTGCACTCCAGCTGTCAGGTCCGGAACCTCTTTTAAGAAGTAATAGGGAAATAAAAACACTTGTACAAAGCAGGAAGATTGGCCTCTAAATACAATTAATGTTGGCAGCTTTTCTAACAGTGGAAGGAACTGAATTCACTTTGACATCTAAAACTTTGGGACAAGCGTAAAGCAAAATATATGATTGTGTCAATATTTACATGAACACATGCACTTTATCCTCATTGGATGCTGGTTCACAAACCTTGCTCTCACCTGCTGGATTCACATTCCTATTATTTATGTAATGTTCAATTGACTGTAATTACGCTCTTGAAGCAAGGTCACCCACTCCTCAGTAGTCACTTCCTCTTCTACATTTGCATTCTGTTGTGTATCTTTGATAAGGTTACCCTCGTTGCCAACTTTCACTTTCCTTATCAATTTCTTGGTCCATCTTTACTGAATTCTGCTTTGATTCTGTCCAGGCCAGTGGTTCTCAACCTCTTTCTTTCCACTCACATACCTCTTTAAGAATTCCCTGTGCCATAGGTGCTCTGTGATTAGTCAGGGATTGCTTAAGGTGGGATGTGAGCGGAAAGAAAAAGTTTGAAACCACTGTTTTAATCGTCCTTAATTGACTCGTTATGTGCGCAGTTTCATAACTCCAGAGGAAATGGGCCAATGACAATTTTTCTCAATATTTCAGTAACAATTGGGTCTAGAGCGGTGATTCTCAATCTTCCCTTCCCACTCACTAATCCCTTACTAATCACAGAGCACTGATGGCATAGAGATTACTTAAAGTGGTACGTGAGTGGAAAGAAATAAGGTTGAGAACCACTGGTGTAGGCTCTGAAGGTAACTTCAACGAAACATCCGAGAGGATGTATCAGCAATCTCAAAGAACACAAAATTAAGTGGGAACAATTCATCCAAGGTGCTGAGGGACTGCCAAGGGAGAAGAATTTATCAAGCTGTTTTTGTTTCAAAGCATGTCAACCTCATTTTGCGATTGGGGTAAAATGTGGTACTATCTTGGCAACCTGTCATTACAGAAAAAATAAAATGTAACACTTTTGGTCAGAAAATAAATTATACTGTAAGGGCAACTATCCACACAGAACAGATATAGTAGAAGACTTCCTTCAATTATATTGCACCACACTGTCCCAATCCCAATATCCTGCCACCTCAATTAATAATACGACTTGTTCAAAAAAAATCCAGTTCTTTTCATCTCATTATTAACTACCTACATTTATGCCTGTTCGTACCAACATCGGGAATTATTTTATAATGAACATCTACAGTTATCAAAAAGATGAAAGTGTTGTGTTTTATTCATCTCTCTTTACCACACATCTCCTTTATGGCATCATATTTTGTCTGAACTGAAAGAAAAATTCGACAGGATGCTGGTATCTTTCAATAAAAATAATTGCAGCTCAGTAATGAATTGTATAGCTCACATTAGATTTTCTGGAGTATATAATGTCCGACAAGAATGCAGAGAACTTGACTCTCTGAATGTACAAATAATTTGTGATGTCCAAAATGGCACTTTCACGATGAAGCCTGTTGCAAGGGAACTGCCATCCCTTTTGTATTGTGTGACAGCCATGATTCATAATGTTCCCTTCCACACGGATGACGTGCCTGCTGACAAAAATTTCAAGGTAACTTGTTTGATCATGATCCCAAGATTTGGAATTTTAATGAACAACATACCTTGCATATGATTTATTTAAAAAAAACCACACATTGCAGCACCCTTACAGATTTAAAAAAAAACACAGTTGAAAATGCTTTAAAGCACCAAGAAATCTCCATAGCACAGAGTAAGCATGATGTTGAATGGTACTCCAGTGAAAAATACTGGCCTGAACAGTGTTAAAGTTGAAGTGCACCAGCCAGATGAACATAAAAATTCTGCAGAAAACTGTTGAAGATTTCATAAAATTAAAACAAGCTTTGGAAATGAAAATAATTGCTGATACAAAACAAAGCGATGGGACATTATTTCAGAAGTAGATTGGGAGCAACGGTTAGTGACAAAATCGGTAAAAGTTGGTCATAAGAAATATTAGGCATATAATTTTGTTAAATGTGAATAATTTCAAATATTTATCAGGCAAGAATTGGTGAAGGTATTCCATTTGATTGGATAGGAACATGTGAGGTGCAGCATAAGAATCCCATGTTACTTCGCCTAAGACACTCTCAACAATTGGAGATGAGATGAGGAGATATATTAGTTAGAGTGATGACAGTTTTATTTGTAACTTTAATTAGGACAATTCTGGCATAAATGTTGGAATTCAACCTGGGGTGCTGGAAACACAAGGTGATCGATATCGGTAAGGAGAATGCTGAAGAGGGAAAGGATGATAGGATAGAAGTGTTGAAAGTTGTTTGTGATGCACTGATTTTGACTGGAGGTTGAGCAAGTTAAGTCAGTGGTTGAATCCAAATTATTGAACCCCATAGTTGAAGGAATAAAATATTCAGAAGAACAAATTAATGGCGAATTAAATGCAATGTTAATAGCAGCTGACGTGGACATTTACCCCCTCCATAAATCTTCGTCCGCGAAGCCAAGCCAAAGATTTCACATTGACTTTACTCTGCACAGAGAGCACAAAAGAAATAGAACCAAGCATGGGGGTTAATGAAGGTTGGAAAAGGATCAGAAGTAATTTTAATCACAGGTCTGAGCAAGGCTCCTTTTGTTGAGGGTTTCTGCAAATAATCTCCTCAGCAATGCAAAATGTGTTGACCTCCCACCATCTTCCCAAAATGCATTTTTGTGCATCAACTTTCCTGGAGGGCATTTTTCAGTGAATAAATCCATCTGACTTCCAGAAAAGTTGTACATGTGAATGGCCCAAATTAGAGCTGGAATGGACTATTCAACCTCTCAAGTGTGCTCCACAATGTAATAAGATTATGGCTATTCTGATGTTAACCTCAACTTTGCCTTCCTATCTCCCTGTGGTTCAAAAGTAACTCATGAAAATCTGGATGCACTGTGGTTGAAGTAAAAACACGAAATGCTGGAGAAGCTCAGCAGGTCACTGTCCTTTATGGCGCTTTGTGCTTGAGCCTTTCATCAAGGTATGAGAGAATGCCGGCAAGTGTCCAAACAAAAAGGTGGGGGGGGTGGGGGGTGGCAAAGGCAGGAGATGATAGGTGGAGAAAGGACAGAGGGGATCACAGCCATGAGGAGGAGAAGGACTGGCTGTGTGGGTAAGGGGGGAGTGAGGGGAGAACTGGAATCCTTGTGGTACCCTTGGATCTTCTTCCTTATGAAGTAACTACACCTGTGCACATACACCTGAAAAATGTTCAATGAATTTGCTTCACCCTATTCCAAGAGGATTACAAAGACGATCTAAAGAGAGAAAAAGAGATGATTCAATCTGTTGCAAGTAGCCGTCTCTTATTCCTAAATTGTGACTTTCAGTTCTAGATTTTAGATACTTCTGATCATTTTTCCTTCTAAAATGGACAGTCTCACTGAGGAAACATCTTTTTATGTCCACTCTACCGAGCCCAGATTAGTTCTGTATGTTTCAATCAGATATTCTCTTCCCCTTACAAACTTCAGCATTTACCAGCTAATCCATCCAATGTTTCCTCAAATAAAAACAATCACTTTAATCAGATAAATCTTTGATTTGTAAACCTACACTCATCTGCTTCCAACACATGAACATTCATTTCTAAATAAGGAGATCAGTCCCATTACAGTGTCCTTCACTGACGGATGACAGATTGGCACCAAAACTCTTTGTTAAATCCTAACCTAAGGCACCATTTGTGTGGAGTGTGCAGGTTCTCCCTGTGACTGCATGGAATTCCTCTAGGTGTTCCAATTTGCTCCTACAAATCAGGTTACAAATCAAATGGTTTCACAGTGAAGATGATTGTTTTTATTTGAGGGAAATTTGGATAGATTAGGCTGGTAAACACTGGAGTTTGTAAGGGGAAGAGGATATCTGAAATATACTAGATCCAATCTGGGCTCAGTAGAATAGATGGAGAAAAGAATTTTTCCTCAGTGAAATACTTTTGAAGGAAAAAAAATCACGTATCCAAAATCTAGAACTGGAAGTCACAATTTAGGAATAAGGGATGGTGACTTGCAACAGGTGTGATCCCAAAGGTATAAAAGTTGGTTGATTTATTGGGCCCTGTAAATTGTTCATCATGTGAAGGTGGGTTGTAGAAGTTGGAGGAGGGAATTGGTGTGAATGCCAGAGAATAAATGTCGGATTAAGGTAGGATTGGATTAAATGGGTACTCAGTGGTCTCTGGCTCTTACCAATGGCCAACAAAAATGAAGATGAACATTTTTATACTCCCATCTCCTCTGCCATGAAAGCATTTGGTTAGTTTTCTAATGTACTTGTGGCAACTCAATACAAGCCTTCGGCGGTTGGGGCACCACGATGCCCAAAACTCTCTGAGCTTTGCCATGGAAATGATATGCTTTTGATTTTATTTTCCATTTCAAAATGGAAAATTTCACTTGACATTCTAATATGATTTTCCTCAATGTTTTATCTTTGTCCCTTTGTGGCTTGCCACTGTCCTTTTAACAAGTTGTGTATATTTTTGTACCAACAGCAATTTAGCAACCCCCTGATCTGGTACCATCATCCAAGTCAATTATATAAATAATAAAATGTTAAGGTCAGTCTCAGCAACAATCTCATGAAAAACTGCTGGTAAAAATCTTGCCAACCAAAAAGATTGATTCATGTTTCATTTTAGCTGGCCACTCTTCTACCTCGACCAGTGTGTCACCTACTATAACAAGTATTATTTTAAAAATATAACCCTATTAAGTGCTCTCTAGAAAGTTAAGTATAATGCAACATGTTCTACGCATATGTGAAGAACACAAGAATGATGAAAATGAAGGTGGGGCCATTAAAGGTTAAAGGAGGCAACATGTGTCTGGAGGAGGTTGGGGAGGTCCTAAATAATACTTTGCTTCAGTATTTACAAAAGGTCCTTGATTAGGATGAGGTCAGAATAGAATAGGCTTTAATGCTGGGCAATGTTGAGATTAAGGAAAATGAAATGTTTGATATTCTTAAAAAACATTAAGATTGATAAGTTACCAGGGTCACAAGATACCCCAGGTAACTGTAGGAAGTGAGGGAAGAGATAGCTGAGGCAGTGGCTATGATTTTTGAGTCCTCTTTGGCTGCAGAGGAGGTGCCGGAGGATTGGAGAATGGCAAACGTAGTCCCCTTGTTTAAATTGGGTAATAGGGAGAATCCTGGGAATTATGGACTGGGGATTCTTACATCAATGGTGTGCAAACTATTGGAGAGGATTTTTGAGGGTAGGATCTATGAGGATTTGGAGAAGTACAGTCTACTCAAGGATAGCCAGCATGGCAAGGTTATGCCTCAAGAGCTTAATTGAGCTTTTGTGAGGTGCTTACAAAAGAAATTGATGAGGAAAGGGTGGTAGATGTGGACTCTATGAATTTTAGTAAGGCACTTGACTCATTCAGAAAGTCCCAAAGCATGGTATCCATTGAGCTTTCGCTGTTTGAGTAAAAAAAAAGAAAAGTGGCTTGCATGAAGAAGGTAGAAGGGAAAGGAAAGTATTCTGCCTGCAGCAGTGGAAGGATTTGTTCAGGGACCCTTCTTCTTTGCAATTGTTTTAAAATATGCATGACCTTGATAAAGAGGCAGAAACATGGATCAGTTAGTTTGCAGATGTTACAAAGGTTAGAGGAGTTGTGGATGGTACTGAAGTTGGTTGTAGGTTACAAAAGGATATGGGCAGAATGCAGAATTGGGTGAAAAGTGGCAGATGGAGTTCAGTCCTGATCAGTGTGAGGTGATGCATTTTGGAAGGACAAACCAGAAGGCTGAGTGAGTGCAGGGTTTATTGTCAGATACTTAAGAGTGTGGAGGAAAAGAGGGACCAGGATGTATGGTTCAAATCCATACATCCCTCAAGGTTACCACGCAGATAACTAAGAAGGCCAATGTGCTGGGCTTCATTAATTGAGTTCAAGAGTTGAGAGGTCATATTGCAACTCTACAAATCTCTGGTGAGACCACACACACTTAGAGTATTGTGCTCAGTTCTGGTCACCTCATTATAGGAAGGATGTGGAAGCTATGGAGAGGGTACAGAGATTTACCAGGATGTTGCCTGGATTTGAAAATGCGTCTTATGAGACATGTTTATCAGGGCTAGGACATTTTTTGGAGCAGAGAAGGATGAGAGTAAACTTAATAGAGGTCTACAAGATTATGAAAGGCATAGATAGGGTGTACAGCCAATATCTTTTTCCAAGGCAGGACTAGCAAACACCAGAGGATATGTATGCAAAGTAAGGGAAGGAAGTTTAGGGGAGGAATCAGAGGTTTTTTTTTTAAATAGAGAGTTATGGGTGCCTGGAATTCCTTGCCAGGGATGGTGGTGGAGACTGAAACATTAGGAGCATTTAGGAGACTCACTTGGCCTCCACAACCACCTGTGGCCACAGATTCACCACCCTCTAGCGAACGGATTTTCTTCACATCTCTATTCTAAGTGGACACCCTCTAATCCTGAATTGTGCTCTCTTGTTCTGGGCTCTCCCACTGTGGGAAACATCCTTTTTTCATTCACTCTGTCCATGCCTTTCAATATTCAAAATGATTCAATGAGATCTCCCCTCATTCTCCTAAATTCCAATGAGTGTACAACAAGAGCCGTCAAATGGTTCTCATGTGATGACCTCTTCTGAACCCTTTTCAATATCAGCACTTCCTTTCTTAAACTAGGAGCCCATAACTGCTCACAATACTCCAGCTGTGGTCCCACAAGAGCCTTATAAAGCTTTAACCGCACCCTTACTCTTAGATTCTATTCCTCTTGAACTGAATCCCAGCATTTCATATTTTTTTCTTCACCACCAACTCAACATGCAAGTTTGCCTTCAGGCTATCCTTCATGAGGACTCCTAAGTCCCTTTGCACCTCAGAATTTCCTCCCCATCTAAATAGTAGTCTGCCGTTTATTTTTCCTCACAAAGTGCATGAATGTACACTTTCTGACATTGTATTCCTTTGTCATTTATTTGCCCATCCTCAGCCAGCTGTGTTCTTTTGCAGCCTTTCTGTTTCTTCACCACCACCTGCTCCTCCACCAACATTTATATCATGTGCAATCTTGGCCACAAGACAATTCATTTCATAATCAAAATTATTAATATAGTACACAACATATTTCATGCAGCCATCAAACATTGAGCAACTTTATTCAGAAATCAAGCTGTGATAATAGATTTGAACAAAGGCATTTAATTTGTCAATACAAATGTAACTTCAAACATATAAATTGGAAATTAAATTATATGAGAGGTAATTAAACTGTAGGAGTGGGATGAGGAACCAAATCAATTTCAAAAACTAAAATTTCCTTTTCACACGAGAGACTGCAGGTACTGGAATCTGGAGCAAAAAAAAATCTGCTGAGGGAACACAGTAGGTTGAGAAGCATCAGCGGGAGCAAAAGAATGGTCAATGTTTCAGGTTGGAACCTTCGAGACTGTCTTTTTCCATTTGTTCGCCTGTCTCGATGAAGGATTCCAGCACAAAATGTACCATACTGTTTCTCCTACTGATGCAGCTCGACTTGCTGAGTAGATAGTGGGTTTTTTTGCACATTCTTCATTTATTCCTCTATAAATTTAGCACAGTCGACCTAGAGTTATGGAATCCAAGTTACGCCCAACATGCGTTGTTAATTTTTAGCATAATTTATTAACTGATTACTGGGTTTTCTGTACATAAAATACCTCAAAACTGATCAACAAACTCCAACTGTGTAATTGGATCATGGATTTCCTCCCCTCTAGACCATAATCAGTGAAGATCGGTAAGAAATTCTCCTCCACAATCTCCATCAGTACCAGAGCACCACAGGGCTGTGTTCTTCGTGCATTGCTCTATTCACTTTACATCTACGATTGTGTAACTCGAAACAACAATAACACCATCTACAAATCTGCCAACAATATCACGCCAGTGGGTTATATAAAGGAAGGGGGATGAGTCGGCAGACAGGATGGAGATTGAAAACTTGGTTAAATAGTGCACCAACAGCCACCTTGCATTCAATGTCATGAAAATTAAGGAGATGATTGTTGACTTCAGGAAAGGAAGACCAGAGGTGTATAATCCAGTGATCATTGGGGGATCAGAGGTGGAGAGGGTGAGCAAATTTAAGTTCTTGGGGGTAACTATCTCGGAGGAGCTTTACTAGACCCCACACACCAATGGCATCATGAAGAAAGCACGTCAGCATCTCTACTTCCTCAGGAAATGGAGATTTGGTATGACACCAGAAATCCTGGCAAATTTCGACAGAGGTGTGGTGGAAAGTAGGCTGACCGGCTGCAGCATGGTCTGGTATGAGAACACCAATACCCCTGAATATTAAGCCTTCCAAAAGGTAATGGACATCACAGGCAAAACTGTCCCCACTACAGGGAATGCTGCCTTCAGAAGGCAGCAGCGATCATCAAGGACCCACACCACCCAGCACACACTCTGTTCTCGCTGCTGCCAGCAGGAAAGAGGTGTCGGTGCCATAAGACTTGCACCACCGGGTTCAGGAACAGCTGCTCCCCCTCCACCATCAGACTCCTCAATGACAAACTCAATCATAGGGCCATTTAAGGACTATTGTGCACTTTATTGATTTCCTTTTTATTCTCTCTGTATTGCAGTCAGTTTGTTTACATTCATTATTGGATTGCAGTTCTTTATTTACATGTTTACTCTGTGTATAGCTTACTTTTTGCACAACCAATTAGTGATAATTCTACTGCGCCTGCAGGAAAAAGGAATCTCAGGGTTGAATGTGCTATGGCAATAAATCTGATCTGAAAATCTGAAAGACATTTGAAAACAAAATTAATCTTTCATGTACATAGCTCTCCCAAGTCCTTTCTTCAGTTCCTCCTTGCTACCATATACTTCTCATGAGCCCTTCCTATACCTAATGTATGATTTCTTCTTCCCTGTGACTAACTTCCTCAGCTGCTTTGTCAATCACTGTTACCTTTTCCCAATCCCTGTGGGACAAACCTGTCTTGAACTCAGCACCACTGGTCCCGAAACTTCCTCCTCAATAGTTCTGTGCTTTGACCCTTAAACATGATTCCAATTTACTCTTGCTAGTTCCTGCCTCATCCCACCATAATTAGCCCTTTCCCAATTAAAGACTTTTGCATTTTTTTTTCTTTCATCCTAATCCATAGCTATGCTAAAGCTCAATGAGTTGTGGTCACTTTCACCAAAATGCTCTCCCATCAAGAGTTCTGCCACCTGACCAGGTTCATTGCCCAGAATTAAATCCAGGATGTCCTCTACTCTCTTCAGCTGGTTCACATATTGTCAGAAATCCTTCTTGAACACACCTGACAAATTTAGCCCCATCTTTCCCTCTTGCTGAGAGGAAGTGCCAGTCAATATTAGGGAAGTTGAAATCTCCCATGACCACAACCAAGCATTTCCCGCACCATTTCAAAATCTGCCCATTTCTCTGCTCCTCAGTGTCCTGAGGGCTACTTGGGGGCCTATAGACCACTCCCAGCACAGTGATAGCTCCCTTCCTATTTCTGACTTCAACCCACACCATATCCCTCTGCAGCGTTTTCCATTTCACTTGCCATAATATTATTGCTGAGCAGTAATGCAACTTCCACCCTCCCCCCCCACCACACCTTTTTCCATCTCTCATCTTATTCCTTTTAAAACATCTAAACATTGGTACCCACATCAGCCAGTCCTGCCCCCTGCCCTTTCTCCAACCACGTCTCAGTAATGGCTACCACATCGTATTTCCACATACTGATCCATGTTCGAAGTTCATCCCCTTTATTGCTAAAATAGATACATTTCAAACCCTCTGACTACACTTCTATTTTGTTCCCTGCCTGTCCTTCCCCACAAACTCAGAACACATAGCATCATGCTTTTGACCTTCTGCCCTACTCTCTACACTCACATTTTGATTCCTACCCACTTGCTAAACAGTTCTGGCAAACCTGCCTGCCAGGATATTGGTATTTTCCAGTTCAGATGCAGCCCATCCTTTTTGTACAGGTCAGACCTTCCCCAGAAGAGATCCCAATGATCCATAAATCTGAACCCGTGCCTCCCTGTACCAACTCTTCAGTCATGCATTCATCTTCCACAACTTCCTATTTCTTCCCTCTCTGGTGTGTGGCACAGGGAGCAATCCTGAAATGACAACCTTGTGTTCCTGCTTTTAACTTCTTTCCTATATCCCTATATTCCCTCTTCTTGACCCCGTCCCTACTCCTATCTATGTTATTGATCCCCATGTGGACCACAACATCTGGCTGCTCATCCTCCCCCACCAGAATGCTATGAAATCAATCAGAAATGTCCCTGATCCTGACATCTGGAAGTCAACATACCATCTGGGAACCTTGATCTCAATCACAGAACCTCTTATCTGTTCACCTAGCCAATGAGTCTCCTATCATCTCTTCCTCCTCTCTCTTCCTTTCTGAGCCAAGGGGTCAGTCTTTGACCTAGAGATGTGACCACTATGACTTGTCTTTGGTACATCGTCTCCACCCCCCCACCCCCAAAAGTATCCAAAATGGCATACTCATTGTTGAGGAATATTGCCACAGTGGTGCTCTGCACTTTCTGCCTATTCCCCTTCCCTTTCCTCACGGTTACCCAGATACCTGCCTCCTGACTTTTTGGAGTGACTGTCTCATTGAGCTCCTCTCTGTCACTGCTTCTACCTCCTGAATAATCCTGAGTTCATCCAGCTCCAGCTCCAATTCTCTAATTCAATTTCCAAGTAGGTACGGCTGGATGCACCTTTTGCAGATGTAATTATCAGGGTCAATTGTGCTGTCCCAGATTTTCCATTCCCTTAGCTGCTGTCTCCATTAACTACTCTCTGTCTTACCTGGCCTTGCCTTACTGGAAACAAGCTTGTCCTCACCCTCTGCTCACTGCAACCTCATGAGTTAAAGCATCAAATGTCCTACTTCCATACTGTTCCTCTCACTCACTGGCCGCTCTGCTTGAGATTCCCCTCTTTTTATTTGTCTCTGCTCCTTATGTGCACTACTCACTCCCACCAACCGCCATTCTGTTTTGATCCTTAAATTGCTCTCCTGTCCCTTTTTAAATAAACTCACCAAAAGCTCACAACTCTCCCGATGGTCCTGAAACTATAACATCCTGAGTTCCCACTCTTCTGCTCTGACCCCGTACATCCATCAGGAAACACTCGTGATGTAGAAGCCCACTGAAGATGTTTTTATGGTAAGGGAGAATAATTTCACTGATGTGCACTTGCTCAACAACATGAATAAAACAACCGTTTCTTGCCACGAAAATCAACCATGATGCTGTTGATCCACCGTGTTTCTGAGCAGTGCTTAGAGACTTCATTGGTCTTAGCTCTTCCACTGGTCACTCGATGTAGTTTTATTCACATACAGCTTTGATCATCTCATTAACAGGAAAATATACTTGCAGTGAATTTGCCGTAATGAAGATTGAGCAAAATGAGCCTGTTTTTATTGGAGTTTAGAAGAATGATGGGTGATCTTATTGAACCATATATCACTCTGAGGGAGATTGAGGAGCAGTATTTTTCCTTTCAAGGGGCATCTTAAACCAGCAGAGATTTTGAGAAATTTCTTCACTCATTGAAAGTGTTGATATCAGAAAAAAATATTGCTTGTAAAATGATTACTGTCATTTAAAATCACTTCTTATTTTATTAGCGGATGAACATTCAACATTTATCTGACAGTCCTTAACCTGTCATTTTAATGCAGGATAGTCTGTTTATCTGAAATTGGTTAATGATTTTGCTAAAGGAGATTCAAAACTATTGTTGGATGTTAACCATTCATCTACTAAGATCACCAACGATAAACTCAAATCCTGAGTTGTACTGAGTCAGAAAGGATTGATGTCGACCTAAACCTTTTTTTAAACTCAGAAGAATGAGAATCTGAGAGAAAGCAATCAATTTCTATCAAATTTCATTCTCTGAACCCACTGATAGGACATTTTTTCACAACACATTACGTGTAGAAGGATGGTGTTATTAAGGTTAAAGTACCGATGAAATTGAGTTATGTGATCCACATCATTCCACAATGGATCTCTCTGGTACTAACCCAATCAATACTTGACAGATCAACAGGGAAACCATTCATCTCTGTGGGTTGGTGGGCACACATCCATTGATGAGCAATAAAGCCTCTTGCACTTTGAAAGTGTATGAGTAAAATGCCGGTGTACTTGCCTCTGTTCAGAAAAGGGCTTTTGCTCTCTTCCTCTGTTACTTGGTTCACAAGTAACAGCGTAAAAGGAGCAGAACATGGGTTGAATAATAACATTTTCCCTTTAATTTGATTTTATTTCAAGCTGTAGCATTGAATGGAGGCAAAGGGAAGTTGACTTTTAATTAAAATAATCTGTCCTTTTATATTTCTATTGTGGACTAAGAAGAAACCAGGTTGAGTCTGTTCATGTAGTGAACTTGCCAAGTGTGAATAATGTTCCATTCAAAATATTAAAGTCAACTAATCAAGATTTAGATTCAAATCTTGCTTTCATTCAGAAACCAAATTACAATTTGAATTTAGATTTCCAATCACAACTGTTACCTAGATACCATTCTCAGAGGAATACCAGTGATTATGTCATTTTAAGACAAGAAGGAGAGAATACATTTATCTTGGTGATTTGCCGGTTCTGGACAGAGCAAAGTATTTCCTGGAATTAACATAGCGCCAGCTTTTGTTGCACCATTTTTTATTTTTGTACTTGCACTACTGTCATTGGCTACAGATTATTAATGATTTTCTTTGACTGAAATATCCTGAAGATGAAGCTTCTTGTATGTTTTTCCACAGTGGGCAGTAATCTTTCCAGCCATTTATTAATTGTCGACAGCTGTCATAGGGAGCGTCTTTGAACTTTATGTTCCCAGCTGGGATTCACATTCTATTTGTCTAAATGTTATGAAGTCTGCATAGCTTGAATATCAGTGAGTTTATGCTTAAAATGTCATCGTTAGATTTAGCAGTAGATCATTTACAGCAGTTATTACATTCCTCATTTTAATATAATAATTAGAAATAAGCACCAGCTGTGAAGAAGGAATGGGAAAGAAAAATCAAAGTTTAGATGTTTTCTGATGCAGCAACAAAAGGAAACTGACTCCATCTTTCACACTTTTTCACTGATTTCTTGGTATACAGCTGGGAAAACAAAATAAACCAGATTTTTGATTGATGCACCATGTGCATCTTGTTAAATTCAGTGATACTGTTAATTCCACTTTATTTTAGTGTTTCAGGTGAGAGAGTCAAAATGAGTAATTCATTCTGATATTTGAAGCAGCATTGGGCGATTTGAGTCTCCTCTCAGCCAGGTCATTGAAAAGAGGCTAAGATGTGACAGATTTGATTGACAGAGTGCTGGACAGTTTTGTCAGAAGGGAGCTGGGATACAGAGGTTTCAATGACCCACCTAATGACTGATTTGGAGCAATATAGTTAATGTACAGAATGACAAGTGTCTACAAACTCTCATTTTTCACATATCTATAATAGCAGCCACACATTGATTTCCTGACAACCAAGTGGCTTGACAAAAATAATTCCATAATCATGAGGTTCCTCACCTTTCGCCATGTGTTTGAGTTGCAATGAATGAAAAGTAGAAAAATGAGAGTTCACTATTTTCTTCATATTTATTGGGAAAGCTATAGAATTCTTCAAAAACCTTGCTATAATTTCAGTGGGATGTCCACAGACCTCCACTGAAATGCAAGTACATGACCATATTTGTCACTTTTCTTTAACGCAGTGGTGATCTCCAGTTGTGATATCCTTGTCAAAATTGTGGGTAAGACATTGGTAAATACAAATAAATGATCGATGCAACCACAGGAGGATCTTCGCTGTGCTCATAGAATAAGTATGTAATCAATGATAGATGAAGCAATGATTAAAAGAAAAACAGGCAAAGAAGCTCAAAGAAATTTTGTCATTATTGCTTTTTGATTGTTTCTGTCTGGAATTACTTTTTTAAATTAAAGTGACATGGTTGTCAGGCAAGAAATGAATAGGTTCTGTGGCAGGTCAATGGAAATGCCAGGATGGGGGGAAAAAACAATCTGGGAAGCTCTTCGGCTTTCACTTCCAGGCAGTAGCTCCTGTTCTTAGAAATCATTCTTATCCTCAATGAACCAAACTACCTACAGTATTCTCCACAATATTTGGGATAAAGACACATTTTTTTTCCTTTATTTGCCCCTGTGCTCCACAGTTTTAAACATGTAATTAAAGTGCACATTCCAGATTTTATTGAAGGTTATTTGTACCCAGTTTGGTTTGACCATGTAGAAATTACAGCTTATTACACTGATCCTTCATTTCAGGGCACCATATTATTTGGCTTCACAGATATTTGTGATTACTCGGGTGTGTTTAATTGCTTCATTAGTGTCAGTGTAAAAGAGCTAGGCTTGCTTCTAAGCTTTGATCATCTTTGGAGTCTGTAGTTGCCATTTTTCAACCTGAGGATCAGAGATGTGCCACTGAAAGTGAAAGAAGCCATTATGAGGCTGACAAACATGAATAAAACAGTAAGAGACATTGCCCAAACCTTAGGATTACCAAAATCAACAGTTTGTAACATCATTAAGAGGAAAGGGTGTACTGCTGATCTCAGTAATTGTAAAGGGATTGGTGGCCAAGTAAGAACTCCACTGCTGATTTCTCATCCCAACGAAACACTCTTTAGGAGGCAGATGTGGAGATGTCAATAGCCCCTTCTCCTATGGCACCCTGTCCCAGGAATTAACTGGGACAGGGTCCAGTGGAAATGGAACATTGTCCGAACCCCAGTGTCAAATGACATTACTTCACATTGGGAATTAACCACCTCTACTCCCTTACTCATATTCCAGATGTTTGTTGATAAAACCAGTGGAAAAGGGACAGCAGAAAGTTGCCCATTTCCAGTTGAAGGTAGAACACTCCGATTCTTGGGGATGATTGTGTTCAGTGCAAAAGCAGTTCGTGTCCCAGTGGAAATGTCACAAAGGGCTTCCTATTCCAGGACACTGCACAGCCAAACAACTGGGAAGCCAGTGGAAAAGGGGTTAATAACTACTGTCCACAGAAGACTTCATGAAAAGAAATACACTGCAGAATACAACCCACTAGTTAGCCACAGAAAGGATCGTCAGGTTACAGGTTTCTGGGAGGTATTTAATAGAGCCTGCAGAATTCTGAAAATAAGTTTTGTTGTCAGATGAGACCAAGATTAAACTGTATCAGAGTGATGGCAAGAGTAAAGTGTGGAGGGATAAAGGTGTGCCCAAGATCCAAAGCATCTTGCAGTGTAGTCTATTTCTGCTCATGAAGTCTTCTGAGGACAGTTATCATTGAAACATCCAGACCTGTCTCCTGAAAAGTGGTTCTGATCTGGTAGACAGGATTTTGAGGATTTTTCTTCATTATGATGAGAATTCTGTCGTCAGCAGTGGAGATCTTCCTTGGAAGACCAGCCCCTTTGTGATCGCTGAACTCACCAGTACACCCTTTCTTCTTAATGATGTTCCAAACTGTTGATTTTGGGAATCGTAAGGTTTGGGTGATGTCCCTTATTGTTTTATTCATGATTTTCAGCTTATTTAACTTTTATTGGTACAACTCAGGTTCCCATGTTAAAAAATGGCAACTACAGACTCCAAAGGTGATCAAAAATTTAGAAGCTAGCCTAGCTCTCTTACACCTGCACCAATGAAGCAATTAAACATACCCAAGTACTCACAAACACCTGTGAAGCCAAATGTCCCAAACATTCTGGTGCCCTGAAATGAGGGGACAATGTATAAAAATTCCTGCAATTTCTGCATGATCAACCCAAAATGTATGTCAAAAACCTTGAATTACAAAGTTAAAACTGTGGACCACGGGCGAATGGAGGAAAAAAAGTGTCTTTGTCCCAAACATTATGGAGGGCACTGTATATGTTGAGAGACACAATGTCCATTATGGCCAAAAGAGTTTTTTTTTTAAATTTAAGGCAATCAGCATTCACTGAATAAAATAGGACCCCTTTCTAAAATGTAATTGTTATATAGTTTTGCACATTTAAAAAGTATAATACCTGAGCTTTAGATAATCCAAGTAATCCATAATCCATAATCTATTTCCTTCTAAGTCTCAATGTAAGAATCCCATCTCTTTCAGTCTACCTTGACAACTCTAATGGCAAAAGTAACTTATTCCAAAGTCTCAAAATCATCATCTGTGAGCAGGCAGGGAGAGAGTGCAGACTATCTTTGGTAAAGTCTAACCTAATTACATCAAATCGACAGATGCATTTGATGTCTCAAAGATTTAGCATGGACCCAACATTGACTAAAAAAAATTACACTGTACCCATGTTTGTGTTCTAATTACAATTCACTGTGGCACAGAGTCCGATGAATTCAGTCAACAATGATGTTAATGTATGCATGAATATGTATTTAGTTCCTTGCAACATTATCAACATTATTCTTACTTCAATGGAACTAAGTTTTGGAGAAAGGGTATATGCACAGCTGCTTCTTGATATACATATTTAGTGCAAGCAACTGAGAATGGTCTGCTGTACAGATCCCCCATTCTTTGGGCTTTGACGTTGGTGATCAATTCTTTTTTCATTGTTTGTAAATTTGGGTTTGCTCTTTGACTCATGGGACCATGTAAAATTAAAAGTTTCACTGTATTTGACTTTTGTTTGAGGAATTTAATCTTGTCTTCATGGAATAAAACCATATTAAGCTGCACTGGGTAAAGAAACTTATTAACTTTTATTATTGCTATTTATCTTTGCTCTTGGAATTCAGTTGGAATTTTTTTGCATGATGCATTACTTTTGTTTTAGGCTAGTAAATCTGGTTGTGAACTTATTACAGGAAGACTACTTAAGTACCAGGGATGATTGATTCTTACATAATTCTTGAATTAAACTCCAAAGTGACTTGCAATTTATATTTTTGGGAACAGCTCATAAATCAAAATAAATGTGAACTTCCAAATTACCACCTTTATATTCTAATTATCAGTTTCGATGTAGATCCTCCCAGGAGTTTATATCCCTCCTGATGCTGTTTAAAAGCAGGCACTTGCAGAGCTGCATGATGTGGTCAGTAAACGAGACAGCCCAGCCCGACGCACTACAAATCTTGGCTGGCAACTTTCAAGAAATCCCTGCCCAACTACCACCAGCAGGTAAGCTGCTGTACCAGAGGTTCCAGCATACTCGATCACTTCTATATCAAGATAAGGAAGGCCGAGACCGCATTTTGGCAAGTCAGATCACCAGGCTGTGCTTCATCTGCCTTCATACAGGCAGCTGAAAAATGCCATAACCTGCTACAATCAAATATGGTGAAGTAACAGACGTCAAAAATTTGCTCTCAGAGGAGCTTGATACCTTCTACACCGGATTTGATGACAGTAACAGTGAAGAACCACTCCTCTTCACCCCCACTGAGTATCTGGCCAAGTAGTAAAAATCTGTGCTGACCAACTTACCAAGGTATTCATGGATATCTTTAATATCTCATTCCAGAAAGGCAAGGTACCCATCTATTACAAACTGATGTCAATCATAACGGTGCCCGAGAAGAGTGCAGTAACCTGCCTTAAGGACTATCGACCAGTAGTTCTTACATCAACAGTGATGAAGTGTTTTGAAAGGCTATATCAGCTCCTGTCTAAGCATCAATATCAGTTCACCTATCGTAGCAACAGGACTATGGTGGATGCCATCTCATTGGCTCTACACAAAGCCCTCGAACACTTGGACAGCAAAGACACCTACATCAGGATGCTCTTTATCGACTGCAGTTTGGCATTTAACAGCATCATTCCCTCAAAAATTATCAACAAATTTTAAGAAATGGGATTCAACACCCTACTGTATAATTGGATCATGGATTTCCTCACTTCCAGACCAGAATCAATGAGGATTGGTAAGAACATTTCCTCCACAATTTCCAATAGTTCTGGCACTCCACAGGGCTGCATTCTTTCTCCAACTCTTCCCCCCGCCCCCACCCCCACCCCCAATCTACTCACTATACACCTATGACTGTGTGGCTCCTACAAATTTGCTGACAATACCACAGTAGTGGGTTATGTAAAGGAGAGTTTTGAGTCAGCATCCAGGAGGGAAATTGAAAACTTGGCTGAATGGTGCATCAACAACAAACTTGCACTCAACATCAAAACTAAGGAGCTGATTGTTGACTTCAGGAAGGGAAAGCCAGAGGTATACAATCCAGTGATCACTGGGGAATCAGAGATGGAGAGGGTAAGATGCTAAGACACTAATATTGGAGGTGTTGTAGGCAGCAAAAAGATGTTTGCAAAGCTTGCAGAGCGACCTGGACCAGCTGGAAAAAATGGGCTGAAAAATGGCAGATTAAATTTAATGCAGATAAGTGTTTTGGAAGGATAAACCAAGAAAGGACATACACAGTAAATGGTAGGGCACTGAAGAGTGTGGTAGAACAGAGGGATCTTGGAATAGAGATACATAATTCCCTGAAAGTGATGTTACAGGTTGATAGGGTTGTAAAGACAGCTTTTGGCATATTGGCCTTCATAAATCAGTGTTGAATATAGGAATTGGGATGTTATGGTTAAGTTGTATAAGACATTGATGAGGTCAAATTTGTAGTATTGTGTTCGGTTTTGGTCACCTAACTACAAGAAAGATTTCAATAAGATAGAAAAACCACTTTTATGTTTTATAAAATTCAATGTTCCTCCCAGTCGGTTGTCTACTGCCCAGGTGGTATATGAAGTGTTGTTCATAAACGTTATATTGGTCTCAAAATGAGTCTGGGATGGAGAAGGATCAGCTTTGGCTTCAGTAATATCTCAGATTAACAACCTATTGGTATTTGGCCGCCTCTGATTGCCATTGAATTTTTTTAGTGCCACTAACTCGCAAGTTATGTTCTATGGCGAGCTCTCCACTGGCCACCGAGACAGAGGTGCACCAAAGAAAAGGTACAAGGACTGCCTAAAGAAATCTCTTGGTGCCTGCCCCATTGACCACCGCCAGTGGGCTGATAACGCCTCAAACCGTGCATCTTGGCGCCTCACAGTTTGGCGGGCAGCAACCTCCTTTGAAGAAGACCGCAGAGCCCACCTCACTGACAAAAGACGAAGGAGGAAAAACCCAACACCCAACCCCAGCCCACCAATTTTCCCTTGCAACCGCTGCAACCATGCCTGCCTGCCCCGCATCGGACAATAGACAATAGGAGTTGGAGTAGGCCCTTCGGCCCGTCGAGCCAGCACCGCCATTTTACAGATCATGGCTGATCACTACTATCGGTACCCCTTTCCAGCCTTATCCCCATAACCCTTAACTCCTTTGCCCACTAGAGTCTTATCTAACTCTCTTTTGAACATAATCAGCGAATCTGCCTCTACCACCCTCTGTGGCAGAGCATTTCACAGATTCACACGTCTCTGGGTAAAAAAAATGTTTTCTCATCTCCATCCTAAAGGGCCTACCCTGTATTCTTACAGGGTAAACTATGCCCTCTAGTCCTCGTCTCCTCCATCATTGGGAACAAGTAATCCGACTTCACCCTGTCTATCCCCCTGATGATTTTGTATACCTCAATCATGTCCCCCCTCATCCTTCTGAACTCCATCGGATCCAAGTCCAGTTTTTCTAGACTTTCAGCATATGTCAACCCCGCCATCCCTGGAACTAACCTTGTAATTCTGAGCTGTACACCCTCTATAGCTAGTATGTCCTTCCTCAAAACTGGAGACCAGAACTGGATGCAATACTCCAGGTGGGGTCTCACCAGGGCCCTGTACAACTGCAGTGACTGACTTGTCAGTCACCAAGGAGTCTGCAGCAGATGTGGACATACCCCTCCATAAATCTTCGTCCAAGAAGCCAAGCCAAAGCAAAAAAAAGAACTCACAATTGAAAACTTTGCCTGGGTCACATTTCTGATTTAGGATTATGGGTTCAGGGAAACTCAGCTGAAATACCAATGTCCTCCCTCTTCAGTGCAACTTGTGTTTTCAGGTTGGATTTATCTTCTTCAGGAGAGAAAGGTGCCAAAAAACAGGCTGGTCAGGATGGTGGAAATGGTGCGAATGATTAGAATATGTGATATTAGATAAGCAAGGGCAGGCAGTTGTTATGTTAATGAACAATTAATCCAGAATCTTTGAAAAATAGTCAGGGAATATGAATTTACTTCTCTCTAGGGGAAAAGCAGCGGACGTATTTTAAGTCTAAATAAAATAAAAAGTCAATTTCCATAAAATTGGAATGTTTTTATGAACTTCAGTAAAAAGTCAAAAGATTATGGACCACTTTTTAAGAAAGCAAACTTCCATCCTTGCTTGTCCTTCAGGAAAAAATGCTTCCATACCTATCCTCTGAAGTGGTGTACAAGGCCTCCTCATTCCTGTCAATCAAGAAAAAGAACAAGCTATGTCAGTTTTAGTTGATTAGAGTTGGAAATGACAGCTGCTAAACCTGATATGAATCTGTTTAAAATCAGATAACACAAATAATTTACGTCTCCAAAACTTGGAACCGAAGAGACTTGATTTAAGTATTGGAGATAACTTGATCTCGAAAATACATTTCTCTGAGGACAAAGACTTAAAAATAACAATCTTAAACACCTGCAATGGTCTTGAAAATGAAAAAATACAGGAGAAAAAACATTGTACTTTCCCTTCCTGTGCATAATCGAATCATGCAATTGTTTTGATAATGAAATTTCAATTTCTATTTGAAAAAAAATCTGATAGGTCAAATTCTGAATGTATACCAATAGTCATGGTCAAGGACAGTGGTTTTTTAAACTTTTTCTTTCCACTCACAAACTTCCTTAAGTAATCCCTTACTCATCACAGAGCCCCTATGGTCTAGGATAGGGCGAATTCCGTGAACTACTCTTTGCAGACGATGCCGCTTTAGTTGCCCATTCAGAGCCAGCTCTTCAGCGCTTGACGTCCTGTTTTGCGGAAACTGCCAAAATGTTTGGCCTGGAAGTCAGCCTGAAGAAAATGGAGGTCCTCCATCAGCCAGCTCCCCACCATGACTACCAGCCCCCCCACATCTCCATCGGGCACACAAAACTCAAAACGGTCAACCAGTTTACCTATCTCGGCTGCACCATTTCATCAGATGCAAGGATCGACAACAAGATAGACAACAGACTCTTCAAGGCAAATAGCGCCTTTGGAAGACTACACAAAAGAGTCTGGAAAAACAACCAACTGAAAAACCTCACAAAGATTAGCATATACAGAGCCGTTGTCATACCCACACTCCTGTTTGGCTCCGAATCATGGGTCCTCTACCAGCATCACCTACGGCTCCTAGAACGCTTCCACCAGCGTTGTCTCCGCTCCATCCTCAAAATTCATTGGAGCGACTTCATCCCTAACATCGAAGTACTCGAGATGGCAGAGGCTGACAGCATCGAGTCCACGCTGCTGAAGATCCAGCTGCGCTGGGTGGGTCACGTCTCCACAATGGAGGACCATCGCCTTCCCAAGATCGTGTTATATGGCGAGCTCTCCACTGGCCACCGTGACAGAGGTGCACCAAAGAAGAGGTACAAGGACTGCCTAAAGAAATCTCTTGCTGCCTGCCACATTGACCACCGCCAGTGGGCTGATATCGCCTCAAACCGTGCATCTTGGCGCCTCACAGTTCGGCGGGCAGCAACCTCCTTTGAAGAAGACCGCAGAGCCCACCTCACTGACAAAAGACAAAGGAGGAAAAACCCAACACCCAACCCCAACCAACCAATTTTCCCCTGCAACCGCTGCAACCGTGTCTGCCGGTCCCGCATCGGACTTGTCAGCCACAATCGAGCCTGCAGCTGACGTGGACTTTTACCCCCTCCATAAATCTTCGTCCGCGAAGCCAAGCCAAAGAATGCAAATAAGAGAGGATAAAGGATCAGGTGAACTATTGATTTACTGCATTTTGGACTGGTGGAAACATGGGTTATTCTTAATTTTATGGTTTCATTCTATAACATTGGATGACACTGGAAGAATTCAGCCCTTTGAGTAATGTCAAAGTGAAAACATTATTTTTGTAATGTTGTGATCATGGCCGTTGTCTACTGCCACATTCATTACACATCTAAATTCGAACCTTAAGTATCCAATAAGGGCAGCATGGTTAATGTGGTGGTTAGCGCAACGCTGTTACAGCACCAGTGATTGGGATGAGGGTTCGAATCCTGCGCTGTCTGTAAGGAGTTTGTACGCTCTCCCCATGTGTGTGTGTTTCCTCCAGGTGCTCCAGTTTCCTTTCACCATTTGAAACATATTTGGGTGTAATTGAGTGTTGCAGGTTCATGGGCTGAAAGGGCCTGTAACCATGCTCTGTGTTTAAATTAAAAAAAATAAATAAATCATATAATGTAGCTGAGCAATTCTACCGATAATTGATATTCATCCACCATGAATATCCTTGGTAATTTTAAATTTTATGATTGAATCAAATTGATGAAATGTATTGAGAAAGAGTGTTTCGGACACCTGATTGCTTTTTGCTTATACCTTGGCAAAGGGCTCAGAGCAAAACTTTGATTACCCTTTACTTCCCATAGATACTGCTTGACCTGTTGAGTTGCTCAGGCACTTATATGTCTTCTTTGGCTTGGCTTCGCGGACGAAGATTTATGGAGGGGGTAAAAGTCCACGTCAGCTGCAGGCTCGTTTGTGGCTGACAAGTCCGATGCGGGACAGGCAGACACGGTTGCACTGGAAAATCACATTTTGATGAGCTCAAGCATTAGGATTGAACCGTGATCTTACCTGTTATTGTTCATCTTGCTTCACTTTGCATTCTCGTATATCATCCAGTGTTAATTGTGTCTATCATACGCAAAGATTGTTCGATGTTAAATTAAGTTTGTTCTTAGAAGGACAAGCATGAGTCATGGTTAATGCTCCACCACCAACGCATCCAGGAAATTGGCAAGACATGAATGAAGAAGAGAGAAAATGTTTAGTAGCTTGAGGCAAAAGTAAATCATTGCAAATACATGATTGCAGAATGTGACGGAGATTGAGATAAATAATTGAATGCCAGGAAACTTAAATGGGGATCGGTACAGATTCCCAGTGGCAATTTCCCTCTTACATTTGGCACGTATAACTTTTTTACTCAACTTTTGTAATGTACTTTGCAGCCTCTTCAAAGATGTTAGCAATAGGTTACTGGAAGGATGCCAAGAGCTTCCATGCCTCTGCTCCTTGCTAGTTTCAATACTTCCACCCTTAAAAGAAGAAATGGAGAGTGCCCACAAATAGCATCCAGATTGAATGTGTGCAATGATTTCTTGGTTGGTCTGGTCAATGAAGTGACTGTTGCTGGGATTAGAAAAGGCAGGAGGAGGAGAGGCTGTCGAGATATAGCAATCATTGATGGATGTCAAAGAAGGAAGTAAGATTAAACTTAATGATCATGTGAAGTATTGTCAGCCTGGGGCAAATCGCAAATGAAATTTTACCAAGTGAGCCAGCCCAATGTCATGCTGTGCGTTATTTCTATTCTATATTTTGGAAATGCGTTTTCCTTTTATTGTTTTTTTTCTCCAAATTTCTACATAATTTGAATTTGCACTTTCTTATATTTTATCAAACTTGATTTCAACACCTTCATGGAGCTGGATTTCTAGACTACTTCTTGCCAGCTAGCAACGAAGATGAGGAGGAGATGCAGGCAGATGATCACAGAGCAGGTTGCTTATATCTCAGGCAGATAATGTGGACTCATAAGGACCATCAGTTGACCACACAAGGCTTACTTGAGAATACTTCTCAGCCTGCAGTGGGTGAAAGCAGATGATTACAAAGTTAGCATTAAATGCTCCAGTCAGAATATTTCCTTTGTAGTCATCAAGAGAATGGAGCTTGGAATGATTTTTTTTCTTTTTAAAATATTTTTATTGAGTTAAATATACATCGTCATCTAATAACTGCATATAAAAGTTCATGTACATATCACATATCTTAAGATAATTAATTCTATTATAAATCAATTAGTGGTTAATACATTTCTCATCATGTGTCCAATATAGTATTGAATAAAAAAATAAATGGAACCAAACTGAAAATCCCTTTATATAGTTAGAGATATATTTTCACCTTATTTGTTGATAGGATCCATGATAACCACACATAAACCCATGTTGATATATTTATTCTGATAAAGGAAAAATTAAAAAGAACAAAAGGAAAATAAAACACAATAATCTGACTATTCTAACCCTTCCATCTAATCGAGGTTAATGTAAAAATTCTAAAGATATGAATCAAATATACCTCCAATGACAGGAGCCTTCAAATTTCTTATTTCTTCCAATTATGAATGGGCGCCACATCTTGTCAAATTGAAACTGTCTACCTTTAATGTTAGGGCTTTTTTTTTCCAAACCTGAATAGGACATTACATCGTTGTGTAGGAGTAAATGAAGAGTCATAGTTCCATTCCATGAAGATTGCTCGTCTGGCTCTCAGTGTGGTAAAAGCTAAAACTTTCTCTTCGCTTGCAGACAGAGATATATTCAGTTTGCGGAAAAAAACCAAGGCAATTAAAGGGCATGATTCTATTTTGATCTTGATTGATAATTTTGGAAAATATTTTCACAAAACGCTTCTGAATTGAGCACTCCCAAAACAAATGAATCAATGAAGCTTCAAAACTTTTACACTTAACACATAGTGGATGATCATCTACATAAAAATAAGATCATTTAAGTTTTGACGTATGTAATCTATGCACCACCTTAAATTGTAATAAACAATACCTTGCACAAAATAAGGAATCATTAATCAAGCTAAAGGTGGAGTAAAAATCTTCATCTGAAAATGTTATATTCAAATCACGTTCTCAACCATTCTTAATCCCAGCCATTGAGGCTGATCTTAAATCCAATAGGTCGTTATAATACTTGATATTAACCCACCATGAATGAACTGCAAATCAATCAGTAAATCAAGAATATTTATATTTGAGATTGGAGGAAAATCAGAAACCTTGGACTGAATAAAATGCCTAACTTTTAAGTATCTAAAAAAAAATATCTATTCAGAATTTTAAATGTTGCTGTTAATTGTTCAAAAGGAGGCAAAGTTATCACAAATAAAAAATATCTTCATAACTTTTGATTCCTAATCCATACCATTCCTTAAAACCTGCGTCTAACACAGCTGAATGGAACGTCTTATCTGGTATTTGCCAGTGACTCGTTGTGGAACAGGCCCTTCAAACAACTCTTTCATGCCAAACAAGTTGGCATTCTGGGAGAGGCTTAATGAATGGTCACTTAAGAGTGTGGATTAATAGAGAGACCTTGGGGTGCAAATCCATACATCCCACAAGGTGCCACACGGTACCTTAAGATATGATGCTGGGTGTCATTAATAGGGGGGTTGAATTCAGTAGATAGATCATGTTATAATTCGACAAATCTTTGGTAAGACCACACTGAGAATATTGTGTCATAGGAAGGATGTGGAAGATATGGAAAGTGTGAAGAGGAGATTTATCAGGATGTTTCCTGGATTGGGAAACGAGTCCTTATGAGTCAAGGTTAGCAGAGATGGGACTTTTCTCCTTGGAGCGTAGAAGGATGAGAGGAGACTTGATAGAGGTCTACAAGATTATGAGAGGCATAGATAGGGTGGACAGCCAGCACCTGTTTCCTGGGGCAGGATCAACAAACACCAGAGGACACATGTACAAAGTTAAAGGAGGGAAGTTTGGGGGGGATATCAGGGGTAATTTGTTTTTTTTTACACAGAAAGTTGTGGGTGCCTGAAATGCCTTGCCTGAGATGGTGGTGGAAGGTGAAACACAGGGTGCATTTAAAAGACTCTTAGACGGATACATGGATGGAAAAAAAAAGAGGGTTATGGAGTCGGAAGGGTTTAGTACTTTTATTTAGGAAGGATCTATGGATCAGCACAACATTGAGGACCAAAGGGCCTGTACTGTGCTGTATTATTCTATGTTCTATCTATAGATGTTGGCATCTAAGCTAAAATTTAGCAAGAATCGTAGAACAAATTACTAAATCTTTCAACCACATTATTTATGAATGTATTATTTGTAGCTGAATTAGTTCATCAAGAAAGGTCACTGATTGGGATAAAACAGAAAGAACCACAGAAAAAAAAGCACTTTTATATGATCACAGGGAAAATGACGAACAAAAGCATAACATGTAAAGCTCCTGAATGGGATGCCAAGGAAAGGATTTGCAGTGACACACTTCCCATCAGCTTCAGTTTTCATTGGCTAGCATCACATTAAATAGATCATCTCCTCAGAATCTTCTTCCTTTCCATTATCCCAAAGATGTACTGGCTGGTGAATTGTGACCATTGTAATTTATTCCAAATGATTTGATAAATGATTTCAGAGTGGAGGAAGTTGGAATTGATGGCAATGTGGTACATGTATATTCCAAGGAAGTTACTGGGCATAAACGTAGTGGGTTGAAGGGCATCCTCAGTTTAATTATGCTGTTAGATACAGATCACTTTCAGTAACGTGCCTTTTCCCTGAAGTCATGACAAACAGCCAATTTTATTGCAACATTAATAAATTTCAATTAGATTTTCAAATATGCCCAATTTTATGATGAGAGAGACCTCGTTTTCACAAGATAAAGTAGCAGAAGTAGACCCACTCATCATGGGCTGATTCATGGGCTGATTCATCGACCCATGCAGTTGAACTCCTCGGCAGTTTCCCCGTAACCCTTGATGCCCTACTAATTAAAGCCCTGCTGAACTCTGCCTTAAATACACCAAATGACCTCACTTCCACAGCAACGTGCAGCAACAAGTTTCACAGACTCATGACCTCTGACGAAAGAAATGTTCCCATCCCTGTTTTAAATTAACAACCTTTAATCCTGAAATTATCCCCTCTTATCCTAGAATCCCTTTCCATGGGAAACATCCTCGCTACATCTACTCTGTCCACCCCTTTCAGCATTTGAAATGTCTCTCTGAGGCCATCTCATTCTTCTGTACTCCAACAAGTACTGTCCAAGAAGCAACAATTGTTCCTTGTATGCTAACCCATTCATTCCTGGTATCATTCTAGCTCATCTTCTCTGAACCCTCTCCAATGACAGCACATCTTTTCTAAAATACAGTGCCCAAAACTATACTCAGTACTCCAAGTGAGGTCTCACCAGTGCTTTTATGGAGTCTCAGCATTACAATGTATGCTATCTCCAGAAATGAATGCCAACATTGCATTCACCTTCTTCACTACTGACTCAACCTGGAGGTCAACCTTTAGTGTATACTCCACGAGGACTTCCAAGTCCCTTTGCACCTGAGAAGTACGAATGTCGTCAGATCTCTTCATCTAAATAATCGTTTGAGTTTTCTAAGATAACTCTATTTGCATCAATAAAGACATACATTTGTGAGTCTGCATGTGAAAGAGTGGAAAAAGAAAGCATGATGAAAGCAGTTTGAGTGATGTCAGTCCATGATCTTTATGTTCTCCTGTTACATTTTGATATTAAAAATACCCCAATTAACTCCAGTTTTGGGAGAGTGTAACACCAGACACCCCTTTAGAACAGAAGTAAGAAGTTTCTGGGTGGCATGGATGGTGGAGCAGTTAACACAATGCTTTTACAGTGACCGAGGTTTGAATCCAGCTCTGGCTGTAAGGAATTTGTACGTTCTCTTCGTGTCTATGTGGAGTTTTTCTGGGAGCTCTGGTTTCGTCCCACTGGGTTGTAGGTCATTTGGTTGTAATTGGATGGCACTGGCTCGAGGGCCAAAAGGGCCAGTTACCGTGCTGTACGTCTACATTTTTTTTAAATTAAAAATTTTACTTGAAAGAGGGTGATGAATCTGTGGAAGTTGTTGCCAGATACAGTTGTTGAAGCCAAGTTATTAGGCATATTCAAAGCAAAGGTTGAGAGGTTTTTGATTACTCAGGCCATCAAAGGTTATGGGGTTGAACAGAAAAATACATCAGCCTAATTTGAATGGTAGGGCAGACTTGATGGATTAAATGGCCTAATTCTGCTCCTCACCTTGTTGTCTTTTGCAAGGTTATTTCGCAAGAGGGTTCCTTTTCCATTTAACATTTCCACGTTTGGGTCTGAATTATTCTGTGTATTGATAGTGATATTTTGCTTCGTTGCAGCTTTAATTTATCTCAGTATCACAATTCTGAGCATTGTGGTCCATGGTCTCTAACTGATGAATTGTTTTGTGAGATCTGGGTGCGTTGCACACACTGTCTAAATGGTGTCCAGAATGTGAAAGTTGGTTGGAATTTCTGAGTATATTATTGTCTCCTGAAATTGCATGCAATAGCAAGTTGACCTTCTTGTACTTGAATGTCATTTGCAATGAAAATACTCTCAGAAGAGTTCAAAGTTCAATAGTGCTGGAAGAAAATATCTGGGACTCTGGGCATTCTACATGAAATTGTCTGCTTTATGAGATTGACAAGCTTCCTACCAGATGGCTCAAACTATTTGATGTCCCCTGCAAGGGTTTTCTATCAACGTTGTTTGGATATGCAGCCCATAATTATCTCAGCTCTCGCTTAAGATGAGAAATTCAAATTTTGCAGCAAGTTAGTTCAAACATGCAAAATTTTGATCAGACATAAATTTGCTGGAAGAACTGAGCAGGTCATGGGTAGAAATGGTCAGTCAATTTTTTAGGTCTGAACTCTATCTCAACATAGATTGAAAAGGTAACCATAGACATATAAAGGGAGAAGGAAGCAGGGAAATGACCGGTTGAAGTGGGAGATAGAGAGTTGGGTGTAGGGGGAGATCACTAGGAGGGAGAGAAGGAAAGATAGAGGAAAAAAAGTGTCATGAAGTATGAAGATGACACAACAGTGGTTATAAAATGGTGCAAGAGTAACAACTTGAGTCTAAACATGAACCCAAGTCCCAATATGGATAAGATAAAGGAGATGATTGTCAACTTGAGGAGGACCAGGAATGACCAACCTTCACTATATATCAACAATCCTTGTAGTGGAGAGCATCGGGTTTCTTTGTGTTCACTTAACTAGTGACCTATTGTGAACACGCAACATCTCCTCATGTTTCAGGAAGACACAACAGCGACTTCATTTCCTGAGAAGACTGAAGCAGGCAAGGCTCCCGGCCACCATTATGTGAAACTTCTACAGGAGCTCTATCGAGAGCATCCTGGCCGGCTACATCAGAGTGTGGTGAGGTTGCTGCAGAGAAGTGGATTGGAGGTCAAACCACAGGATCACAAGAATGGCAGAGAAGGTCACTCATCTCCCTCCCCAACATCGATGTGATCTACCAGGATCATTGTCTGAAAAGGGTACGCAAAATCATTGAGGACCCCTTCCACCCTGCACACAGCATCTGTCAGATGCTCCCATTGGGGAAGACATACAGGACTGTCAGAGCCAGCATCATGAGGCTGAGGAACAGCCTCTTCACATGGGCAGTGAGAATGTGAACGACCAAAGGAACTTCTCACTTATCACCTTAGCCTCTCATATTTATGAAACAATATTTACTTATTTAGTTGTATGTATGTCCCGTATTAAGCAATGTCTGTCTATAATGTGTGTTATGTCCGCGTGTTTGGCACTGAGGACCGGAGAATGCTGTTTCGTCAGATTGCACTTGTGTAATGAGATGACAATAAACTTGATTTGAAAAGTACAGTGTTTTCATCGTTTGTGTTTTGAATTGAACGTTTATTTGCTTATAATTTGAGATAGAACAGAATTACCACATATGCCACATTCAGCTTTGGTGTATAGTTGATGGTAGCTTTCCACCCAGTAGTTCTCAGTTGTACGCGACAGATTTGTACATAACATGTCATCCCTGTCATCAATGGAATGCTTATTATCTGTGATTCGCAATCTTTTGATTGCCCCTTTAAACTAGCAAAGCTACTTTAACGAAGCGGAGAGGGGCTAAAAAGTTGCCTCAAAATGTAACATCAAATGGCATGAGCTTAGACATGGCTATCACAAACTTTACAGCATCCAAATAGAGCATATGTGCATTCCAAGCATCACTGCTTAGTTAAAAATATTGTGTTAATGGTTGGCTTTAAGTTCTGTCAAATTAAATCTGGTGTGAAAATGTATTGTTTAGTTTGCAGGCTCTTTGGCTGCGTCTGTTGTGAAACATGTCAACTTGAAAATGGCAGTGTAAGAAATTCCACGCAATGATTTCTTGGACCAGAAGAGATAGGAGCAGAATTTGGCCATTCGGCCCAGTTGCTGATGTATGGTTCCTTTCAACGCCATTTTGCTGCCTTCTACCCATAATCTTTGGGCCTTTTTATAGAGAAGAAAAAAGCAAATGTAAGGATAGATATTCTCCATTTTTACATTACTGCACTTACCTCCATGAAAGGTCTGAAGGCGGATTAACTGCTTGAACTCGCTCCAGATTTCATCTGCCCAGGGGATACACTTAAAGGTGGAGTGAAGTCACTCCACCTCCACCGTAAAAGGAATGCTGCTAAAAGCGGCTACAAAGGGGATGACGCCATCAGCATGTGTGTGACCCAGAAGGATGAATTTTTAAAAACCTATATAGTTCATAGAGGCTATTACATTGTGCAGGAGATCTGCCTGAGTCATAACACTGCATGCACACATCTCCACTACTGCTCTTACCTACTCTTCAGTCGCCATTTTCGAGTATAGGCCACTTTCCCTTCTCAGCACGCAAGTTTGATGTCACGGCAGTGGGCGAATATACTGACCCACTCGTCCCGCCTCCTTCAGTTCTGGAAGCCGGCTCCCAACTCAGCTCTGCATAAAGGCACATCGGGATCTACCTTATAGTTTGTCACCATAAAAAGTAAAATTGCCTGTTTTGTTTTTAAACGAGCCAGCTATAATGTGGTGTTTCACCATGTAAAGGCCTTAAGATACTAATCAAGAACTGATCAACTTCCACTTTAAATCTTCCCATTGACCTGGCCTCCACAGCTCGCTGTGACAGCAAATTCTAAATTCTCCACAAATTCTTCTGGTTGAAGAAATTTCTTCTCATCTCTGTTCTGATGGGACATCCTTTTATTCATAGCCTGTGCCCTCCGGTCCTGGACTTTCCCACTTTATATAAAAAACATTTGACAACAAATATTGATTTCGGGAGGTTGAGTTAGAGCACAAAGCTGGAGAAACTCAGCAGGTTAAACACTACTTTATGTGGCAAAGATAAAGTACATAACCAACATTTTGGGCTTGAGCAAAAAGTAGACAGGAACCCAAACAAATTGGTGGAGTGGGAGGAGGTAATAGGTAGATAAGGGAGGGATGGCACATCTACAAGCAAGGGGAGAGGGGCTGTCTGCATTGATGTGTCTGTATCAAAACGTAACAACAATAGTGTTGCAGGAAATTCCACATAATGATTATTCAAAATCATATTTGGTATTATCCACAAATTGCTCAAGCCTTTGCAACTATGAAGGTTTGACAGGACTGGATCAGGCTTATGTGCGAAATTATTTACTTTCTCCAATAGTTTTTTGACAGTACAAGATGAATAAAAAAGATTCAGTGCATACTTCATCAAAGTCCTCGATTATTGAAGAAGCAAATTGAAGGAATTAATGGTAAAGGTGATCATAATTTAGGTCAGTGGTTCTCACGTCCCACTTTAAGTCATCCCTATGCCATCGGTGCTCTGAATCAGGGATTGCTTAAGGTGGTACGTGAGTGGGAAGGTTGAGAATCACTGCTCTAGACCCAATTGTTATTGAAATATTTTGCTTGAGAAAAATGGTCATTGGCCCATTTCCTTTGGAGTTAGGGAACCCTGCACATAACGAGTCAATGAGGTACAATGAAAAGAGTGATTTTCAAACTTTTGAGAACCACTGATTTTAGGTCTTAAAGTGGATACACAGATATACATTTACCAAATCCAGAGTACCCAGCAATCAGTCTTCCTTCCTGTAAACGGTCAAAATGTCTTTAGATTATTTTTGATCGCTTTATATTGTGGCAGATGCTTCCAATGTCCATCAAAAGTAATCTGAAAGAGCAGGACTTCTTAAAATAAACAGTATTACATATTATGTGTTCTTTGCATCCATTAAAGAAAGCAAAGAAATACAATAAAATGCAAGAATTTATACATTCAAAAGCGGCATTATTCTGTCACAATCTGCTGAAGAATACTTGTTTTGTGGATGGGATACAGTTTCTTAATGATGTGGCTATTCATTAAGTTTTTTGAAGCTGTCACGGTGATTACAAAATGGCAAATCTTCTTTCCACTCATAATCATCTGAATTTAAACCTTTGCATTGTGATATGCAACAATAGTACATTTCTTACAGGAGTGATGTTCGCAATAGATAAATAAACTGTTCACAAAGCTGCAACTTTCTAATTTTATTGGAAATAATAAACTTTGCAATGATTGGATATATTTCAGTTGTGTCACATAAAAGAGTGGATAATTTCAAAATTCTGGGCTAAAGATCACAGATAAAGCCTATTTAACTGACATCACTCCTTGTAGTTCTATCAATTCGTCTAATTAACCAGGTTTTAAATCCAATGCTTGGGGAAAAAAAAGAAATATTGCCTTATTACCTCAATCAGTCATCTAAATTATTTACAGAACTGCACTCAGCTTCCATAATGTGTGCTGAAAGATTAGACTGCTGGGAGAATTAATGAACTTCCTGAGATTTCCAGCTTTGGCATTTTTTATGTCTTTTAACTCGACAACCATGGTGCAAAACTTGAACTTTGCATGGTGTCCAATAAAAGTAGGAAAGATGTGGTAATTAGAGTCATTAGTGGATGAAAAGTGCAGTAAAATTGAGAGTTCACAGATGACCACAATCAAACTGCAGTTCAGCTGTGTCATTGAGAGTTTATGAGGAGGCATTTTATCAGTATTCAACTGTGTACATGTTTTCTCTGTGACTGTTTGAACCTGAGGGGACTTGTAGGGATTCTGTGGAGAATAAACAGGATTAGTCCAGATGATTGGTGCAGACTCGATGGGCCATAGGGTCTGTTTCCATGGTGTATGACTCCATGTTTCTCAGTGTTCTGGCAACAATGAATGGCCAAACAGGAGATTGGAGTTCGGGCTTGTTCACACTCTTCTCCTGAATGTCTTCCCAGTAAAGAAGCCAACAGCTGCTGCTCTGAAATGAAAATTTACCTCAGTATGTTGCCAATAGATTCTGCATTTAGACAAATAAAATATGTGGGTCTGAGCACTTGCCCAGCACTTTCTTGGTTAACATGTTGCATTCTGCCTGTTGTGAAAATTTTTAATGATCTGTATGATGATGTAATGGGGGTGTACTATACTGATATTGGCTATGGCTGTGGAGATACTCCACCCTGCTGGTATAACAGATGGAGATGCTTTCCCTTTTAAAGCTTTCCCAGTTTAGTGGTGGTTATAGTCTGTTAATAAAAGCCCTATATTAGTATAATACTTGTCTGGTCCATGATCACGGCATATAAATATGTTAAATCTTAATTACTGCCATATAATTTCCCTGAAACTGATAATTTAATTTTACAAGTCTTAAATCATGATTTTCCAAAATATTAATCTTGAAGATTTGGTAGATGCTTTTCTACATCTGCGTCTTTTGTTTATCTCCCTCGACCTCTCCCTACCTGAATAGATGTTCCAATGCAATCATCCTGGCCAGACCTTCTATTTCAGTGCAGACCAAAGAGAGTGCATCATTCTTTTAATCTCATGTACCGCTGATTCCCAGAAGAGTGTGACACGTTAAAGGCATTCCCAAGTAACAATAAAGTGTTGCTCATAAGCTTCTACAAACATTTAAAAACCACGTGAATAGCTGCAAATAGTGTGCAAATCTAGGTTCTGATCTTGCAGTGTTTCTCAATTTATCTGTGGTAAAATTGTGAAATGGACAACTATGGACTGAACATGAATGAATAAGGCTGAATTTGTGATGAAGCAAATGGAAAACAAAAAAAAATACATGAATCCCTACCATTGCAATTGTTTGCCATTAATTTTCTACCATTGTTCATTTTCACGGGTTTTTGTATTGTTGAGGCACATTACACAAATGATTATTCAAAATGCCCTTCAGGGGAAAAAAGACTTTGAATCTGATGAATTCACCTGTAGAATCTACCCCCTCAGCCTGTTTCTCAAAGTACATGAAGACTAGAACTGGTTGAAATCTGTTTTTTTTTGTGTCAGAATCAGGCTTTTTTTTTAAGAACTTGACAATATCCAATGAAAAATTTTAGATGTTTTAAGTTGCATCATGAAGTGTTTCACCAACAAAACTTCACAATGGTTTAAAATGTCATGTTAAAATCTCTACCAACCAATGTTACAAATTACAATTTAAAGCAAGAACATCAATGCAGTTTTGGAATGGCCTCTTAATTGATAGAACATCTATCTCATCCTAAAAACATGATTGCGTTCTATAAAAATCAACATTGCTGCGTGTGAGGTCAAATTATTTTCTGGTGCGTACCATGGTTTGAACATTTAAAAAATATTGGCCTTAAGCTAATCTAATTCTAACCAATGATATTCAAAGGGCTTTCAGAGATTTCTGAACATTTATTTCTCTCAACCAGTTTGACACCTTTTAATTTGTTTCACTGACATGACCACATTACGTTGTTGATTTCCGCTGGCTGCTGATCAGAAATACGAGTCTACTGCAGTTTCAAAACAATGGCTGCCTGCTCAAAGCATTTGTTTAATTTGAATAGAATGAGAAAATTACTGAATATTCATCACGATTTAAGAACTCAGTTTATGTGCTTAATAAAAGGCAGTTGTTATGAAAAAATTAAGTACTTTTAATTTTGGACACATTGCCAGTGTAAATGATCATGTTTTGGTATGACACAGAAAGAATCTGAATGAAACTCCTCTCATTCTTGCCTGGGGTTATTATAAGGTATAGACCATGTAATAGGCCTTGTAACATATTATTCCTCATCAGACTGTGTGCGAACAGGTCCTTCAGCTACTATGTCCTTACCAATTCTGACATACCAAGCTATACTGATGCCATTTATCAGCATTTCATCCACTGGCTTCCACATATTGGTGGTTCAAGAGTTCATCTCATTACTTGCATTTTATGAGAGTGCCTGCCTCCACCCAATTGGGCAGTGCACTCCAAATTTGAATTACTCTTTGTATGGAGAAAAAAAAAATTCTGCAAATGCACACTGATCCTCTTGCCCATTATCTGATTTCTATTTCCTCTACTTTTGGATATCTCTACTATTAAAATTTCCTACCAACTATCCTATGTATTCTTCCAGCCCTTTTCTTTAGCTGAGAATGAGTGCTGTTACTAATTACTACATACCTCAGTGAATGACGTATGCCGATGGACACTATCGGGATGTTTCTATTGAGGGAGTAAGCTGGCAGTGAATTAAAAATATAATAAAGTTCTCTTGGTAAACCATTTCCAATGCAAGACCATGGATTAAGCAGTTACATTAGTGAACTTGAGAAATGAGAGAGATCTCAGTTCTTTGAACGGTGTGAAATGAGTGAGCAATATTGTCGAGGGACGGAGGTTGAAGGGACCTGTATGGCCACACACAAGGTGATATTGTTGCTGGTCACAGGGGCCAGAAATGCACACGATATTCACAAATGTACTCGTGCTGAAAAACCATGGGAAAGTTATCTTTTAAGCACACTGAGGAAAATCTTGAAGGATACTTCAACCTCAACCCCTTCAAGATTCTTGAGGCTGACAAGTTTGCCATGAGCAGCTGGAGAAAATAGTTGCTGAATATATGTTCAACCAAAAGAGACTGGCAAGAAGGTGTGGTCTTCCAACCTTTTTGAGTCATTCTGAAAGATTGCCCAGTGTTCAGGCTGGTAAAAGAGAGAGAGCTGACAAAACTGCTCAATTCAATAGAGAAAACACTCGAGAGAGGATGCAGAAGATTCAGCAAGATGGAAGTCCTGCTATAAAATGTGAGAAGGTTTAATTCTATGGCCTACGTAACAGATAACATCAGCCTGGCTATCTTTATCACAACTAAATTACAAGAGCACCGTATAGATTCCATGGCAAACTCACGAGTTCTACACATGCCAAAGGAGGCGTTGTTATTGAGTACATCTTTGGCAGAATTATGAAAAGAAAACCTTATGGGTTGAGGAGGGTGTGTGCTGAAGGATGATTATGAGTGTAGGCGTTGGCATTTTCCTACTTCGAATCCACCGGGTGCTTGGTGCCAAGAGTTGCCTTTCCACCCAAGGTAAGAGAGGGCACCTGCGGGGATGGTGACGCTTGCTGCTTTCATTCAGTGAATGCTGACCTTTGAAGTAGGCAGAGGGTTTTTTTTTAATTGAAATGACTATCATGTTTTTTAAAAGTGTAGATTATTTTCCAATATCACAATATTATCCAACACAATGTTGGATATGACTATTTTAGGGTTCTACAGTGACATATACAGATAGGGAGTGTGAAGTGGATGGCGTGGTGGCAGCAAAGAATGGTTGCGGGATGAAGGGTTGAAGTAAGTTTTACCGAAGTAGGGGGAGGCATAATTTCAGTGCTTGCCATAGGCACTATATTCCCTTAGCTAAGGAACACCTCACAGCCATTCCAGGATTCAATATGCTGATGAGGTACAATTTCTGATGACTGACCAGGTCAACTTTGCAGAATGCAGTTTCTGTTTATTGGTCGACCCACTGACATTTGCTGGGATCAACAATGCCACATTCCCTCACCAGAGAGATTGTATTGCTAAGAGGATGTATTTAAAAGCCAAACTCTCTTGTGGTTGTTACAAAATGACTTTCTCTTTGATTTTCAATTGATTTTTGGTCGACTCACCTCCTTTGATTATTTGGAGCCTTGTGTACGCCTGATATGCTTTATATATACAATTTTAATGCATTGCCTATTGTCAAGTGAGTTACATTTCAAGTGTGCTTGCCTCCACGGTTGTTTCTGTAGTTTACTGCAGTTACGAGAGTTTCCAAGTCCACAGTTGTCAAGAATTTTTTTTTTTTTTTTTTTTTTGTTTAACCAATCAGTCTTTATTTGATGGGAACAGCTCCTGGTTGGATATCATCTCAAAAAACAAAATGACTCTTAATATTTCCAAAAGCTTTGGAGAATATTCTTTTTGAAGAGGGAGTCGAGGTGTTCAGCAGCGGCAGGAAGGGAAGGGGATGTTGCTGCTTCCAAAGGTACAGCAGGGAAGTGTGATTGGTGAGTATTGGACCAGTCCTTATTTGTTGATCAAGGAGCAGAACATAAGGGGACTGGGAGGCAAAAGCAGTGTCAGTAATCTGGGATCGGGAATGAACAAGAAAAACCATCTCAAAGCAAAACCTACATGGGAGAAGATTAACACTTTGAGCTGCAGAAGCAGTCCCCAAATCTTGAATAGAACTTTGGATACCCAAATCAGTTATATGCAGGTGGCATTGAAACCAGTATTATTTGCTGCTATCAAGAAATTAGACTCTCAGAGAATAGACCCAAACACACGACTCAGGCAGTTCAGTTATGCGATGGTCAGAATCTTTACAAGGTATCGTAGGTTCAGTACACAAGTGTCCCGGACACAAGGTCAACTGGTGAAGGCAAACCAATCAGCAGGGCAAGGCAGAGGTAGGGTCAAAAAAACACTCACCAGTCGACTATCACAAGGGAAGAAGGCTGGACCACTTACAACAAAGGGTTAAGACAAACTGGGGAAGAGAGCACACAACTTGGATACACAAGGGAAGGGGAGGATAATTTCACAGGTGGGTCATCAGCCACAGGTGAAACACATTAGGGCAAGGTAGGTAATCCCACAGGAGGCAAACTAGACAGGATGAGTCATGACACCTGCACTCCAAGGACAAATTTGGATATTTAAAGCATACATAAATGTTTAATTGTTTTGCTCAACAAGAACAACAGTTATAATTCAATCTGTTTTTTTTTCAAATTAGTCCATCCATATTCCAAAAGGAACAATAAAAGGATTTGGAGTCAAAGTAACATTAAGAAATTTTTAAAGACAAGGTACGAAATACCCCTTCCCAAAAATTGGAAATTGAAGTATGTAGCCGGAACATACAATACAGTGTACCACCTTCAGTTTTCAATTTATCACACTTGGAAGAGAGATTACAATAGAATTTAGCTAATTAGATTTTGGAATAGTGGGTTTGGAGTACTACCTCAAATGGTAATAATGAGTCTCTTCCACAAAGAAAAGATGAGTGCACTCGCTTCGGAATAGAATTCCTTTGGAATAAGTGGACCAACAGGCCTGATCTTGACTGCTTCACAATCCTATGTGGTTGTCCTTGCCTCTCTTATTGCTAGAAAAGCCATATTAATGAGATGGAAAATGCCGTCCCTCCCACTCACACTCAATGGCTGTCTGATATGTCTGACTGGAAAAATATTAAATGTTCCACTACTGAAATTAATCTTAACTTTGTTTCTTTATGGGGTTCCTTTCTTAATTACTTTTAAAAAATTGTCAGATTAACTAGTTTCTGGTTTTTGATCCCAATGTTTACCTTCCTTTTTTCTTATTATTAGGAGTGGACTGTTTGCATTAAGCCCATAGCCTCAGAAGGAGGGGATCAATATTGAGATAATTAGTATCATGGTTTTCTGTTTAAATGTAACAAAGGTTTCAATACTATTTATATTTGCTATATAAGACCTGTTTATGCTTTATTATCATGTACCTATCTATCATTTATTTGATAAAACCAATAAAAATATTAAAAAAGAAACTCGTGCAACCTTGACGCAGAATGTTGGATGTGAAAACATTTTCCTTTGGCTTGGCTTCGCGGACGAAGATTTATGGAGGGGTAATGTCCACGTCAGCTGCAGGCTCGTTTGTGGCTGACAAGTCCGATGCGGGACAGGCAGACACGGTTGCAAAGGAAAATTGGTGGGTTGAGTGTTGGGATTTTCCTCCTTTGTCTTTTGTCAGTGAGGTGAGCTCTGCGGTCTTCTTCCAAGGAGGTTGCTGCCCGCCGAACTGTGAGGTACCAAAATGCATTGTTTGAGGCGATATCAGCCCACTGAGTGTGGTCAATGTGGCAGGCACCAAGAGATTTCTTTAGGCAGTCCTTGTACCTCTTCTTTGGTGCACCTCTGTCTCGGTGGCCAGTGGAGAGCTCGCCATAGAACACGATCTTGGGAAGGCGATGGTCCTCCATTCTGAAGACGTGACCTTCCCAGCGCAGTTGGATCTTCAGCATACTGCAATACTAAAGAACTTTGCACACTGTAGGTAATATCCTTTCTGGCCTTAGAACGTACAAAGAAAACCAAGAAGATTCCTATTATGGAGAGAAAGACATAACGGAAGGCCAAGAGCTTTGTAAGGGAGGGTGAGGATCATCGTTGGCTATTAAATTCAGGAAAGTTTGGTATGAACATTGGAGGTTGTGTCCTTCTGCTGGATAGTGGGTGAAATTCAAGCTGGGTTGACTACAGTTTTGGATGTTGACCTGCATCGCAAATGATTGTCCAGAGAAAATAAAAGTTAGTCAGATAGATAAGTGATGACGAACGGATGTTCAGTGACAGGTCACTAGTCTTAGTGTTGTCAGTTAGCGGCAGGTGGCAGATTGTGGTCAAGAAACAATGTTGGATGGCAGATCTGTAATTGGGGTGGGGTTTAATTGGTCATACTGAGGCTGATGGTAGTGAGAGATTAGAGGCTAGATTCCCAGTCGTCATATCCTATTGGAGTTTGATCAGTTATTTATTGCTCCAATCGTGAACTCATTAAGAAGTAAATAGGAATTGCTCAGACTTATTTTCTCACCGAATCATACAGCATGGTTTATGGGAAATACATCCATGCAGTTTCAGAACTGCTGCACTCTTGACGTCTCAAGTGACTGAAAAGTATTTAGCGTACAATTAATTAGTTTGATGTGGCATACAACCTCCATTTTCATTTTACAATTACGAGTTATCTGCTCAACATTTGGTCAAGCCAGTGAAATGGCTCTTTATCTCAATTGGATGTTGTCATTTGTATGTATGTATTCCCCATTTCTGAGGGGATAGCATCACCAAACTGGTTTGTGTTTAAACAAGCAATACAAAAAATAAACAAATCTTAGTTTAAAATATTATTTAAGTTACCAGATCATTGGGGGACCAGAGGTGGAGAGGGTAAGCAAATTTAATCACTATTTTGGAGGGTCAATGCCCCTGAGTGTAAAGCCCTGAAAAAGGAAGTACAAGTCATTTTAGAGGAAATGGATGGTCAAATCCTCTCCAGCACCAAGAACGTTACCGAGTATTTTGCTGACGGAGATCAGCAATCAAAGATTCACACCACCCAGCGCACACTCTGTTCTTGCTGCTACTAACAGGAAAGAGGTATAGGTTCCACAAGACTCGAAACACTAGGTTCAGCTGCTCCCCCTCCACCATCAGACTCCTCAACAACAAACTCAATCAGGAACTCATTTAAGGATTCTTACATTTGCACTTGATTGCTTTGTTTTTCTCTCTTTGTATTACGCAATGTTTTTGCATTTCTTTATCTGTTTACATGTGTACATTGAGAAGTTTTTTGCACTGCCAATAAGTGGTAATTTTGCCTTGCCCTCATGAAAAAGAATCTCAGGGTTGTATGTGATGTTATGTATATACTTTAACGATAAATCTGTATCTGAAATCAGATATATTCTTGAACTGGGTTTAGGTGTACAGTGAAGAATTTTAAGCTTCCAATTGGGATTTGTTGCTGGTTTTGTTAGGCCTAGATCTTGTGTTTCTTGATTCAACATTGTTAGAAAGGACGAGGTTTTTCACATATAACTTTTTTTGAGTTACATCTTGAACTTAATGCACATTATAGAGGATGATTTTTTTATCCCTTTTTATTTCAGTTTACAATTGAGAGTGAAAGGCATACCACCTCTTGACATACGTTGTCTAAGTGCATTTGGGAAATGTGAGGATGTGATAACAGTTTTGCGAATGTTTCAGAATGCAAGGACATAAAGAATTGGGCCCGAGTTAGGACCATCAAACCTGCTTAATCATGATTTTGACTGAACCAATCCCAGTTTTCTATTTTCCAGCATTACCATCGCATCGATTGACTCTTTTACATCCAAAAATTACTGAGCCACTACTGACCAAAATATCAACATCTTTCGAAAAAAATTCCTTCCATTACCTCTAAAATGACCTGTACTTCTCTTTGAAACTGTTACCCCCAAATTCTGTATGTGCAAGCTAGGAAAATGGCTTCCCTTCTCTACCCCTTTGAACCCTCTAACAATTTTATACCTCTTGTATCTTATAAAGTCATATTTTATTCTAACTCATTCAATCTTTTAACAATTTAGAAGCACTGGAGAAAATTTTAAATTTAGCAAACAGCACGGTAACAGGCTATTTTGGCCCACGAGTCTGTGCCGCCCAATTTACACCCAATTGACCTACAACCCCTGGTACACTTTGAGGATACCGGATCGCCTGGGGAAAACCCATGCAGATATGGGAAGAACATCCAAACTCCTTACAGAGAGCTTGGGAATGAAGCCACAGTCTCGATCACTTGCGCTGTAATGGCACTGTGCCGCTTGGCTCATTATCAAGTTGCTCATCCAATGTTTTGAAAAAAATGGGAATACTTTAATTTCTGTGTCCATATTTCAGTTACACAATGGTTTGTCTGCTAATTCTATGAAGCAATTACCCTCATCTCAAAGACATTGGAATGTAGAATCAGTGTATTTTATTGCTTAATGGCTTTGTGGGAAAAAGAGAAAATTGATCTTTGAAGTTTGCTTAAAAATTAGAAATGATTCCAATGTCACATTGTAGCTTAAATCAAAAATCCCTTCTAGGTGAAACGGTTGAATCCTGAAAATTCAATAATGGAATGCCTGTTTTTAAACAAATCAAAATTGGATACTAATGCTTACACAAAGGTGAATGAAGTGTCTAATTTGTTGGTCTATTTCTTGGTTAAATTAAAAAAAATATATGTTGGAGGTATAAAGCAAATTATACCAATTCAATGTCCAGTGAAAACACTGTTATATTTGAAACAAAGAGCCCGATTAGCGCAGGGGTAAGCGCAACGTGATTACAGCACCAACAACTTGGGTTGAATCTAGCGCTTTCTGTAAGGAGTTTGTATGCTCTTGGAATCTGCATGGGTTTCCTCTGAGTGCTCTGGTTTTGTACAACCCTTCAAAAAAACAACAAATATAATTTGTTGGCTAATTGATGGATTTGGGCGACATGGGCTGGAAGGGTCTGTTTCTGTACTGTATCTCTTCAAAAATAGTAACACATGCATGATGAACTCTGCCTCCAAAGTGTTCTTGCTTTCATTGGAATCTGTTATAAGAAATGCTGTTTGCTGCATGTGAGACACTTCATTATTTAAATTAAATTTTAAATTTAGGCATACAACATGGTAGCAGGCAACTTCAGCCCATGACCCCGTGCCGCCCAATTACACTCAATTAACCAATAACCCCCGGTATGTTTTGAACAGTGAGAGGTAACCAGAGCCCCCGGGAAAACCCACGCAGACACGGGGAGAATGTACAAACTCCTTACAGATAGCACGGGACTCAAATACCGGTCCTGATCGCTGGTTCTGTAACAGTGTTGCACTAACCACTGCACTAAGTGTGCCACCCAATTGGGATCTCTGTATTTAATGCATTCCATTTGCAATTTAGAGAATCCAAGCTTTTAGTGACAGAAAAAATATTTCTTTTTTCTTCTGATCATTGTACTTCAGGTAAACACTATATGAATTGATATATAGGGTCTTTAATTCAATGTAAACAACCTCATCAGAGTGGCATGTCAGATATTTGGCTTCATGTTAATAGTACTCTCAAACGTGAAATGTGATAGGTTATCACAACATTGTGGGCCAATCGTCCAATACTGTATTCTATGTTCTCTGAATTGAAATCATGGAGTGGGAATAAAATCAACAATTATCAGACTTGAAGGCAAGAAACCTACCACCAAGCCCAAGGCCTTGTATCATCTCAGGCTGCTGGAAAGCAAACTTAATTTTGTGAAGTAAGCACCTCTATAATTCTTGATCCTCAATCAAGATTCCACCCTTTTCCCAGGGTCCCATCATTGATTTCCCTCTCTTGCTGCAGTGACAAGGACCGGGAAGAAGATTTTTTTTTTGTATGAAGAAGTAAAATATTGCTGTAGATCTCAGAAAATAAACTTACTGACAAGTGCATTATATTCCTTCACAAATAAAGCCCCTGTTGTATTTGTGGTACTTGATCAAATATCACCTCTAAATTTTCGTGAAGAGTGAATAGAAATCTAGCTTTTATGTACCAAAATCAATTTTTATAATTGCATAATTACATGCATTTATGCAAAGAAATGAAAATGGTTCCCGTTGTTGGTTATTTTCTTTCATTTGAAGCAATTATTTCTCTGCAAATGGAGATGGTTTTAATACAATGACTTTCATCTGTGTGGAGAAAAAAAAATCATAATTACACGAGAGTTTTGTTTGGAGTTTGTGCAGTAATTTGACAATTTTTAACAACATTATAAATAGATCCACAAACAACAATCCCTTCTTGCCAGAGCCAACACATTAGTTGTAATATAAGAACAATAGAAAAAGGTTTGGGGGTCAATAAAAGAGCACAGATCCTCCTCTCTCGCCCCTGACTTTGCTCTCCCTTATGATACATCTCAACCTCTCAGTAACTATTTCAATGACTTTCACTGATCAACCTTTGATTATAAAAGCAGATTATATTGTTGCAAGCTTTGTTCTTTCTTTCTTCCATTGAAAGAATTGCTCGATTTAATTTGAAAAAAAATAAAAAAAGATTCTCTCCATTCATAAAGCTGACTCGATAAGAAAGGGCAAAGAAATAAATGAAGAGAAAAGAGAAATTGAATCAAGTCAGAAAATTACAAAGAGAAAAAAATAATGATTATCGTCACCTTGCAAATTCAAGAAGGACTGATAGGTTAAACAGGAATGTAAATGCTGAAACAAACAAATTGCCCTTGGATGATTAGTTAAAGTGTGGTTTTAAAATTATTTTTCTTTTAAGACTTTGAAAATATCAACTGATTTTTAATATATGTGTCAGGGATGTGGGTGTGCATTCATCGAGCTGTCCATGGGACCATTTGTCCACAATTCAGACTCATTCATTTTCTAATCACAGATACATTCAATTGTCTTTTCAGTACAATTATACTACATGCTTCATTTGGCATCCCTAATATATTATGACATGTTTGTTTCTGTAAATCAAATGTCATTACAAAGGAACCCTTCCAATTTGTAAATGTACATTTTGCTGAGGGCGGCAGCAGAAAATATGTGGATAATATTCTTTAAAACTTAGATATGTCCGCTGCATACATGAAGACCAACATTTATTGTCCATCTCTATTGAAGTTCAGAAGATCGTGATGAGCCTCTTTCTGAATTTGTTCCTATTCTGATGAAGGTAAATCTCCTCTGCTGTTAAGGAATGAATTCCACAATTTAACATCAAAAATGATCAATCAGTGTTAATATATTGGCTGGTCAGAATGATGCGTGACTTGGAAAGCGTGGATGATTGCTTTTTGTCCCCCTTTGTCCAGGTCTAGGGTGATGCCCTTGAGCAAGGAATGGAGGACTCGAAATCTTCAGTTTCCTGGTACTCCTAATTTACACACAAGCTTGGTGGGAGGTCTGTCACTCCCATGGCGGATCAAGGACCTCCTTGAACATAACACTAACCAACCGCAAAACCGTCTCCTCCCATGTGACAAGCATTAAGTGACACACTGTTCACCTACATATTGCAACATTTTGTGGACCAATCCCAGAGACGTGTTCTCCTTTCCTCACATGATCTGGAGAACATGAGACAAGTGGAAATTTACTAGCTAGGGTGCAGTTTACCAGGCAGTACATGTCATTGGGCTCCTTATTTCCCAAAAGTATTTACAACCTTCTCAGCATTCTTTCACAAAGCAACAAGGCACATGTGGATATTAATTAAAATTGATAAATCTACATCACTCTAAACAAGCAGTCCTTCATTTCCACAAAAGGGAACATGTAAATAGTGGAGTATCTATCCACTTCCTGGGATCACCATTGTTGATGTCAGAATCGACCAACGAATTACAGCCATGAAATAACTGGTGGTTGAGTGAATAAATGTATAAGGTAGTTGTTAGAGTACCGACCCATTGGGCACCTTTGTTTTGGATAGCATTACATTTCTTGAAACGTGTTAGATCTGCACCAATTCAAGCAAATAGAGAATGTTCAGTCACATTCCTGATGTTTCATGTGCAAGGTGGAAAAATATAATTGTGAATATTTCCTTCCTCTTTATTTCTTCCTTCTAATCAGCCTATGACAATTTTTTGAATGCAGATGTAGATTGTTTCTTTGGCTGAGGAGTTTGAATGGAATTAAACATTAAAGCCCTGAGGTGAAGTGATATTGATTTTGAGTAACTTCTAATATCCACAACCATTTTCCTTCATGCAAGGTTTGAATGTAATATTTTCTATTTGATGCCATTGACTTTTATATTATGACTCCCTGATAGTCAACTTGGCTTTGTGCATGTTTAACCAATTTTAGAGCGTTTTTGAGGCAATTACCAGGAACATTGATGAAGGAAAGGCTGTGGATGTTGTCAACATAGCCTTTTACAAGGTCCCACATGGGAGATTAGTCAGGAAGGTTCAGACACTCGATATTCATGGTGATGTGCTGAACTGGATTCAACCATGGCTGGATGGGAGAAGCCAGAGAGTAGTGGTAGATTATGCTTCTCAGAATGGAGGCCTGTGACTAGTGGTGTGCCTCACGGATCAGGGCTGGGACCATTATTGTTTGTCATCCATATCAAAGATCTGAATGATAATGTGGTAAATTGGATCAACAAGTTTGCAGCTAACACCAATATTGGAGGTGTTGTGGACAGGGAAGAATGTTTTCAAAGCTTGCAGAGGGATCTGCACCAGCTGGAAAAATGGAAGATGGAATGTAATGCAAACAAGTGTGAGGTGTTGCATTTTGGAAGATAAACCAAGAAGGATGTACAAGGTGAATGGTAGGGCACTGAGGAGTGCGGTAGCACAGAGGGACCTGGGAATGCAGATACATAATTTCCTGAAAGTGGTGACACAGATGGATAGGGTTGTTAAAAGAGATTTTGGCATTTTTGCCTTCATAAATGAAAGTATTGAGTAAAGGAGCTGGGATGTTAGGTAAATTTATACAAGACATTAGTGAAGCCAAATTTGAAATATTGTGTGCAGTTTTGGTCACCTAACTACAGGAAAGATATCAATAAGATAGAAAGAGTACAGAGATTTACTAGGATGTTGCCTGGATTTCAGGAACTGAGCTACAGGGAAAGATAAAACAGGTTAGTGTGGAAGAATGAGGGGATGTTTTTAAAATTGAGGGGCTACTCAGAGTAAATTTAGATAGTTTTTTTCCACTAAGGGTAGGTGGGATTGTCATGGTCATGTACTTAACTTTATCAGGAAGGAGTGAAAGTGTCAGGATCACTTGTGTGGCAGTGAACTAATGAGAAGGTCAGAGGAATTTAGCTGGTGGTGTTTGGGGAGTTGAAGACTGAAATGTTGTGTCTGGTGTTAGGTCTGCTTTGTTCATGAATGAGTGAGTCAAACACCAGACTGAGTCGAAATCAAGGTTCTTTGTTCTTTATTGCCGGATTGTAACACTTGCAACTAACAGTGTTAGTTGGAGAAGGCGCATTCTGCCGTTATCAGCAAGTGGTGATTTTTTTATACCTCAGGATACGTACTTAGTAAATTATCATACCATGACATTGTCCAATGAATAAACTGTTGCTATCCTTCTCTGTTAGTCTGCTGCACATCATTCTTGTTAGTGCCAAGCTTATCTTGAGTGGACAAGGTCACATCTGCATTCTGTTACTCCTTAGTACTGGGTGACTCCTTCTCCGTCCCATCTCATGATGTTTTTACCTTACACTAGTGAATAATAAAAGAAAGTCGACTTCACGGTGTGGTGAAAGAAACGAGTGAGTATTCGTTATTTGTTTGTAAGCTGTGGGAAATCTATGCTGTTACAAAATACAAAGCAGAGGACGTGGGTTAAGGGTGAAAGGAGAAATGTTGAGGGGAACTTCTTCCCACAGAGATTGGTGTGAGTCTGGAACAAGCTGCAGGCTGAGATAGTGGATGCATCCTCAATTTTAAAATTTTAAAAAGGGGTATGGAGGGCTATGGTCTGGGTGCAGGTCAGTGGAACAAGGCAAAACAAATTGTTTGGTACAGGCTAGAAGGGCTGAAAGGGCCTGTTTCTGTGCTGTAGTGTTCTTTCATGTCACATTTAATTTTATGTTCCCTTCTGTCAAGAGTAGTAGTTCTCTGAACTCATCTCTTTTGTTCATATTTCGATCAAGATGGTAATGAAATTTGCAATGGAATTTTTCTGATGGAAGCCAGTTTGGGCATCAGTGAGCAGCCTATTGCTAAATAAGTGCTGCTTATCAGCAGGGGGTCAATGACGCCTTTTATCTCTTTGCCAACAGAGAAAGTTGGTAATTAGTCGGATTTGATTGGTTCTTTTTTTAAAATTATTGACAAGACATGCATGGACATTTTTCCACATTGTTGGTAAATGCTAGGACTGTAACTTTACTGGAACACCTAAGCTAGATTTACTGCATGTTCCAGAACACAGGACTTCATTACTGTAGCTGAGCTATGGTCTGTTCCCCTGCCATTTATATGTCCAGTGCTCTCACACATTTCTGGTTATTGTACAAAAAGAATGTCAGAAAGACTGATGTCTGCATTGAAGGGAAGTCAGGACACATGTGAGAATGCTCATCTATTTGGAAGAACCCACTGGATGCCAATGTTTGTGAGAGCTTCAATTATTTTTATTGCTCGTATAACCTATAACCATATAACAGTTTATGGCATGGAAACAGGCCATCTCGGCCCTACAAGTCCATGCCAGTTCACTCAAACAACTCTGCTAGCTCCCCCCGCCTATTCTCCGCCCATAAACCTCTAACCCCCTCTTATCCATGCATATATCCAGCCTCCTCTCAAATGAAAGAATTGACTCTGCCTCAACTATTTCCTCCAGAAGATTATTCCATTCAGCCACCACTGTCTGAGTGAAGAAGCATCCTCTAATGTTTCTCCTAAAATGTTGCCCCCTTACCCTCAACTTGTGTCCTCTTGTTTCAACCTCCCCTGCTCTCAGGGATTTCTACCTTTGTCATCAAATAAAATGACAATATATTTTGAACTTCCTTCTCTGTACTGTTTTATTGCCCACTGCCATTCATAGCTGGGGATGGTCCTACTTCAACCCCATTTGTTGTTTGTCCTCTTACTTATCCGCTATTTTTGAAGTTGCATTGTGGCCTTCCCTATATCGGAGAGACTGGACGCAAACTGGGAGATCGCTTGGCTGAGTACCTTCGCTCTGTCAGCATCGGTGACAGGGATCACCCAGTGGCCAACCATTTCAATTCTACACCCCGCTCCCGTGCTGACACGTCTGTCCATGGGGTCATGTACTGTCCAAACAAGACCACCCATAAATAGGAGGAACAAAACTTACTTTCCGTCTGGGCACTCTCCAACCAGATGTCATTAACATTGTCCTCCAATTTCTGCTAGCCTACTCTCCATTTCCCCTCCTTTCCTATTCCCTTGGCCGCTTTCCTACAGCTCTCCACCCCCTTCCCTCTCCATTCAGAGAACCAATCCCCTCCCCCTGCTTACTTGCCTGCCCTCCCTCCCTTATCCACTTATCATCTCCTGCATGGTTCTAGAACACAGGTCTTCATTACTATAACCTGTGCAGCTCCCCCCACCATTTTACTTGGGCACCTGCCTATATTTAATCACACCTGGATGAAGGGCTCAAGCCTGAAACTTTGGTTATGTATCTTTACTTTTGCTGCAAAAAGTACACTGTTTAATCTGCTGAGTTTGTCCAGCGTCGTGTTTTTATTTCAACCACAGTGTCTGCAGATTTTGTGTTCTACTTTTGTATTGTGTTGCTGCTTCAGTCATTTTGTTCTTTCTATTGAGGAACAGATTTAATGCATTATATGATTTACGATTGCCTGATATCATCATTAATACTTGTGCACTGGTATCCAGTAAACGACTCCAAATTCACAACCTGTACTGAGCCATAAGGCATGGGGAGGAGAGCTGAATTTCAGTTAGAATTCTAAATGAAGTGACAACATTGAAGCCTGCTTTTGTGATTGAGATTTCCACGGGAAAAGTTAAAAAAAATATGGAGAAACTTTGGAGAAGAGGTTGATGGATAATTAAGACATAATTATTGAATGCAAAAAAAGATGAAAGAAATAAAGAGACAAATGGATGGATGTTTGTGACAGTGAACAACCAAAGTCCATTCACATTTATTAGTTGGATAGACAGCAGGTTCTTTCTTTTCCCCTATTTCTTTTGATCCGAATGATAAATTTAAACATAACATAGGGATAAAGTCATTTTTCCACAAGTGAGCATTTTGATGGCATACAAAATCTTGTCAGCAAGCCATGAGGAATAAAAAATATTCTTGTTTGAGTAAGCCAGCAGGCTTCATGACTTCCAAATGGGCCTCCTGATAAACAGTATTCATGCAATATAATGTATTCATAGGCATATGGCTCATTCAATTTGAGAAATATGGATTTCAAGTAAATGTAAGTTGTAATGCAATTTACATCTTCACATCTAACAATGTCATTGTCTTTGATTAATTAATCAAAGGAAGGATTGTGAATATTGGAGTGTTTGTGGAATCACAATGAGAAAAACGGTGAGGTATTGCATCTTGGATCTGCTAAGCTTTAAATTAAATTCATTCAATCACACTGCTGCCACTAAAAGAGTTGTTTTATTTATTTATGATATGCTTATTGCTGGCCTTAGTCACTGAGTGGAAAGATGGTTTTTCTTTTCATTTTTTTTCCTCATAGGTATTCTCTCCCACCTCCCCTGCCCCCACACCATATTTGCTTTTCAAACCATTGCCTGAGGATATTTTCCATGGGATTCACAGAATCAAACTGCATGGAAACAGATCCGTCAGTCCAGTGAGTGCATGCTGACATTATTAAACACCCATTTACATTAACCCCCTTATTTTTTTAATTCCACATTTCTGTCAATTCCCTTTGGATTTGATCAACAGGGTAATTGACAATGGTCCTAATCTACCAATGTTCTCAGCTTTCAAACCAGTAAATAAGTATGGGTGTCTCTGGCTGATGGACTTGCTCAAATCGATTACCGAGTTTATCTGTGTGAAATGCAATCTTGTGATTATTGATTGGGGAGAGACTCGTAAGATTTTGTAGAAATAATTAGGAGAATCCCCCTGTTTTTGGGTGTCTTCTCAAACCTCCAATATACCGTCTGCCACTTTACATGCACACAACAATATAATATTGGACACGTTATACTGCTTGGATTCTTGAATTCATTTCCCAAACCTTTGCACCTCACTAGTTGCCCTTTAAACTTTTAAGATTCTCTATTTGACCAAACTTCTTTTTGTCAGATGGCTCGATACCTGAAGAGCCACAATGTCAATTTTTGGTTGATAATTATCTTGTGAAGCATTTTTCATGTTTCTGTTGCATTAAGTATGCCAGATAAATGAACAATTATTGTTACATGCTCAATGGATGAAGATCCAGGTTTACAATATTCTTCCTGTGGGAAATAAACCACTTTCTGTTATTACCCTAAAGGGCTTCCTGTTTCTAAAAGTGCAATTACGTTTTCTTGTTTTGTACTTCCCCTCCAGAGGCTACAGTTTCTTTTTATGGAAACCATTATTATGAATTAGACCACTCCTTAATCTCTGAACCTCAAGATTGCAGGTGTCAACAGTACCTGTATTCATGACTGAACTGCTTTCAGTTCTCTTCTCACTCAGTGACTCTGTGCTATCCTCATTCCACAAAAGGTCATGTATGAACACTAAATAAACTCTTATTGGGCATTTGTCAAAGAACTGGACAGCTTTTCCCTCAAAGCTACCCTCACCTCATATCACTATCTTTGTAACACGTCTCCCTCCTTTGGTTTTTTTTATAAAAAGTTCCTAAAATAATCCTTTATGTGAACTTCCAAAGAGCAGAAGGTGCAGTAAACTCTGCATCTTCTGAAGGAAATATTTCCACCAATGGTCTCAAATTCTGAAAATCAGGAATGCCACAAGGATGGTGCTCGTAAATTTGCTGTCTGCTGCCTCAGTGGTAGCCCCCAACCACTAACCGCCAGGGATGATGAGAAAGGACTGAAACTGGTCAACCTCATCTCTGGGTGGCTGCAGTCAATTAAAAGCAAGCATGCTTGCTAGGACAAGCTGGAATATCAAACCCACTCACTCAATGGCCATTATTTCCAGATGGAAGAGTACACATTCTCAAGAGAGTCTTTGCCCACAATAATTAGCTTGTTCATTTGGTCATTCTTCTCGTTGACCAATCAAAATACTTCACAGAGTTAATGGTTTTTATTTCTTCAATTGAAACATGTATGAAGGAACAAATTAAAAGTAAAAGCTTTTGTTTTGATGAAGATTTGTTTTAGCGAGTGGTAGATTTGGTCTAACTTTTTCTACCTGCTGTTTTTTTTCCCTCTGATTCTGCACAGGGACCCCTAAATTGTTATACTCATCAGAGCTCTCGGATTGTGATTTCAGTGTTTGAAGGTGATTGAGGAAATGCCTGAGCAGCAGAAACCGGCTCCCAAGAAGGGCGCCAAGAAAGCCTTTATATATATATATATATATTAAAAAAAGAGCTCTCAGATTGTTACCACCATTTGGAATATCATCAATATGGCATTACTTTGGTCTCAGGAGGTCACAAAACCCTTCCTCACACTAAAACACACATCCCATATCTTTACCTCTGTCTTTATCAGTGTACAAAATTCTCTGCTTCTCAGTGCATACCTTATTGCCTCACTTTACTTTGAGTTTCCAGCGACCTTGGGCATGTAACCCTCAGCGACATACACAATCTGCCAATTGGAAAACAAATCCAAATCTCTGACATTTGTCCTGTCCATTTTAATGGTGTCTCCAATCGTGTGCATTTTCACTTCCATTAATAATCAAGAGCGACTTTCCAATATTCATTTGCAAGTCCATGATAATAACATTCAGAAACATTCCATTGTTTGCCACACAGTTAACTTTGGACGTATGGTTTACCTTTTGAAAATCCATGCTGGCTTTTTGTGTCAATTCATGAATAATTCCGGTTTATTCTGATTCTAATATCAAATTCTTGTAATATACTCAACCAAATTAAACTGATAGGATTTAAAGCTTCTGGTTATTCCAAACTTTGTCAACAATTGAGAACAATTGAACATTTGAAATGAGTAACAGACACGGCAATGAAAACGCAATTGAAAATTTCACAATAAAACTTGATGTTTTCCACCTATCCTGGGGAGGCACTATTTCAGGATTCTTTCGATTAAATAAAAGCATAATTGTCAAGGAAATGAAAAACAATCTTAATTTGGATGGCTTCTTTCTTCTCCTGAGCATGACTGTCCCTGCACAACTTGGCATGATGCAGTCGGGCAAGTGTTCTGGGCAGTTGGTCCAGTGCAATGCAGTCTGGCAGGATGAGTTGCCATGTTTATGTTGCTTCTCACAGGACCTGCTGGCAGCTGCTGTCAGCCAACAAGTGATCAATCCTGAACTTGTCAGTTTGCCAACCAGTGACGACTTTCCTTTGGTGTTGAAATAAATTCAAAATGACATTCCCTCTGATGGATGCTCAGAATTAAGTCAACCTCAAGAAGTGGTTTTGCTAAAGTAAATTAAAAATGGTGCGGAAAGCTAGAAATAGAAAGTTCAAACAAAAACTGAGAAGCCTTCAGAATATCTGGCAGCTCATTAATGGTGCAAGGTTCTTGACCTGAAGTTTTTTAAAAACTCCATTTCATTTGCCACGCATGCGGCCTGATCTGCTGAATTGTATGTTGTTTTTGGGTCTATTTTAAACAAAATATATGAAAAGAGGGAAATTTGGAGGGTGAAAGTCGTGCATAAGGCAGCTTTGTCAAGTAAGGTAAGAGAGAATCTTAAAAGATTCAATCAGGATATTAAGAGTGAAGGGGTAATGAGAAAAATAATATCTCTTCCCCTCCACCCCCCCCACCCCCATGAGGATCTGTGTATCTGTGGAGCCATGGGGAAAAAGACCATCTTTCTTATCTGCATCCTCTGTGGAGAAGGTCATGGAAGCTCTGAAATTTAAAGAAGAGAAGAGTGATGCCTTGAAGCATATCCAGATTACAGAAGAACTGCTGGTGACAGTCTTAAAGTACATCAAGGTGGATAAATCCCCAAAGCCTGATCAAATGTTTTCAAGGACATTACAGGAAGCTGTGGAAGAGATTTCTGGCACCCTGACAGATATTTGTAGCATTGTTAGCCAGTGGAGAGGTGAGACTGGAGGGTGGCTAATGTGCTTCCTTTATTTAAGAAGTCTGGAAGTTGGAGTCTGGCGATCTTAACATCTGTGGTGGGTAAGTTATTGGAGGGGAATCTGAGTGAAAGGATTTACATGCATTTGGAAAAGGAAAGAATTGATATGGGACAGTCAAAATGGTCACCTGTGTGGGAAACTGGATCTCACAAATTTGATTCATTTTTTTGGCGAGGCAGTTGATGTTGCCTTCATGAAAATTAAAAAAAATTTACAACACAGTTAAGGTATATTCTGGCCATTTAAACCTGTGCCATCCAATTACACCCAAATTAAATAATACCCCCATACATTTTGGTGGGTGGGAAGAAACCAGAGCACTCAGAGGAAACCCATGCAGACATGGGGAGAATGTACAAAATTCTGACAGCAAAGGATTCAAACCTGGGTCACTGGCTCTGTAATAGGATCACACTAATAGGATCATGTACCTCTGTACGCGAGTAAGGCTTTTAACAAGGTCCTGCTTGGTGGGCTGGTCCAAAGGGTAAGATCACATGGGATCCAGGGAGAGCTAGAGAATTGGATACAAAATTGGCTTGGCACTGAGAGTCAGAGGGTAGAGATGCAGGGTTGTTTTTATATTGGAGGCCTGAGATCATTGGTGTGCTCCATTCACTGTTGTCAGTTATTAACATTGATTATTTGGATGAGATGTACTTGGCATGGTTCATAAGCTTGCAGTGGTCAGTGAAGAAAGTTATCTGAGTTTAAAACAGTATGCAGATCAAGTCGGAATGTGGATCAGGGAATGACAGATGTAATTTAATTTGAATGATTGTGAAGCATTACTTTCTCAATAAGTTAAACCATGGTAGGAATTACACAGTAATGGGAAGGGTCCCAGAGAGTGCTGTAGAACAGAAAGACTAAGGCAGTGGTTCTCAACCTTTTTCTTTCCACTCACATACCACTTTGAGTAATCCCTGTGTCATCGGAGCTTTGTGATTAGTAAGGTGGTATGTAAGTGGGAAGGGAAGGTTGAGAACCACTAGACAAAGGGTACAAATATATAAAACATACAGTAAATGCTGGAGGAACTCAGCTAGTATCTCAGTGTCCATAGGTGCTAACGATATTCAGTATTATTGACGTTTCAGCCCTGAACTTTTCTTCAAGTTCTCTGTACAAACACACAATTCTCTGAAATTAGTGGCCTTGGAAGAGAGGGCATTGAATACAAGTGTTGGGACATCATGATGCAACTTTGCAAAATGTCGGTAAGAAAGTGTACAGTTTTGGTTGCCTGGCTTTTGGTAGGATGTTGTTAAGCTGTAACGAGTGGTGAAAGATTCATGAAGATGTTAATGGAACTAGAGACCTTAAATTATACGAAGTGACTGAACAGGCTGGGACTTTTTTCTCTGGTGTGTTGGAGGCTGAGAGTTGAACTTTTGGAGGTATATGAAATGAGGAGAATGAACTTTTCTCAGGGAAGTGGAATCTAAAACTGGAAGCCATAGGTAAAAGAGAAGATATTTTCAATGTTTTTAAATTTCTCCCCTCTCAGCTTAAACATATGCTCTTGAGTTTTAGATTGCACGCCCGAGGAAAAAGGAACTAGCGATCTATTCTATTCATATCTCTCATAAATTTATGAACCTCTGGAAGCTATTTTGTGTTTCTGTCAGCTTTTTGGAGGAGCTATCTATGAACCCTTTTGCCTTGTTTCTCTGTTGCCCTATTTCTTTTTTTATTTTCTCATGGCAGATATCCAATTTCCTTTTGAAACCTGATTCTCAATCTCTCTTTACAATCCTTCCAAGCACTGCACAACAAGGCACTATTTATCCTCATGTTGCCTCAGGAGCCTATGACCTCCTGCCTATGCCATCAAGTCAGTAAACTTGCTCCCACTCAAACAACTAATTTCTTACTCTATCAGAACCATTCATCATCCTGAACACTTCTATCAAATCCTCACTTACCTTTGTCCTCAGGTGAAGCTCCTGCAGCTTTTATACTCTGTTCCTTTCCATTGGAATCTTTCCAACACATGTCTCCTGTACCTTCTCAAAGATCTTGACAGCTTTCCTAATTTGGGATGTTCAGAATACAAATTACTCTGGGAGATGTCTGAACAGAATTTAATCAGGTTTAAAATAATATCCTTGATTTTGTAATTTGTTTCTTTGAAAGAAACTAATATTTAAACCATTCTAAGCATATCCGCTCATATACACAGCCACAGGTTCTGGTCTCCCTTGAAAATTTTTACAGTGTAGTTTCTCATTATCACAGAATGGCATCCATTCATCCTGACGACCTACATCTAGCTCTCCGCAAGATCAGTTCTGCTAATTCTGCTCACCCATCCTCTGCAAATCCTCTCCATTTGAAAACATGCACAATTAAAGTTGAAAGAATTCTTCTCAGACTTTCCGTCAGGATCAAGGATAACCTCTTTGCACTTTTGTTTCTTTTGGCTCTGATAAATCTATTGAGGCCACCACAGGATCACAGACCCTTTCACAAATGGGGCAGGTGGTGGTGGTGGTGGATGGAATGGCCAGATGGGTAGTTTGTGAGATGTTGTCTTCCTGCTGATGTGTTCCATGTTCAGCTCCAGGTTCGTGGACCTGAGATCCTCAAATCCATACCAAATATTCCTTCTCAATTACAGGGCAGAGATAACAAGGAGTCAAGAGAATGACTGTATTCCTTCAGAGAAACTTTGAGGAAATTCATGAACACTTTCCTCAGTCCACCTGGTACTCCTTGACAAAACTGATTAGGAAACCTATTTCAGGATTCTGACATTGCATATGAGAAGAGCACGGCATAAGCTCACTGAGTGCAACTAGGATCTGAAATGCAGGAATGTGGCCTGGGAGAACACTACAAATGAACCAGCCTCCCCCATTATCTCTTGAAGATCATTTTAATCTCCAATCAAAAATATGACAAAACATATCGATAAAGGTAGAGTGGTGGATGTGGTGTATATTAATTTTTGTAACGTGTTTGATTAGGTTCCCCTTGGCAGGCTCATCCGGAAATTCATGAGGCATAGCATCCATAGAAGCTTAACTGAATGGATTGGGAAATGGCTGGCACACAGAAGGCAGAGTGATAGATTGAGTGCATTCTAATGGGAGGTTGGTGACTTGTGCTCCACAGTGATCTCCTACTCTTTGTGATTTTTATACATGACTCGGATGAGGAAATGGAGGGATAGATTAGAAAGTTTGCAGATAATAGGAGGGTTGGAGATGTTGTGAATAGTGTTGAGGCTGTTGTAGGCAAAAATGGGATAGAGCCAGGATGAAGAGTTGAGATAACAAAGGTTTTTTTTTGAACACACAGAGCGCTGGGTACCTGGAATGCACTATTCAGAGTAGTGATGGAGGCCAATATTATAGTGACTTTTCAAAGGCTCTGAAACAGACACATGGATGTAAGTCAGATCAGGGCTATGGACTGTGAGGGATAGAAGGGTTAGATTGATCATGGAGGAGGCTTATATTAGGAGCAAAAGGCCTGTACTGTGCTGCAATGTTCGATGTTCAAAATGTATGTTTTGCCAGCTCAAGTGGCATATCTATTGAATTATTCCAACAAACAGATAGGTGTAAAAATAAGTAGAACAGTTTTATCTTTAAAATTTGTTATTTCAAGAGATAATCAGTTGCTGTAATCAGTTCCAAATATATAAAGAGCATTTTAGACTAGGTTATCTCTGATTAAAATTGATTCTGGTCTTCTTTCATTCTTCCTTCTGAGGCCAATTGTTGTCTTTCTTTTGACATGGAAAATTTTCTTTTTTGTTTCCTTTTGTATTTTTCTCAGACTGTTGAAAGTTCAGCATAGGCTTCCATAATAATTCTATATTGAAGGAAAACCTGGTGATTTCTAAAAGTCTTTGTTTGTTAAAAATACAATCTACAACAATGTTTCATATATCATTCTATCTCTGCCTTGTATAAAGAGGAAGAAGTGTATTAAATTAACAGAGCTCAGTGCCTGAGTATGTCACCTTTCCTTGCTGCAAATGGTGTGACTGATGATGTTATTTTGCAGATTTTCTTTGGATATTTTATGTGCATTTTTTTTTCTTTGTTGAAATTTAAATGCATGGAAATAACTAATTATTCTGCTTTTTTTGCCAAAAGTATATTCCTATTTCTGATTTATTGTCAGAATATATACATGACATCATACAACCCTGAGGTTCCTTTTCCCTGTGGGTGCAGCAGAATTACCACTAATAGGAAGTAAACTGTACACAACATAAACATATAAATCAAAAGAACTGTTAATAGGTAACAAGTATAAACAAGGTGCAATACAGAGAGAGCAAAGAAATATCAATAAAGTGCACAAGTAAGAGTCCTTAAATCCACTTTGTCGTTGAGGTTGCAAGTCTTATGACGCCTAATGTTTAATGGTCATCAACAATGATATGTAATTCCATATAGCATCAGAATCTGTCAGGTTGAAATTCTACCAGATTCTCTGGTGTTTGTGTTCAGTACATGATGGTGTAGGATAAGAGCATTGAAAGTTGGTTCTGATTTTTGATTCCATTGACTTGTACTTCACCCAAAATAGGCACCTCAGAAAAAGTAATTGGCCTTGATTAAATTTAACCCCTCCCACCTCTGATCCAAACAAATTAACCCATATTAACTGATGTCTCCTCATAACTAGTTATTTTTCTTTGCAACCATATGGTCAGTTGCACCTGCATCCTTGTCTCTTCCGTTGTACACTTCCTGTAGCAATGAGAATATATACAGATATCTAATTGCAATCTATGTGGAATTTTATTATATATTAGCAGGATACCTGGCATTTCCCAGGGAATAAAACTCTCCGTTGTTGACTACACGGTTGAAACAAAGTACCCAAAAATCTTCATGGTAATTCTCAGCAGATGTTGTCCACTCATGGAATGCCTGGCCGCATCAGCACTGAGACGGGCTTGGCAATGTTCCTCACTTTTCTGTTGCCTGCTCCTTGTTTGTCTGGAGGCCTGAGCACTGAGGCGAGCTTGGTGTTATTGTTCTGTTTCTTGCTGCATGCTCCTTGTTTGTCTGGAGGCCTGAGCACTGAGGCGGGCTTGGTGTTATTCTTCTGTTTCTTGCTGCCTGCTCCTTGTTTGTCTGGAGGCCTGAGCACTGAGGCAAGCTTGGTGTTATTGTTCTGTTTCTTGCTGCCTGCTCCTTGTTTGTCTGGAGGCCTGAGCATTGAGGCGAGCTTGGTGTTATTGTTGTGTTTCTTGCTGCCTGCTTCTTGCATGGTAGGAAGCATCAACAGTGCGGCGAGACTGATGTTCGTGTGGTGTCTGTTACTTTCTCCTTTGTCTAACTCTACAGGCTTATAAGGAGCTTCTGCCAAAGTTTCTTCTCTTTTTTGAGCCCATATTGAACTGGCACTGTGTTCATCTTCACTCGCAAAGGGATGGGCCATGATGATGATGATTGAATTGGGTTTGGCCACTTGTTTTTATTCTGAATCTACATTGATGCACAGCGCTGTTACTAATTGAAGTGTTCCTGGTGCAAGTTCAACATTTATTTTGAACTTTTGAACTTCATATGATCGTAAAGGTTAAATTCAATGTGGTCATGATATCCAGCATCAAATGTTACCCCTACTGAACCTCTTTGGACATTTCTAGAGTGCTCCATATTGATTTGTATGGAGAACATATAAACAAATAGACATGCACAAGTATATACAGTATATTCACTGGTGGTGTGTTCTACTGATGGCTTGCTCCACCCCCATACATAACCCTGGTTTCCCGCCTAAACCCTGAGCCCCTCTGAAAATGACTGTAAGACTCATCCCTCAGTTATAAGCTAATCAAAGCATATGTTCTTCCTCCAGTCGTGAGAGCTTTTATTCACACTACAATCAGCATTTAAAGAAAACAATTTTTTTCTGTTTTTTTTTCCCATTTAATTAAATCATGGCTTCACATTTATTTGCTATATGTTGTTCACATGCCGAACTTCTACACCTGCATCTCCTCATCATCCATTTACATTCTCATCACTATACATACTTCCACTTAGCAAAAGAGGAAATATATTTGGTCTCCTCAGCCAAATAAAGGAGATGCATTGTGAACGGTTGGGTCCAAAGTATTGATGCCTGTGGGAGCTTGGAAAAAAAAACTCAAGGAAACTTAATTGAAGTATTTAAGATCCTGAGGGGGTCTCGACCGGGTGAATGAGGAGAAGATATCTCTGCTTGAAATATACTCTTTAAAAATAAGGGGCCAAACACAAATGAAAGAGTAGGCAAAATTGTCCCTTCAGAGGGTCAGCAGTTTTTTTTTGGAATTCTCTTTCACAAGAGCCGTGGAGGTAAAAGATTCTAAATATATTTTAGATAGACATTAAATAAACAAGGGGATTCCATGCATGGACAGGGATGTGGTTTGATTCTATTAAATGATGGCCTTCACTGGTCCTCATTTATAAATTACCGTATGTCAACATGAGAAGGCTCAGTTAATGCAAGTCCATCACTCAACCAACTATCAGTCCAGCATGTTATATTCTTACAGTTCCACTTGCTGTCACATTGTTGACCATCATCCTGCATGGAAACTGATTTTTAAGAAAAATCCAGAAGCTCCCTGTACACCACAGCTCCCAATTGCCCCTACTCAATTAGTTATGTCCTCAAAGAACTCCAGTAGATTGCTCTAACATGATATTCTTTCACACATCAATGATGAATCTATTCAATTATAAAATTGCATTTCTGCCTGGAAATCATATCCTTCATTTTATTTTTTTTCCCACAGATTAATGGGAAAGTAGGGTTTTAAGCTCTTGATGTGGGTGTGAAGAGTCCATGTCAATTTTGAAACCTTTCTTTCCAACAGAAACCGATCTGATCCATGTCACTTCATGAACCCTGCAACAATGTTCACATCATAAAAATAACTCCATTTAAATAACTCCATTTAATCATTTTGATGCTACAGAACCACACTGAATTCTGCATGTTAAGAAGCTGAGATATTTCAAAATTGTTTTAATCATACGGAAATCCAAACACACTACCACAATAATAATCTGTCTATGATAAATATCACTCCTCTATCCAAGCTGTTAATGTAGTTAAATGAATAATTTGAGGCTCCTGGTATCCTGTAAATTTTATTCTCAGAAAAATCATTATTTATGCTCCTCAGAAGAACGTGTTCTGATTTCTGCTTTGATAACTAAAGATTAATATAGGAGACACAAAAGCACAGTGGAGTTTGACAATGTTTATCTAAACTCACTGTTGAGAGACAAATGAATCAGTCTTGTTGGTTAATATATTTATTCCATATGCTGGGACTTGTATAACTAGTTTTTCCACAGAAATATTTTCTTAATGAAGGAATGAGTTATGAATTGGCATTTTGCCAACTCAACATTGACTAATGATGTGATGAAGTTGACTGTTTGCATTAATCTTTGACCTTTGAAGATCATTACCCTACAAAAATGCTGCAGGTTATAATCCAAAGATATTGTGCATAGGTTTCAATTACTGGAAGTCTCATTTTTTTGGAGCGTTGTCGGGGGGGGGGTGGGGGGTGGGGGGGTAGTGCTTGAGCAGTTAGTCAAAAAGTGAGACAGAGGCATTGCACAGAAGATCATGTCTGACAATGGACCCTGAAGCCAGTTGGGAATGTTGTACTTGGAATTCCAGCCTCCAGGGAAACCATTGGCAGATTGCATGGTTCACAGATTGATGATTCAGAGCCTGGACTTTGAAGAACTTGGGTCCTTGGGAGGGGCCAGGGTCAAACACAGGAGGAGTATTTGGGATGGACATCCAGGTGGGGATAAGGGATGTTGTGCAGAAGGATGAGCAAAAGAACATGGCTGCTTCATGGGATGCCAGTCTTGCACTATTGTAACCAGGCCATTTCATGAGCTGGACAAAGTTGTCAAGTTCTTCTGCTGCAGTCCAGAGTGTTGCAGTGAGCAGAGCTGTTGCCTCACAGCTCTAGGCATTACTGTCACTATTCTCTGGGTGGCATTAATCAAAAATTGAACTGGAGGAGCTGTGTACTCAATGTGGCAACAAGAGCTGATCAGAGGTTACAAATCCTATGGAAAGTACCTACCTTCTAACTGTCCATCGTTTTCAAACTTCAAGTCAGGAGTATAATGGAATCCACTCCACTAGTTTAAATAAGTGAACTGCAGGATTGGCAAGCATGCTGTATGAGGATAGGTTGAGTGAACTTTGTCTTTTGTCCTTGGATCTAAAGAGGATGAGATGAATCACATGATGAGAACATTGATAATATAGATGGCTAAGGGCTCTTTCGCAGGGTGAAATGGCTAAAGCAAGGGGTCATGGATTTAACGTGCTTGGAAGTAAGTACTGAGATGGATGTAAGAGGTAGGTTTCTCCACAGAGAGTGGTGGGTGCATGGAATGTATTGCCAGCAATGGTGTTGGAGACAGGTATACTCAGATCTTTGAAGAGACTATTAGATGGGGACATGGAATTGAGAAAAATAAGGGTTACACAATAGGGAAATATCTACTCAGTTGTTAGAGTAGGCACTGAGTAGGCACAATATTGTTGGCCAAAGGGCCTGCACCGTGCTGCGGATTTCCATATTTGACAACACTCAAGAAGCTTGGCACTATATAGGGCATAGGCCATGTAACAGGCATTCACTCACACCACTGCCAATGCACAGTCACTCCAGTTTGTACCCTCGACAGAATGCTTTGCAACTACTCATCAAGACTTCTCAGCCAGCCCCTTCCAATACTTCAATCTCTACTAACTACCAGTATGAAGACATCAAAACATGGGTACACCAGCTCTGGGAAGTTGCTTTTTGTGCTATGTACCATCCTGACCTGGAAATATGTTGCTGTTCTCAAACCATCACTGGGTCAAAATCTTGAAAATCTCTCTCCAACCACAAAGATTCAAGACTGGAGCTCACCACCAACTCAGGATAATTGGGGATGGGCAATGAAAAAGACATCTCACCCTATGAAGCCCACATACCATGAATCAAAAAATATTACCCAGAAAACCATGTTCACCTGTGAGCATTGTATGTTTGCAACTATCTTGAGGCTTCTCGTGAAGATAAAAATTGAAAATGTTGGGAATTCTCAGCAAGTCAGGCAGCATCTGTGGAGGAAATGCCAGAGTCACTTCAGGCCAGCTGAAGTCAGTCCATCAGTTCAAAGGCTAATGTAGGCCTTCAGCGGAGTGGGAAAAGATGAGAAGCTGGGGTTGTTTTCTTGTCATGGGAGTGGCATAGAAAGAAAATTTGATGAAGATGTTCTTCTCCTTCACCTCTCTTCCTTTAACTTTTACTCCCTCCTTTCTTTCCTCCTGCCTCCACCTTCTACCTTATTCCCCCCCCCCTTGCAATTGAGGGTGACTTTCATCCAGTTTTGTGGGCTCTGAGATGACCAATATTAGAACTGTGGACTCTTCTGCCAATGGTAACTGAGGAGGCAAGTGGGTGGGATGTTTGTGAAGTGATCTGCTTTGGTCTCAACTGGGTGAGCAATTAAAATTGTTCCAGGAAACTGATAATTTTGCCTTCTTCATTTTTGAGGCTGTGATATGGTTAGTTTTACAAAGAGGCAAGGAAAACATCCACCAGAATGCACCCAACTTGTTCAAATGGGGAAGTTATGTTCCAGTTGCATTGTTGGAGTCAAATTTTATCATTCCTTGAAGGTCTGAGTGGGATTGTTTTGCAGATTTTCCATCACGAGTCTAGCAGGAGAACTCTTTTCGCTTCATAATAGAAGACCACCTATCTTTAGCTTTGCTTATCTTTATTCATGAGGCACTATATTAAAAACACTTTCTTCACAGCCTCTGTGACTTGGAGGGTCCCTGGATTCATGTTGCCTGTCATCAAATTCCAGTCTGCCAGCCAGATGCCACTCTCTGCTGGCACTTTGTGTGATTCTGATTGAAACAACCCAGTTTCTCACTGCTGAGGTTGGGGAAGTTTGGAATTAAAAAAAAAATTAGACATAAAGCATTGTAACAGGCCATTTCAGCCCCTGAGCCCGTGCCGCCCAATTAACCTACAACCCCTCAGTACGTTTCAAATGGAAACCGGATCCCCCGGGAAAAACCATGCAGACCTGGGGAGAACATACAAACTCCTTACAGACAGCGTGGAATTGGAACCCCATTCCCAATCGCTGGCGCTGTAAATGCCCTGCACTAACTGCTATGCCAACCGTACCGCCCTAAATCTCTTCCACCATTTTTTTTTCCTTCTCTGCTCATAAATCAGGTTTTCATTTTGGAACTGACTTGGTCTTAATTTTTATGACTGAGAAATAAAAGTGCCCTTAACTGGTGTGAACTTTGTGTCGAGCGGGCCGCAAGGAATCCCATTTTGTTTAAACCCTAAACATAGCTGAAAATCAAAGCAGGTCATATATTAGGTGTGAATTCTGAGTGAATGCTTTATGATATCAAACAACAGGAAACCCATTAACATGCACAATATTATTTCAGTCATCTGTGGGAGGGGGCAGTGGAGCAAGGAACAGGAGAATAATTGCTCTGTTGCCTTTATTTACATAAAGTCTCCCAGCTCAGTCAAGTGAGGGACATGCCGATGGTTCAAGTGCATTCTCTTACGATGATATTTTACAAGATTACACCTTAACACAGTAAAGATAAATACTTGTGTCCTCATCTTCACAAATCAAGGAAGAAGTGAAATATGTGCTGTTATGGATTAACACAGACATGAACACTTGTAATATTTAAAGTCACAGGAAAATTTGGAAATACGGTTTATTCTGGAGAAAAGTAGTGACCGTTACTGTCAGTTTTATACTAGATCCTGCTAAATCGAGGACAAAAACAAATTATAGTTCAAGTCATTACTATTTTGTAGAGTGGCTAGAGAGAGTACTAACAGTGGACGTGATGAAAAGATTTTGGTGAAGTCGAGGGGAGAAGATGCATTAAAAGAAATAAATCTCAGTTTATGAAGTTTGAAAGGAAGTTTGAGGCAAAAGGCAAGGAGGATCAAGTAAGAATAACCAGAAAAAAATGGAGACGTCGATTGTGATTGTTAATGACCAGTGAGAAAAAAAGATCCAAGACATGTTGGGCAGTGTTACTTGACACTGAGGATAAACTTTCAAGATTGTCTATGGAAGACCAAGCCTTTTGACATTAGATGCTGAAGATGCAAAGCTTATTGTGGGTGAAGCCATGTGCTTTAGATTAGGTATTTCACAGGAAATTGATAATTAGCTAACATACGTTGAATATTTAAAGCTTGTGAACTAAGGGGAAAAAATTTGTTCTGGGTTTCCCAGGGCTTCAGAATTTCGACAATGAATGAAATATGAATTTCGCGCCCATTTCGTTGGATTAAAAAAAAAATCAGGTGGATTTTCACGCTGATCCCAGCCAGGAGTGCTTTGATGGAATGCAATAGGAGCAGGAGTAGGTCACCACGCCCTAAAACTTAATTCTCTGTTCAATGGAATCATGCCTGATTTTGGCCAGGCCTCAAGACAAAAAGACAAGAGTAGAATTAGGCCATTTGGCCCATCAAGTATGCCTTACCATTCACCTCGGGAAAAAGCCTTTAGCCATCGATATTATTATGGCTGATTTACTATCCTTAACCCCATTCCTTAACCTTCATTTCCTTCCTGATCAAGAAAACATCTACCTCTGTCTTAAATATCCTCATGACATGGCCTCTCTGTATCGCCTGCAAACTCATCACCCTTTAGGTAAAGAAATTCCTACTCAGTTCTCTTACCAATGGACATTTTTACATTCTGAGGCTGTGCCCTCTAGTCCTAGTCTTCCCTACCAAGGTAAACATGATTTTAGTATTCGATAGATTTCAATGAGACATCCCACCCCCACCCCTAATTTTCAGGAAGCACGATCCCAAAGCCTTCAAATGCTCTTCATATGAAAACCTTTTACTTCTGGGATCATCCTTGTAAATTGGACCCTCTCCAATGCCAACATTGCTTCCTTAAATATGGAGCCCAAAAATGCTCACAATATTCCAAGTGTTGTCTAACCAATGCTTCATGAAGCGTTAATGTCACATCCCTGATTTTATATGCTATCCTTCTCAAAATGAGTGTGAGCAATCAATTTGCCTTCCTTACCACTGACAATACATGCAAGTTGACCTTTAGGGAGTCTTGCTCCAAGTTCCTCTGTACCTCTGATTTCTGAACTCATTGCCCATTTAGAAAATAATCTATGCCTTTATACTTTCCGCCAAAGTGCACTATCATACACTTCTTGACATTGGGCAAGGAAATACAATCTCCTAACCTGTCTCAGTCCTTCTGCAGATTCAGTGCTTCCTCAACACCCCTCTTTGTATCATCTGCAAACTTGGCCACAAAGCTATCTAATCCGTCACCCACACTAATGGTATATAAGGTGAAACTCTGCGGAACACCACCAGTCACTGGCAGCCAACCAAAAAAGGCCCCATTTATCCCCCACTCTCTGCCTCCGGCCAGTCAGCCAATCTTCTATCTATGCTAGTAACTTTCCCAGAATGAAATTGCCTCTCAACCTCATGGGCAGCACTTTGACAAAGGCCTTTTGAAAATCCAGGTAAACCACATTCACTGACTCTCATTTATCTGTCCTTCATGTTATTTCCTCAAAACATTCCAATGGGTTTGTTAGGCAAGATTTCCCTTGCAGGAAACCATGATGACTGTAACCTCTTTTACCATGTGCCCCAAGCACACTGAAGCCTCATTCTTAATAATAGACTCTAGCATCCCACCAATCACAGAAACCAGGGTAACTGGCTTATAGTTTCTTGTCTTTTGACTCCCTCCTTTCTTGAAAAGTGGTATGACATTTTCAACCATTCCAGAATCTAGCAATTGTCAAAAGATCACTACCAGAGCTTTCACAATTTCTTCAGCTGCCTCTTTAAAAACCGTGTGGTGTATTTCATCAGGTCCAGGTGGTTTATCCATCTTCAGAAATTGGTAATAACTTGATAATACTAACTATGCACCCTTTTGCTCCTTGATACTCCTGAACTTCTGCTACACTGTTAGTCTCATCTGCCATTTCATTGGGCCCCTATTACAATCTCCCCAGTGTCATTTTTCAGCTGGCCAATGTCCACCCTTCTCTTTGGCTCTTTATGTACCTGAAGGAACTTTTTACATCATCTTTTATGTTGTCAGCTAGCTTACATTTGCATTTCATCTTTTCTATCTTCATTATCTTTTTATCTTCTGTTGACTTTTAAAAGATTCTAAATCCTCTGGCTTCCTGCTAATTTTTGCCATGTCTTGCTTTGATGCTGTCTTTGACCTCCTTTGTCATCCTCCCTTTGGAGCACTTCTTTCATCCTTCAGATGAATTTGTCCTGTGCCTTCCGAGTTGATCTCAAACTCCAGCCACTGCTCTTTACCATCATCTCTGCCAATTGACTTTGGCCTGTTCCTTCCCCATACCGATCGTCCCCTTTTTAAACATACTTCTGATTTCAGTTTATCTCTCCCAGAACTGCACAGTGAATTCGATCATTTTTTGACTACTGCCTCGAAGGAGTTCCTTTCTCTTCAGCTCCCTTATAATTCTGGTTCATTACACATGTAATCCAGAATTGCCATTTTCATGGTCAGCTCAGCCACAAGCTGCTCGAAAAAGCCATCCCAAAAGGATTCTATAAATTCCTTCTCTTGGGATCAAACACCAATTTTTTTGCAGTCACCTTGTACATTTTAATCCTCTGTGACTATTGTAACATTGCCCTTTTCGCATGCTTTTTCTATCTCCCACTATAATTTGGATGCTACATCCTGGCTACTGTTTGGAGGTCTCGATAGGCAAGGGGCAAAAGTTGTCTGGGATATACAGGATAGTAGAGTTGGATGTTATAATCAGATCAGCTAAAACTTTATTAAATAGCAGCAGCTCTATAACTTTTTCTTCAAGCACGTGCCATCATTTTAACTTTGATCCTATTCCTCTATCCTATTGCCTTTGCATTTTTGTTTTATGTTTTCTGTAATCATTTGTAAAGTGCCCAGTGAGTGCCTATATCGTACTGGGCTGCGCAATATTAATTTGATGCAGAACACCAAATTCCAGTGGTGTTCTTCCTTCTAAATGGATTGATGAAAACAGCAGGCCTACTTTTCCATTGCCAATACTTCTCACCTGTTCTTGACTGTCTGTGACAATCATTCCAAATTATTTAATCTGAGTCTTTGCTCTCTGCAAATATCCTCACCTTGTTTTTCTTCTTTCAATTTTCACATCTGCATTCACTCTTTAAGCTATGAATAATGCTGTGTCTTTCCATGCTAACTATAATGACGTATTTTCCCTTTTACTGAGCTGAAATTGGTGATGCCATCTCAGTCAGTTCACTGCTCATGCCATTGTTTGTCAGACACAACACTTGGAACTTGTTCTCATTCTAATATCAGGGTTGATGTGTGTCATTAAGAAACAGGTTAAGTTTCAATACTTCTTGACCATTCAATCTAGGACCAATCTCGGGTAATTAATATGAAGATTTTCTATTAAATTAAATGTAATTCACAAGAGATTAAGTTCTCAGAACAGACATGTTCTGTGAATGCAAATGAGATTCAACAAAAATTGTCTGACCATAATACTCTTCCTGATTCTGATCCCTTATGATTTTGAGCCGGAGGGATGGTTACACTTTCCATTGAAGTAGTTGAGTGTTGTTTGGAACTCACTTTGGTTGTGTGAGCTGCATCTGAAAGTAAAGAGGGGTTACAGAGAGAAGGTTTTGGTGGCTGAGATGAGGTGGGAACTCAAGAGTTCAATAACTGCAACAGCTTTCAACTTCCTTTTTCAACGAAAGACAGTGTTCTTTGAAATTATGAAAATTTGCGGAAATGTTTTTGAGCTTTCCCAATCACTCCATTCACTACAGGAGAGAAACATAAAGTACGTTAGTTGATACTGAGACATCTTTTGTGTTATTCACTTGTTACTCCCTGTACAGCAATTGAACTCATGGCAGAAGGAAGTGAAACTAGTTTATAAACCATTTGATATTTTGAAGCAACAACAATTACAGCAAGCTAAAAATATCTGTGAGGAAAACTAGGTTGATGATATAACTGCGAACATATGGTCAAGACATTCTACCCAGTGCTGAGAACAGGTTGTGTGCTCCAAGACTGTTGTTTTTGGACTGGTTTCCAGCATTTTTGAATTTTTAAAACAATCAGATAAGTGGTCAGTGAGTTAGAACTGTGATGAGGAGACATTTCACTCAATGTCAGAATATCAGAAGTGAAACATATTTATAGAAAAGATAGTTTGAAGCTGCAATTGTTTAAAGGATTGTGGAACTTTGGAGTGTTCTGTTCATGGATGTAGCCATTACATTTAATTATGGAGCTTTTGGGGGGTTTGGAGCATCAACAAAATAGAAGAATTGAGTTGATGAATAACCTTAGCCATGATCTTTTAGAATGGTTGAAAGACATCAGGGTTTTGTGGTGTAGTTCTGCTCCTATCCTTTGTAAATTCAGACTTGAACAGCTTCCTAAATATGTACTTCCTTGGGGGAGCTCAAATATCGAAAAATAGATATAGGAGTGGGGCCTACAGGAACCGCCATTCAAAAAGATCGTGGCTGATCATGTGACATTAGTATTTAATTTCTGCCTTCCCAGCTGGCAGCCTTTTTCTTTTTATTTTACAAAGTGCCCTAGAGTTGAAGCATCATGGGGAACTCTTTCAAAAATGTTTCAAGATGCCATGACTGCCACCAAATATGCTTCCACAGAATGCTAAAATGACATGGTTTTCCACTAATTTGGGAAGCAGATCACCACAATAATACCTTGAAATGTATTCTTTTACAGCACAATGCTTGCTTCTAATCATTCTGGTTCAGTGTAGTGTGTGATATTTATGTTAATCCTTTCTCACATTTATGGCAAATGGATGTTTTATTTCCAATACAATCCGCAGTAATCTTTTTTTAGATGTGATCTCGTTGATATCTTGCACATACAACATCCAAATCCTCTGTTATCTGTAATCCCATATTAACAACGGGACCATAACCTAGGATGGTTTTTTTGTCTATTTTACAGAAGTTTTTAATTTTCGACATCTATAAATTATCTTTATTTAATTTGTCCTGGTTGGTAGTGTTGCAATGTGTGTAAAATTGCCATTGAAGTCTCGTCGGTCACAGATTTTGAATTGTTGGAAGCAGTTTCCTCTGCTTTCCCTAAAGCATTATACTTGAATAGATATTGAGAAATCAATTTGATGGGGGAAATATTTGCGGAATGATATTGTTCAGGAGCCTTGACAACTGATAGAGCAGTGGTTCTCAATCTTTTTCTTTCCACTCACATACCACTTTAAGTAATCCCTATGCCATCGGTGCTCTGTGATTAGTAAGGGATTGCTTAAGGTGGGATGTGAGTGGGAAGGGAAGGTTGAGAATCACTGCTCTAGACCCAATTGTTATGAAATATTTTGCTTGAGAAAAATTGTCATTGGCCCATTTCCTTGGGAGTTATGAAACCACACACATAACGAGTCAATTAGGTACGATTAAAACAATAGTTTTCAAACTTTTTCTTTCCATCCACATATCACCTTTACTAAGCACAGAGCACCTATGGCATAGGAAATATTTAAAGTGGTATGTGAGTGGAAAGGTAAACCACTGTGAGAGAAACACAGCTGTCTTGATTTGATGAGGGAACAATCTAGCATTGTCCCTGGATGTTTTGTAAGTGTTCCACTCTCACTCGGTTGTATGACACACATTCAGACTCTCTAAAACTCACTGCTCAGTTAGCCAGTGTTGGAGTGGAGCCCAATGATTTTGGCCTTCATGGCACACTTGGAGAATCGGTGTGTGAGAACTTCCTAGACCAGTGAATGACTTGCATCTAAATAGATGGATTTTGTGAAACACTACTTAAGAAAATACTTAAAAAACAGATCAACCAGTCCATTACAATCATTAAATGTGAGATGATTATGCTACTCATGCTACTTATAGCCAATTTCAGGCAGACTGACACCTGTTACAGGTTTCAAGTTGAGAAGGTTCTAAATTTATATGACTGCTGAAGTTTCTAAAAACACCATTTTTTGTTTTCCAAAAGGAAAGAAAATAGGAAATTCAAATTACAACGTTGACATGAATAATAATTTCCTAACATTTAATGGATCTTGTTTCTCAATCTAAGCATAAAATACTGTTGACATTAAGTTGTCTACTTTTTGATGTCAAATAAACAACGCTGAAAGAAGGGAAAGAAGAAAGACTTTTTATGTAACATTTTTATATAATGTCTCTTTATATAGTGTTTTCAAGGCTAAAGCTGACAGACTATTAATTTACAAGGGAGTCAAGGGAGAGGGAGAGAGCTGGAAAGTAGTGCTGAGGCCAAGATGAATCAGCCATATTCTTTTGAATGATGGAGGAGACACAAGAGGCCAACTGGCCTGTTCCAGCACCTGTTTGTTATGTTCTTGTATTCACAATCTCACAATGTCACCAAGTGCTTAATAGCCAGTGAAGTACTTTTGAAGTGCAACTCCTCCTGCAATAATACATACATTGCAACCAATTTGGCCACACTACACGTCCACTCATTGCAATGCGAGAGGCCCAGATTACCCAGTTTCTGAAATTGAAGTGGAGAGAAATTTTGCCCAAGACATTTGGGGATAATTCCCTGATTCAACTTTAGAATAGTGTCAGGTGATATTTTATTTCCACAGAGAGTTCGGGATAAAAGTCATCACTGAAAAATGGCATTTCCAATAGCCAAGCCAGGCATTCCCTCAAAATCACACTGAAGCACTGGCTCAGATTTCTGTGGACACATTTCCGCAGAAATAGTCATTCAGCTTTGAATAACTTCCTTTGTCTGTGCCTCTCAAGATGATATTCAACATCCTCTTAATTTTAATGCTCTTTGCAAGTAATTAGCTGAAAAAGTTATTTTAATTCCTTTTAAAATCTTGTCTTTTTCCAAACTGAGACTTATTGTCATTTTCTTTCTCCATTCAATTAATGCCCCATTGACATAATTATATTTGGCTCAACTGGTGTTATGCTAATTAAGGAAAATTATGCCCCAAATAAGCTAATAATTGGAGCAAAATATCATGGAAAAACCAAGATCTGTCAAGAAAATTAAAAAAGCAAGAACATTTAGGGTGTAATTCTTAATTATGTTTGACAATTTTCCGAATTGTCTTATCCAGCTAATCCATGCAAAGGAATACTCACACCACTTTTCTATTTCCCATCTTCAACAAAGTTACATTTAGCTACTCTCCTGTCCTCTGGAATCATGCATGGTGCTAGCGAGGATGTAAAGATCTTTTTCAAGGCAACAACAATCTCCTCACTTGCCTCTTTCAATAACCTGGGATATATCCCAACAGCCATTGGGGACTTACCCACTTTAATACTCCTTAAAAGATTCAGCACATCCTCTTTCTTGATCTCAGAATGCCCTAACACTTTACCTGTCAATGTCCTCCATGTTCTTCAACTAGGTTTTCATTATAAATATCACCCAAACATAAATTCCTTCCTCTGTCCTTGAGTGGTCATATTCTCTGTCTGGTAATCTTTGTTTCTGATGCAAGTATAAAATGCCCTCAGATTCCCTTTAATCATGCTCACCAAAAAAATGTCATGCCCCTTTTTTTTTAACCTTTCCAATGGCCTGCTAGAGTTCTTTCCTGCAATCCTTGTATTCCTCCAGGGGCCTGTCTTATTCCTCCAGGGGCCTGTCTTATTCCTCCAGGGGCCTGTCTTATTCCTCTAGGGGCCTGTCTTATTCCTCTAGGGACCTGTCTTTATTTCCTGCAATCCTTGTATTCCTCTGGGGGCCTGTCTTATTCCTCCAGGGGCCTGTCTTATTCCTCCAGGGGCCTGTCCCATTCCTCCAGGGGCCTGTCTTATTTCCTGCAATCCTTGTATTCCTCCGGGGGCCTGTCTTTTTCCTCCGGGGGCCTGTCTTATTCCTCCGGGGGCCTGTCTTATTCCTCCAGGGACCTGTCATTCCTCCAGGGGCCTGTCTTATTCCTCCAGGGGCCTGTCTTATTCCTCCAGGGGCCTGTCTTATTCCTCCAGGGGCCTGTCTTATTCCTCCAGGGGCCTGTCTTATTCCTCCAGGGGCCTGTCCTATTCCTCCAGGGGCCTGTCTTATTTCCTGCAATCCTTGTATTCCTCCGGGGGGCTGTCTTATTCCTCCGGGGGCCTGTCTTATTCCTCCAGGGGCCTGTCTTATTCCTCCGGGGGCCTGTCTTATTGTTTTTCCTGTTTTTCTGTTTAACTGGATTTCTGACCTTTTTGTAATCTTACCTTGCCATCACTGTCCTTTCTTTTCACTGGTACATGCTGGTCCTAGATTTTAATTGGTTGATCCTTAACCAACTCTTTAACGTCAGTTAATGGCATGCTTGTTTACAGCTACTCCCAATTTATGACTCCTAGCTCCTGCATAATTATCTCATAATTTGCCCTCAGCCAATTTTGTACTTTCCACATCAGCAGGTCAGGCCGCATCTGTGGAGAGAGAAGTAGTGACCTTTCATCAGATGTGTGAAAAGTTAGAGGAAGATTTTAACTTTTAGACAAACTAAAGACAAATCACAGAATAGCAGGAAGTGTATAATGTGGCTGAGGCAATAAGACTGGTAAAGGTAAAGGTTTCATTAGTGTCACGTAATATTACATTTAGAATAACATACATGAAATTATTTAACTTTTGTCTATCGTAAGGCAGACAATCACCACTGTGTTTAGCACCCCTCACAGAAACCGACAGCACACGGTGATCCTAGGCGGTCTCCCCTCCATGTACTGACCAGACCTGAGCCTGATTAGCTTCTGAGATCAGACATTCTCAGGCGTTTTCAGGCTATTAGATTGAACAGCAGGATTGGTGGTACATTCAGCTGAAAGCGAGTGGTAAAGGATAGTGAATAACAAATGTGTTGTTTTTAGAAAATCTATACAAGAGTAGAGAAATAACATCTGAAATTATCAAACGAGAGCTAGTTAAATGTCAAAGGCAAGATTGCAATGACTGATTATCTAAAATTGTTAAGTTTGGAAGGCTGTTGTGTGCCCACTTGGAAGAGGAATGCTGTTCTTTGACCTTACACTCCACTCTATTGGAATTCTATGCGAAGATGAAGAGGTCTAATTGGGAGTGGGATCAAGAATACAGATGAGGGGCAACTGGAAGCATATGATCACATTTGCAAACAGAGTGGAGATCCGTCTGTGTTCAGTCTTTAGTTTGGTCACTCAATGCCATATTCCACACTGGAAGAAGTGTAAGTGACACTCAGTGTCTTGGAAGGGACTCTCTTTTACTTCTCCGCATATTGTTAGGGGCACCGGGCAATGCTCGTGATGACTCTTTGTCTGCTTTATGCCAGACAAAAGCTGAAGTATATCATGTATATTACATTTTAATGTATTATTACATGACAATAAAATAACCTTTGGAACCTTTAAGTGATTTGCAGTTTCACCTGCACAGGGTTTGATTTTCTGAACTAGAGGAAGGGATAGGATAAAAGACCAGGTGTTGTAGTTGCATGGGGAGGTGCTGTAGTTATGGGAGTGAGCATGAAAGTTTATTTCAATATACATCTACTATGTACTAAAATTCTTACTTGTTGCAGCCACGCAGGTACATAAGATCCATCAGATCCAACAGTATAAATTAAATGAGCACAATGTGCCAGAACATAAAATAATAAAAAGGATAGATAAATAAATATTTACACTTATAATTGACCAGACAGATATATTGGTGGTCCTGGAATTGTTTATGGTTAGGGCGGTATGGGGAGGTTTAAGAACCTGATAGCTGTTGGAGAGAGAAAACAGGTTTTGAACATAAAGGTGCTGCTCTCAAGGTATATGATTTTCCCTCTCATGGACGCTGCGAGACTGGCTGAGTTCCTCTAGCATCCTTGTCTTTTTGCTGACTTCTGTTCCTTCTGCCTGAAGGGAGAAGTGAGAAGAGGTTGTGACAAGAGCCATGGGAATCCTCTCCGGTGTTGGCTGCCATTTTGAAGCAGTGCCTCACGCAGGTGTCTTCAGTGGATGCGAAGTCGGTGCACGTGATGGACTTTGCAAGTGGGGACTGATGCATGTGGGGACTGATGCATGTGGAGGACTACAACAAAATATCCTAGAGGGAGAACTCCCATAAGAATGTTTTGAGGGGGTGAGAATAATGGAATTGTTGTAACATTATGCTGGAAGATGGAGGATGATCCATTCAAGATGGATGATGATGGGGTAGGTGATTAACATGATGAGACCCTATCCTTTATTTGAGGAGGGAGGAAATGGGTGAAAACAAAAATCACTTGCGGGCTATGTCAGTTATGGTGGAGAGAAGACCTGGTGAGGAAAAGGTTAAACCTCTGGAAGCATTGCTGTGGAAGGGGATGTCATCAGGGGAGAATTAAATAGAGTTCTTAGAGGAAGCACATTTAGATTGGAGTGTTGTCATGGTAGCAGTGGATGGTCATGTAGAGCATACCTTTAACTGAAAGGATCAACTGAAATTGAAATGGAGAAGTTCAGACAGTGAAGGGAAATCAAAGAAAATGAAACTTCTGAATGTTCGTGTGAGGAGACAACCTAAAGTGTCATCAATGTGCTGGAAAACATGTCAGAGAGGGGGCCTGAGTAGGTATGTCCCAGTTATCACACAAAAAGACTGACGTACAAATTTTGACTTTGATTTGTGGAAAATGGTAATTCGATAGAGAAACTGGGAATGTGAATTCAGAAAGCTACATATCAAATAATTTAAATGCATAAAAAAGACCAAATATTTAATACCAAGGCATGACTGAACTCTAGCTTATGTCCCCTGGCATATTAATGCTATTCACAGGACCCAAACTAGCTATATTCAACCGAATTTTATGTTGCATTTTAAGTAAATAAGAAAGATGGGGAATTGGAGTTCGGCTCCCCAGAGATTTGAAGTATTTCTCATTGATTTAAAGATTTCAGAATAGACTTTTTTCAAAACTGCATAAAACAGGAGGAAGTCTAAACAAGGCAACGAATATGCTTGCTTCATGTATTGCAAATGAGATGTGCATATTTAAGGTGGTTTAATTTAAACTATTGTATGAGTGATCTTGAATGGGAAGATCTGACTGGTCTGTGTGAATATATAATACAGGTATGCAGGAACTTAAATGTTCATAGATATCATGCCTGCATTCTTGGAAGAAGAAACTGGTCATGCATGAATCTAATTTTTTTAAATGTTTATCAGGAACTGGTTGAAACCTCTTAAACATTTGTAGTGGTGGAAATGCTTCCTTCAGTCTTTCACCTGTTCATTCGCAGAGCTCTTTTGGATGAGACCTCGTTCCAGTCCACAAAATATATGCAGTCAGCGGTATAACTGCAGTCTAAGCCAGCTCCATTGCTGACAGCTGGTTTGTGGATTATCGTACTCTGTAGTAGATCTATTGAATTTATTTTTTGAATGATGCCCAGAAGCAGTAGTGGAAGGACACCTAGGGTGCAGAATTTTCAATTTTAATATAACTTGCTTGAGATGGTAAATTTTTGAATTATTTTTCCCCTTACAGCATCTCTTACAAATTGAAATGTAGGTTAGAAATAAAACTGCATATCCAATTTACTTTTTTTTTTGCTTTTCAAATTATATCTCAAGGAATTCATTAAGATGTCCATTTTATCGTTGATGTTTTACAATATTCTCAATCTCATCACTGAAAGCCAGGAGAGGATTTTTCCTGTACTTGCAGAGTCATTTGAACAATCTGAATAAAAAGACGAATGACAGGGCCCTCAAACCTGCACAAGAAAGGGAGAAATGTTGAGCTCATTTTGACGAGAACAGTGACTTAGCATGGGCATTACTGAGATTATTAAGGGACATCATTAGTGCCTGGTATAGTAGATGACAATGCATTGAAACCAAGGTACAATTGCTAAATAATAATGTGATAGAAAATAGAGATGTAACTTCAGGATAACAGAAAAGGAACCACAACCATGAAGTGTTCGGGTAATTATTTTCACCCAAACAGCATTAATGAAGAGCGAGTGAAAAATGAATTGTTTATTACTGTCACGTGTACCAAGTTACAGTGAATACCCTTGCTTTGTGTGACATCCTAGCTAGTCGGCTAACATTTAAGTACAGTTGGTAATGCAAAATAAAACCAAAATGCAGAATATAGTATTACAGAGAATTGTGCAGTTAAAACATTGCAAGGTTTATTGTGGAAGTTGGCTTGTGAGAACAAGAAATCACCTTTAGCATACTGGAGATCCATTCAGAGTCTGATAAGAGGAAAGAAGCTATAAAGCACAAAGCTGGAGGTACTCAGCAGGTCCAACTGTGTACTTTATAAAGCAAAGATAAATATACATAACCAACATTTCAGGCTTGATCCCTTCATCAAGCTATAAGCAAAATGTAGTGAAACACAAAAGTTTGCAGATGCAGGGATTGCAGTAAAAACACCCAGAAATGCTGGAGGAACTCAAGTCAGTCTTGCACCATCCATAGGAAGTAAAGATATATCGCCAATGTTTCAGGCCTGAGCCTTTGACAAGGGAAGAGAGGAAGTTCCCAAAACATTGGTTATGCATCTTTGCTCCATGAAGTACACTGCAAAGTTTCCCCAGCTTTGTGTTTATGAAACCTCAATCACGGTTTCCACAGACTTTCCTACCTATCTTCCCTTTTCATCTGCCTCCTGTCCTCCAGCTCTCCACCCCCTTCCCTCTCCATTCCTTCCCCCGTTTGTTAGTGTGCACTCCCTCCCTTATTCACCTACTAACTCCGGCTTGTGTACATTTTTCTCATACCTTGATGAAGGGCTCAAGCCCGAAACGTTGGTTTATGTATATTTATCTTTGCTATACAAAGTCCATTGCTTGAACTGCTGAGTTTCCCCATTTTCTGTTTTTTTTTACTTCAATCACAGTGTCTACACACTTTCATATTTTATTTCAGTAAAGAAGCTGTCCTCAAATCTGCTGCTGCATGTTTCCAAATTCGTGCATCTTCGGGAGAGGCAAGAAGAGAGTACGCCAAGGGTAGGATGCTTTCATTATTGGTTAGCTGATTTTCACAGGCAGCAGAAAATATCGATGAGTCAATGGAAGAAAATTGTCGAACACCCATCCATTGGGCATGGAGTATAGTGAAGTCTAAAGCAATTTCACCCCTTGTTAAAATAATTCTGCAATGATTGATTTGGTTTTTTTTCTCAAAAATATGTGCTTCAATAGCTCGTTGAGGAATTTTCAACCATTTGTCTCAGTTATGTGATCCTCAGCTCCTAGAAGAGACGGAAAACAGGTATGTAGGAAATCAAATTCAAAGTTTCCATGCAAATCGATCACTTTCCAAGCTCGATTTGTTCCTGAGTCCAAATAACCCAGAGGTGCCTTGCAGATTGTAGCATTTCAGGAAATTCATGGATAAATTTGAATATTAAAATAAAAGTGGTGCCAGAACTGCTTAAATAGCAATGTTACCACTGCTATGGACCTGGGAGAGCACGGCTCTGCACCATAGGGTCCATCTGCCTTGTCCTAATGCCGACAACTCTGTACAGGCTTTACACAGGCCGTTAAATGAACCGGTGGTGCTTTTCATTTTAAATCTTGGCCTGTGCCCAAGATGATGGTCCCTATGTTGGGGAGTGGACCACCGGGGGGAGCAGCAGACCAGTGCAGGGCAGCAGAAACAGGAAGAACACACCCTCGCTGAGAAGGAGAAGCATAAGAGAAGACCCTACGGGACGGTGACCATAGCAGTGAACCAGTGAGGGGGTCAGCGGCTGAAGGACATTGGTGACTTGCCCTTGAAGGACCTACACAGTCTGAAGGCTGCTGGAGACAGCTTCTGGGGAACCTAGTCTGGGAACTGGGATTCAAGAGGGTGCTTAGGGCAAAAGGGCTCACAAAGGTCCCTGGCTTCCCAATCATATTGGAGTTTTGGTTCTGGAATTTGGGTTGGCAATGATCGATCAGAGGTCTGTGCAGCAGCAAAAGGCTGTGAGAGCGCTGGAGGCAAACCCAAGGATGTTCAGTGTCACTGAAGGGGCACGCTTTTACTTACCTTTCTCTTACTGTTCTGGACTCCACGCAATGCTAATTTGTTTTTGTTTTCCTTATGGCAGGCAAAAAGAGATTTTGTGTACATGTCCTTTCTGTCGTATTATGTGACAATAAAGGAATCTTGAATTCCTTGAAACAAAGACAACGCACATTAGTTTATCCAGCATTCTTCACACCTTGATTCCTTTTACATTAATTTTGAAACAAAGAAGAGAGAGGGGGAATCAATAAAGCAATTAGTAAACCTAACTCTGATTGGGTGACTGCTTCGCCGTGAACCCGTGTTCAGCCCACGGGGCGACCCCCTCCAACTTTCAGTCCCCTGCTAGTACACACTGGCCTACTTTTCTGTCACTGCCTGTATTATTATAACGATACCCCACTGTAAGCTTATGGAACAGCCCCTTATTTCCATATGGGCATATTTCAGCCTTCAGGGATCAAAATGGAACAGAACAACTTCTGGCTGGAACTACTTGGCTAGTGTAACACACCAAATCTGCTAAGGTCATGATATGTAATATTTGTTCAAATTTTCTCTTTCAAGTGAGCTCACCTTTACTGGAGCTTCGCATTTCAATTTTGGTTTACTCTCTAACTTCTCTCATTAATAGAGCAACTGGATCATTTCATAAACAACCTCTTATCAAAACTGAATAGGCTCCCCCCAATCAGAAGTCATCCTAACCATTCCTTACCCTCTGCATCTTTTGACCATTTTATTTTATCTCTTTGCTAGTCCCAATGAAAGATCTTTTGTTTGAAATTTTATTGATTAAATCATGGTGCATTTGTTAAAACATGCAATTAGTGACTAAAACTTTAAAAAAAAGCACAAAACATATGTAATATTTTAAAAACTAATCCCCTACAACCCCCACCCCCTTCCCTAATGCACCCACCTACCCCCCTCTAATCTACCCCAAAAAAAGAAAAAAAAAGAAAAATTTGTCAGTTAATTACCATGGTTTGGAGCAGCACCACTAACATGTGGGAAGGGATTTTAATAATTGAAGCCCATATAATCCAAATATGGGCTCCAAGTTTTATGATAAAAAAGGATAATTATCACGTCATGAAGCCAAAGGTACCCAAGGCAAGATTTCAGGTAAAATTCCATTGTATCAAAATAAGCTTTTCTCCTTCCCCTTAATAATCAATTTTTGAAGTTATTGGATCAAAAAGGTATTAAATTAGTGCACGATTATTATGAAGCAGGATATTTTCAAAGAATGAAAGAGAAATATGATATATCTTCAAATACTCTTTTTCTTATTATCAAATTAAAGCTTTATTGTTTGATAATTTTGGGCATACTTTACGGTTACCTAGACGATCTAAGTTTGAAATTTTTCTTACTGAGGGTGGTAAGAACCACGGTGTCCACAGAATCCTGTGTTTTACCAAACATTTAGTGCAGTAGACCAAGCTTTGAGTCAACTTTGGATGGTGCCTCAGTGCGTCCTTCAGAGTTGCTGTTGCCGTGGTTCCGCCCATCATATCCGAGATGTATGCTTGACTACAGAATAAAATGCTTAACCCAGATATTCATAAATCTAGATTGAAATGGGAAAAATTTAGGTATACGTATTTCTCAGGATGATTGGATGAGTTTATATAGGGATAGTATGACTAAACTTGTAAATGTAAGGTATCGATTGGTGCATTATAATTTTATTCATCAATTATATTTAACTCTGGAAAAATTAAGGAAATATAATTTTATTTCTTCGGATTTACATTTTAGGTGTTATAAGAATATAAGTTATTTTCTACATTCTTGGTCATGTGAGACAGTGAAACCTTTTTGGAATAAACTTAAGGAATTCTTAGCAGTTATTTTGAAAGTGAAATTCCTATTAGATCTTGTAGAATTTTTGTTAGATAATATTAAGGGGATTAGTTTAGAACTAAAATTAAATAAATTTCAAATCGCTTTTTTGAGATTTGCTTTAACTGTGGCCAGAAAATGTTTGGAAATTACTTGGAAAAATTGAGACTAATTTGAGTATCAAAGATGGCATATGGAGTTGAGGTCTTGTATTCCACTGGAAAAGATAACATATAATTTGCGTGATAATTATCTTTTTTTTTTAAATCCTAATTAAGGATCTTTGATGTGAAATCTTAACTCTTTTTCTATTTCCAAATAGGCTGCCTGATCTAATGAATGTTTCCAGTACTTTTTATTAATGTTTCAGATTTCCAGCTGCAATAGCTTTTTAAAATAATTTCTTCCCCCTTTGTTCGGACATCTCTCATGTTCCTCCCACACCTGGATGAAGGGCTCAAGCCCGAGACATTGGTGATGTATCTTCACCTTTGCTACATAAAGGCACTGGGTTTGACCTGCTGAGTTTCTTTAGCATTTATGTGTTTTTTCACTTAACCACTGTGTCCACAGAATCCTGTGTTTACCAAACATTTAGTGCAGTAGACCAAGCTTTGAGTCAACTTTGGATGGTGCCTCAGTGCGTCCTTCAGAGTTGCTGTTGCCATGGTGCCGCCCATCATAAATACATGGCGATTAGTGGCTGTCTTCATTACCCATAATCCCCATACATCTGGAACTGCTCTGTGTTGACAGTGACAATGTACTCAAGGGGGTTTAGCGCAAAACCTTCCCTTTTATAAAGGGATTTTACGTCAGTGAAAATAGTTATCATCGGCGTGACTGCCGCTGCCGCAGCTTCGGGGCTCTGGACTTGCTGCTTTGCTCCCTCGTACTTCTCAGTCTCCCAGCTGTAGTGGGAGTCATCTACAGAGCTACTACAAGTGAATAATGGTGCTCATCCAGTAGCGGTTTGGGTTCAGACTGGCCCTGCCAATCTGCTGTGGAATGAACGCTGTGGGCTTTGTGATCCTGATCCACCATGGCCGGGAGATCGAGAAAGACGAAGGAGCCGAGCGGCAAGTCTGGGGCCCCGAAGGTGCGGTGACGGGTGGTGGTGGCAGTCACACCAATAATGACTATTCTGCGCAGGCATAATATGTTCATCTGCAAGATGTTAGGGAGACCATGACTTGGGAATGAAATGCAACAGTTTTCCTGGAGAATTTTGCACTCCCACACTCTGCTTTCACACCTAGGGTTCTGCCTGACACGAACTGTTTAGCTCAGATACACTAAAAAGTTCAGTAAACAGTTTTAATAAACAGACCTAGGTCAAGGGCTCATTGTGACATTTATGGAGTGAGGTGAAGCGCTCCGCTCCACCTCTGACATAAGTTTACGGTAGGATTGGAGTCTGCACCTTGGAGCTGCTCTTGGAGCATTTATGATGGTAGGTTCAGTGACATGAGAGCAGAGAATCTCTGCCTTTTCAGTTGCATTTTTTAAAACTGTATAAAAGGCCCTCTTGATTCTACTTGCCCTAATACTGAAGTTGACTTCCTTTCTAAATTTTGGAACTTTCCAAATCCACAGGCCCACTAATTATTTTTTAGTATCTTGACTTTTCCTTTGATCCAGTAGTTTGCAAATATCTCTTGATGGCCACAATTAGATCGCCTTTCCTGTGGTATGTGAAAGTAAATATTATCGATGTAAATTGTGTATGAATTCTTCAGATGTAAGCCATTAGTTTATCACTGTTGTTATGGGCCCAGAGGACCCCAAAACCCAGCAGCAATAGAAATTCACCAAGATGAATGGTTACTTAAACAAAAGTCGCTTTTAATTATCGTTAAACATGAAAACAGGATCAAACTTTAACTTATTACTTTTTACTTAGCCCCCTTCTAATTCTAAGCACGTGTGTAAATAAGTTCAGAAAAGTTCTTTAATTCACACTCCAATCTCACTTCTCACTCCTCTAAGTTCACCGGTAATTCATATACTGTGCACAGAATTTAACATTTATGAATCTTCACCAGGTTTTGGTGCTTGAAAGGTAAATGGTTACTGCTCAGGAAGGTTCTTATTGGTTTTCAGAGCGAGATTTGTTGCTCGTTGGACACAGACTGGTTTCTTGCAATGAGCCACTTCAGTGTCTCACCGAAGAAACCTGCCCTGTCAGGGTTTTCCAGATGATAACCTCTTTCGTTCAGGTCATCACAGATGTTCCATTTCTATTTCCCTTATCTCAGGTGAAACATTATACAGCCAGCCATCTTGTCTTGTATGCACCACAAGGGCTTTGACCAGGCTGAACAAAGAACTCACAACCTGTCTTCAAAATGGGGTTTTTCCACAAGCTTGCCAGCTTGTCCTGTTCCAGTCCCAGCTGCTGCTGCTGAACTGTAGAACTGAATTCTCTCTCTCTCTCTTTCTCTTGCTTTTGCTTTCTCTTTCTCTCACTCACTCAGAGAAAACCTGTTTGCTAAATTACCAGACCTTCTGAGAACAGCAAACTGCATTCAGACAGACTACAGCACCAGACCCAATCTTCTGAGTCCGTTCATCTGTTGTTTTCCAAAACAATAATCCATTACTCCACAGCATCTCCAATTAACACCTTGTGAAGTCCTTATAGGCATTCTTCAAAGTTTTTGCAAAGGCACCCGGAGCCTGAACTGTCTGGCTTGAGCAGAGCTCTGGCCTTTTAAATGAGATCTGTATTGTGGTGTTTGTATCTTTTTGTGACCGAACTAAAAAAAAACCCACACAATTTATCTCCTTTAAAACATATCTATATTCAATATAAAATATAACATAATCTCTTGCCCTGTTAATTTATTTAAATGCAATTTCCCAATCTCAACTTGCACCTCAAGCAACACTGATATGTTTTATTTAGATTTAAGAATTTGGGTTCAGATAAAACTAATCATTTCCAATATTTACCTAAAAGTTCTTCACATCATGAACAATATTCCCAAAGTATCCTTAACTATCAGAACCTTAATTAAACCTTTCCCATTATACGATACTGAAACTAAAATACAGTAAAACCCCTGGAATCCAGCACTTTTTGGGATTGGCAGGTGACAGATAATTGAATTTTCTGATTGCTTGAGGTTACGTTTCCTGGATGGCTGAACTAATGGCAAGGTGCACTTATTTTAAACTTCTGTATTTTTGCCTGTTTATTTTCCATGATATTTTTGCTGTTTGCTTGAGGCTGCCCATTGCTTGAATTCCAGTTGACAGAGATTTTACTGTAATCTGTTATCTCATCGATTACTCAATATACTGAAGCTTCTCATAACGCATACATGTATTAACTCATTCTCTACAGAATTTTATTTGAAGGGTGAAAAACTACAGCATGCTGTTGTGCAGAGGGACTTGGGAGTGCTTGTGCATGAATCACAAAATGTTAGGTTGCAGGTGCAGCCTGCAAATGGAATGTTGGCCTTCATCGCTAGAGGAATTGAATTCAGGAGTAGGGAGGTCATGTTGGAATTGTATAAGGTACTGGTGAGACCACACCTGCAGTACTGTGTCCAGTTCTGGTCTCCATATTTGAGGAAGGATATACTGGCTTTGGAGACGGTCCAGGGAAGGTTTACTAGGTTCATCCCTGGGATAAAGGGGTTGACATGATGAAAGATTAAATCGTCTAGGATTGTATTCGCTCGAGTTCAGAAGAATGAGAGGAGATCTTATAGAAACATATAGGATTATAAAGGGTATGGATAGGATAGATGTAGGAAGGTTTTTTGAGCTGGCCGGGGAAACTAAAACGAGAGGACACAGTCTCAAGATTCGGGGGAGTAGATTTAGGACAGAGATGAGGAAAAATAGTTTTTCCCAGAGTAGTGAATGTTTGGAATTCTCTCACCAGGGAAGTGGTTGAGGCTGCCTCATTAAACATATTTAAAATTCGGTTAGATAAATTTTTACATGATAGAGGAATTAGGGAATATGGGGAGAAGGCAGGTAGGTGGAGTTAGGTCATAAATTAGATCAGCCATGATCATATTGAATGGCGGAGCAGGCTCGATGGGCCATTTTTGGCCTGCTCCTGTTCCTACTTCCTATGTTCCTATGTTCTGTTCATTTGGCTTGCCCTGTATACATTTTTTAATCACATAACCAGATAACACAAAACAATTACATTGCAGAAACAGGCCATTACGGCCCCTCTAGTCCGTGCCAATTTAAGTGAACTCCACTAGTCCCACCTATCTGCTCCCTCTCCATAACCCACCAGTCCCTTCACCTCCATGTACTTATCCAACCCTCTCTTAAATGACAAAATTGACCCTGCTGCAATCACCTCTTCCGGAAGGTCATTCCACTCAGCCACCATTCCCGGAGTGAAGAAGCTTCCTCTGATGTTACTTCTAAAGTTTTTCCCCCTAACCCTTAATTTATGACCCCTCATTCCAATTTCACCTACCCTCAAGGGGAAGAGCCTTTTCACATCTACTCTATCTACCCCCTCATAATTTTATATACCTCTATCAAATCCCCCCTCAACCTTCTTCGCTCCAATTAATCATGTTACCCTGACTACATGCACTTCCTAATTTATACTTTTGCCTGTATATCTGCAACAATTTTAGGACAAATACAACTCCGAAAAATATTTTCTGCCTCTTACCGAATATTTTTTCAAAGCTCCATCTCAGCTGAATCTAATTCTTGATTTCTCATTCTTGAAAACTTCCCCTCTTCTGTCTTGATCCCATTCTTTCACATCAAGACTACCCTCCACCTTTTTATTTTCTATCTCTTCTTAAAGTTAAATATCCTGGAATATTTAGTTCCCTATTCTAATCATTTTGCAACCAATTCTCTGTAATTTTTGTTTGTGTCACATATTTGCCCACTGAATTTGACTGCCACAGCCCATTTAATTTACCTTTTCAGGACTGGTCTGATTCTGAAATGTACTCTCCTTCCTGACAGAGCCGTGGAGTTCTCCAGTGCAGAAATGGACCCTTGGGCTCATTTTGTTCATACTGACTAAAGGAAATCCTACTTGCCTAAAATGGCCCACATCCCTTTTCACCTTTCCTGTCCCATGCCTGTCTAAATGTCTTTCAAACTTTACAATTGTTAACTAGGTTATCATCTGGTGACAGAAGTTGATCTGATCCTTGGCAACTCGGCCAAGCCCAGCAGTGGGGCCCACTGCACTGTAAATCCCAGCAGATGTGGAAGTAGAAATGAAAGAAATTGAAACAGCTATGACAACTGGGCAAGTCATACCCCCTGGCTTTGACAGCTGTCAAAAACTAAAACATCTATTGCATTTAAAACATTCAACATCTGTTGGGAAGATATTCATGTTTTACATAATTAAACTATCACATAAGGCTTAAAACCACATCAAGCATTAAAAAAAATATGTAATGCCAAATTATTAAAATTATTGAAAAATGTGAATGCTTAACTTAATCCCCCTCTATCATTCTCCACTGAAATCAATGGAAAAGTTTCCTCAGTTTTAAACTTTGCAGCAGTTTCACCATCATCTACATTGCTCCCCAGCAGAACTTCAAGAGGGATCCAAAGTTAGAAAGCAGACTAAGAAACAACAGTAAACAGATGTCACATTTATGCAAGTATAAAGCATGCTGAGGAAATACAGGCACTTCCACACAAAGTGTGGATCTTCCTTTGAGTTTTCAAGGATGATGCAGAAGGGGAAAAAGAGTGATATGTTATATTCTCTGGTAGTTCTTGATCATTAGAATGCTGTAGATGGCTTCTTAAAAATGAAAATACTTCTGAGAACATCTTCAAGTCAAGTCACCTTTATTTAATGTTCATACCATGGTTTACTATCCACATATATTCCGGAAATTCAGGAGCCTGTTGACTTGGGGGAAAAAAGCTGTTGCCCAATCTCGACGTAAGGGCCCAAGTGCTATGGTACTTCCTACCAGATGGCAGAAGAGAGAACAGTTTACATGAAGGATGTGTGGAGTCTATCATAATGTTTATTGCCTATCACCTGCATCGAGTGTTGTGATGTCCTTCGTGGTAGGAAGAAGCCCCCAATGATCTTTTCCGCTGACTTCACTATCCTTTTGCATGCTCTGCTTCCCTGAGGATAGAACACTATCGTCCAAGGTGGCACAGCTTCCAAACTAGGCGGTGATGTAGTTGCACAGGATGCTCTCAATGCATCCTCTGTAGAATGTAGTGAGGATGGAGGGTGGGAGATGAACTTTCCTCAGCCTTCGCAGGAAGTAGAGGCACTGCTGAGCTTTCTTGGCTATGGAGCTGGTATTAAAAGACCAGGTGAGATTCTCTGCCAAGCGAACTCCAAGGAACCTGATTCTGTTGATGACCTCAGTGGTCGAGCTGCCAATGGTTAGGTGAGTGTGGTTCCCCCTGGGCCTTCCTGAAGTTGACAACCTTCTGTTTTGTTTTATTAATGTTCAGATACAGGCTGTTGGCTCTGCACCAGTCCGTCAGTGACTGCACCTCATCTCTCTATCCTGACTCCTCATTCTTAATTATAAGGCCCACCAAGGTCGTGTTGTCAGCGAACTTGATGATGTAGTTCGAGCTGTGTTTAGCTGCACAGTCGTGGGTCAGCAGTGTGCACAGCAGTGGACTAAGCATGCAGCCCTGGGGGGCCCCCGTGCTCAGTGTGATGGTCTTGGAAGTGCTCTTACTGATTTGGACTGCTTGAGGTGTCCCTGACAGAAAGTCAAGTAATCAATTGCAGAGGGTGGTGTTTCGACCCAGCAAGCTCAACTTACCTCTTCAAGTATGTGTTGAATGCTGAACTGAAATCAATAAACAGCATTCGAACATTCGAGTCCATATATTTCCACCAGGTGGTTGAGGGCTAGACGGAGGGCAGTGGCGAAGGCATCATCTGTTGAGTGGTTGGGCCTGTATGAGAACTGCCGGGGGTCCAATGAGCTTGAGGTGTCCCATGACGAGCCTCTCGAAGCACTTCATGATGATGGACGTGAGTGCATCCGGGCGGTGGTCATTGAGGCAGGACATAGATGACTTCTTCGGCACAGGGACAATGGTGGTGACATTGAAGCATGTTGGGACCACGGCGCTTCTCAAGAAGCTGTTAAAGATGTTGGTAAAAACATCTGCTAGCTGAGCCACACATCCCCTTAGCACTCATGTTGTACAGTCCAGCAGCTTTCCTTGGGTTGACCTTGCCTAACTCTCTCTTCACATCAGCCACTCCAAGACACAGCATCTGACCATTTAGAAGAGAGGTGGTCCTCTTCACTGCCATGTCATTTTTCGCCTCAAAATGTGCATAGAAGTTGTTCAGTGCGTCTGGGAAGGAGACATCACCAGCAAAGGCAAATTATGTAGTCTTGTGGTTGGTGATATCTTGGATGCCCTTCTACATGCGTCGTGTGTCCTTGCTGTCCAGGAAGTGTTTTGAATGTGCTGGGTATGTGCACGCTCTGCTTCCCTGATGGCCTTGGACAGCTTGGCTTTCGCAATAGCTAGAGCTGTCTTATCGTCTGCTCTGAAGGCAGCGTCTCAGTTCCTGAGCAGCACACGCACCTCCAAAGTCATCCATGGCTTCTGTTTAGAGCGACTATTGATGGTCTTGGGTATCGTGCCATCATCAGAACACTTAATAATGTAGCTGGTCACCTATGCCATATACTCCTTGAGGCTGCTGCAGTCGCCATTGAACGTATGCCAGTCAGTGCGCTCAAAGCAGTCCTGAAGTGCATGAGTGGCCCCCACTGGCCAGGATTTAACCTGCTTCAGAAATGATCTGGATGAAAGAGAACGATGAAATAACCTGTAAACCCAAACAAAAGTCGGAACAAGATCTAAACATAAAGATAAAAAATGAAAAATGGGAAAAACTATGCTCCGGAACTATGAGAAATACAATAAACACAAGGTTACACATGATACAATATAATTGGCTACACAGGCTATACACCGTGCCCCAAAAGTTAAATAAATGGGACCCAACAGTATCAGATATATGTTTTCGCTGTTAGAAGGAAACGGGAATAACAGTACATGCAATTTGGGCATGTGAGAAAGTGGAAAAGTTTTGGGAAGATCTAAATCAGGTATTAAATAAAATCACAAAAAGCAACATACCAACAAATCCAGAGATCTTTCTTCTAAGTAATATAAGAAGTAAAGAACTAGGCCTCAATTTGGATGAAGCACAAAAAAGATTTATTATGATAGCCTTAGCTGTAGCAAAGAAATGTATAATGTCAACCTGGAAATTAGAAGAAAGCCTGAGAGTACAGCAATGGTACATGGAAATAAATAAATGTATTCCATTGGAAAGAATAACATATAATTTAAGAAATAACGTCACAGTATTCAAACAAATTTGGGAACTGTACATGGAACACAACAGAGAGGGCCTACCGCAGACTTCCACCCCCTAAAATGACAGAATGAGAAGAAGACGGAATGAACTGACCCAGTGTGTAACAGTAGATGACACAATTTTCTTGTTTATTTTCATTGTGTGATGACATTATTTAATGGGTTTATTGTATTGCATATGTTGAATGTTTAGTGGGTGATATACATTTTTTTATACATTAGTTGCAGCCTTGCTGGCTTTTTCAATAACTTTCTTAGTAACTGCCTTAATCATACTCTCAGCCACAGTCTGTCTCATGTCATGGATAACAAATCAACTGGAAGGTGGATGTTCAGTAAAGTTCTCCACAGACAAGACTTGTCTGCGTCACCCCTTCTTCTCCCTCACTGGAATGCGTATCATAATGTCATCACTTTAAATGGGAATACAGTTAAAATTGAATTACATAATTGCATGGGATTAAATTTCAGATGTGGAAAATAAAAGTTTTAGATTGTTGAGGAAGTTTAAAAACATTGGTCGGCACCACAACATCGTGGGCCAAAAGGCCTGAACTGTGCACCAATGTTCTATGTTCTGTATCTTTGCTTCATCCATCTGTCGTCTTTGTACCATTCGTAGTTTCCACATCACTGCAATCCCTGAAGGACGATGTTTCTCTTCCCTCTCTTTGCTAAATTTATTTCATGTAGTATTGCATCATGGACCCTCAAACCAAAAATAGATTGAAAGAGGAATAGATCAGTCATCTCTTCAAGAGACTTAGTGAGGTCACCATTTAATTTGAAATTTAAATCTTATTTCTACCAATTAGAAGCCATTTCCAGACATTTCAACCATGCCACCCGATTACACCCAAATTAACCTACTACCCCATATGTTTGGAGGGTGAGAGGAAACTGGAGCATCTGGAGAAGTCCCCAGCAGACACGGGGAGAACATACCAACTCCTTACAGAGAGTGCCTGGTTCGAACTTATTTCATGGCTGCTGTAATAGCATTGTACTATTACACTCCAAGTACCCACATTCGATAAATCTCCCTTGAAAACAGTACCACATTAAAATCTCTCAAGGTCTTGAAAATTCCAGTAAACTTGTCATATTCTTTTAAAATATTAAATATTGTTCACACATCATCCCAGAATCTGATTTTAATTATATAATTTTCTCATTGTATTTGTGGGCAGTACCTGTAAAAATCATATTCTGTGTCAAGCAATGAACTAAACTGAGTAAGTTGTAATTCTTAATGGAGCATCCACTCTCCCCTTGCATTTTACCTCTACAGGTGTCTCTATTCTGGGCTTGTGCAAGCCCACCATAAATTTCGACTTGGCTTTGGAACACAACCTCCTCTCCATTCCATTAATGAAACAAGCTTAGACAGGAGGTGAGGTTCTATCATGTCAGTGTTGTCAGGGGTTATCACCTCAGTGTTGAGCCCTCAGAATTCTCACCACAACTTGTGGCCCAACTCCTGGCATGGACTGCAAACTTCATTGGTCCTTGATACCTGACCCAAGTATATGTGAACAGCAGGATAGGTGGCAGGCTGAATTCAGCTCAGTTATCTCACAAATATATTTTAGATGGATTCCATAACATAGAAGATATTTTACTGCACTAGTATCCAGAGATCTCTAGACACATATTCTAATATTTGGGATTTTAAGTTCGTAATTGAACAATTATGGACTGAGATATTGGTGTGTGCCAAAGTGATCATAAAATATCTGATTGTTATTAAAATCTACCTTCTTCATTGATGTCCTTCGGGGAGGAAATCTGCCATAGTGCCCAATCTGGCCTGCTTGTGGAGCAGAGCAGTAATATGGTTGCCTTCAGAAATGGACAAACAGCCATACAATCCAGGTGGAAATCTTGCAAATGAGGGGAAGGTGAGGTTGACCCAATATATAAGGGTCTAAAGCATTCACATTCTGGAAAAAAATAGATAAATCAAAATGATTTAACATCACAGAATAAATGCTGCTGATATTTGCCTATAGAACACTTTTCTGTTGACAGGCCACAGAATTCTGTGTAGTCTTATTCCATTTGTCAATATCAATATTAATTGACAGTCTCAATTTACAATCACCTAAGGCATTTTCTAAAGCACCTCTTTTTTTTTGGTATTGCTTACAAACTTTATTTCTATTATCTCAAAGGTCGAGAACTAAATATTTTATGTCCAAGTGATTCTACATTAAACCACCAGCTGCTTCCAACCAAGCTTTGAAAATTTGCCTTCAACTTATGATTTTTCCCCTTCTAATAAACATTAAATCCAGTGTACAGTATTCCCACTAATTCCATTCCCTCAATCTTCTCCTGTAATCAACACAATAATTCTTTGTCAAGAGCTGCTCTCCAGTTCATGCACAGTACAATCAGTTCATTTTCTCTGCTGCAATTTCTGTTGCCTTCCAAGAGGATTCAATGAGATTTGTCAAGCATGTGCATTTTTTTATTACAGTAAGCTGCTTCTATTTGTTTCCTTTGTCTAAGTGTGGGACATCCTTAATTAGCAACTCAAACATTTCCCTTCTATTAGTGTTAAAATAATTACCCTGTAGTTATCCAAATTAACTTTGCTTTATAAAATCAGATCCAATTGACCACTCTCTAGTTCACTCGAATAAGTACTCACTCAACACAATTCTAGAATCCCTGTGTTGAAAGCTTGGAGTTGAGCTCGTGTGTTCTGATTTATTTGGTTGAGCTCACTTAAAATTTCTTATTTCTTTGTCATAATATTGCTCAATTCATTCCTGATGCATATATATATCTGAATTAATTAATTCAGAGCAGCAAAAGACCAAGTGGACCTTCTATCTTGCTCCTCTATTCAATGCAATTATCGCTAATCTGATTTAACATGAGCTCTTCATCGCTGACTAAGAGTACATCATCTTTTCACAGTATGTGTGTAAGATAATGCTACCAAATTCATTGCCCTATACATTGTACAAGGTACAAGTTCACCAAAATGCTTGTGAAAATAAAACAATGGTATCTATGAATTGCTTTATTGCTCTCAGATTTTAAATTTCCTCATCTGATCCAAAACTGCCATTCTTTTGCAGTGGGATTCAAGTTAAAATTCATCCTATTTCTTCGGTGAAGCTGCATTAGAAATCTTCACATTTATCAAAAGTGAACCAATGAGAAAGCTCTTGCTTGAACATGTCGACAGAGGATAAGACAGTTACGAGAAACTAAGATTTACCACTTATGTAAAACTGCTGTTAACATTGGGTACTCACAAGACAGTAATTATAGGTGACATAACTACTCTGCCTTGATCCACTAATCTTGGAAGTGGTTATGAATTTTTAGTATCTAATAATAAAGTTGTGAAGTTCTAGTCACCTGATCCCTTTCTACTCAGGATCTTTGTAATTACTCAGTCCTTCAAATGACAGGATGTGAAAAGCAAATGGTAACCCATATGAACAATTTTTAACAACTCTTTTGGGGAAAAAAAGGTACAATCACTCAATGATCTTTAATAACAGCACCTTCAGCGAGTTATATTGCAGAATTTTTTGCCATCTAGAACCAACCCTAATTCAGCATTTTTTTCACCAATGTTTCACTGTGAATGGACATCCTCACTGTGAATGGACATCCTCAATGTTTCACTGTGAATGGACATCCTCACTGTGAATGGACATCCTCACTGTGAATGGACATCCTCAATGTTTCACTGTGAATGGACATCCTCACTGTGAATGGACATCCTCAATGTTTCACTGTGAATGGACATCCTCACTGTGAATGGACATCCTCAATGTTTCACTGTGAATGGACATCCTCACTGTGACTGGACATCCTCACTGTGAATGGACATCCTCACTATGAATGGACATCCTCAATGTTTCACTGTGAATGGACATCCTCAATAAGTCATCCTCAACATAGTAAATAAGCAGAGGAATTTGATTAGATTCCCTCACTGTGAGAAACGGAATATCTCCACCTGTAATTTTCCAATTAATAAATCTCATTGGCTGCACCACCTTCATCTGGGGACATTTGTTGTCATGCATAAAAACAAATGCTGTGTGCTCACTGGTACACTCATTTTAACAGAAATTTCAGTCGGATGCTACCACGTCTAACTGCAATTGGGGAATTAATTTTTTTCTGAGGTCCATAATTATAGAAATAATAAGATTTATTTGAAAGATCAGTGGATTTTTAGCAAATCTTAATGTCACAATTTGGCTATTCATGTGAAAAATTGGCATTTTAGAGGAATTTTAAATACACAATAAAACATTCAGGCTAACAATATCTTCACTGGAAAATTGGATTCTCATAAGGAGCCATCGTCGTCCTTGCAAACGACATTATAACATCTAATTAGCTTATGGGCAGCACCATTCTTTTTAAATTAGATTTTTCAATCCGTAACTTCTCTCAATTTAAATGACAAGAGTGTCAAAGACCATGATAATTAACAATGCGAAGAGATTTTTAAATTGTACTGATAACCATTTTAAAAATGCATTCATGCTGTATCAAATATATTCTTTCATTAGGCAGTTTTCAGTTAGGCATCAGGTATATTCAGCAGCCCTAATGGAAGGCTTCCTTGCACTGCATAAATGATTTAACATTTGATATGTCTGTTTTATTTTTTAACCATCACTTCTACTGTATGAAGTTGGAGGTTTGAATTTCTGTGAGTGTTATTTTAAACATACAAAAATGGCATCCTTTCAAGTGTGCAATGTCGCAGAGCTATCCAAAGAAAGATTAATTGAGTGATGAATTCACCCATTATTTCTAGTTTGTATTCATTATTCAATAGTCCACCTTAATTGTATTTGATTTCAAGGTTTATAGAAAATATAAGATAGAATGTGGAAGTATTTCTTTATGGGAAAGTGATCAACCCTGATTGCGGTCTGATTAGAAATTCACTCAAGGTCAGTACATTGGACCTTCAAGAAACAGTTAAAGTCTGTGCTGGGAAGATCCATGTAATAACAGACTGAAAGAAATCAAGTCGATTGAAATTACTTCTTTCTTGAAAGCAATTTAATATTGTTTTGTTTAGCTGTGTTTAATTCAGGCTGATGTAATCTCTGATGAAATTTTAAATAAGCAAAATTGAGATTTTAAAATATTATACAATAATTATTTTCCTGCTACTTGTGTACAATGAGATGGGAAGGGAGCCAAAGACTGGTAAATTCTTGGGCTAATGAAATAGCTTTGCATTCTTAATGATTCATTTGGTTTATATACAGAAGAACTAAGGCAGAATATACAGTATTATGTGGCTAGGATATTAGCTTACAAAGTTCAGGTCTTGAAATGGTGCTTGTCTGATTGTCAGATGTATCTACTCTTCCTTGCTTGAATACATGAGAATAGTCAGAACGTGCATGTTTTTGGAGAAGAAATTAGTCAAGCAATCTTATTTTCATTAACATCCAGTTTTCTTCTGCCAGTGAGTTTCATTCCAGAATTTAGAAGCAAAAATAAGGTTTGTCTGTTGCAAATTCTTTAAAAAAAGGGGTTCTTCTCCTTTCACCATAGAAATCACATGGAATTGAGGCACAGCCCCAGGCTCTAATGGAACCAATGATGTTGGAGAATTTGAAAAAAAAAGGGAGGGAAGATAATGTTACATTTATGTAGTAACTGTTCAATCGATTTGAAACCACCAATTCACATAGAGCAAGAAAATTATTAAAATAACTTTGAGTATGGGTGGGACAGCTGGTGTAGCGGTTTGCGCAACACCATTACAGCGCCAGCGATCAGGATAAAGGTTTGAATCCCATGCTGTCTGTAAGGAGTTCGTACGTTCTCCTCATCTCTGCATCGGTTTCCCTGGGGGCTCCAGTTTCATCTTGCTGTTTGAAATGTACCAGGGTTTGTAGATTAATTGGGTGTTATTGGGCAGCATGGGCTTGTGGGCCGATATGGCCTCTTACCGTGCTATATGTCTAAATTTAAAAAATAAATTAGTTTCACAGTTGGCTCTTCAAAATTGTTGAGCTTTTAAAGCTCAGCCATTTCCCCCTCAGAAGTAGATAAAAGCCAACAGCTGCTGTGATATTGCATGTTTAATGCAAATGACTGAGAATGATTTTTTTTTCCCCTTGTGTCTCCAAATTGCTTCCTCAAATTGATGGAAAAGACTGTGTTTTGTTATCTTGGTGACTAAAGAGTAAACGACATGTAATGAGACCTTCTGTAAATAATGGAACCTCAATACGTAATGAAACATTTGTCAAAATTAGTCATTTTGCCATTTGAATTTGGATGAACTACTTTGAGACAGGCTTTCTGTATTTATTGATCATGTTCTCATTTTGTGGGAGAGAACAATTCCTAATACCATGCAACCATATAAAATTACAGGACAGAAGCAGGCCCTTCAGCTCTTCTAGTTTGTGCCAATCTATTATTCTGTCTAGTCCCATTGCACCGAGTTCATATCTTTCCATACACATCCTATCAATGTACCTCTCCAAATTCTTCTTAATGTTAAAATTAAGCCTGCATTAACCATTTCTGCTGGCAACTCGCTCCAAACTCCCCCCCCCACTCTATGTGAAGAGGTACCCTCTAATGTTTCCCCTGGAACGTGAAGAGAAAAGCAGTTAAAACTTTGCATGTTCAAGACAGCACACTTTTCTGAGTTTTTTTGTCTCTCTTTGGGAGAGTTTATTTTTAGGAATCATTTGTTGTGACTTTTTCAGTGAAGACTGTGCATGGTAAAATATCTGGTTTATTATTGCCGTGGCATTTTATTGGGATAGACTTAATGCCAGGTGGCTTGTCGCCAACATTGTGTGTTTTTTTAGAAACAGGACCCTAAAATAAATCAAGAACAGTTCTGCTGATGTTGAAAGTCTTAAGGAAAAAAAAATGCCAGAAACGTTCAGCAGGTCAGGCAACATTTATGAATGGGGTAAACAGTTATCGTTTCATATCAATGTACTGTTTCAAGGAAAACTCATTGAGGTTAAACATTAATCTCTTTCAATAACTCCTAGTTGTTTCTGGCAACTGGTGATGACCTGATTTGGATTGGGGTAAATGATAGCAGATTCATGGACCCAGTTCTCGTCTGGAGATGTAAATCCATTTCTGTTATTTTGCACTGGATTAAAAAGTGTCTACATCTCAAGTTGTCATCTTAAGGTGCCATTTCAGATGTTTGGTGAGTAATTCCTCGGTGGGAAAATGAAAATATTTGTGCTTCCATGCTGGACAAAAACAAGGCAACATTTATAAATGCTCTGATTAAATCATCATGAAGAATCCCAAAAAATGCAGCTGCTTTGACAGTTTTGGTGAATAATATCATCCATCGATTGCAAACCAAAAAGCTACCAGTTTAATTCCCTCTCTTTACACCGATACAAATTTGACTAGGCTGCTCAGTTCACCTGGTGCCCCTCTGCAAAGGAGAAGATCAAGCAGCATTCCACCTTGTGATCTCTTTTAAGTGGTTCCTGTAGAAACATGTCTGTGTGATGTGAACAGCAGTCCAATTGGTGTTATGATAGATGGGATTCCCAAATGAAGAATAGTCATGTAAATAAGGTACTGCGATGTAAGAAATCTTCACAGAGAAGAGAAAATAGGAAAATGGCTAAACTGTTGTCCAATTAAATACTGGTGAAATGGCCATCCTTTTTATTTAAATGGTGAGCAGCAAAAAATGAGAAAGTGAATAAGGACAAGTGTAACTAGATTGCAGAATTTTAAGAGATCAATCTAATGATATGCTTTTTGCTGCTTCAATATTTCTTTGATATCTGAAATGTAATAATTAACATGAATACTTTTTATTCTATGATCTCACAGAGAGGCAAATCATTTGTTGTCTATTAATCTTGTTGATCTAAAATTCTTACTGAAGTCAAAGACTGGTTTTATTCCTGAATGAGTAATCAATTGGAATTGTTTCTTCATTATCAGCATTATCATTGCCCAAGTTTTTAAGTTTTATCCTCACCTTCATATTCTCTTCAATCTTCACAGACGTAGACCCAACGACAAATATAACCCGTGTCCTTGTGCCGTCAACTGAAGGGCCAAGTAGTGCGATAACAATTAATTACCCTCATCACACTCTCAGATTGTCTGTACCTGCAGAATATCTGGCAATGAATTTTATTCCTCTTTGCTTATGTATGTCTTTCTTTGGCTTGGCTTCGCGGACGAAGATTTATGGAGGGGGTAAAAAGTCCACGTCAGCTGCAGGCTCGTTTGTGGCTGACCAGTCCGATGCGGGACAGGCAGACACGATTGCAGCGGTTGCAAGGGAAAATTGGTTGGTTGGGGTTGGGTGTTGGGTTTTTCCTCCTTTGCCTTTTGTCAGTGAGGTGGGCTCTGCGGTCTTCTTCAAAGGAGGCTGCTGCCCGCCAAACTGTGAGGCGCCAAGATGCACGGTTTGAGGCGTTATCAGCCCACTGGCGGTGGTCAATGTGGCAGGCACCAAGAGATTTCTTTAGGCAGTCCTTGTACCTTTTCTTTGGTGCACCTCTGTCACGGTGGCCAGTGGAGAGCTCGCCATATAATACGATCTTGGGAAGGCGATGGTCCTCCATTCTGGAGACGTGACCCATCCAGCGCAGCTGGATCTTCAGCAGTGTGGACTCGATGCTGTCGACCTCTGCCATCTCGAGTACCTCGACGTTAGGGGTGTGAGCGCTCCAATGGATGTTGAGGATGGAGCGGAGACAACGCTGGTGGAAGCGTTCTAGGAGCCGTAGGTGGTGCCGGTAGAGGACCCATGATTCGGAGCCGAACAGGAGTGTGGGTATGACAACGGCTCTGTATACGCTTATCTTTGTGAGGTTTTTCAGTTGGTTGTTTTTCCAGACTCTTTTGTGTAGTCTTCCAAAGGCGCTATTTGCCTTGGCGAGTCTGTTGTCTATCTCATTGTCGATCCTTGCATCTGATGAAATGGTGCAGCCGAGATAGGTAAACTGGTTGACCGTTTTGAGTTTTGTGTGCCCGATGGAGATGTGGGGGGGCTGGTAGTCATGGTGGGGAGCTGGCTGATGGAGGACCTCAGTTTTCTTCAGGCTGACTTCCAGGCCAAACATTTTGGCAGTTTCCGCAAAGCAGGACGTCAAGCGCTGAAGAGCTGGCTCTGAATGGGCAACTAAAGCGGCATCATCTGCAAAGAGTAGTTCACGGACAAGTTTCTCTTGTGTCTTGGTGTGAGCTTGCAGGCGCCTCAGATTGAAGAGACTGCCATCCGTGCGGTACCGGATGTAAACAGCGTCTTCATTGTTGGGGTCTATAATTTTACTTCACTTGAGTCAGGAATTTGTAAACACATTCACTTTGCACAATATTATATATTCTCCTATCCCAGCGGAAGAAAACTTTGTTGAAATTGAAACTAGATATTTAAGAGGTCAGTAAATCCAAGCCTGATTGGCCAGCTCAAAAGAAATGTAGAGAGTCACCGCAAGAGGGTTGGATGAACAAAATTCTTTGTATGTTTTCAACTATTCTCATTCTTGCATCATCTGAAATTAGATTAAAGATGAGGTTTCATGTGTTCTCTTTGATGGTTACCCCTTGTGAAGACAAATACTTTTGATAGTTTGTCCCAATTTTTGTCCACTTTTATGGTTTCCATTTCTGTTTAACGTTTGTTATTTTTGTGATTAAGTCAAGTTTATTGTCACCTGTTTGCACAAGTACAACCCGACAAAACTGCATTCTCTTGTCCTTGGCGCAAAACACGCAGACCCACAACCAGACATAGCACGTACATAGGGACAAACAATACATACGCAGGACAAATAATTATATATACACAAAATGCTTGGGACTGGACATTTTTTGGTTAACTGAGAAATTGCTTTAGGCAGCCTAGAAGCATCAGCAAGTACCTGCATCAGCAATTAAACAGCAAGAAGAAACAACAGGTTTCTCAAGTGTGAAATAATGTTTAATTCTTACCAAATAACAAGGTGATCTCTGCTTATAAAATAAGCTAAATGCTTAAATTTAAGAAAAGATTTTTCTCTAACTTCCAAAATTTCAGATAATTGAACATTTTGATTAAGTGGTTTTCAGATCATCGGAAACATACTATACAAATAAATATTCCTTTGTACATATGAGAGTTTCAGATGGTTAGTCTATGCACTTAGGTGGTTCACCATTCTCACTGTTGTTCCTCAGCCTGGTGATGCTGGCTCTAATACTCCTGGATCACTTTCCTAATGGGAGCAGCTGCAAGATACTGTGTGAAGGGAGGAAGTGGTCCTCAATGATTTTACGTTCTCGCTTCAGACAACAATCCCAGTAGATAACGTCGATGGGGGTGAGGGATACTCCAGTGATCCTCTCTACCACTTTTATGGACCTGTGGATTGATCTCCGATTCATTTCTCTGCAGTAACCATACCATACTGTGAAGCAACCAGCAAGGACTCCCCTCGATAGCGCTCCTGTGGAAGGTTCACATGAGCCAGTCTTCTGCAGCCTGTGTGGATCCTTCGATTGCATGTTGTGCATGAGGTGCCAATCAGAAAGTTTTTTTTTCTAGAATTGTGACCAGAAACTCAAATTGATCAGGCATGTGATAACCAATTCTGCAGGAGTAGGGCAGACCTCCACCATTAAGAAGGGGAAAGGCAACAGGCATAAAGAAAAGATGTTTGCTTGCAATGGTAGAGAAATGAAACAAGAACATATTGCAGACACTGTGTAGTTAATGCACAAAAGTGCTGGAGAAACTCAACAGGGCCTGCAATGTCCATAAGGGACAAAAATATATAGCCAACCTTTTGGGCCTAAGCCTTTTGTCAAGATGTGAGGAAAAAGCTATGATCTCATATTCCACTGGGGAATCCTCCAACGGCATTAACATCAACGTTTCCGGTTTCCATCAGTGCCCCGTCTCTTTTACCTATCCCCATCTCTCCTTTCATCCTCTTTTTCTCTGTCTCATTTTCTCCAGCTCGGCTATCCCCACCTCACAGTGCTAATCCTCTCATTCAACAGATTCTCAACTTTTCTCTCCCATCCTCCTATCCTTGTCTATCTATCTATCGCCTATTGGCCGTTTGCTATGGTCCTCCCCTGTCCCCTTTTCCCTCCTCCCCCCACACCCCATCTTATTGTTCAGGTGCTTTTTGCCTCGTATACTTTTGTCCTCGAAGTACTCTGCAGGACCTGCTGAGTTTCTCCAGCACTTTTCTGCAGTGGTATCATGGCAGTGTTCTGGATGAACATCAACAACCTCAGCTGCCTTTCTTAGTGAAACGTTGAATCCTCCCCGTGAAGCATTCTCCCCTTGCCATCCATTCAAATCCATCTTGCTGCAGCTGCTTGATGCCACACCAAATTACCTGATGGCAAAAGTACATATCCTCATTCATCCCTCACATTTTTCCATGCATTGAAAGTTGGAGTCAGATGGTATAGGTGGAACACAAATTGATCCATTGTGTGCAAGCTACTGTGAAGTTTGTTACTAATTGATAGCATCATTAATGACTCCTTCCATTCCGGTCCTGATGAATTAGTCTGCCAATTGCTGAAATTGTGTTATCTATTTGTTGTTGACGAGATACACTAAGAATGTTTCAGTGAAGAGGATGAGAGCTGTCTCAGTAGAGGTCCACAAGATTATGAGAGGGATAAATAAGGTAGGGCCTTTTCCTCAGATGGGAGTAGCAAACACCAGAAGACATCTGCACAAAGTGAAGGGAGGAGAGACATCAGGGGTGAGCTTTTTACACAGAGGTGTGTGAGTGCCAAGAATCCCCTGCCAGGGGTGCTGATGGAGGATGAAACATTAGGGGCATTTAACAGACTCATAGACAAGCCCAGGATGAAAGGTAGGAAGGGCTTAGTTTATTTTGTTAGGTCGGCACAACATCGAGGGTCAAAGGGCCTGTGCTATGCTGTTGTATCCAATATTCTATTCTCAGTGCACACAAAAGTTCCAACTTTGTAAGATACAGCCACTCAACATAATCAACCTGAATGTCAAGAATTGATGCGTAAGACCACAAGACATAATAGCAGAATTGGACCATTCATCCCATCAAGTCTGCCTGGCCATTTAATCATAAGTTTATTTAATCATGGATTTAATTATGAAGTGAACTTCCCACTCAGCCCCACTGCTCATTCTTCTCCCCATAACCTTTGATACCCTGGCTAATCAAGAAACTTGGATGATAATGGTTATTTTCAACTTGTCAACTGTTGGTTATGAAAGCACCCTCGCCCAGGAGAAGCATCAGGGTGGCCTTCCAAATGGTGCCTGTCATCAAGAAACACTGAGAGACATCTGGTTTATTGGACATGATTTTCTTCGGTGGCAGGCTCCCAAACATGGCTCTGATAAAATTTGACCTTCTAACTTATGAATGAGTAAGCCTCTTCCTCCAGTTAAGGCTTGAAGCCATTGCTTCACTGAGGCAGCAATGGCATCAAGCACGTCTTTCCCACTAATTGATGTCACGATTGAGCACATTGACCTCTGGGTCATTGCGCCACACACACCCGGAACTACAATATAATCATAATTTCACATTAAGTGGTGATTGCATTTTACAATGAATTTTCCGCTTCAAATCGATCATAAAAGTGCATGCTCTAGATGATGGAATTTCTAGCCCATTCGATTTACATAATGAGGGATTTTATTTTTATTTTCTTAAGCTTAGAACCTTGAACTGTCAGTAGAAATTATAGGGGCAGTCATTATTACCAAGTTAAGCAATATAAATTTGAATGTAATTAAACCATTTTTATGCATCAGTGTACAGCATCTGATTGAGATCTGGTAATGATGTTCTTTGATTTTGATGGAGATCGTTTCTAAGTTCATGTAGATACTCAAATGAAAGCAAGACATGGGGTGTATATTTTTATCTGGAAAAATTTTAATTTTTGACTTTGCCTCCTGGTTTTCTGCTAGCCTAATTGAGAGGTGGAAATGCTGGAAACCAGATTTATCTTTATGATCCCAGACACCCTGGTAATTTCTTGCACTTCGCAAATGGTTGAATAACCTGACTCAGATCGAAGCTCATGGTTTCTAAGATCAGATGGCTAACATTTGAACTGAATGGAAGGGCGGGGAGGGGGAAAGTCATTGAATGAAAGATCTCATCTCTGGACCAATGAGTCCAAAAGAATTCTATCTTTTTTGCCCTTCTACCCACTTGTTGAACGTGTCTGCTTGACATAGACTGATACCTGGCATGCTAACTCAGGGTGAAAATTGAGGTTATTCAACCATCCAAAACATTGAAGCTATTTCTGTTCATTGCAATAGATGACCTGATGATGGGACATGACTTCAGATCGTTAAATTTTTAAATCAGGAAAGAAGTGCACAATGCAATCTCCAACTCCTACCCACTAATAACCAATCATTAATAGTTGTGGACTTTTGTGCGTGCGTAATGAAAGGCAGTACCTGAGACGTGAGCGGTCCGGTGCACTTTTGACTGATTGCTTTATTGTTGAACTTGAAATTGCCAGTGACAAAGAAGTAACAATGACTTTATCGTTATTTACATTGTACGATGTACATATGCACGGAAATTCGGAGTTGCTGCAGCTGAAAGGGACACTGTGAACAAAAACCATAATACTATAAAATGAATTAACTCGTGAGATAAATACAAAAGATAGATGAAAAATATTTGCAATTACCATTGTGCAAGAAAAAGTGTTACAATAGAACAAACAGTATTTGTGTAGCATCAGACCAGTCCATGATTAATGTAACAAGGAGAGGTTCAAGTGCCCAATAGGCACTGGAAAGAAACATTTTTTTGCTTTCAACCAGGTGACGTCTGTGAGAATAAGTTATGACCAGGGTTGGGGGGGAGGGGGGGGTCCTTTATGATATTGGTGGATTTGAGGCAGCATCGCACTAGATACAATGTCTTCAATACATAGGTAAGAGCCTGTGATGGACCTGGCAATGTTTGCTACCTTCTGCAGCCGTCGGTTTTCCTGGCCACTTGAGTTCCCAAACCAGACTCTAATGCAATGAGTCAGTGTAATATCTGCAAGTGCACCTGCAGAACCTTTGACAGAGAATTCAATGTTATGCCAAATCTACTCAGAAAGTAGACATTGAAGTGTTGCCTTGTTGTGCTGGTTTCGGGAGAGGTCATCTGAAATATGGAGGCTCAGGAAGTTGAAAGTACTAACCCTCTCCGTCTCCATCCTGTCAATGCAAACAGGTGCATGGGCTCGCAGCCTGGCCTTCCTAAAATCAGCAATCGTATCCTTGGTGACATTGAGAGCCCTACCCAACCAAGTTCTCAATCTCCATTGTACTTTGACTCTTCATTTAAGAAAGCTAAAGAGAAGGGGTAGATGTATTTCAGAACTAGCCTTCAGCCTTATCCCAGGTAGCCAAGCAGTGTCTGCTGTAGGAACTCAGCAGGTCAAACTGCATTGTTGGCAGAAAATAAAAATGCTCGACATCTTGAACCAAAACTCCTCATCAGGGCTGAGGAACGTTAGTACATGACCAGTGTAAAGAGGGATGGGTGCAACAGCGGCCCCACATGGGATTGGTTATCCAGATAGGAGTGAAATATTATAGTGGATTGGCAGATGCCCAATACATGGAGAAGAGGAAGAAAAATAGATCAGTCAGGTGGAGGAAAAGGAGCCGCACATGGTAGAGTGGGTGAATGGAAGACAAAAGCTGCCAGTGATTGAATCTGACAGGTAGAAAAGGTGAGAACAGTGGTATGAAGGGAGATCAGAATGGACAGAAGGGTTGTTTGGAGGGGGAGGGGGTGGGATGGGTGCAGAGGAGAGAGCAGAAGAATCCAGTCAGGAGATGGGAGTTGGTAGGAGGGGGCTGCAGAATTAGTGGGGTGCTGTTCCTGTAGCTTATAGTGGGCTTCACTCTGTCAGTGGATAAGTCCCATGACAGACAGGTTAGTGTGGGAATGGAAAGGGTGTTAAAATGACATGCAACCGGGTGCTCAAGATGGTTATTGCCGATAGAGCTTAGCTGCTCTTTGAAGTGGCCATAAAGTCTATGTTAGGATTCAGATTTTTTTTTTGTCAGAGAATGTACATGACATACAACCCTGAGATTCTTTATTCTGTGAGCAAGGCAGAATTGCCACTTATTGGAAGTGTAAAGAAACTACACAACATACACATACATATTAATAAATAAGAATTGTAAACAGACATCAAATGTTAACCAACTGTCTGTGCAATACAGAAAAAATAAAAAGAATCAATAAAATGCAGAAGTAAGAGTCCTTAAATGAATCCCTGATTGAGTTTGTTGTTGAGGAGTCTGATGTTGGAGGGGTAGAAGCTGGTGGTGCCAGCCTTGTGACACCTAGACTTCTTTCCTGATAGCGGCAGTGAGAACAGAGCGCGTGCTGGGTGGTGTGCGTCCATGATGATTGCTGCTGCTCTCCGACGGCTCCATTTCCTGTAGATGTTCTCGATAGTGGGGGGGATATTTGGCTGTGATGTCCTGGACTGAGTCCACTATATTTTTAGAGGGCTTTACGCTCAGGGGTATCGATGTCCCCCTGCCAGACCATGATGCAGCTGGTCAGTACACTTTCCACCACACATCTGTAGAAATTTGATGGTGTTTCTAGTATTATATCAAACCTCCGCAAACTCTGGAGAAAAGTAGAGGTGATGGCGTGTTTTCTTCACAATCCCATCAGCGTGTTGGGTCCAGGAAAGATCCTTCAAGATAGTGACTTCAAGAACTTAAAATATCTCACACCCCCCCACAATGATTACTGGAGTGTGTTTCTGGTACACCCTTCCTGAAATCAACAATCAGTTGTTGATGCTTTCAACCAGCCTCCTATATGCCGACTCATCATCTTTCTATTTTCAACCCAAAACTGTGGTATCCTCAGCATATTTGAAGATGGTGTTATTGTTGTACCGAGCCACAGTCATATGTGTAGACCAGGGAGCTAAGAACGCAGCCCTGTGGTGATTCAGTACTGATGGAGATTGTGGAGGAGATGTTCTTATCGATCTATACTGATAGTGATCTGGAGGTGAGGAAATCCATGATCCAATTACATTAAGGGGTGTTGAGTCCCAGGTTGCTTTGACCAATGTAGAAGAAACTGTATAGGGAACACCAGATGCAGCAGATGAGAAAGTGCGTGTGATTCTTTGCCTCACATGGAAAGGTCGTGTCTGTGTGGGTTTCTTCCAGGTGCTCTGGTTTCCTCCCACTCTTCTAGAAGTCTGGAAGTGCAAGTTAATTGGAGTATTTGGGCAGCAAGGACCTGATACCATACTGTATGTCAAAATTTAAAATTAAGAAAACAAAATTTAAGCACATTCTCTAAATTGTTGTATAAGCTTGTCCAGGAAGGTGTGGTGCCAAAGATAAGAGGAAAGTATTTGCAGGGACCCCAAAAGAATAAGGATATTACACACTGTGCACATTGATATTTTTGGCTTCCATCCTTTTCTGGCCATAAGATCTGCCTGTAGGCTGCTCAATAATGCAAGACCTGGGACAAAATTTTGTCATGTTTAAATTCTCTCTCCACAAATTCACACTCATTATACCAGTTTACTACTTCTCCATTATTAATTCATCCATTCAGTGCCCCTTTGTGTTGTAAAGGCAAGACAAGCTCTCCATAGGAGAAGGATGATGTCAGATTATGCTTTCATCTGGGGACAGTAATTTGTTTCTGTGCATCAAGTTACAAGATGGACCCTAACTTATGATGTTCCGACTTACAATATTTCAAAGTTAATGGTCAGAATCTGTACTTTCAATTTTGCATCTGAGCTCCCCATACCCCGGCCACCCGCCCATACTAACTCTCAAAGCCACAGCCGCCCACGCATACTAACTCCAAATGTCATGGGCCGCCTCTGACCTTGGCCTCCTTGCAGGAACGGGGATTTTGGGCTCCCGGCACGGGCACTTTTACTTATTTCTGGGTCTCATCTTTTTTTCCTGTCAGCCAAGAATATGATCAAATGTCGATCAGACGTCCTTTCAGGCAAAAAGATTTTTTTTAAAAACTCAACAGTTTATGCAACATCTGCGGACAAGGAAACAGTCAACATTCAACTGGAGCAGAAAAAGGGGAGAGGAAAAGGACATTTTGCAGGGAAAGGAGGAAGGGCTTTGCAAACAAAAGAGGATGTTTGTGATAGTGGTGGATGGGAGAGAGTACATATGGAAATTCTGAAACACACGTTGCTGGGGATGGTGGATGTGTCTCCAACCATAGTGTTGGAAGCTGATGACAGAGATTGAAGTGAAAGAGGAGGAGAGAATGAAAGAAGGATGCTACTGGCATCATGCCCATGAACTGAAGAGAAATATCTGCAAAATAGACAAAGATCAGAGAAGTGAGCTGTTGTGTTTGGATTTGATCACTGCAATTTACTGCAAAATTTCAAAACATGCTCATAAACAGTTAAATTGTCTGTCAACAAAATAAGACAGAATAGTTGAGCCATTACCATTTTCTACTAATGTGTCCATTTGTTGAAGTAGTAATACCTATAATTATAATCTAACTGCTGTAATATTTTACTTTGATGGATGCCCTGTTTCGCACAAATAGACAGTTACCACGACAAACTGAATGACGTTAATATTACTGAAGGGTTTTTTACCCTCCAAAAAGTTGGTTTACTACAATGAATAGGTAAAATTGCAATACATCATGGTTCTTAAAAGCCGTTAGATGTCGTAAAGAAAACATGCATTGTACACACAAAACAGATGTATATTTGCATAATTTGCAGATTTAGTTGGAGGTATAGCAATAAAAACATCTCTTATCTTCACTCAACTAATGTTTATGCCAATAAATGCCAAGCCCCAAAACATATTGAAGATTCATTGTTAATTGCACAATAATTTTTTTTATCATGTACATTTTTAAAATTCTGATGTGGTGTTTCTGGAGCCGAAACTGTTGAGAGACTGAATTATAATCGATAAATTAAGGTTGCAAATGGAAAAAAATATTTGAAGTCTGTGACATTCATAAATGTGTGACTGGAATGCTGACATCTTGGTTCAGAAAATCATTCAGCCATTTGTGCCTATGCAAATCCTTTATCTGACCGGTCTAAAATTAATCCCTTGGCACCACCATCTCCTCATCCTTTTTCCTTTTTCTACCATTATCTGTTTCACTGAATTCTTAATTGACAATTCAGTTACTCATCCCAGCTGGCAGTTAGTTCTTGATCAACTTGCTGCATTAAGTTTCTCCTCACCCCTGTCTTTGCATTCTTATTACCGGTTCTCATTTCTGAAACATTATCTATTATTTTTTCAAAATGTGCAATTTTCTTTATATTACAAACATAAGATGTCCATGTCTTCCTTTCATGTTGTTATAAATGTAAGAACTGTATTCAAATGTCAGCTGTGTCCCTTGTCTTGCTTTGCACTCCACATTCCCATCAAGTCTCCACATGCCTGCTTCACAAATTCTGTCCAAATATACATTGATCTTGGTCTTGTGAAAAGGTATCAGCAGATCTCTGATATAAAGAGTTTCAGAGATTGAAACCCCTCGGAATAGAGATGTTATTTTCTCGCTCTTGTGTACAACCCTTCATGCTGAGATTTTGCCTGCTAGTTTCTTTCTTTAAAAAATATTTTATTGAGTTTCATTTAAAAAAAACCCATGCACATATACATCCAATACATCAGCTGGATGATAAGAAAAGACAGATAATTTGTACATTTCAAATAAAACCTTGATTAAGCGCAGTAGGAATTGTGTGTGCTCTTCCCAATCAAACCCATTATATCAAAATATTAAAAAAAGAAAAATCTCCCCCATGAATCAAACCCTTCTCTCTAAACAAGGCAAAGTTGCAGATCTAATATACATAGGAAATGAAGGACGACGATCAGAAACCAGACAACGTTGTTCGGGAGCATCCAAACACCCTAATTCTTTAAATTATGGTAATACTCCATGAATGGGCCCCATGTCTTATAAAAGTTCACCTTTACATCTTTAACATTATGTCTGATTTGCTTTCTAAACTTAGGAAGGACATGACCACTTGTAACCATTGAATATGCGTAGGTGGGGTCTTACCATTTCATCAAAATTGCGCATCTACCTATCAATGAAATAAAAGCTAAAATTCACTTCTGAGATGAAGTCAATAATATTTCTTCTTTTTGAGAAAAACCAAATAAAGCAATTAAGGGGTCTACTTTGACCCTAAAAATGACTGATAAAGTTTTAAAATAATTTTTCTAAACTTTTTCTCTACTAGGGCAAGCCCAAAACGTATATCAATGAAGCCTCAAAATTTTTACATTTATCACATAGTGGATCAATATTAGAATAAAAAGAAGATAGTTTGGCTTTTGAAATATGTGCTCAATGCAGCACTTTGAATTGCAACAAGCAATGACGCACCTCCTAGTTTCAAAATTACAAATGGAAAAAATAGTCTGGCAATAAGTTCTCTCCCGGCACTTCTCAGAACCTTGCATGGTTCAACTGGATCAACTCATTCTTCAGAATGCTAGTGAGTCTATTGTGCAACATTGAAACAGGTGCTTTAGCTCAATGAGTCTGGATTAACCACCAATTTACATGAATCTTACACGGATCCCACTTTATTCCTCCATCTGCCCATCAACTCCACTTACACCAGTGAAAAATTTCATCACCCACATCCTTCACCCCGTTCCATAGTGTATTTTTGGGACATGGTATGAAACTGGAACACCCACACAGTCAAAGGGAGAGCTGAAAACTCTCATGATGCACTTTCACTCTGTCCACCACAACAGCATGGATCTCCCAGTGCCCACCCATTTGAAATCCCCACCTCATTCCCTTGCTGGCATGTCTGTCCACGGTCTCATGCATTGCCAGACTGCAACCTCCCTCAAATTGGAGAAACAATATCTCATCCTTCATCTGGGCATCCTCCAACTGGATGGCATTAATATTTTGGCTTCCCCTGTTTCTGTTTAAACCCACCCCCTTCCCCCCACTCCATCTTCTTCCCCTTGTCTTCTTCCCTCTAGTTCTGTATCTCTCTCTCTTCCCTTTTCCCTCTGTCTCCTTTCACAGAGCCAAAATCAATTCTCACCTTTCATCATATCCAATTAACACATTTTGGCTGTTGGTTTTGACTTTTCCTCTCTCCCCCCCCCCACCCCATTCTTACCTCTTTCTCTCTCCAATCTTTATTCAGATACCTTCCTGTTTTTTGCTCCTACCGTGAACAAGGGCTCAGGCCTCAAAGGTCAGTAGCATCTGTTTACCTCCTATGAATGCTACGAGGCCAGCTGAGTTCTTCCAGCACTTCTGTTTTCAGTAGAATTTACCCTGCTCATTTATAGGCTTTTTCTGCAGTCATCAAACTACTTGCCATTCAAGTGAACTGAGATGATGTTTCTTTCCATTTAACAACCACTCACCTCACAAGGACATGATATGATTTTCCATGGAGGCAACGGTAATTTTTTTAAAGGAATAAAGACTTATGAAATGCCAAATAGAGACATTAGAGTTGGCAGATGTTGTAAATTGGAGCAAAAAGCAAACCGCTGGAGGAACTCAGCAAATCAGGCAACATCTGTGGAGTTAGAGGAATGATCGACGTTTTGGGTCAAGACTCTGTGTCATGGTGCTTTAAGTACGGGCTTGTCTCTTTCATGTGTCTGAATATTTATTATTATTAAATTTTGAAATATCATTACGAGGTACCGTATTTGATGACATATAGGACCCTCCCCCTTTTTTCCCCAAAAATCTCCTCTAAAACCACTGTGTGTCCAATACGCGAAGGTGACATTTTGGTGCTCTCATTCTGGGCATCGAAATACAAAGCGCTCAAACTATTCACTCAGCTTCAAGAAGCCTGTGGAGGTGCTGCGAATGTCCAGGAAATGGGCCTGCAACTTTGTGGACCACCTTCCTTCAGGTTGCCTGTTCTTTCCTGAGCCGCCGGTCACTTTCCCTCATGAGAAGGCCGACCATGGCACCTCCCGCCAGCAGCACAACAACCGTGTTTGTAGTGCTTGCCAGTGGTATCATCGATCACTTGCTTTGAGGAGAGCTCTGGTCCTGGATGATCAGGGTCCATGCTGATCCTTTGTTTGATGAGCACGGCCTCCTGAACAAATTGAATGAGGCGTGGAGGCAGGTTGCAGTGAGCGAGTGGTGCACCTGTCAATCAATTGCCATTTGTTCGGTGAGGGGAAGCAGCCTGAGCCTCAGCGAGCAGTGGGCAGGAGGACCTGTTGCTGCCATTGGTCATGTGCGAGGAAGCTTCGGCGTCTCGGCCATGCAAGGCTGGTGGGTTTTCATCGAGGTGAGTGAAAGGACACACACACACAGGTTATCTTCAAGGGGCCTTGCAAGAGGAACCCATTTACCAACTTATCGGGTACCCATAAATACACTAAAATATTTTTTTCCAAAAAAGTCACATTAAAATTGGGGGCTGTGACTTAGATGCCAGTGGGTCCTATATACTGTTAAATACGCTATTTCATTTGTTCTTTTGGAATTTTAAGCTTTTTAAAATTTTTGATTCTGCCATGTCCTGGTCCTATTCTTCTGCCATGTCCTATTCTTTTAAAACATATTTTTTCCCCTATCATGCAGGAATTTCAGTTGTTTCCCCCCCCCCCCCCCCACCCCACCCCATTCTTGAAATGGCTTGCGGAGATGAATACAGCCAACCACTGAGCCCTGGGCTGTATTGAGCACGAGTGATCAAAGATGATATTTATTCTCTTGATGTGCCCTATCGCATATTCTTAATTCTGATTGGTTGAAGATTTGCATCATCCCTTGTCTTGCTGGCAGATTGCCGAGAGAGGGCACTGCATTAAAAAACCTCTCGAAGCATTTGTGAACCATTATTGGTGGTAATGAATTGTGAGCGGTATTTGTTTCCTGCCCTTTGTAAAATGTTGGCTGTGGTGTAAAAATGCAAATTAATTATGTCTGCCTGGTCCCAGTAGTGCCTGACATCTATTCAGATTCTCTTAGAACTGCATTTGGTCTGTGAAATGCCACAAGAGATTGATTATGAAATATATTTTACAATGCCTATTAAATCTCTCCTTGGCCTTTTCTGTTCCTTTAAAAGTGAATTTTAAATTTCAAGTCTTTATTCACAATGGTTGTTTCTCAACTCTAGCATTATGATGAAGAAAATCCTTTGACTGGTGTTTGGAATTAATACTTCCAGTCTGTTTTGTAATCCTATTTCTAAAATCCATGAATGGTAACCCTTTTTAACAATTTCATTTGATTTCCTTTACAGTTTCTCAGAATTATCTCTTTGAACCACAAGGTTTTTCTATTCACCCAGACCTTTCAATTACTTTCTATTGAGGACATTAAGTGATTTATTGATTTTTTTTCCCATTTTGAGACACAAGATCTTGGACTTTCCTAATCTAAGAGCTTTTGTGAGCTGTCACTGTTTGTCAAATTTCCTCATCATATGTTGGCGTGATTTTGTTTTTAAACAATCATTCACATGGTTGGATGAAGGATGGTGAGAAGTTTCAAGTTGTTGGTAAATTAATAAACTCTGACTTCTTCACATGAAGCATATAGGAAGGGGGGGTGATACGTATACAAGCATGAATCCTGAATCATCTTCCCATTTCTCTCATTCTCGAATTAATTTAAATCCTTGACAGAATTGTTGTCCAATCCTATTTGGCTGGAGAACTCCCATATAAAATGTGTTTATTAAAAAGAATGATGCAACATTTGTATTTTATGATTTCATAACAAACATTAAGACATTTTTTTGTGGTCACAATCTGACAAGAACAAATCTTCTCGTGATATTACTTTTGCTTCTGAGCAAATATCAGCTATCAAGAAAATATCTTCACAAATAATATTGAGATCTGGCACACAGATATAAATGTAAACAAGGAGGAAATAGTTTATTTACCAGATAGATTTTGCAAACTCAAATTATTGACAGTTGGAGGAACTTGATGGGTCATGCAGGGTAAGTTAAATTTTCATGTAGAGATCCTTCACCTGGATCCATGGTCTTAACATGCTTAGAGATTATCACTGTCTTTTCTCGTAATGGTTGCTCATTCCATTCTACAATGGGTCTTGAAGAATCCTAAACTGATCTAACCAACAATGCACCTCATATTCCCTTCGCTGAAGCTTTGTTGACCTGGCCCTGGCAGTCAAGATTGCTCTGCACTTGGTTATATCTTGTCAATATAAACTGTTCGACTTGTAACACCTTTGAATTGTCAGAAAGGTGCTGACTTTTGATCCTTGCAACATTTGAATGCATTCAAGAAGCCCAAATTTGTTTCCATTCTTCAGCCTCCTGTAAAAAAAATTAGTTGCTCTGAGATTGCCCAGTCATCCTCATCACATCTTATGTACAGTGGCTATTCATCTGATTTTTTTTTGATTGGGCAGTCCCAGATATTTCATCTCAAATATTTGTATATTATGATTTTGATAAATGACTCCCTGATTCACTGTAACATTGCTGTGATATGGAATTGAGTGAGGACTGTAATGTTTACACAGCAGTAAAACTTAATTTGGGTATCTCCTGAAAGTAATCACCATGTGTCAAGTGAAAAAGTTAGCCCTTATGTGCTTCAAGAACAGAAAGGAAATATGCATTGATACCCCCTGGGCCAAACAATCATTTTTAATAATCTTTTCTGGACCCCATATACACCGTATTCCTAAGGTATGCACATGCATTTCAGAATTCCTTGAGTGAAATCCAATTCTATCACAGTAAAAGGACTGTGAAGGTGGTTTATTCACAAGAAAGAAGTGACAACCATATGAATAAGATGATCAAAATAATCTATTTATTTGTATCCAGTCAAGAAAGTGTCCAAGACAAGCATGTTGAGCAAATGCTTCACAATTTATGAAGGTCCGACTTTCTCTGGATTGGTTCGGAATCCCAGCCGAGGAAGCTGTTTTGTGGTTCCAATTTGCTGCAACTGGCCAAAAACTGGTAATTCAGAATTCCAATTATTGCATGCACAAGAAACTTCTGTTTGCTGAATTCATCGCCTTCTTTGTTAAACTACTTTTTCAGTATAATTGGTACGGCAGAATTACTTTGTCAATTTTAGAGTGAATGCTGTAAAACACAAACAAAAATTTGATCACCTTTAAAACACAATGTCTGTTTGGTTTGAATTGTCCAATGCTAGTTGAAGAACATATTAATTGGTTTTACCATTTTTAAATGTCTGATTACTTTTCACCAAATGCAATTGTATGATCATAATCAGATGCTTATATAACTTTCTTTTGAAAAGGTGATTATCATTTGCCCTTCCTTCAATTACAGATGTCATTTTGAATGTGCTAGATGTTCTAAATGAAGCTATCTTCAACCCCAGAAATAGAGAGAACATAAAATAAGTAAAAAACATAGATTCTATTTTGTCATGATGAGTGAGGGATAATTGATTAATTGAAGTTGGAAAGACAATTCAGAATTTTTCCAACTGTATTTTGGAATAAAGCAATAAAATGACTTTGTAACAGCACTGATTTCCCACAGCTTACAAACAAATAAAGAATACATTCACTTGTTTCTTTCAGTACACCATGAAGTTGACTTTCTTTTACTATTCTTCAACTCTCCAAACAACCCAGCTCACAGCCACACAGGTGATCCTGGCCCTCTCACTCCTCTCCTCCTGCATCCGAGATTCATCACACGTATACTAATGCTAACACAATCACGCATGCACACTATTACCCCCGCACATCGCTTGCGTCCTCAGCAGCGGCCAGCTCCCGACGAAGGGAAGTAAGTGACTGCGACAAGTTCAGCCACGTACCAAACAGTCCAGGAAAGCATAATGGGTTCATGAAGCACTTTCTAAATAACTGGAAAGCTCTAATGCCACACTCAAACATTGAATGAGGAGTAATGTATAAAACAGATCTTGCATTCTCTCAGTTTGACTCAGTCAGTCGTCATCTTGCCTGCATGTCATGAGCTGACCAAACTGTTTCAGGATTTTGCCTATTTTCTCCACTGTCTCCTTTCCAGAACTAATTAATTTGGGTGACATGATAGCCAAGCACAATTCATTTTTGATTAGTCGATGCTACAAAATCCACAATACCCTTCAACAGGAGGAGTGGTAACTGAATTTGGAAGGGAATAGTGAAGACAGTGTATGTTTCATGAAAAATATTCATATTTGAAAATACATGGGAAAATACATGAAGCGCTATGAGATAAGCATGTATTTCCTTCCTAAATGCTCCTTTTGTTAAAGCATGCAAATTTTCTTATTGCTCTTGTTTTCTTGCTCACTGTTTTAGATAAGAAAATATCTGGAGTCTGCCTGAAATTTTATTGCTTCCTGCAGTCTAGCAATTTTCAATTTGATCACAGTGTCTGGGTGAGAAGATTGATTGTGTGTTGTGTGATTGAATAGATTCATACAGGAAATAGCCAGAAGAAGAGACACTTGGTATTCTCCACTGGCAGTTTGCTGCACTGTAAAATGGTGGCAGTTCATTCATTTAAAGTGAAAATCATTTTGCAGTTAACACTGTTGTCAACTTCTTTCAGTCTGAAAGAATATATATTTATTTACTTATATAGGTGAAATGCTTATTATGGTTGACACCATCAATGTAGCAGTTTGCGCAATGCTGTAACAGCGCCAGCAATCAGGATCCAGTGCCTTCTGTAAGGAGTTTGTACGTGCTCCGGTTTACTCCCACCGTTCAAAATGTGCTGGGGTTGTAGGTCGATTGGTGTAATTGGGGCAGCACGGGCTCGTGGTCTGGAACGGCCTGTTACTGAGCTGAATGTCTACATTTTTTTAAACACCCTACATATGTATTGTTTATCGGCACGTGTTTTAATTCTGATTGTGTGTCTATGTGTTTGCACTGAGGACCAGAGAACGCTGTTTCGTCTGGTTTTATTTGTACAATCAGATGACAATAAACTTGAATTGAATTGCATGTATTGTTGTAAAACTGCAAAACTCATCATCATTTGTAGGATGAAGGGATTTGTGGAGGAAAGGAATACAGAGCCTACACTGCAAGATTAAATCCACTAGTTAGCCACAGAAAGTATGATCACATGACAGTTTACCAAGAAGCATTTAAAAGAGCCTGAAAAAATGTTTTTTGGATAGATGAGACCAAGATTAACTTGCGTCAGAGTCCTGGCAAGAGCGAAGTGTGGAGACGTAAAGGAACAGCCCAAGATCCAAAGCACACCACCTTTGCCATGGTTTGCATCTTGCAGTGTAGCCTCTGTATTTCTGCTCTGCGGACAGTCGTCACTGACACATCCACACCTGCCTCTTGAATAATGTTTCTGCTCTGTCAGATAGGTGTGGGGATTTTTATTCATTATGATGAGGAATCTACTGTCATCAGTATGAGTAGATGCATTTGATATAATTCAATATCTTTTGGCATCTGAAGCCCAAAGTTTTTTTCTAAGTTTATGTTCATTTGTCTCAAATTACCTGGCACAGTGAGAAGGGGTTTGCATCGTTTGTTCATCTCTGCATTTTTGACTTCTGTGGTCTTGTGTGGGCACTTCTCATACACAGTCAAACTCTATTAATCTAACATGTTCAGCATTTTAGTGTTGCCAGTGTAGCAACATTATTTTTTCAGACGATTGGATTGTAATTAATACTCTATTCAAGACACTGTTTACATCCGGTACCGCACGGATGGCAGTCTCTTCAATCTGAGGCGCCTGCAAGCTCACACCAAGACACAAGAGAAACTTGTCCGTGAACTACTCTTTGCAGATGATGCCGCTTTAGTTGCCCATTCAGAGCCAGCTCTTCAGCGCTTGACGTCCTGCTTTGCGGAAACTGCCAAAATGTTTGGCCTGGAAGTCAGCCTGAAGAAAACTGAGGTCCTCCATCAGCCAGCTCCCCACCATGACTACCAGCCCCCCCACATCTCCATCGGGCACACAAAACTCAAAACGGTCAACCAGTTTACCTATCTCGGCTGCACCATTTCATCAGATGCAAGGATCGACAATGAGATAGACAACAGACTCGCCAAGGCAAATAGCGCCTTTGGAAGACTACACAAAAGAGTCTGGAAAAACAACCAACTGAAAAACCTCACAAAGATAAGCGTATACAGAGCCGTTGTCATACCCACACTCCTGTTCGGCTCCGAATCATGGGTCCTCTACCGGCACCACCTACGGCTCCTAGAACGCTTCCACCAGCGTTGTCTCCGCTCCATCCTCAACATCCATTGGAGCGCTCACACCCCTAACGTCGAGGTACTCGAGATGGCAGAGGTCGACAGCATCGAGTCCACGCTGCTGAAGATCCAGCTGCGCTGGATGGGTCACGTCTCCAGAATGGAGGACCATCGCCTTCCCAAGATCGTAGTATATGGCGAGCTCTCCACTGGCCACCGTGACAGAGGTGCACCAAAGAAAAAGTACAAGGACTGCCTAAAGAAATCTCTTGGTGCCTGCCACATTGACCACCGCCAGTGGGCTGATAACGCCTCAAACCGTGCATCTTGGCGCCTCACAGTTTGGCGGGCAGCAGCCTCCTTTGAAGAAGACCGCAGAGCCCACCTCACTGACAAAAGGCAAAGGAGGAAAAACCCAACACCCAACCCCAACCAACCAATTTTCCCTTGCAACCGCTGCAATCGTGTCTGCCTGTCCCGCATCGGACTGGTCAGCCACAAACGAGCCTGCAGCTGACGTGGACTTTTTACCCCCCCTCCATAAATCTTCGTCCGCGAAGCCAAGCCAAAGAAAAAGAAAAGAATTCAAGACACTTTTAACATACTTTTACTTGGATGAAGTAGTATAAATGCCTCAGTGTAAAGAAAGTACAAGAACCAAGCCCCTGATATATTAAAGGGAGAGTGGGAGTCTGGTTTTCCTGTGCATGGGTTTGATATTTAGGGGAAAAAAGTGTTCTGTACTAATTGAATTTACAAATACTCGATGTTAATTCAAATTGATATTTGCTGAATTCATCGCCTTCCTTGTTAAATGTCAGCTTGAATTGTCCATAAAGATTGCACATGCTAAGGATCAGTAATGTGTCAACAGCTTCTGAAAGATAGTTTATTTCTGAGAAAATGAATTTTATTTCCCAGAATGAGACAAGTAATTACACATCACGTGCAATGTTTGTAATGAAGGTAGCTATTTCCAAAAACTTGAAGCAACCTTGGAAACGGTTTATTTTTTATTACATCTTAGCTGCTAATACCTGGGACGAATATGGAAGTCTGACAAGCATATTTCAAATTTTAAAACTCCTATTTCCAAAGTACCATTCCCACTCCTTTTGTTTAATGAGTTCAAGCCTTGGGTTTCCAATTGATTCAGTTGTTACCAGCTATCTGCTGCCTTCAGTTAAAATATTGCATTCATTATTTGAGTCTGAGAACAACGGTCGGATTCAAAACTCTAACAACCATTTCCAAAAACAAATGGTTTCACTGTAAAACTAAAATACCATAGACAGGATCTGAATTACTTCAGAACTTCACTGAATTAAAGAGAAAAAAAGGTCTCAAATACTTAATTTTAAGGAAGACATGAGAGGGCATTATAAACTGGACAAGAATACACAAGATAACAAAGTGACAATATTCAATCCAATGATCATTTCCAGCACTGAAACCCCCACTATCAATGATTTAGGTGTAACTGTTAACTTGATCAACCATATACACCCTGTGGCTACAAAAGATGGTTAGATGTTAGGAATCCTTCAGCATGTAATTCACCTCTCAACTCCCCAAAGGCTGTCCATAAGACTCAAGTAGGGAACGTAATGATCCCTTCCACTTCAACCACACTAAAGAAGCTCAGTACTTTGCAGGACAGAGCAGTCAACAGACCCCTCCATCTGAATCCTTTCACTCACTCCAGCCCAACCCACAGCGGCAGTGGTTTGCAGCATCCACAGGTTATGGTGTAGCAATTCTCTAAACTCCTTAGACATTGCCTTCCATCCCTATGATCCCCACTGTCTGGAAGGAAAAGCATGGGAATGCCACCCCATGGAAATTGTGCCAACCCCCCGCACCCACCCCAAGCTGCACTCCACCCTGATTTAGAAATAAATCACTGTTCCTTTACTGTCACTGGGTCAATATCCTTGAACTCCCTTCCTGACAGCCTTGTTGCAACTTTGAGGACTGCAGAGGTTTAAAAAGGCAACTCACCATCATCTTATGAAAAACAATGAGACATGACCATTTAAATGGTGGTCCACGTTCCCTTGAATTAATAAATAAATAAATGTTATGAGAGAGGTTGTTGACAGATGAGGATTTTCTTGAGATCAAGCAGGATTCACGTGTGTGATTATATTTTGAAGATACTTTCAGCAAAATATTGATCCACAATATAGATCAATGTCTAAAATCAGCTTTTATTTCGTCCTAAAGCTCTTTGATGGCTGCCACTGCCGTGAGGTCATAGACAATGGAACAAGCTTGGATTCTGAAATCCTGCACAATAAAGGATTGTGTTGAGGGAAACCAAAGGTGTGAAACGACACTTTTGCGTTCAACCAGACGATACGTTTTCGTCGAGTGCAGAGAATAGGCAAAAAATAAGAGCTGCTGAGTACAGAAGCAGGTATCAAATAACCCGGTACCTGTATTAAACTGCTCGAAATTGAAGTCATTCTCCCTGGAGCACCTGTTTAAATAAGTGTGACAGGACTGCAGTATTAACCATTCAAACCTTTATTCCAATATTGAAGTAACTTTATAAGAAGCAGCAATGAGTCAGATGATATTTGAAAGGCAGGTTCTGATACCACCTAGGAACAAACGAAAGCCACTAAGACTCAGTTTGTAAATATGCAACTCATCCTCTGCACTTTCCTCCGTATTTCATGTACAGTCATTGAGCAGCTTCTAGTTTAATGATATCCTTTAGAAAATAACAGCAGCTTTGAGTTGAAGAGTACAAAGGTTGGTGTTAATGTAAGTTTAATTTGTATGGTACGGCATGTGTCCCTTGAGCTAGTCAATCTGTGTAAATTGTCCTCATTGAAAATAGTTTTGTAAATAAGGAATGCAATAATAGCTCGGTTAAATTAAAAATATAATGTAAACTATTTAAGAACATCTGTGAAGATTTGACTTGTGAGTGTTCAAATGCAAAGAATGTCAAATTAAGAAGGGAAATTAAATTGCCATGTAATTTGGTTATGATAAAGTCAGTGTTTGTCTGGAAAAGTATTACTGACACTATTTAAGGCATGAAGTAAGCCTTGAAACTGGCATACTGTATTTATTAGGATTTGTGCTGGAGAGAGCATCACTCCAGGGTCGAAGTAGCACTGAGGGGAGGATAAAAAGGAATTTGTGCGGATGGGTGCTTATCGTTGGACAAGCGTTGTTGGATTCCCAGCCTGTTCTATAACTCTGTGCGATGCCCACTGATACTCCATCCAGTACAACTGCTCATGTAGTGTCTAATAAATGCAGTATGCCAGGAGTTAGTTCATGCTTTAAGTTTATTTTCCATAATCAGTGATACTTCATGCCAAATGTTTTTCGAAACCAAATTGTACTTGCCAAGTAGCGAGGCCAGCATGGTCGTTGTAACGGTTACCGTGACTCTATTACAGTATCAGTGACCCAGTGCTGTCTGTAAGGAGTTTGTACGTTCTCTCCGCGACCTGCTTGGGTTTCCTTTGGGTGCTTTAGTTTCCTCCCACCCTCCAAAAACATTAGGGGTTAGTAGATTAGTTGATGTATTGGGGCAGCACAGGCTCATGGGCCAGAAGGACCTGTTACCATACTGTAGTTCCAAAAAAGAATTTGACAAAAGAAATCACGCCTCATCCACCTTGTGATGTAAAACTGTCAGACCACAGACATTTTGTCAGAATGCTTCTCTCCACTCCATATTGGTCCAAATTCATTTAAAACCATCATCCCTTACTCTTGATGCTTTGTAATCTACTGTGCAGCATGATCCCTGAGAACATGATTGGGCCTGGGGATGGTGTAGGTTGGTGAGGGCTGTGGCAAAGAGCAGAGAGAGAGAGAGAGTGGGAGAAAGGGGGGGGGGGGGGTCAAGAGCGTGATTTCCTACTCACTTGTTCTGCAGGTAGTGTAGCTGTTGGTACTTTCAGGAACAACACTTGATTTTCTCTCTGTGCACTCTTCAACTGGATGGCATTAGCTGACTTCTCCGGTTTCTGCTGGCTTACTCTCCATTCTCGCTCCCTTCCTTTCCCTTTGTCTTCTTTTCTCCAGATCTCCACCCACTTCCCTTTCCATTCACAGAGCCATCCCTCCTCCCCCTATTTGCTGGTGTGCCCTCCTTCCCTTATCCCCTGCTTTTGGGATCATGCTCCTCCCCCTGCCCCCCTCACCATTTTGTGCCAGCGCCTGCCAACATTTTTTCATACCTTGCTGAAGGGCTCTAGCCTGATACGTGGGTAATGTATCTTTATCTTTGCTACATAAAGTACACTGCTTGACCAACTGAGTTTCTCCACCATTGTGTTATTAGTGCTTGTGACCAGGGCAGAGTTTGTACATTCTCTCTGCAGCCACATAGATTTCCTCATGGTGTTGACAAATCCCCAAAAACATGCTGATAGGGTAACTGGTTCCTGTCAATTCTGTGAAAGAATAAGCTGCCAGTTTGGAGGGAAGAAGGGAAGAGAGGATGTGGTTCCTTGCCTATACACCTATGGATGATGGGCTGAATAGCCTCAGGGAAAGAGGCTATCCATAAAATAAACCTCCCAGGAGAGAGTGAGACAGAAGGAGGAGAGGAAGTGATGGCTTAATTAGCTCTGCTGAGTAGTACAAGTCTGAGAGAGAGAAAAAGGAAGATTACCTGCTCTGCTATCATCTGCCTATGACATCAGCTGCCAGTCCAGGATCTCTGGCAGCCAATCTCTTCCATTGGCAGGATGGATAATGCATAGGTTTCTGGGAATTAGCTACATTGAGAGATTGACAAGTGTATCCTCACTCTTGTCCATTCAGAAAGTGAGGTGTCCAAGATATGTGCTGTGAGTTGCTCACTTTCGCTGGCATTAGATTTGAGCAGACATGCAATGTCAGTGAGCAGTCAAAGGAGTTGGCTGCTTTATGCCATCATCATAGTCCAGGAAACTCCACTGAATCGTGTGCATTGCATCAACGCCTTTTAATGGAAAGAAAAAAACATGAATTATTACTGGCTGAGCAGGAAAGTTGCAAATTTGGGGTGGCACGGTTAGCGAATCGGTTAGCACAATGCTGTTACAGCGTCAGTGACATGAGTTCGAATCCAGTGGTGTCTGTCAGGAGTTTGTATATTCTCCCCATGTCTGTCTGTGTTTCCCCTGGATGCTCCGGTTTCCTCCCATCCTTTAAAAAGTCACTGAGGTTGTAGGTCAGTTGGATATATTTAGGCGGCACGGGCTCGTGGGCTGAAAGGGTGACTTGGGCGTATGTCTACATTGAAATGTCATTAATTGAAGAAGATGCTCATATTTCACTCATTTTTGACATGGCAACATTTTATTTTATTGAGCCTACTGACTTTTTTCCTACTGGATTGTTATGGTACCACTCTTCTCATCTCCGGTGCTCAGGATTGTGGAAGCACCAGTCATTTCCATGGCAATTGCAATCAATTTCTAGCTTTCTCCCTCTCTCAATCTTTCTCACTTGTTCTCTTGCTGGGGGGTGAAAGAATAGAACTCAGGCTCACTGGTTCATCTGATGAATACAACCAATTGTTTGGAGGATAATGATCAGGAACTGATTTAAGCTATGTGAGTGTGATAGGTTACTTGATGGATCAGACCAAAGCCATGGAGATGTGAAACACAAAAGTTGCAGATGCTTTGATTGTAGTAAAAACACAGAAATGCTGGGGAAACTCAGCAGGTCTCACAGCGTCCATAGGAGGTAAAGATATATAACCGATGTTTTGGGCCAGAGCCCTTCTTCAAGGTCTGAGCAAGAAACAGGCAGTCAGGCACTTGAATACAAAGACTGGATGAGAAGTGAAGTAAGGGCAGGGAGAGGAGCACAGACAAAAAGAGAAAATTGGACATGGATAGGAAAGTTGAGGAAAGGTGGGATTTGAGAGCTGGAGGAAAGGAAACAGGGGGAAAAATAATGAGAGAAATAGAGGAAAGGAGAAATAGAGATAGTGGAAGGAGAGAGACGGGGAAGGGGAATGATGGAGGTGTTGGGAGGTTAACAGAAACAGGAGAAGTTGATAATAAAGCCACCTCGTTGGAGGGTTCCTAGAAAGAAATTGATGTGTTGTGCCTCCAATTTGCGGGTGGTCTTAATCTGGAAATGCATGAGACCATGGGCAGATATGTCAGCATGGGTTGCCACTAGGAGAACCCCACTATTGCAGCAGAAAGGGTCAGTGCTCAATGAAACAATCTCCCAGTCTGCATTCAGTCTCTCTGTCAAAGAGGAGACAACAACGGGATCACCGTATGCAGTAGATGACCCCTGCAGATTCACAACTGAAGCTTCACTTGGAAGGACTGTTTGGGGCCCTGAATGGTGGTGAGAGAGTAACAATGGGTAAATCATAGGCATAGCTGCCAAGGTCTGATGGTGGGAAGGAAGTAAACTCAAAGGACATGGGACTACGGAGTAAATGGTCCCTGCAAAAGGCGGAGAAGGGCAGATATATCTGGTGGTGGGCTCACATTGAACATGGAGGACATGGCGAAGAATGATACGTAGATTGCAGAGGCTGGTGGGATAGTACATGAGGAATCTTGTGTCCTTGTTGCATATAGGGGCAGAAGGTGCCAGGCAGACATGTGGGTGAGGTGAGTTGATGGTAGTAGAGTGGAAGCTGTTTTTTTTTGTAGTAGGAGGATATCTCAGATGATCTGACATGGAAGACCTTCCCCTGAGAATAGATACAATGAGGATGCAGGAATTGTGAGAAAAGAATGGAATCTTAATGGGGGCTGGGTATGAAGACTTCTAGTCAAGGTAGCTGTGGGATTTGGTGGGCTTTCAGATCTTGTCCTGATGATCACCTGACCACTTCAAATGGTGACTAGTTTGTTTCAGATTTCTTTTTTCGGGGAACAATGTATCGGGGGTGATGCTTCAGTAAATGCAAGCTGCACCTGAATCTATCTCAGCATTTCTTCAATTCACTGCAACGACGAACTTTTCCACATGCCATTCTTCGTTTTATCTTTCTCGACGCTCGAGTTAAGATTGTGTTGTACAAGATCGCATACAACACTGAAGATACAAAATTTGAAAGTATGACTACAATGCAGTTCTGATTGCTCTTTGTAAAGCCCCAAGTTTTCATCAGTTCCTACATGAAAGCGTGCGTCCTTTACTCTCAGCGTGTTTCTGAAATATTATCAGCCTCCTCGACGTCAGGCTCAGACATTTCTGCTGTAGTCAAAATTCCAATTGAATTCTGAAGTCCATCTGCTTGTCTTGGCGGTTTTGCACAATAAGAGCATGATTAGATTATATAATCGCTCATTACTATGTAACATCTGTATCACTTCCATCCCTGTTTCATCTTTTGTATTCTATCAACAGTCAGTGTACTGCAGCAATCAGAACTGTACATAGCATTCTGAGGGCATGCCATAAAATTCATGTATGAACTCCGTGTAATGAGGTGAACCTTTGGAAATGACCTACTTTTAGGTGTATTGAAAAACCAAACATTTTCAGCATTTGTTAAGGACTGACTGTTTTCCTTTTAAAATGTTGCATTTTCATATACGGTAATTCTTCTGTCAGCTTCACTCTGTAAATGGCACAGGGAACCTTATGGCCAAAGGCAACAAAAAGAACAAATTTTAGATCGAAGGCCCAGACATTTTGCTAGTTTGAAAGTTGATAATGAAATGCTTTAACCCAGCTTTGTTCGGTCAGGTGTAAGCAAGAAAGGACTGCTATCTTCAACCTATGTTCATTTGAGAGATGTGGTTAAAAGGATTCCAAACCAATATGACATTTCCTACAGGCCAAAAACTGTTGACAGGTTATTTGGCCCTGATGTAAACTGCCCCTTACTGTGGATTAAGGGGTGGTACCATTAGCATTAAGCAGTCAACGCAACACGATTACTGCGCCAGTGACCTGGGTTCGAATCTGGCGCTGTCTGCCGGAAGTTTGTACGTTCTCCCCCTGAGCTGCATGGGTTTTGCCCAAGTGCTCCTGGTTTCTTGCACCCTCCAAAATGTCCAGGACGTGGTGGGTCAGTCAGGTGTAATTGGGCAGTACGGGTTTTGATGGCTTCTACTGTGTTGTAAGAAACATAAAAAAATATTATTGGTGGTAATATTCAAGGGAGGGAGTTGATGGGCACTTGCAAAGCCAAGGTGGATTGAGGGTAAATGTGGTTGCTGACCTGAGAGCTGGGACAAAGTCAAGGGGCTGAATCACCTCTCTGTGTCCTTAAAGTACATAAATCATGAAAATACAATAAAGTACGTATAGACTAATTAAAAGATAATGGGAAAGATCATTAAGTAAGTGAGCTATGGGAGCATAGTCGTTATGCTACTGTATAACATCCAAAATTCTGGCTCATTGACCCAGAATCACAAAGGTAGTACCTATAAAAAAAATAATAATAATTAATAAATCTGAAATTTAAGAAACAGACTCGCCTCAGTTGCAGTAACTATGAATCTGAATTTAAAAAAAATGCTTATGGCTGCATCTACTACGAAACAACTGGACTGTTGTTAAAACTGACCTGGTTCACTCATGTCCTTGGGAAGAAACCTGACCTGACTGATGTGCGACTCCAAACCTTTCAATGCAGTCAATTCGTAACTACCATCAATGAGGGCTAGATGCCAGTTTCAGCATTGATCTTATTAATCATATCATAGGTAAATAACACAAGGAAAATAGGAGCAAAGAACAATGAGAGATCATTGATCTTGCCACAGCATTTCTGTTAACAACTATGTTTGCAGAATAATCCTTGTCTGTCCAGCAGTAATTGATGGAACGAGAAACTGAGCTGATGTTTCAAGACTGATCCTGAATCCGGTGTTGAAAATTTTTTGGTTTCCAGTTCCGATAAAGGATCTTGGCCATGAAACATGCTTCTTGCCAGAGAACCAGCTTGACCTGCTGAATGGTTTTTAAGATTTCAATTATCTGCACTTTTTTAAAATTTTTTATCTGTCATCAATGCTTGTCATAATCCAGGTGACACAAACTCATTTCCACTCACTCCTTCAGATGATGATGTAAATCAATAGGGTGTCAGTGCTTGGAATGGGGTTGTTGCAGAATGTATCATGTTTCTCCATCTGTCAAATCAGTGCTCGCTTTGATGAAGCTCGTTCTCGAGGCAATTTTTTTTTAAAGAAAAAGACCACATGTTGGACATAATAGTCATCATACCACAACTCGGGGAAACAAAGCCAGAATTTATATGTGGCATCTTGAAACTCATTAAAGCCTTTGATTCCATTAATTAGGAAGAATTGTGGAAGATGCTGTGGTCGTCTATGGGAAATTGTTTCTATCTTCTACAGAATATTACAGCACTGTTCAGGGCCTTCAGCCGACAATGTTGTGCCAGCCAATATAAACCTACTCAACAAACTAAACCTTGCCTACCTCGCACCCACAAATCACTGCTTCCTAAATCTATGTGCCTGCCTCAGTCTTTTAAATGCCTCTATTGTATAAGCCAACACCACCATCCCTGCCAATGCATTCCAGGCACCCACTAATCACTATGTCAACTAAAAACTTACCCCTGACCTCTCCCAGAAACTTTCCTCCCCTCACTTTGAACAGATGTCCTCTGGTGTTTGCTATTCTTGACCTGGGAAATAGATGCTGGCTATCTACCCCACCTATGCCTGTTATAGCCTTGTAGACCTCTATTAAGTGATCTCTCATTCTTCTTTGCTCCAAAGAAAAATGTTCCAGCTCTGTTAACCTTGCCTCATAAGAAACACTCTCCAATCCATGCAACATCCTGGTAAATCTCCTCTGCACCTTCTCCATAGTCTCCACATCCTTTCTATAATGAGGTGAGCAGAACTGAACACAATATTCCAAGTGTGGTCTGACCAGAGTTTTATAGAACAGCAATATGACCTCACAATTCTTGAACTCAATCCCCTGACTAATGAAGGCTAGCATACCATAAGCCTTCCTCACTACCTCATCAACCTGTGTGGCAACCTTGAGAAATCTATGGATTTGGACCCCAGTGTCCCTCTGTTTTTCCATACTATTAAGAATCCTGCCATTAACCATGCATTCTGCCATCAAGTTTGACTTTCCAAATTGCATCATTTCACACTCGTCCATACTGAACTCCATCTGCCTCTTTTCCTCCCAATTCTGCATCCTGTCTATAACCTGTTGTCACCTATGACAACCTTCTAAATGATCCATAACACCTCCAACCATTGTGTCATCTGCAAACTTACTGGCCCATCCCTCTATTTCTTTGTCCAGGTCATTGATAAAAATCACAAAGAGCAAAGGTCCCTATAGAACACCATTAGTTACTGACCTAAGGCAGGATGTTCCATCAACTACTCCTCTCTGCTTTCTGAAAGCAATCCAATTCTGAATCGACACTGCCAAAATTCTATGGATCCAATGCCTTGTGACTTTCTGAATGAGTCTACCATGGGGAGTCTTGTCAAATGCCTCAACATAATCCATATACAATGCATCTACTGCAATTTCTTTTCTTTCTTCCTCAAATAAATTAATTAGGCTTGTAAGGCATGTTGATTCTCTTAAAAAGCCATACTGACTATTTCTGAGAAGACGATATTCTCTAAATCCTCGCAAATCCTGTCCCTGAGAATCTTCTGATCGGTGTAAGAACTACTGATCTATAATTCCCATGATTTTCCCTATTACCTTCCATCAACAAGAAGACTATATTTGCCATTCTCCAATTTTTCAATACTCACCCTGTGGCAAGGGAGAATGCAAAAATCATCGTCAAAATCCCAGCAATCTCTTCCCTCACTTTCTGTAGTAACCTAGGGTATGTCTAGGATTTTAAATAGGTGCCCTTGAATCCTGAAGTTCTGCTCTCTTGTCCCAGACTCCCCTCCCATGGAAAACAACTTTACTGCATTTACTCTGTCATTGGTGGATATGGGTGGAGGGACAGAAGAGAAACGATCCTTATTGAGGCTGAAGAAGGACATTCTTATTGACACTGAAGGTCAACGTCCTTATCAAAGCTGAAGTAGACTACCTTCATGATGGAGAGTCATATGCTAATAAGACATAATATAATTCAAGGCTTCAGCCTTGTTGGTGTAAATATTTTTTATTGAGAGATCTCTGAGGATCAATACTGTATATGCTGGTGTATAAAACGAGACTTGAAACTTAAAAATGTCACTCCAAAACCAGGGGTCATCTTAAAAGCTAAGTATGAAATCGGAACCTTGACAGTGAAGTCTCAGCGCTCCCCCACGGGGTCCATCCACCCCATCTGACAGCCGTCGGCTCTGTGCAGGCTTTAAATGGCCTGTTAAAGGAGCCAACAGTCGTTTATTTTAAAATATGCTAATGAAATGTAAACCTTTACTGCGTAATCTGCTTTTAAATTATTGTGACAGCATCACTCCACTGGTCAGTGGTATGTGCCAGACTTGGGGTAGTCTTGCAGACCGAATATAGCTCGAGACCTACGTTATAAGTGGAAATACTGAGGGTGATCTTATACGAGTCATTTTGTATGCTGGCATATATGGTAATTTAGAAGGAAAGGATTGGGGATTTTAAGAAGCCCTTCATGGATTGGGTTGATATACAGCTCACAGCTCAATTGGACCAGTTGGATCACTGATGACTTTGCTACTTATGTAGATATATGAGCCTGAAAGGTATTGTCATGGTTGACAGAGCAGACAAATAGGTACAGCAGCTGAAATGCTGCCAGCCCGGACTGCTGAAGCCACATGCTTTTTTACTTGGTGAATACAATTGGCTTTGAGGATGTCAAGAGGAAGATGAGTGAAGCTATTATCAATTCTGTTAACTGTGGGGAAAAGCTATCCTAATAAAGGAAACAACTTTAATACAAGGAGTTCATGTTATCCATATTTAAGACGAGTAAAAGAAGTCAAAATAGAAAATATTTCCAGAATAATTTTATTCTACTGAAAATTTAATAGTTCACTGGATTAACATAACATTAAGAACATGATGACATCACCACAGAAGCCAAAACAACCATCAATTCATGATGTCTTCTGACCAACAGGCAGACTATTTTCTCAATGGGGAGGAAGTGAAAATTCCCAGATTCAAGGGGACCTGTACAGGATAGCCTGTAGGTAAACTTGCAAGTTCACTCTGTGATGAAGAAGGCAAATGCAAAAATGCTTGGATTCATTTCAAGAGGAATAAAATATAAGAGCAGGAGTGTGATGTTGAGGCTTTATCGAGTACTAGTGAGACCTCACTTGGAGTATTGTGGGCTCCTCATTTAAGAAAACATGTACTAACATTGGCGAGGGTTCAAAGAAAGTTCACAGAGATGATTTTGGGAATGAAAGGGTTGTTATTTGAAAAACGTTTGACGGTTCTTGACCTGCACTCGTTATTTCGAAGAATGGCGGGTGGGGGGGGGATCTCATTGAAACGTTTTGAATGTTGAAAGGATTGGACAGAGTAGATATAGAAAGGTTATTTCCCACGGTGGTAGTGTCTGGGGAAAAGAGTACACAACTTCAGGATTGAAGGGCGGCCACTTAGAAATGAGAACATGATGGATTTCTTCAGCCAGAGGTTGATGAATGTATAGAATTTGTGGCCACAAGTGGTTGTGGAGGCCAGGTCATTGGGTGTACTCAAGTCTGAGATTGATAAGTTCTTGCTTAGCCAGGTTATGGGAAGAAGTCCAGGCAGTGGGGCTGAATAGGAAAATGGATCAGCTCATGATTGAATAGCAGGGCAGATTTGATGGGCTCAATAGCCTTTTGCTGTTCTTATGACTTATAGTCTAATTTGATATCATATTTCATGTTCTTTCATTTCAATTAAATTACTTGTAGAACCAATGCAGCTATCAAATGCATAATGTATTATCATCTTGACAAGCTACCCCTAACCCTAGTCCCAAAATTTGGTTAAAAAAAATCATTAACTCACACCAGGTTGCACTATCCAAGTGAAGCTGTCTTTTATTTTATTTTCACCTCTTAAGTGCCGACTTAGAAATTCCTATTATATGAGCTATCTCTCTGTGGCCCAAGCAATCCTTAGTGAATGTCCATTGCACCTGCAAAACTAAAGATGTAGCCTGACCTCTGCATTCAACCCCCTTACATTAAGCCCCACGTCTTCAAGAGCATTGGATGTTACAATGTAAAAAATGAGGGAAAACACACAAACTGCAGGTGATTCATGTTTCTACACAAACTCATTTACTCCAAACAAAATATTTTTCATTCATGTCAGGGAGTTGGTTTTCTTTATTTTGTCATTCAGACAGTAAATATAATTACCCCAGGAGATCTCACCCAATTCAAGCAGGAGCCATCAATGCTCTTTTTTGTTGTTTTATTCTTCTTCTAAAACTATGATGCATTTGGTCTCGCAGGCACTTGAAGGTCAAGAGCAGGTCACCCGTGCTCATTATTCATGTGTAAGCCTTGACAATGAATGTCAGCAAGCTATCTCTGTGGAAGGTATCAGCCCTTCTTGCTCGGATCCCACAGGGATACACCTTCCAGAGGGAGACATCTTATCAACTGTCAGAATAATAACTGATTTATCTTCTCCCTCAGGTGAAGTACAATTGTACATCTAAACAGTGAAAAAGCAGATGTGTATGTGGCTATGTGTAGATTAGCAAATTAACTTGAGACTTCTGAATAAACATTCTAAACTTCTTGGTCAAGTTGTGCTTCTACCTTTTCGGCCATTGGGGGAGTTGTATCTGTTTGTAATACAATGATTTCTCAAAAGTCCTCTAGAGAAGATTATATAACCTTTGTGAACAAAGAAAATGTTAAATACCATACCAATTTAAAACCACACCCAGTCATTGAGATGCTCTGTCTGTGGATCAGATTCAATTCCATAATCATGTTAGGAGTATTATGAGAAGTTTTGGGCTCCTTATCTGAGGAAGGATATGTTGGCATTAGAAAAGGTCTACGAGAATGTAAGCATAATCTTACGAAGAGTGTCGATGTCTCCGGACATCAAGAATGAGGGTGGATCTAAATAAAACCTATTGAATACTGAAAGGTCTGAATGGAGTGTCCACGGAGAGGACTTTTCCCATGGTGGGGGAGTCTGGGTCCTGAGGGCACAGCCTCAGTAAACATTCCTTTGGAACGGTGACGAGGAGGAACTTCTTTACCCGCAGGGTGGAAAATCTATGGAATTCATTGCAGGTCAGTTGGTTAGTTACATGGCTGCTATAAATTACTTCTTACGGTGGAAGATGAGAGGGGACAAGCAGATTGACAAAAAAAAGGTGAGTAAACAGGGATTGATGGGATTGCACCGAGTCTGATGTGGAAATATGGGGAACTGCCTCCTCCACCACTTCTGGTAATGAAATTCCGTTCTCGGACTGAAAAAATCCTCGTGTTATTTTTCACCAATCACATTCATTTTACATACCAGAGTTCCTGAGATCCTCCAATGGGAACCTTTTCACTTTAGTTCCCGACTATACCTTTTGCACTTTTAAATACCTCCATCAGATTCTCTTTAAAATCCATTCTTCATTGAGAACAATTCCACCTGCACCTACCCATCCGGAGGCCCTTAGCCAAATCAGTATCAGTATTTTTGAAATGTTCAAAAATTACAAGAATACCAGAAGGCATCAGACAGGAACTAGGCCATTCAATCTATCGGTTCTGCCTCATAATTTCATTGAGGCTGATTTATTATTCTTTTTAACTCCATTCTTCTGCCTTCTCTCCAGAGCCATCGAATTCCTTCCCAATCAGGAGCTGTGTTTTAAACGAGTTGGGAGGAGGCGAGACAATCTGCTTGTCTCCTCCCAACTACCTCCATAGGGAGTAATTTATAGCAGCCAACTAACCAAGCAACCAGCACATTTTTTGGGATGCTGGAAGAAGCCATGTATTCCCAGGCAGATGTGAGAACTCCACACAGGCAATACTGTAGGTCAGAATAAGACAAGGTTATTGGCATTGACAAGCATTCGATTTCAGGTCAGCTAAATAAGAAAAAAAAATGTGCATGGTTATGGGGCGGTGGGTGGAGGTGTGGGACAGCCCACCTGGGTTATTTTTGTTTATGACCGGGATGGAATGGATTTGACAAGCTGAATTACCTTCTTCTATCCTCTGCATCTATTCCTTAATCCTGTGATTTGAATAACAATTGCACATCAAGAGTAATTTTTAAATTTTCACTTTTATTCAGTACGAAACTAACTGTGCTGAGATGGAAATGGACCATATTAGTGTGATGCATCCAGGAACATTGAACTCAGCATAAATTTCTGAAGCAAAATAGATCTGCAATATTAAGATTTGATGAAATATTGTAATGAAAATTTAGTGTCTTTCTCCTGTGATTGATTCCTCTCGCCTTGTTTTATTACTTGCTCTGCAGGAAAACGGTTTATTTATTATCACTTAGTATAAACTGAATACAAGATATTGGAGGATTGTGTGGTGATTACTTTATTAAGAAAAGTTGGACACCTTCCCTATTGTAGAGCATTGAATTGAGCTGATGTTGTAAACAATTCCATTAAAGTCGATATGTTATTTGAAAATTCTCCTGCATTGAAATATTTCATGTTTAGGAAGGTGGGTTAAACACTAAATGCGCAATGAACTGAAAAATTGTCCGTGTTGGAGAAAAAGGAGAATCATAGTAAAATGCAAGAGAAAATGAGGAGATCAAGACCCTGAGGGTCAATTTGTGGCATCAAGAATGGAGCCACAATCGGCAGCTCAAGTGATGGACGATGGTGGTGGTTGAGTTCGGAGTTGTAATTGGGCAAGAGGAGGAAACTCGATGTCTTTGCCTTGGCCAAGGAACAGAGGTCAAATAGGGAGGGTCTTCATCTCAAAGTAGGCCTTGCAGCAAAGGCGAGCAGTGGGAAGTGGATGTTTTGCGGCTATGTGCCACCGTGCTTGTCCAACCATCCCTGTGTGATTATTGGTCTTGATAAAAAAGAAAATTTTGTTCTTTCTGTTCCAAGCAGTCAATAATAATTTGTTTGCCAGGAAGTCTCCTGAATAAATGTAATAATTTTTCATTATGGAGTGAAATCTATGGACCTCTGCCTGCTATTTGAATCCATCTCAAATAATTATGCTAATAAGTTTGTAACAATCACAGCCAAAGCAATTGTACAATTCTGTGACTAATAATGCTTTGTAATTTTAACTCTTGTGCATCGAAATAGATCGAATTAGTTCTTCAACTGTTGCTCGAGAAGTTGCTGCTTGTAACCTTTCCAGTTGTCAGGATTTGAGGAGCTTTTCCATATTTCACTGATATGAGATTGTTCAATATCTCACAGCATCTTCAACTTCTCATTGTGAAAATTAAAGAAATCAAACCAAAGGCACCAATAACTTCTCGGAATCTGATGATGGCATGTTGCCTCTAATGTAGAGTGTCAGGTCATCTGGGAGACTCTTTTGACAGGGTCATGACACCTTTAATGCTTAGTTTTTTGTCACGATGTTTATGGTGTTGCAATAAAAATAGAAAATAGTGGAGATTTCCCACAGAGCAAGTACCATTGGTGGAAAGAAAAAAAGAGTTAGTGTTTCATATTGAAAACTTTCATCAGTCACCTATTTTTTTTTCACAACAATATTGACACACGGAATAAAATTCTACAAGGTTTCTGACAACGTCAAGATTCATTTTTATTCATTACAAAGCAAGGATTTTAATTTCTTATGATTCAATACTTGAAAGATGAATCCCACAACCAACCATCTCAACAATGTCCTCAGCAATTTGTCTGCAGATGATGCAACTAATCGAATAACATGTGCTCATACTCTCTGGGTACAAAGCCCTAACTTCACGTGCAGGTTACTGTCCAACAGATTGTGTGGCATTACAATTGTGATTAGTGGGGTGAACACATCTGGTAACACAAAACTCAGCTTCTGTGAGGAGTTTTGGGGTATCTGCAGAAACAAAAATGTGGCCCCACCACAATCGGCCACATCATGGCCCAGCACACATCTGGTTCCACGATTACTATCGAACTATTTGATCAGCCCTGGAATGCTCCCTGCTGCACAGCTTCAGCAGTCAGAGTTCATTTCTGATCTTGGTTGATATCTCTGTGAGGTCTGCAGTCTCTTCTACTGACCATATGGGCTCCCCTGCATGTCCCAGTTTCCTCCTGTATTCCCAAAGATGTGCCAGTAGGTTTACTTGGCGACAGCTAATCCAAGAAAGAAAGGAAGGAAAAGATCAATATTGGGTAGATGTTGATGGTTCACAATCAGTGTATTCCACTCCAAGACCACATTTCAGCTGCACGATCTTTCCAAGTATGAATATTGGATGGTCAGAACAGATTCTCTCATTATTTTCAAAAAAATAATAAATATTCAGTTGGACAAGTAAACTGTAAGGCCACTTTTAAGGATGACACAAAAGTTAGTGGTGTTACTGCTACTGGAGGAGTTAGCTCAGATAGATCGTTTGGTGAGGTGCAAGCAAATGGAATTCATTCTGAGGAAGTGTGAGGTGATGCATTTTGGAAAATCTAATCATGTTTGTACATATATAATAAATGGTAAAGGACCAAGAAATATTGAAGAACAGAGGAACTTTGAGGATCAAGTTCAGAAAATGGCAATGAAGAAGCCAATTGCTGTTATTGCCTTTATTAGTCAAGACATTGACTGTTTAAAAAAAAGTGATTGTTATGATGCAACTTTACAAATTGTTTGGTAGAACACATTTGGAGTATTTAATGCTCTTTTGGTGGATCTGGTGACCTTCCAGAAGAGATTGACTACAATGTCCCCTGGATTGTCGGACTTATAGTTGTGGATAGAGATTGAATGGTTTTTGCTTTTTTTTTCCCTGGAGCAAAGGAGGCTGAAGGGTGACCTGGTGGATGTAGATGAAACGTGATAGATAAAACCCTTTCTTCATGGTTGGGCTATCAAAAACAGATGAGTGGGTGGAGTTTTCAAGAGAACTTGATGGGGAAAAAAAACATTTTACAGAGAGAGTGGTTGATATCTGGCACTTCCTTTCAGATGAGGTGGTGGAATCAGATGCAGTAGAAGTCCCAAAATCTGGACTGCTCAGGGATTGGGTCAGTCTGGATTTTCAAATTTTCCAGCAGTACTTTTAAAATTCAAATTTAAGGAGGTGTAGCTGACCGCTACAAAGAAACACAAACACACACAGTGTGGCAAGTTAAGCTCCCTCCTTTATTCGGGCTGGAAGGCTGCTTTTAGACTGTTCAAGTTCCCGCCATTTTTGTTGATTGACTGAGTCACCCATGTGAATAACAATAGCGGGCAGGAACATCCATGCATATGAATGCCCTTCTTCCCCATCCTGTTTCTGCTGAGTTAACTGGGCAGCTTGACCAATGCCATTTTAGGGCTGTTGGTCTGCTGCTGCTCCAGTTTCTACCCCCACCGGTTAGTTGTCCTGGGAGTCGCTTTAGCAATCTCTGTTCGCATCTGCTGCTGCGTGATGTTACAGCCCGATCTCTGCAATTGCGGGCCACCACAGAGGAATAAAGAAGAGAAAAACATGTAAAATGTGATTGTGTATTCATTAGTGCGTTCAGCATGCTTCATTTATCAAAATAGGCAGTTTTAAAAAAAAATAAAGTCGTCGTTTGAAGCCCGCAAAAGCTGGCTAAATTTTCAAAAAAAATAGAGCGTTTTTAAAAAGTCCGTATTCTAAGGTTGTCCTGGATGTTTGGATTTATCCTGTACAATCACTATTTAAGAGACATTTAGACAGGCACTTAAGTAGGTAAGGCACAGAAGGATATGGGCAAGTGGAATGAGTGTAGATGGGAAAAAGCTTGATGTGGATATGATGAGCTGGAGGGTCTGTTTCTCTGCTGTGTAACTCTGCCTCTATGAGGAAAGAGCTGTAGAATCAAATTGGTTGGAATATTCAAGTAGAGAGCTAGTTTGAAGGGCCTCCTTCCAAAGCGTAGTAATTCTAGGATTCCATATTTGAGGCTGTTTACTTCCACTACTAATATTGCACAGTTCTAAAATTGTACACCTCCACCCCTGAATTGGCTCATCTGCCGCTGAATTCTCTTCGATGGTTTTATTGCTTTCCAAACATCATAAAAAGAACTTGAGAAGTCTTCCACGTTACCTTTCCATAAACTTAAATTCATCCAAACCCTTTCTCATCGTATCATTTTCTTCCTCGTATTCTGTCACACCCGTCCTACTGCATTACCTTGGTTCCTGTTGCCCCCCCATCCCAAAATTTAGCCTTTCTATCAACTCTCTCCAAGCTCTCAAGCATTCACCTGCTTTCTCTGATACCTTCCTTAAATAACTTTGTTAAACTCATCCAGTTGTCCAAACAGTATGTGTTTCTCTGATCACATTCTCTGATTGCACCTTCATATTTCTTTTCCTTTTGTTGTAAAATATATGCTTTTGGTTACAAGAATGATTATTTGTTTGGTCATGCATCTTTAAACCTTATCTTTAAACCTGTGAATGAGTCCTTCCTTCAAGTGTACATTACAATCAATCTGACTATAAGAGTCAGTTTTTTCTCTCTGCTGAATTCAATATCCTCGATGAAGGGCTCAAGCCCAAAATGTTGGTGATATATCTTCTCCTTTGCTACATAAAGGCACTGTTTGATGTGCTGAGTTTCTCCAGCATTTGTGTGTTTTTTCATTATCCTGAAGGAGATTAGATGAGTTGCATGATATCAAGGCAAGGTAGATTGCTTAATTAATTCAACAATAACAGAAAATATCATTACCGGTTGAAGAAATGGTGAACAAAGTATTTGTTATAATAACCAGGCAAGTATTTAAATGAACAATCCTATAAATATACAATAACAGAAAATATCATTACCGGTTGAAGAAATGGTGAACAAATCATTTGTTATAATAACCAGGCAAGTATTTAAATGAACAATCCTATAAATATACCTCAAAGACAAAACAGACTGTGGAATTCACTCTGCAGTTTGAAAAGTAGCTAAAATCAGATGGGTTGCTATTGCATTTGAGTAAAGGTAAGCCGAGAGGCATAGGAGAGGAGCTGGCCAATGTTAATTATCCGGGGACTCCAGCAGGGAGGACATTAGAACAATAATCACAGAAAGGTTGGTGAAAAATTCAGAACAAGCCAGATCATTTCATCCCAAGGAAGAAGTAGCATTCTGAAGGAAGATGAAGCAACTGTGGCTGATTTGAATCAGCCAAGATCAGAACAATGGAGAAGGCTCGATGGGCCAGATGGCCCTATTCTGTTCCTGCATCTTGTGCTGGAGTTTCAAGCAAAAAAAAACAAACTGCGGGAGCAACTCAACAGGTCAAGCAGCATCCTTGAAATGTCGACATCTTCTGTCCAATCCTTTCCAGTTGAGTTACGCAGTAGCTTGCTTCATTTTGAATGTATCTTGCTTTGAAAAGAGAGGGAAAAATAAACAAAATCTGGGAGCAGTTCAGGAGATATCTTCAAAAAAAAACAATGTTGGAGAGTTTAAATGTTCTGAATTTAAACAGAAAATTAAGAAGTGCTTCTCAACATTCCCACTTGAGGAGTTCAACTTGAAATGAACAACTCCAGGGTGCTTCTCTCACGATCTCAATTCCTTCAACTCTGATTATCAACAATTAAGATTTAGATACAAATTCAAAGGGGTAATTTCATGCAGAATTAGTGTAATTTAGTATAATGAGTAATAAGTCACTAATTAATGAAGGGGAGGAGAAATGGAAAATGAAGCTTGTTTGCAGCAGGAAAAATGAAGTCAACATATTAGTTCTAACACCTCAGGTTTCACCATGGAAAGTTTACAAAAAATTGGCACATTTACTTTGCTGTATCAAAAAGCACATAGCCTGCTAATTAGTTTTTGACAATCGTCATAAAAATAGCTATACTATACGTTGGCACCCATTGAAAGTGATAAATAGTTTGTGATGGTCTATTTTATAATCCATGGATGAAATTAAACAATCTTGTGGTTGATAGTACTTCATTAGCAATTTTAACACTCAATTTCTTTGCTGTTGGGCTGGGTTCCAAGATCCCTTCCCAAGCTTTCAAAGGTATCAACCGAATCTGTTCGTTTTGTCAGTGTGCAGCTGGGTGATTTGAGACAAGTGAAAGCTCATGTGGTTTGTGCAAAGGGACAAAATTAACACAAGGACTTTTCCTATTAACAAGACTACTAACTGCCAGGATACAGTTTGCATTCCAATTTAACTGCATTTTTTTTTTCTCTCTGGGCTTAATCTATGTCTGCCCACATATTGAAACCCAGATCCAGAAATTCCTCTTAGGTGGACAGGAAAGATCCCCTGACATTTCTCCAAAGACTGGCTGAGGCCAAACTCAGCTGTCCTGAGTGGTATTTATTCTTCCGATCAATATCACAAAGACATATAACCTGGTTCCAGTTGGTGCTCTTTCTGCAGAGATAAGTGGTAGCTGCCTTTTACACATTACCATTGTGTAAAAGTAATGCTACAAAAGTAATTATTTGGCTGCAATGCCCTTTGGTTGGCCATAAGCCATCATGTGGACTGTATAAATGCAAGTCTTTTGTGTCTCATACTGGAAGTGAAGTCACTCAGTGTTTTTGTTTTCCATCTTCCTTGATCTTCTAGCTCTAGATGACAATTACCTGCTGGGGAAGAAAAGGGAACTTCTGCAACTAATACTTTATAATCAGGTAAGCAGTAACCAGAGCAACAGCAAAGAAATTGAGTGTTAAAATAAAATACACACGAGAGCAAAAAATCGAGTGAACACACAGAGTCTTTTGGTCAGAGTAGAGGACTCGAGATCATAGATTTAAACCTATGTACATTGGTTTAGGGTGAGGGGGGTGTGTGTGTGAAGATTTAACAGGAATGTGAGCAATAACTTTTTTTACACAGAGGGTGGTGCGTGTACTGAACAGGCTGCCAGATGTGGTGGTTGATGCAGATATTATTGGATTTTTAAAGAAAAAATTGGACATATACATAGCTGATGAGAGAGAATGTTTGATATCTGGGACTTGTTAGGGCAGAAGAGTGGGTTAAGAGTAGGTGAAACATCTCGTCGACGAGGGTAGGTTGGGCCAAAAGGCCAGCTTCCATGCTAAGTGACTGTATACAAAAGAATACCAAAATTCAATTCCTGAACTTCGGTAATTTTTTTAAATTTATTTTTATTTTCTGTTGCATCCAATTACTTTTCAGGCCAATATTATTTTTTTCTTTGTAAACCATGAATTCCACCATGTGATCCTGTTTCAAAGATTGATTCTTTGTTTCCAAGTGAACTGAGTTATCACAGATTGAGAGCACAACATTACATTAATTTATGTAGATAACTATAAAAACATTGCATCGTGGTTCTTGAAATTACACGACAGTTGAGGGGATCATTGTGAACATTACCCCACTGACATGGGATTGGAAAACAAAAGGAAATGATTGGAAATATGGGCATTTTCCTTCATGGTAGCATCTTAGTAACTTTCAAGCAATGGTTCAAAAAAATGTTTTTTAAATTCCTGATTGCAAAAATAATTACTGTAATGAAGACGAAATGACTTTGAGTATGGGTTCATGCTTTAACATCAAATCTAGAAAATATTTGTTGACAAAATCAAAGCTGATTAAATTATGTATTGACATTACATCTGCAATATAAAAGCAGAATAGACTGGTCCATAGTTCCACATTGTCATAACTACCAGTCATTGACTGCAACTGTAACCATCAGATCCAATGAGCTTTCTGAATTTGTATACATACATATATCACTCTCTCACCAGCAATTAGTTAAAGATGTGAGAACATAAATTTGTACTCTGTTCAAAGGAAAAGTATTATTCATTCTCTGGATGTTGGTCTGCTGACAAGGATGATAGTTACTGCACATCCCTCATTTCTTGGAGATGATTTGGGTATGGTTTAATACTGTTCAGAGATTTGTCAGGCAAATTCATGAGGAATTTGAGATTCAAGTATCTTTATGTTACTGGAAGACACACAAAAGTGCAGCTGGACCACAGTTTATTTTTAACCAATTATAGTTTTGCCAGGATTTTAAAAATAAATTTCAATTAATTCAAATGTTCAAGGTGCCATTGTGAGAATTGCTAGTCAGGTTTCTGAATCAATATTTAACACAAAATGGCATGCTTTACAAAATGACCAGTCATCCAAATGCTTTTAATCCACCATACAGGTGTTCTATTGATGGGAAAACCAAACTTGGGTGGAATGAGAAGGTTTCTGCAGGAGTCTTATATTAGTTGGGTTTATATTCTGAAGTTGGATGGGAAACTGACTGCAGAGATATGCTGTCAGCTTTACAACAGTGCACTTTCACATCAGTATATAATTTGTTTTCCTTTGACATGACGGTGATTTTATACAAGTTTAATAACATACTAAAACCAGCGGATTATTAGTGTGTGAATTATAGCAACAACAAAAAAAGTATGTGTGAAGACATTAACACATAACTACAATAATTTTGTTCCTTTCAGTGGTTTTCAGTCTGAAAAGATGTTCACTTACAAATCATGTCCCCGGAGCTTCTTGCTGATAATTGTTGGAGATTTAGAAAGAAGCAGAATTTGATCTTCTCTTTTGCATTTTTCTCTGTCTCTTTCCCCTGTATTTAATCCTGTCTGGTTTAAGTAATTCAGCTCCTTTTTTGGACCTCAGTTCTATTGAAAGGCAAAGGCAAAAATGTCAACTTGCACCTTTTTCCCTCCATGAATGATTCTAGGCTTTCATTTGGTTTCAAGACAGACATATCTGCAGTAATATTCCCAGCAATTGATCAAATATCCAATAACTTTCATGTCCTTTTGAACCTGGCAGCAATCAATGCCTCTATAATACCCACTTACAAGTGCATTTTGACCCAGCAAGGATGTATGTTCCAGTTTTGTATATTTTCAGTGATGCATATCATATATTCATAGTTTTGAACCAAGATTTAAAATAAATACCAGAATTAAGAAAACACAAGAAATGCTTTCAATCAAAGAAAATTTACAAATTAAAGGAAATTTATCAAATTTACAATAAAAAATATCGATCGGAAAAGAGAAACGCTTCCATTTTTTTCACGAAATAGGTTTAAAGCATAATCCTATTCAGGTCCAGATTACTCAGCAGTTGTAATAAATTTTGTAGATTATTACCTTGATCTTGCTCTATTTGAGTTCAAAAGTTTCATTTGTTGAATTAACTAACCAGTAGAAAGTAGATATAAACTGCTTGCCTAATTTTCTCATTTGGAACTACATCAAGGAAGATAGTATTTAGAAAGTAGATATCCAATATGGAACAAAGTTAAATTGTTTATTGCTTTGGAATAGTAAAGAGGTCTCTGGATTAAAGTTATTCTATACCAGCAAGAATCCCGGCGTTGCCCAGAAAATAAAACTCTTCGGCTTGCCGTTGTTGCTCAGTTTCCTGCTGACTGCTCCTTGTTTGTCTGGAGGCCTAAGCACTGAGACGGGCTTGGTGTTGCTGTTCTGTTTACCACTGTCTGCCCCTTGCCTGGCTGGAGGTGTGAGCTCTGAGACGGGCATATTGCTGCTGTTCTGTTTCCTGCTGCCTGCTCCTTGCTTGTCTGGAAGCATCAACAGTGAGGGGTGAGACTGATGTTCCTCTGCTATCTCTCGCTTTCTTCTTTGACTAACTCTGTGGGCTTGTGAAGAGATTCTGCCAATGTTGCTTCTCTTTTTTGGGCCCATATTGAACTGGGTTTGGCCACTTGTTTTATTCTGAATTTACATTGATTCACAGCACTAACGAATTGAGGTCCCTGGTGCAAGTTTAACTTTTTTTGAACTTTTGAACTTCATGATCTGAAAGGTTAAATTCAATGTGATCATGACATTCAGCTTCAAATCTTAACACGATTATAGAAAACAGTACTGTAAATTGGTGATAGTAAATAATTTATAATAAACAGTAATGCAAGTCAGTGCAAGGTGGTCAGAAAACTCTTTTGAACTTCATATGACCTTAAAAGGTGGTCATGACATTCAGGCCTACTGAATCTCCTTGGAAATTTCCGGAGTGCTCTATATTGATTTGCACAGAGAACAAACAAATAGACATACATGCACAAATATATATAAGATTTTTTTTCTGTGGAGAAGTTAGGAAAAAATAATAGAGGAAAAATGATTTATTATTGTAACTATATCAGTGACTGAGAAGAAAAGGATTGAGTATTTGGAGGTGAGTGATCAGGAATATACCCAAAAAGGATTGAGAAACACAGCTTCAATGAACCTGAATATTTTGTAAAACTTTCCACAGGCCTTTGGTTGCAATACTTTCACAGAGCATATTCCCATTCATACCTTCAATGTTCACAGAATAGGAATATGATTCTACACCTCTAGTACACATTTATGGTGAAACAATAACATTTTAAAGAATGAGCCTGTACAGTAGGAATTCCAGTAAATACTCCTATTTACATGACAATCCTTTAAAGAAGATAGTCATAGCATGTGCCTCCAGGAAGTTATTCCATAGTGTATACTTGATCCTAGGAAGTCTTGCAAATATATTACAGTCCTCTTCTGAAAGACAAAACAAAAGGTTTTCAAGCAAAGCACTGATGGAGAAATAGCAGCATTTCTTAAGATATTTATATTAACTTCATAGGGTCAGGGAACTGAATGCCCATCTTACTTTCTATTGAGTCATTGCATAACAGGGACTCATTCAGAGCAGTTCTCATGTTTAATGATCCATTTTTCTGGATAGTTCATGACTTTATAGACCTGGAAGCTGTCAATACATCTAATATGTCTGTACTCCTGAGATACCGACATCAGTTAGGGCATTGGAATTGTGTAAATAATGATTAAATCCATGAATATATTTGCTGCCATGAGCTAGCCACTGATAAATGTCAAATTGGGGGCCCTCTGCTCCGTTCTGTGAATGACTGACAGAAAAAATCTAATAATCAAATTTTTATCTTCACATGGCTTTTCAAAGTTCCCTTCCTACATTGTTTTAAAAAGTTTAGGCATACAGCATGGTAACAGGCCCTCTCGGCCCAGAAGCCCATCCCACCCAATGACACCAAATTGACGGACCTACAATCCCATTCCATTTCGTACGGTGGGAAGAAACTAGACTACCCAAAAGAAACCCACACAGACATGGGGAGAACTTACAAATTCCTCAAGGATAGCACAGATACGAACCCGAGTCACTGACACTGTAACAGTGTTGCACTAACCTCTATGCTAACTGTGCTACCATACATGTGGAGTCCTGGTTCTTAAAAAAGATATTGGTTTGTGGTCTTCTTTCAAAATTGCCCTCTCTTCCTTCGATAAGCAATCTCTCTTGCTGAATCATCAGTGATGTGCATTTGATGTCATCGAAAATTAACAGAACACTAAACGCTACAGCACAGAAACAGACTCTTCATTCCATCTGATCCAGTTCATTCTGCCCAGTCCCAGCACACACCTTTCAAATCCTTCCCCTCCACGCACTTAATTATCTTCTCTTAAGCATCAAAATGAAACTGCATCCATCACTTCCGCAAGCAGCTGGTTCTAAACCCTCACCGCCCTCTGAGTGAAGAAGTTCCCCTTAAACATTTCACCTTTCACTCTTCGCCCGTATTCTCAGGTTCCTGTCTCAGTGGAAAAAAATCTGTTCACACTTTGCCTGTCATAATCTCTTCTCCCTCCTTCCATCATGGAGAAGACCCAAGAACATCAAACCAGGTACCACAATGGTTTCATTCCCAAGGTATCATGTCCCTGAATTAATTTTGTAACACTGATGGCACGCTGCTCTTGCATGCACTGATTTTTCTTTTTATTGTAACTGGCTGAATGCATGTTGGAGTTGACTTTCTAGACTGCTCATAAAAGAACTCCTCTCACTGTGCCAATAAATTTGAAGGAGAACCTAAACATTCATGCATGAATTGAATAGTTTTCAAAATGTGTTTCTTTTTTTAATTTTTTTTATTTTTCACACTATGAACCATGCTGACCTAAATACATACAGACATTTTTCTCTTGAATATATAGTGTCATTTTCTCCCCTTTTTCCCCCCTCCCTTCCCTCCCTCCCTCACCCCCCCTTCCCATTTATTCAATCTATATGTTACATTAAAGGCTAAGATCAAGTGTAGTATCTGTTCTTATCAGTAAAAAGTGTGAGGCATGAGTGCCACAGGTCTCTCACACAGCTGCAACCCTCAACAAGGCAGTAAAGACTTACTTTTACTTAATGGAGGTCCACTCCATTCCCGAAAGGGGACCAACTTCATAGGGTATCGAGTCTGCATTGGCACTCATCTGTCAGATTTGAATTTAGACGCACAGTACGGTAACAGGCCCTTCTGGCCCATGGACCATGCCACCCAAATACACCAATTAACCAATAAAACACGTACATTTTGGAAAGGTGGGAGCAAACCAAAGAACCCAGAAGAAACCCATGCACACATGTACAAACTCCTTACAGACAGTGCCAGATTCAAATACCGGTCGCTGGTGCTGTAATTGTGTTGTGCTAACTGTACCACCTGGGTTGATTCTGTTTGATACTTTCTCAAATTTTGCTCCCTGCCACTACAATCTAAACTGCTGTCAAAATCATGAGGGCCTCCCTATCACTATCCTGACCCCACCTTCCAAAGGCAAATTTCACTGCACTTTACCCAGAAGTTGCTTCTCTCCCTCCTGCTAAATCATTTCGTTGACCACCAAGTTGCAACCTCACCAGCCTCCAATACAAGGTTTAACTTAACCTACCCCAGCATCTCCCTGGCCTCTTTTAGTTTATGCCCAAACCTCGGCGATCTCTGCCCTATTCTTTCCATTATTTACAAAGACAAATAAAGAAAGTATTTTGTGCAGTTTGAATTGTGAGACCTCCTAATGCCTTGGGTCTTTTTTTTTTAATTTTAATATTGCTGTGGAGTGAACCATGATCGAGACTGGCATGGTTCCACATGTTGCACCTGTTCAACATGCCTATTCAGATGTGAAGATTTCATGCCTGGAATCTTCTTAAATGGTTTGTTCCATGGTACACATTGCAGTCATTAATTGTGCCATGTTATATTTTGTCAGTCAGTGTCCTTTTGTGTGTTCATTTGTAAATGATGAAATTTACTGCCATCTTTAGTGCATCAGGCATAGTCTTTGTGTGATGGAGGAAAATAACACAGAAAGATTAAGCCCCAAGGACTGGCATAAAACGTGGTCAACTGGGCTGCTGTGATTTTGCCCTCTTGTATTCTTCTGAGACCTGGACCATCTAAAGCAGGCATCTCAAGGCATTGGGAAAATATTACCGATGTTGCCTTTGCAAAATTGTCCAAAGTTATTGGAAAAATAAATGGGTCAGGTTTGGTATTCTCCCTAAGGTCAGTATTGAGACCTTAGACACTCGGCTACATTGTCACAGGTCTTCCATTCTGAGCTTTGATGAGGAAAAGTTTCAAAGGTTTGCACTAAGCTTCTTTGTGGTAATGCAATATTCATCCCTAATTCAAGTTTGTTGGCAGATGTACCAAGGTGCAGTGAGCAAGTTTGTTTTGCAAGCAGCCCAGCTGCATATATAGTGCAGCAAGTAAGATTAAATACAGAAGTGCATTGTCACTGGGAGAGATCAGTATGGAGCAAAGGCAACATAATTTTATAAGTGTGAGGTTCATTCAGAAGTGAGATAACAGCAGGAGAGATTTGTTGCTATCTCTGTCCCATGGCCACTCAATGTGGAGAAGAAAAATATGGAACGTTATTGACAACTTTAAGGCTATATATCAAGAACACAAGGAGGTAATTGCATAAGTGGCCTTCACAAACAGCTGATCTATTTGCCCTGTCTCCACCACCTGCCCCATCTGTAGGAGAAATTATGGGTTTCACATTGCCCTCATTCATCACCTTAGATCCCACCAATCTGGAGTGGATGCAAGTCATCCTTAATCCCAAGGGACTGCAATGAAAATTCCTTTATGATGTGGATGAATAATATGAATATGTTATGAATATTTTTTTTTACCATCACAAATCTCAGTGAGGACACAATATTTTTTCAATTTGGTTACTTACCCAGGGACATAATTTTATGAACCTGCAGTTTTCATTCCTCATAACATTTGTGCAATAAAAGGCAGTCTGCAGTGAGAACACCCTGGAAATGAAAAATGTCAGAAAACTTTTTACAATACTAACGTTCTGTCTGATGTTTAACTGAATTATTTTAATGTTAATGATCTTTGATGGTCCACACCAACTCCACTTAAGAAATTTTGTCTAAAAGGTTTATTCCAATGGTAGTGATATCAAGCTCCGCTCTCTGAAATGAAACGTTGCAATTCAATCTCAATGAGCCTTCACATCGCTTCATTTCTAATTCACTTCACTTTTTATTTCAACCTCATTCAAGCACAATCCTTTAAAAGTGAGCATTTTGCTGAACCAAGATATTACCATGGTTTAGTGTTTTCCAAACGAGCAGAGGAGAAGCAACAAAAAAAAACCAATGAATAGTTGAGTAATGGTAGCTTTTTCCATGGGTCAAAGGAGCAGCAGAGTAAGTGGCCATTCTTCGATTATCCATCAAGAGAATTTCCTGACATCTCCCTTCCAACACACAATCCATGACAATCTCTTTCACAGCTTCCAGTCTTTGCTATTATTCTCATTCCCAGAAGCCTTTTGCAAGCGTCAGTCTCTCTTGCGCTGACAATGCTTCATGAGATAAACTCTAAACTTGGCTGTTGTCAGTGATAACCTGTGACCCTTTATGTTAGCAATACCTTGATTCCACTGCTATTTATTATCTCATGCATCTCATATACAGTCTCTGAGTTCTTCTTTCCCCCCACAAAGGACCATACTTGTGTTTCTTCTGCGCAATGCAGATAGTGTTTGAATGCTGCCTTATATTCCAATTGCCAAAGCTATATCAAGTATTCAAGGTGCAGACTGCTTCTGTCTGACATTTTCAACTGCACTAACTGAGGTCTGTAATGCAGCTTTCTATTGTTTTACAGCGCGTTTCTATCTTGCTCCCTGAACACTATAATGAGGGAAGGTATAGTTATTTTTGGATCAATTTTATCAGTTAATATTTAAAAAATACACCTCATACTGTCTAAATTTGATAAATCTTAATGAGAAATAGCATGGTCAAACATTAACTGAAATTCTTTTTTCATCTGTCAACCACAGGTCAAATTCAACTTTATTTTCTGTATTATGACTACATTACATTTACATGCTAATTCAATTTTTGCACCCTTTGAGCCTGTACAACGGTGCAAGCTGAATTCTAAGTTGCCTGCACAGATTTTATTTTGCATAATTACTTGGGTTTAGTTGCACATAAGTATTCCTAAAACATCTCATCCTGAATCGAGGTGCAGACACCCATAATGTTAGTTAGCCAGGTGGACGCAATTAACATATGAAAAGGCCAGAGGGCACAAGCTGTTGAGAGAATCAAATAAGCCTCGTTTATTCCTCTTGGCAAGCATTGTTTTGATGCAAGAATGATGAGATTCAAATGCAATGATGTTGTGGCTGGAGAGAAACCTTTGAAAAGGTTATGATCTGTTTTCTGATTCCAGTTAACATTATGGACTAATTAGCCTTCAGAGTGAAAGTGAAAAATAATAAAATAAAAAAATGATGAATGTGTAACTGGAGGTGATGTTTATTTGCACACACAATAAGAAATAGGTAAAATGGACTTCTGGGCATGACAATTGAGACCAAATTCCCAGTTAGACTGAAATATTAAGATGAGGGATGATCGCTTCATCCCTGCCTGCTGTTCATCATTAATTTCCACTTTATCTACAAAGAAAAACAGGAGAAAAAAAAAAGGAGTTTTACCTTGTCCAATACATCGAGACAAAGGCTGGGAATTGGGAGGGTGTATTGAAGAAGAGATCAGTGGTTGGACGGAGTCAGAGCAAGGGTTGGTTGCCAGCTGGCAGATCAGTGGGAAAGACAGTCAGATGTGTTTGGGAGGCTGAAGATTGAACATGTGGTTTCAGGGTGAGTGATGAGTGCAGATGTGGAGTTGAGTTGCCCTGAGGTCACCCTTAACAGATGCAGTGAAAACCTGCCTCCACTCAAAAATAGCACAGAAATATCAAGCACTAGATAGAAAGGCATGAACATAATTGATGACATCCACGTCTGCATAACATGCTGCCAGATATTATTGCACGTATCCCTCGTATCAGAGTCTTTGGAGAATTGAGGAATTTGCATAACTTGCAATAAATTCAAATTTCCAACTGCATTTTTTATTTACCATTATATATGAATATAACATAAGATATATTACCTTGTCCTGGTACCCATGTCTTGATGTCACAGGACAGTGAGCTTTCATTTTTTTTGTGGATGCCAATAAATGGCTAATGAGAATTCTAAGTGGGATTTGAATCTGCCTTCATCAGAACATAAGAAATAGGAGCAGGAGTAGGCCATTCGACCCATCAAGCATGCTCTGCCATTCAATAAGATCACAGCTGATCTGATGATAGTCCCATCTCCAGCTACCTGCATTTTTCCCATATCTCTTCATTACCCTTCTATGTAAAAATCTAAACAGACCTTGTCTTAAATATATTTACTGAGGTAGCTTTGTTACAAGCCCAGAGGACACCAAAACCCAGCAGCAAAGAAATTCAGCAAGACAATGGTTAATTAAACAAAAGTTGCATTTAATTTTCTTTAAACATGATAACAGGATCAAACTTTAACTTTTTACTATTAACCTAACCCCATTCAAATTCTAAGTGCATGTGTATGTAATTTGTATATGTTCAGGAAAGTTATCTGTTTCATTGTCCAACCATTCACTTCTCACTCCTCCAAGTTCACTGGTATCAGGCAATTCTCACACCATGCACAGAATTTAACATTTATGAATCTTCACCAGGCTTAAAGTCAAATGGTTACCACTCAGGAAGGTTCTTGTTGGTTTCATCGAGATATTTGTTGCTTGTTGGACACACACAAACTGATTTCCTCAAATCAGTCACTTCAGTGTCTTGCCGAAGAAACATGCTCCATCATGGGTTTTCCAAATGAAAACCTCTTCTTCCAGGTCACTGCAGAGTTCCCCTTGCTTCCCTTATTTCAGGAGAAACACTCGAGTCAGCCATTTCCTCTTGTAATGGACACAAGGGGTTTGAACAGGCTGAACTCAGAACTCACAACCCATCTTCAAAATGGGGTTTTTGCAACAAGCCTGCCAGCTTGCCATTTTGCAGCCTCAACTGTTACTGTAGAACTGACTTCTCCCTCTCTCTCCAAAAGAGGAATCACCAGTTTGTTTATTCTCTCTTTGCTTGTAAAAACCACATGACTTCTTCCAGGGCTCCAAACCAACATTTTGAAAGATCTTATCACCATCCTGAGCCTGGATGTGAGCGACATTATGTTCCATTTGCACCTCCTTTTGAAGTCCTTTTCAAAGCAGTTCCATTGTCTCTGCAAGAATCACTGGTGCCACAATGTCTCACTTCAGCAAAGCTCTGGCATTTTAAATGAGACGACCTTTGTGAAGTGTGACCTACACTAAACCCCCACAATCTATATTTTTTAAAGACATTTTTAACCCATAACTATTCTAACATATCTTGTAACAGCCTCCACTGCTTCCATGGGCCGAGAATTCCATAGATCCACCACCCTTTGGAAGACACACTATCCTGAATCTACAACCTTGAATCTTTTTTTTTAATGTAAATTTAATTTTTGATAAACAGCACAGTAACAGGCCATTTTGGCCCATGAGTCCATGCTGCCCAATTTGCACCCAATTAACTTACACCCCGCCCCCCCCCCCCCCTGTACATTTTGAATGGTCAAAGGAAACTGGAGCCCTGGGGAAAACCCATGCAGACATGGGGAGAATGTGCAAACTCCTCATAGACAGCGCAGAATTCAAACCCAGAACCTGATCACTGGCACTGTAAAGGCATTGTGCTATGCCAATCAAGTGTTCTTTTCTTTCTTTATGCTATTCATGATGCCATTACTGTATTTGTATTGCCACTGCTGTAATCAAATTTAAGGGCATTTTAAATTGAGATTGAATCTTACGTTTTCATTCTCCACCTTTTGCTGCAAACTTTAACAAGCTCATGTCAATACCACCATTTATTGATATTTCAACATAATATCACTTCAAAACTGATTATGAACTTATGGTTAAGTTGCCCACCATCTGTTGCAATAGAGTTCTGTGTATCCATTTTTTTCTGTGATCCTTGATCTAGCCTGGTCCCCATCTGACAATGCTTCCACTTTTAAAATGTCATTATTGTATTTAAATTCCTTCACAACCTGTTCTTCCCCTTACCAACAATTACCCTAATTTTTTTTAATTCTCTTATCGGCCTCCATTCCTTTAGCTTTCTGATCCCATCATGTCTCTCATCAGCAAGCACTTTGGCATCTCCTTCACAAACAACAACCTTTGGAGATCTTCCTTTTCAATCTTTGTGTTATCTGTTTTTCTCTTATTTTATACCAGAAGCTATTGACTTTATATATTAAGCAAGGTAAAACATTTTGGATACTGTCAACTGATCAGAAAAATAAAAAATATAGATACTGGAAATCTGAAATAAGACTCGAAAGCACTGGAAAACCCAGTTGGGTCAGGCTGTGCCTTTGGAGAGAGTAACAGAGGTCAATGACCTTTGAAGCTCCATTTTTTAGAAACAATGATATTGGTGGCAAGGAGCGGACAGAAAGATGTTTTGACTCTTCACTTGGGGTCAATGGCAAGTGCAATGATTGTGCCCCATTCTATCTACCCAATGTGGAGCTTGAATGGCAATTCATCTGGTTTTATATTATCCAGTATTCCTTCATTCAAAAATCGGCATTAATCTGTTTGCGATTGTAGATATTGATAAACGAATGTGTTTAGATTTAACTGCTAATGTAATCAGTCATTATAAATAGTTGTGGATGGTATTTTTGATTCAAGTTAGGTGATTCGATCCACTGCAATGATCCTCACATTATCTATGGCCCTAGCTCATACTCATGATCGGAGAGCAATCTGATACCAGTGGTTTAGTAAATACTAGCATCCACTTTACCTTGAAAGCTTCATCTTTTGCTCCAGGATCTGCTCGACTGTATAATTATGAGATTTAACAATGTCGCAAGTCACTGTTCAAAGATGTGCATTCCACAAAAATAGAACCTTGGCGAGAATCTTTTCAAGGCCAAAGCCCAAAAGATGAAGTCGACATAAATCATTGAATGCCAGTCTCCTTAAATATTATTCACCCTCCAATTTAGTTTTCATCATTTGATGTGTATTTTCTTTTTTTGATGTGTAAAAGGGGGTGGGAGGTGGTTGTTTTGATTGACAAAGTAGCACTACTGGAGCATTTTGCTTTTGATAATCAAATCATTATCTTGCTGAGGAGTAAGTACCTCTACAACACCCCTGAGAAATATTCCAAAAATAGGATTTGGTGATTCATTGCAATGAAAAGATTGAAATAACCAATTTGAACTGAACGACAATTCAATGGCTCAGAATGACTTGGCAGCAAGGGGCATCTGCTAGCAGTCAAGGGTGAATTTATGATGATATTCTGATGTCAAAATAAATGACATCCTGGAGAGTATTTTGTTGCCTAAATCATAATCATCTCCCTTCAGTGGCTCTGTGCACAACACAGGGCCTACTGAGTAGGTCCCATTGTGTGACAGAGCCAGGACAAGCTCAACCTGGAGATAGACTGAGAAACATTTGACACCTGCATAAACCAATCTCTGGCCATGCAAATTGTTGAGGAAAAATGTTTGGTATTCAATGAATGTTTCTGGAGAAATAATAAATAAGCAATTAAAAATTGTAAAATGTTAATGGTACAATTAAGCATTTGAAATACATAAGTAAAGTTCAAATCAACAAAGTTATTTAACAATGTTTAAATGACCTTTTAATTTCCTGGACTGTTACAATCATTCTTATTGAACTGATGGAGTGCTGGTTCGAATTCAGTGAGAATCTTCCTGAGCATAACTGTTCGGGTGGTACAGGAAATTATCGCTGAAAAGGTGAACTCCACGTGGGAATCCTAAACTTCTTGCGGCTTAATCAGAGAATTAGGAATGGCAGCTTTTCAGAGGATATCTGCAGATTTTGAAGTAACTTTACAGCAAATTATTGGAATTGCGAGGCGCACGAAAGAAAGATAGAAACTGCTGGCAATGTTCCACAATTCAGACAGCAGCTGTGGAGAGTTAAAGAGCAGCATTCTGTTCTCTGATCTTTTCCTTTTGGACACGCACAGGGATGAAAGAAAAATAGAAGGCTGAGGTAGGATGGGTTTTTGTTTGGTAGGTCAATGCAGGATGAGTTGGCACTACTTTGTGGGCCGAAGGGGCTTGTAGTTTGCTGTATTCGTCTGTGTCCTTCTCAAAATATTTGTGCTTTTCACAAAAAGCCATTTGTAGCTTTCACAATTAGGGTTTTTTTTTACATAGAACTTGCATGATTTTTACATTCTGAAGGGTCCCCCTACCTTCCTGTTCATATAAGAATGACCAAAACTCGAAATATCCAAATCACAACCTGAGTTTAGACAATACCTGAAGTGCGGTATTTCTTGATTCAGACTTTAACAGATGGGCAGCTTTCTTGTCAAGTAAAAATATGCTTATATTGTTCAAGATCTGTATTCAAGGAGTGTGTTTCTGTTGGGCTTTATTTGAATTCCTTCACTTGGACCATGTCAATCAAATTTTGTGCTCTACTATCTAAATTTGGTGCCCACAATATGTGCAGATCCTTGTATTTTTTTCCTGCAGAGATATAGGTAAACCTCGCTGACCCTGTCTATTTGGCATGTATTTATTTGGGCAGAGTGGCTCAGAAGTAGAAGTAGGCTTCCTGAAGACCCACCCTTGAATATCCTGACACTCTTTCACGTTTCACTCCCTCTAAAAGGATCTTCATCAACATTTAAAAGTCATTATCATCCCCCGTGCTCGACCTTCCTTTCAGATCTGTTCCCAAGAGGTCTTCCAGTTCCAATCATCCAAGATGTATCCTTCTTCAAAAAAATTGGCTTCCCCTCTACCACCATCAACTCAGCCCTTACCCACATCTCCTCCACTTCCTGTACATCTGCCCATGCCCTAAAACAGGATGTGCCCTTGTGCTCACCTACCACCCGATCAGCCTTCACTTCCAATACAATATCCTCCACATTTTTGTCACCTACTACTTGATCCACCACGAGACACATCTTCCCCTCTCTGCCTTCCGTAAGGACTACTCCATCCGTGACTCCCTCATACCTTTCTGCTAATCACCCCCCTGGCATCTTCCCCTGTGACTGCTAGAAGTGCCCTCACCGCCATCCTGTCCCCCAAACAATCCTTCCAAGTGAAGCAACACTTCACTTGTGAATTAAAAGCACAATTCTGGAGGTCAAACCATTTACTTTATATAGCAAAGTTAAAGATACATAACCAGCATTGCGGGCTTGAGCCCTTAATCAAGATATGGAAAAATGTCAGCAAGCGTCCAAACCAAAAGGTGAGGGTTTTGGGGGGGGGGGGGGTGGTGGGGGGGAGCATGGTCCCAAAGACAAGAGGTAATAGGTGGAGAAGGGAGCAAGAACGAAGGGGGAGGGGGGATGGCTCAGTGAATAGAGATGGAAAAGGGTGGAGAGTTAAGGAAAAGAAGACAAGGGGAAAGGGTAGTGGGGGGAGAATGGAGAGTATGTTAACAAAAACTGAAGAAGTTGATGTTAATGCCATCCAGCTGGTGAGTACCCAGACAGAAAATCAAGTGTTGTTCTTCCAATTTATAGGTAGTCTTGGTGGGATGGTACATGAGGCCATGGACAGACATGTGAGTATGGGAGTGGGATGCAGAATTGAAATGGTTGGCCACTTGACCACTGGGAGATTCCAGTCTCTGATGCAGACAGAGTGAAAATGCTCAGCAAAGCGATCTCCTAGTCTCTGCCCAGTCAAGTGGTCAACCATTTCAATTCTGTGCCCCACTCTTGAACTGACATGTCTATTCATGGCTTCATGCACTGCCAAACCAAGGCCCAAAAGCAACACCAGCTATTCCCTCTGGGCACTCTCTAACATCGACTTTTCTGGTTTCTGCCAGACCACTTCCTATTCTCCCTCTCTTTCCTATTGCTCTGTCTCCTTTCCTCCAGCTCTGTACTCCCTTCCCTCTCCCTCCACAGAGCTATTGCCCTCCTTCTCTTTTCTGGTGTGTCCTCCCTCGCTTATCCACCTCCTGCCTGTTTTGTACCACTGCAACCTTACATCCTAATATCTCAGCATATGGAGGCAAGCCTAGAAAATGGCCTGTTTTACTTCCCTGTCAACTGTGTGGCCACTTTCAGAGAGCAGCTCAAGGTCACTCTGTGATCACAGTTGATAAGGTTGATGTAATTTACTCTGTGTCCAAACCAAACCTGACCTCTTGAGATGCCTTTTCTTGCATTTGCCTGGTTAGTATGTAATTTATTTAATTAAGTGACTTTCATCTATAATCTTTACATACACTCAGGAGTATAAAACTCTTTTAATTATTAATCTCAAGCAATAAAAGAGAAGTATTTTGTTATTATTGATGCAAATTAACAACATAACTCTTGAAATAAATTTTAACTAAAGTGACAATATAGATCATTAAATGCCTGTGATCATTTTATTTGCCCTGTTTTAGTGCTTGCAATAAACTGATAAGAGTAGTTCTCTGATATTTTCCCTGTAATATCCCCTCTTTAGTCATGAACAATCCATTGGTTTGCATCCACACCATTTAAAAATTTTTGCCAACTCTTGGGAATAAATTCTTACTTGATTAATAGAATGCCTTGGATAAAAGTCTGAGGATTGTTCGATATTCACATTATATTCAGCTCACATTACAATGGGGTTAGGCTCCTTCTTTCATTTTCTGCAGACAAGGCCATTAGTTACTGGAGAACTAGAGCTGACCCTTGATCACAAATATCACCGCATACCTTTCCAAATCCCAATCCTTGGAAGCATTACCAGTCAACGTCCACATTTCTCTATCAATTGAACCCATGAGAGAATATAAACTGTAAGCATTACTTAAATGGTCGGGTTCAGGATGTATTGCTGGCTTGGATTTTTTTTATTGCCTCTCATATTTTTCTGAAGGAAGCTCCAAATTTCATAACAGTTGTAAATTTTTAGTTCTGTTGTGATTTAGCGCAGGAGGATGTTCGTTCCATTTGCAATGGGTCAACTCTTCCAATGAGTCTGAATCCTCAGCTGTTTTCAAGTAATCATCCAATTGGCTTTGTCAGTTGTTAATGAATTTGTTTCATCTATTTCATGTGTATTGTGCTCTTAACGACTCCCTGCGTAAAATACTCTTTCTCATCTGCCTCCATTTCTTTTACCAATGACTTTCAATCTGTATACTCTGACTAATGAAGTCTCAGCTGATGGAATAGTTTCTCTTTTTTTGATAATAATGATGAAAATAATAATGTGTTTGTCATAACCATTGTACAACGTACATATGACCTGAGATTGTTACTTGCTGCAGCAGAAGCAGTTACTTTGTTTGGAAAAAAGCTGCAAAAACAACTGCTCTCATGTATTTCATTGAATAAAAACGAGACGATTGCAAGAAATAGATCATAAATATTCACAGTTATCGTGGTGCAAAATAAAAGTTAAGTGGCATCACAGTCGTGTAGCAATGCGTTTGTGTGCCACAGGAGTCCACAGTGAGGGTGACAAGGGGAGGTTCAACAGCCTGATAGCTGTTGGAAAGAAACTGTAGTTGAACCTATAGGTTGATGGTCTTCAGGCTTCTGGACCTTTGGCCCAGAAGTCACAGTGAGGAAGTATTGTGACCAGGGTGGTGAGTGTCCTTTATGAAATTGGATGCCAACTTATGAGGTTGGTCCTTTATTAAGTTAGAAGAAAGCAATGCCTCACATAGATGCATTCAATCAAAAGGAGGTCAGTACCAGTGATGGACCTTCTCCCTTCCTAGGCAGTGGAACCAGGCCGTGAGGCAATCTGTCAGTGTACTTTCCACAGTGCACCTTTTATAAAATACTTTATGATTTTCAGTTTCTCGACAAATTTCCTCTTTCCATTTTTTGCTCTCGGGAGTACAACTTGGCAAAATCTTGCTGGATACAAATGTGAGTACTTCCTGCCCATTATCAGTGTGAGAGTATATCCATCAGTCTGACGTGTAACAGATTTAGAAATGCAGAATACCATTAACATACCACCCCTCTAAACCTTTCTATATCGAGACTTAGCTAAAAGGTCCAGATGCAAAACATTGACGGGCCATTGTTGCCCGCAGATGCAGCCTGTCTCACTGACACACCTCAGCAGCTCTTTCTTTCTGAAGATTCTAGCAACTGAAGGTTTTGTGTTTCCCTATTTTTCAATAAGTTCATTTAAAAGTCCTATTGGTTCCTCCTGATGTACAGTAAAGACCCTGGGATCTGGAATTCAAGCAACCAGCAGCTTCAAGCAACTAGCAAAAAAATTGAGGAAAATAAATAAAAATAAGAATAAAATATTAGGTAAATGCATAAGTTTAAAACTGGCCCACCTCACCGATAGATCGCCAATCCACCACTCGTGCCAGGTGACCAACATAAACAAGCAGGTTTTTTACACAACTGCTGTGTTCCAGGAAACAATTCCCAATTTCCCAGAATGCAGTCTGTGTAAAAAGATCAGAATGAGAATAAGGACTCATTCCGGTTCTGACATTTTACCTCCTTGAATGCTAGTTATTTTCACGGATCGCCTGCGGTCTAAAGTGAACTGCAAGTGATCCATGAAGAAAGGGCCAATGGATAGGATGTCCAGCCTCCTTAAATATCACACTTCAGCTGCATGACAGCGTGGTAAGGTTGCAGCAGAGAAATGGATCGGAGATCAATCCACAGGTTTGTAAGAGTCAACATGATTTACTGGGATCTTTGCCTGAAGAGGGTGCACAAAATCATTGAGGACCCTTTCCATCCTGCACAGAGCATCTTTCAGCTGCTCCCATCAGGGAAGAGATACAGGAGGATCAGAGCCACCACCACCAGGCTGAGGAACAATTTCTTCCCACGGGCAGTGAGAACGCTGAACAACAAAAGGAACTGCTCACACTAACCATCTGAGATTTTCATATGTAGAAAACAATTTTTTTATTTGTAGAGATGAAAAAATGTCCTGCATATATATTTTTGTTTGTCTGTCTGTCTGTCTGTTTATGTGTCTGCATGTTTTGCATCGAGAACCAGAGAACATTGTTTTGTTGGGTTGTATTGTACAATCAGATGACAATAACCTTGACTTTACTTCACTTGTTTAGTTTTAAAAGGTCAAAATGTGGTTGCATATCAGGACACATATTGCAAGATTAAGGAAAGGGGTTCCATGAGAAGATGAATATCGAGGCCCAGTGTTCTTTTTCCTATGGCTGTTTGAGTAGATTCAAGGTTCATCACGGTGTCTATATTAGACCTATTGGGTGAGCAGAAGTCATCAAATCATGAGTCAGTGGATAAGTTTTAGTTAGGCATTGTAAGTCTCAAGCAATTGGAAATACACTATCAATTCCCCTAGGTGCCGGATACCAGAGGTTTTACTGTACTGGGATATAAACCTTGTTCAGATTTTAATGAGTGAAGCTGCCTGGCCTTCTTGGTATCAGTTAACTTGCTATTTCTGCTGTTCTGGCTACAACCTGACAAAGGAGTGTAAAGCAAAACTATTGATGATCCTTGCCCCAAATGAACACCAGGCCACTGCAGTCCTTCAGAAAATAAAACCTGATTTTTACCTCTCCACAACTGAGTAATTCCATTTCCTTGGGGACTGATATTTTGTATGTGTAAAAATACAGAGGCCTTCACATATGAAGACAATGTTGCCATGACTTGGTGCTGAACTTTTAACAGGCCAGCAACTGCGCTGGTTAATGTGGAACGCCACTGCCAGATGTTAATGCGTAGTGATGAGAGCATCATTCACAAGTTCTTGCATTTTTCTCAAATAATAAAATATTAAAAGGCTTGATGCTTGCATTCTATCTTAGAGTGCACAAGTTGAAGCACTGTCATCTGAACATAACTGAGTTTTTTTTTTAAGGGTATTTATTTTGCTCTGAATCTCATATCTATTCAATCAGTCCAAGGTCACTGCAGGAATAAGAAAAGCCCCTCACTGAATATGTCCATAAGTCTGAAGTACATCAAAAGAATGAATTAATCTTTATTTTCTTGAAGAAAACTGATAGATGTGAAGATTAAATGTACAGGATATGCACTTCAAGATTTTTTTTTACTCAAGATTTGAACTTACTTCATTTCTCACTAAAGAAATTCCTTGTTAATTTGTTCTCTCCTTCGAGTCAACATGAAGCATGACCATCAGAAATTAATGTGGTCCTTCTTTAAATGCAATTCACCTTCCAATATTAGTAACCGTAGGTTTGTATGAAATATAGCTGTGGACATTTTCTACCAGAACAAGACGAGAAGATGCAAGAAGTCGGCTTTTCTTTCCTTACGCCACACAGGGGAAGGTAATCCTGAATTCTCTGTGTCACACAACAGTACCTGATTCTCCCAAATGGTTAATACACTGAGTTTCCCCATTCTACCTGTTCTCATTGGCACACCGGACAGCTGAGGATCCCTGGTCCCCAGCAGTGCTTTCTCTTGTCACCTGATGTTACCTTTCCACCTACTGATGACTTTCTCATGGGTCACCATTAAAAAAGGAAGAAGCGAGATGCTGGCAGGTAAATCCTGCAAGTAGTCTTAACTACTAGGACTTTTTCTCTAGCCAGGTAGATACTGTGATGTTTATTTGATTGTAATAAAGATACCTGAATCTGTTTGAAACAACTATATTTATTAGCTAGAACACAAACAGACAAGATCTTGTGGAGGCATCCATTTTGAATCGAACTGAGCTGCTACAAACTAGTCTCCAACTCCCCTCTAGTGGTCAGGAGGATCATTAGCATGCTATCATTACAGATACTGTGAAATTATTACATTATATGGTCACTTAACGTGAATGTTAAACCAAATGTAAATAGAGAATAAACACCTTTCTGGAAAATGTATGATTTTTCTCACATAATGATCTTTATTTGAAATTGTACACTTCCCCATACTGGGCCTAGTCATCAAAATTCCCCAGTCTAATGTTGCCAGAATGATTCTCTTTCTCTCAGGGCTTTTACACATCTTTTCTTGCTGCAAGGTAAAGTCCAATCTCAAATACTATTTCCATGAAGTGTTCCTTTTCTCAACAACAACATATTTTAATCTGTTTTGCCTAATTATTTGATGGATAGTCTGATGATGGGATATTTTTATTTGGAAGGCCTTGCATACAAGTCACACTGCGTCCATGAGAAGAGAGAGAGAGGGCTCAGGTTTGGTTTGAAGATCGTTTGTTGGAACTTTTACTGTCAGTTTCTGATTCTGTTTAGCAAACTCAAGTGGAAATGTATATGTGGGCATAATCCAGTAATTAACTTTACAATCAAAAGTAAAAACTTGGCAAATAATCATAATTTCACTTCCCACATGAACTACTGCTTGCAAAAATATCAAAAGAAAACAGTTCCAGCTCACCCTTGCCTCATTATTTTTAAAAAAGACTTGGATGGAAACCAGAAATGCCATAACCAAGAAGATTACAAACTAAGAGTCTATATATGAATGAGCATAAATAGCTTTTTTGTGTCAGCATTGTTGAAATGGGCTGAATGGCCTTTTATGCTGTACATTAATGATTTCATTACCATTATAAATGTACTAAATTATAAAGTTTCATCCATTAATAAATATGAAAGAACTTTTTAAGTTCACAATTGTTTTCAGAGACACCAGAATGCAGACGTAATGCAAGATAAAAACCAGACTTTTGCAAATACATTTAAAACTTGGTTATTTAAAGTCTTGCAGATGCTTCAGTGCATGGACAAATGACGGACAGATTATTTTTTTATTTTCAATTCTGGTTTTGTATAATGAGAACTATTCCAGGACAGACAGATTGTGCAGGTCAGGAAACAACTGACACCAGAGAGCTGGTCGGTCAGACATGCTGGGCTTTTTAAGCATAGGTTTAAAAGAGTGAGTATTACATGCTGGGCATGTGAGCAATAAAGCAGGAGGGACCATATGAAGTGTGTTGGCAATGAAACAACAGCAATAAAAGTTGAATTGCTTTACATTATGAATAAAATTGATGTCTTTAAGTGTGTGAAGGTTTATTTCTATGGTAACAAGCTCCATTAAAGCACAATAGGGCTAATTTTTCTCTGGGTGAGGCTATAAAATGGGTGATTTTAATTCAGCCATGTGTTGTGCATCTTCCCTGATTTGTGGTTCTATCATAGTTGATAAAAATGGAAATAGGGAGAGAATGGAATATCAGTGATGGCATGGCGAGGCTCACTTTGTACAATGGATCGGGTTACATTGAATGGATCAGATAACTGTCAACAAATCAGTGAGAAGTAAAACTGATCTCACTGGGAATATATTAATCAATATTACTCATCATTAAACATGCTATTGCCAATTACCGAGTCTTCTTGAACCTTGTCCTGGTTCCTAGATTTCTCATCAATTGACACAATTTCTGACCCAAAGGATGGCAGAGTGGCAACCTTGGATTAAAACAGGGGTTCCCAACCTTTTACTTTCCACTCTCATACCACTTTAAGTATTCCCTATGCCATAAGTGTTCTGTGATTAAAAAGGGATTGCTTAAGGTAGAAAGAAAAAGTTTGAAAACCACTGTTTTAATCATTCCAAATTGACTTGTTATGTGCACAGTTTCATCACTCCAAAGGAAATGGGCCCATGACAATTTTCTCAAACAAAATATTTCAATGAAAATTGGGTCGAGAGCAGTGATTCTCAACCTTCCCTTCCTACTCACATCCCACCTTAAGCAAACCCTTACTAATCACAGAACACTTAAGGCATAGGGAATACTTAAAGTGGTATGTGAGTGGAAAGTCAAAGGTTGGGAACCACTGGATTAAAAGTACCAATGCAACTTTGCCATCACCTTCCCCAGCAGGTAGTGATTGTAACTGTTTTATAGTTCCAGCAACACTGAATTTTATCCAGTATACTGCTTAAGTGGTTATTCTGTGTTTGGAAGACTATCCACAATACTGTCAGGTCATCAAAAAAAGAAGACATTTCTGAAGATGACCTGCTCATTCTAGTGGAAGCTGAATTAGAGACGTGACAGACAGCAAAGGGAAGGAATGCACTGGATTCTTTGGAAATGCCGTGGCATTAGTTGTGGGAATGGGAGTGGTTCAACTGAAGGGATTGGGGAGACAAGGAATGAAAAATATGCATAATTTAAGCTTCAAATCTAATTAAAGATTTCAGCCTTTCAAAGCTTCAGCTGAGCTGAGCTATTTACGAAGATGATAGAAGTTTTGTTTTCATAATACACAAGAACAATGTGTGTTGAAAAATGTGCTTGTTCCAGCTACACAGCTACTCAAAATACCTTAACCAACAATAATTGTAAATTAAATTAACACAATGCTCTAAGAGAGGGACAAACAAAATATAAAAGGGTAAGTAGATAAATATTAACAGTTGGAGTAGAGAAAAAAGTGGCATTTCCCTTTGAACCACAGTGTACCACAGTTGGGGAGACAAATATTTAAGGGGCCCCGCAATAGTTCATGGTTAGCTTTGGGACTATACTGGGAGGTTTGATTGCCTGATAGTTGTTGGAATAAAACTCTCCTTGAACCAGGAGGTGCAGGAATTTAGGCTTCAGTGCTTTCTCTTTGAAGGTGGCAGTGAGAAAAGGATGGTGACCTGGGTGATGGGGGACCTTTCAGATGTTAACTGCCTTTTGGAGTCAATGTATCTCATTGACATCTTCAATGGGTTGGGGCGGGGGTGGTGCCCATGATGGACGGCTTGGCTTGCAATTTTCTGCAGCTTTCTATGTTCCTGAGTATTCAAGTTTCCAAACAAGACCAGTGTGCACCTGTGGAAGTTCAATAGAATATTCAATGACATGCTGAATTCCCTCAGACTCTTTAGAAATTAAAACCAGCATTTGCCTTCATCATTCCATTCAGTAACCTAGCCCCAGGTGATGTCGTCTTGATATGCGTCACCCAGATCTAACCCTCTCCACTGCTATCCAGCCATTAAGACAGGTTCATATTGCTTTGGCAGCAACTTCTTCCTAAAGCCCACAATAAGCTGGTTGGTCTTGTTGACGTTGATGTTGAGAGCAAGATTTTTATTCTCGCAGGTGTTCGATCTCCATCCTTTATTCTGACTCATCAGTCCCCATTGTTCAGTGAACAAAAATGAGCACAAAATTAGTATTTAGGGAAGTTCAAAGACACGCCACGGCAATTGTACATGGATGCTAATTGTGGGTTGCGTATGTTTTCCAGTGTAATTGTACCACTTGCACACAATTGTTAGCAAGCAAGATATAGCCATGAAGGAAAGTATTTTCATGGCATTTGAACTGAACCAAAAAGAAAAAAGATACCTCAAAGGTATAAATTAATCCTTTCATTTGGGGGGAGGGGGGAACTCAATTAAATAGCAATGCATTTGGTCAATTTAATTCTGAAATAGGAATTGTGCATGTGTCATAACCTGCCCCGTTCAGTTGTGGTATTTCAACTCCAGCAAGCCTAAAGGCGTTAAACCTGGTGGGAAGTTGCTACAGACTTGCAGTTGCATAATGTGAGTGCTCACAGGAGATGTCAGAAATAATGCTGGAGTGGCTTGCTGTGGAAGCAGGTCCCATGAATACAAATTAGCTGAGTTAAACCTTTTTAAGTTGCCAGAGTTGTGTGCCCTTCTCCTGTAATCAAGCATTCACTGATCTGTGAAACTCAGTGCTGAGCAAACTGCTGGAGTCGGGTGGTTGTTCAGAAGGTCCAACCTGAAGCCTGCTGAGAATAATTGCCAGCTATGCAACTATGTATGAAGGCTATCTAAAAAGATAAATTACTGCAGCTCTGCATTTCATTGTAGTTTGGTATTATTATTTGTAGTAATATGAAATTGAAGCTCAGCAAAAAAAATAATTAAAGTTGTCCAAATGATATTAGAAGATCAGCTCCAGAGCTCTGCGTTCAGATACCTCATTTAAATTGCGATCTTTGCAGTTGGTAATGGAAGCGATCTATGCAGTTGCGTAGGACCTTGGCCTGAGAGACCCTGAGATGATGTTGATTCAAGGGCTATTGATGACAGCATACAGCTTAGAAAGGCTATGAACAAAATCTGTGAATGAGATTAATATTAAATTGTTTTCCATGATACTGACCATTAACTCTGAGCAACATATGGTGTACATGAGACAGTATTGAACATCTGTGCTGACCAACCTGTCAGTGTTTCACAGATATCTTCAACATCTTACTCTGTTTCAAACTGGCCTCAATCGTATCGGTGCCCATAAGAGGGGCGTGGTAACCTACGTAAATCACTCGTGACTAGTGGCACTTACATCCATAGGGGATGAAGTGTTTTGAGGGGCTGGTTTTGAAGCATTTCAGCCCCTGTCATGGATCCATTCCAATTTGCTTACCAAGGCAACAGATTCATGGCCAATGCCATCTCACTAACTCCTAAGCCCTAGTACATCTGGACAGCAAAGATGCTTATATTAGGATGCTCTTTACCAATTACTTTTCAGTATTCAACACTATCATTTCCTCAAACTGGGCATCAATATCTCACTGTGTAATTGGATCCAGGATTTCATCATCTCCACATCACAATCAATGAGGATTGGTAAGGGCATCTCCTCCACAATCTTCATCAGTACTGCGCTCTTAACCACCTGCCCTAAACTCTTTACACCTATGACTGTGTGGCTTGGTCTGACAACAATACCATCTACAAATTTGCTGATGGTACCACGGTAGTGGATCACATTAAAGGGGCAATGATTCAGCATGCAGGAGAGAGACTGAAAACCTGGCCAATTGGTGCACTCGACAACCTCCCGCTCATTATCACCAAAATCCAGGAGCTGATTGAGGATTTTAGGAGGGGGTAAACTAGAGGCATGTGATCCAGTGATTATTGAAGGATCAGAGGTGGAGAGGTTGTGCAAATTTAAATTCCTGGGAGTCACTATTTTGGAGGACCCTTTCTTGACCGAACACAATAATGTCATAATTGAAGAAAACGAGTCAGCTTCTCTACTTTCTCAGGAGTTTGTAGAGGTTGGTATGTCATTGAAAACCTTGGAAAACTTTTACTGATGTGTAATAGAAAGTGTGCTGACCAGCTGCATCATAGGGGCACCAATACCTCTGAACAGAAAGCCCTGCAGAAGGTAATGGGCTCAGCCCAGGACATCGACTCTCCCCACCATTGAGAAAATCTACATGGAATGTTGCAGTCAGAGAGCAGCAGCAATCCTCCAGAATAATCACCAGCCAGGTGTTCTTGCTGGTGTCATTAGGAAAGAGGTGCAGGTGCCACAAGTCTCGTACCACCAGGTTCAGGAAGAGTTGTTCCCCCTCCACCATCAGACTCCTCAACAACAAACTCAATCAGAGACACATTTAACGTCTCTTATCTTGCATCTTATTTATTATTGAATTTTTATTTTCAGTATTCTACAGTCATTTGTTTTCACTGCCTTTTTAAAACTTTTTTTGCGTATGTAGATGTTTCTTTTCTTAAGTACAGTTTCTTTTTGCACTAACGATTAAGTAGAAATTCTGCCCAACCTGCTGGAAAAAGCAGCTGAGGGCTGTATGGGATGGCACATATGTTCTCTGCCAATAAATCTGAACTTTGAACTTATTTCCCTTTTAATTTTCATACAGACGTTCTTTTTCTTTGAATGTCAACAGTACAGGACATAGTTTGTTCCTGAGAGTTCCAATTTCTTGCAATGGAGGAAATATGCATTCTGCCATCAATAATATATTTGCATAAATGATTGATTCTAGGCATCAGTCAGCCACCCTCAAGTGAATTGTGCGCAGATGGACCTGGATCTTTTTTTTCCAATGTCCACCATTTCACCCGCATAGAAGAGATTCTTGGTGCAGTCCACTTGAGGCAAAATCATTGCATTGTGTGTGATGTAATAAAACTATTCCATAAACACCCCATTGTAGTGCAATCATGTATTCAATCTAGTGGTACTGCATCCATGCAAACATAAATGCTGTTCAGCATGCTTAGTTGATCAAACCAGAGTGCAATGCTTACTTTAAATTGTTCAAAATTATACAGGTGATGTGAGCACAGGGTGAGCTTTGTCTGTTAATCACTTAACAGACCTGCTTTAAAGTTCATTGAAGATAATGGGCTGTTGATTTGGTAATTAACAATCCATCTGTTTTCAGATCAGTCCCTTCTTTAATTGTGATTGATCTCATACACACCTCTGATTGTCAATGTCTTGAGGTAGCCTCATGACCACAGCCAATCCCAGCAAGTCATTCTCTCAGTCCAATCCAGGGTCTGAATCAGTTCTTCTGCCATTTCCACAATCTACAAATGGCAGGACATTGCCGAGAATATATGTTTATTCCATGTTCCTCAAGGAATGATTTATTCCATAGCATGTGTAATACTGAGGATCATATATGTCAGGTGATCCACCAGCAGACACCTCGTCAGAAGTCAACTCACCTGCCAATCAAGGTCACACTCCACCCACAGATCAGCAGACACTTGAATATTGGCCCCTTTAATCATCTAACACAGCTGGGCTGGACTCTCCAGCTGATTGCATGATAAAGCCAATCACATGTGGCTCATTTTTTTTCTTTTTTTCCCTGGGACAAACCCAACTCCACTACAAGTTGGAAATGGTGGGCTACGCTGGAGAGTCATTGGTAAGTTGTGCATTGACAAAGGGTTGGATGCTGTAGTATAGGAACCGAGAAATCACTGTTTTTGGTCGAATTTAGTTAAGAACCGTGCAGGCACTGCATCAATGGGTGGCATGTGTTGTATTTTATTCTTGATTGTAAAGCTATCTCTCCATGAACGGTGCAAGAAGTATCAGGTTGCTGTTTTGTCTGATGCGATTGTATTGTTCAATTGTGTGTGTGTGTGTGTTATCCCTGTTGCAATTTCCCTACATGTGTGAATAAAGACCCTTTTAATCAGCCTGTGTTCAGACTTCCTGCTCTTGGGAGCCATCAAACTTGTTTTCCTCACATAACAGCATGTGATGATGAACCTCAAATAAAATAGAATAAGATCTCCAGCTCCCACACAAAACTGGTCCACAGTATTATTCTTAGCCTCATTCTTCTTTTAAGATAATTTTTAAAATAGTGCTGTTACTTTTTCTATATCAAGACCAATTAATTAATGCAAGGGAAAGTACTTAATATCAGTCATGATATTGATGTTTTTTTTTAAATCTTGGCTTCATTACAATTATGAAAAAAACATGATCTTGCATTGTACATGGTGTAACTAAAAGTGACATTATTATTTCAATTCAATCCCTCATCTAATTTGCTACATTGGACATTGCACAATCTTGGTGATGAAGGAAGATTATTTGAGGTTTCATCTACTTATTTAGTTATTTAAGAATAAATTAATGCTGCACAATTTGCAGGAAGGTTGTGTTTTTGTGGTCTCTCTTAATTTCATTCTGCATATTCTTTTGCTTTCCTTTTTGTCACAAATTTTGCAGCTTCTCTGTCCAAAGCAACTCTTGCCACCATAATTGTGGTTTGTGGAAGCTAATCAAGCTTCCTCTTTTTTTTTGCTTCTTCCACAATAAGTGTCACAGAGGTAGTTTATCAGCTTCTGTTTTTGAAGATGTTGAGTCGTATTTATCTGGACGTGTCAAAGGCAACCTGTCAGCTGCATTTATTTCATTCAAGCAGCTGCCACTGAGATGTACTATCTATTCATTACATGATGAGCTTTAGACCAAAAAGTATAAAAGGTTGTCTTGTCTTGTAAGTGTGAACAATGCTGAAGGTTTACAAGCAACATATCTTTCTAGTCTGCTGCTACAATTTATTATTAAGGAAGCAATAGCAAGACACTTAGAAAATACAAATAGGGTTAGGCAGGGTTAACATGGATTCAAGAAAGGAAAATCACATTGATAAATCTGGTATTGTTTGAGTTTGTAACTGACATACTAGATGAGGGACACCATTTAACGTGTATTTGGACTTTCAGATGGTGTTCAGCAAGGTACCACACAAAAAACATGATGGGGGAAGCACACCCAAAACCGCTTGGTGATTAGTTGCTCGAGTGAAAATAGAGAGTAATAGATGGGTCACTTTCAGATTGAGAGGCTGTGACATGTGTTCCATGCAAGGATCAGTGTTGGGGTCTTCCATTCAATTCTTTGTAAGTGCAGTTAGTATTAAGAATTCAAGTGTCTGATGATACAAAGAGAGCATTAGCATGGGTTAAGAGAACTGAAAGGCTTAAGGGGGGATATTGACTGGCAGAGACATGGAAAATGGAACATAATGTGGAAAAATGTGAGGACCTCCATTTCAGCAGAGAGAAAAACCCAAAAAGTCTTTTTTTAAAAATAGTGATTGAAATCACTGAACAGGCAGCTGAAACAAGCAGTTTGGAAGGCAAATTATATGTTTTAATTGCAAGAGAATACGTGTGAAATTGTAAAATTGTTTAAAAAAATTACATAAGGTCTTGGTTGGACCACACTAAGAATATTGCTTGCAGGTCCAAGATTCCTAGCTGAGGAAGACTCACCTGTGATAGAGGAAATAAAAACAAAGGTTCACCAGATTGATTTATTTCAAGGAATTAGGAAAGCTAAAAGAAGGTACGAGAAAACTATGGCAAGCAGGGTGAAAACTAATCCAAAAGAGTTCTACAAATATGTTAATGGTAAGAGGAAAGCTAGAGACAAAATTGGTCCCTTAGAAAATCAGAGCGGAAAACTGTGTGTGGAGCCTAGAGAAATGGGGGAGATATTGAACAGTTTCTTTTCTTTGGTATTCACTAAGGAGAAGGATATTGGGAGATTTGAGATTTAAAAAAAAAAAGCAAATTGGGTAAATATGGGGAATATAGAGATTACAAAAGGTGTAGTTTTAAGGCTTTTGAAGAATATAAAGGTGGATAAGACTCCGGGACCAGACGGGATCTTCCCCAGGACATTGAGAGAAGTGAAGGAGGAAATAGCAGAGGCTCTGGCGGTAATTTTCCAAATGTCATTAGATATGAGGATTGGCGCATTGCGCATGTGGTTCCGTTATTTAAAAAGGGTTCAAGGAGGAAGCCTGGCAACTATTGGCCTGTAAGTTTGACGTCTGTGGTAGGTAAATTAATGAAGAAAATTCTTAGAGATAGTACTTATAAACATCTGGATAGACAGGGTCTGATCAGGAGCACTCAACATGGATTTGTGGGAGGAAGGTCATGTTTGACCAATCTGATTGAATTTTTTGAAGAGGTGACTAGGAATGTGGATGAGGGTAGCACAGTGGATGTTGTCTATATGGACTTCAGTAAGGCCTTCGATAAGGTACCACATGGAAGGTTAGTTAGGAAGGTGCAGTCTTTAGGTATAAATTTTAAGATAGTCAAATGGATTGAACATTGGCTGAAAGGGAGAGGCCAGAGAGTGGTAGTGGATAATTGTCTGTCAGGTTGGAGGCCGGTGACCAGTGGTGTGCCTCAAGGATCTGTATTGGGCCCATTGTTGTTCGTTATATACATTAATGATCTAGATGATGGGGTGGTGAATTGGATTAGTAAATATGCAGACGATACTAAGATAGGTGGAATAGTGGATAATGAAGAAGGTTTTCAAGGATTGCAGAGGGATTTGGGCTGCTTCGAAAAGTGGGCTGAAAAATGGCAGATGGAATTTAATGCTGATAAGTGTGAGGTGCTTCATTTTGGTAAGAAGAATCAGAATAGGACATACGTGGTAAATGGGAGAGCATTGAGGAATACAGAAGAGCAGAAAGATTTAGGAGTGACGCTACATCGTTCCCTGAAGGTAGAAACTCACGTGAATAGGGTGGTGAAGAAGGCTTTTAGTATGCTTGCCTTTATCAATCATTGCATGGAATATAGGAGTTGGGAGGTGATGTTGAGATTGTATAAGACGTTGGTGCGGCCTAATTTGGAGTTCTGTGTGCAGTTCTGGTCGCCTAATTATAGGAAGGATATAAACAGAGTGGAGAGAGTGCAGAGGAGGTTTACCAGAATGTTGCCTGGGTTTAAGCATCTGGAGTATGGGGAGAGATTGGACAGATTGGGTCTTTATTCTTTGGAGCGTAGAAGGTTGAGAGGGGATTTGATAGAAGTATTTAAGATTATGAAAGGGATAGACAGAATGGATATGGATAGACTATTTCCGTTAAGAGGAGGAAAGATTAAAACAAGAGGACATGAGTTAAGAATTAAGGGGCAGAGGTTTAGAGGTAACATGAGGGGGAACGTCTTTACTCAGAGAGTGGTAGCCGTGTGGAATGATCTTCCGGGAGAAATAGTGGCGGCGGAGTCTATTGTATTATTTAAGAAAAGGTTGGACAGGTATATGGATGAGAAGAAGATGGAGGGTTATGGGCATTGTGCAGGGAGGTGGGACTAGAAAGGGGTGTTTGGTTCGGTGCGGACTAGAAGGGCCTAATGGCCTGTTTCCGTGCTGTAATTGTTATGTTAAGATTGAACTTCCTCCCCTTTGCTCATGAAGTGCTGTTTGTTGGATTATTTGCAACTAAAGTAACTGTTCTGTCTGAACTCTCAGTTAATTTTTTTTTGGATATACACCAATAACCAACTTAGCTGAGGAGGAAGGCAACTTGTTGTGAAATTAACTTGGGACTGATCTGTCGGTTGAGGAGAACAAGCTTCATTTTCGTTTCTGTCTGAGAAAATTAAACCTTTTGAGAAGTTTTAACAGTGCCCTGAGAGGCTAAGAAGTACATTCCCAATGGAGATCTGGTCACATATTAAAATTGTGAAACCATTTTTCATATTCTCAGTCCACGTCACACGACACACCCTGATGAAGGGATCAAGCCCGAAATGTTGGTCATGTATCTTCACCTTTGCTACATAAAGGCACTGTTTGACCTACTGAGTTTCTACAATGTTCATGTTCTTTCTCACTTAACCACAGTGTCAACCGAATCCTGTGTTTTACCTCAACACTACACACTGATCTCTTCAGCGCTTGACGTCCTGCTTTGCGGAAACTGCCAAAATGTTTGGCCTGGAAGTCAGCCTGAAGAAAACTGAGGTCCTCCATCAGCCAGCTCCCCACCATGACTACCAGCCCCCCCACATCTCCATCGGGCACACAAAACTCAAAACGGTCAACCAGTTTACCTATCTCGGCTGCACCATTTCATCAGATGCAAGGATCGACAATGAGATAGACAACAGACTCGCCAAGGCAAATAGCGCCTTTGGAAGACTACACAAAAGAGTCTGGAAAAACAACCAACTGAAAAACCTCACAAAGATAAGCGTATACAGAGCCGTTGTCATACCCACACTCCTGTTCAGCTCCGAATCATGGGTCCTCTACCGGCACCACCTACGGCTCCTAGAGCGCTTCCACCAGCGTTGTCTCCGTTCCATCCTCAACATCCATTGGAGCGCTTACATCCCTAACGTCGAAGTACTCGAGATGGCAGAGGTCGACAGCATCGAGTCCACGCTGCTGAAGATCCAGCTGCGCTGGTTGGGTCACGTCTCCAGAATGGAGGACCATCGCCTTCCCAAGATCGTGTTATATGGCGAGCTCTCCACTGGCCACCGTGACAGAGGTGCACCAAAGAAAAGGTACAAGGACTGCCTAAAGAAATCTCTTGGTGCCTGCCCCATTGACCACAGTCAGTGGGCTGATAACGCCTCAAACCGTGCATCTTGGCGCCTCACAGTTTGGCGGGCAGCAACCTCCTTTGAAGAAGACCGCAGAGCCCACCTCACTGACAAAAGGCAAAGGAGGAAAAACCCAACACCCAACTCCAACCAACCAATTTTCCCCTGCAACCGCTGCAATCGTGTCTGCCTGTCCCGCATCGGACTTGTCAGCCACAAACGAGCCTGCAGCTGACGTGGACTTTTTACTCCCTCCATAAATCTTCGTCTGCGAAGCCAAGCCAAAGAGAAAAGAAAAAGAAGACACACTGATCACTGATTGTACTTTTTATCATTCTGAAAGTCAAGAGAACGGTGTGTATGAATGCACATGCTTCTGCTGTGTTGGATGGATAGTAAACATATTTTGTCTTTAACATATCATTAATCTTTATGAAACTTTGTAGGTAACAAATAATTATTGTAATTAATCCCTGTTTATGTGTACAGTCATGCCAGACCAATATTAGAAGGATCATCATGCATTTCAACCTATAGCTGCACAGATAAAAATAAATACAGCTTTGTATATATGGAAATTTTCAGAAGATGTGCCATACCTGCTCTTTAAAAAGTTGACCGTTTTGCAGTGTTCATTTCTTTCTGACAAATTTAGGATTCCATTATAGCACACAATATTTGAATACTATTGAACAAAGTATGTTAGTCGCTCCAAATAAAATGTGTAGTAGCTCCCTCACAGTTCCACTGGGTTGACTTTGGGCACAGTCTGCATGGAGTTTTCAAGTTCTCCCTCTGGCCAGTTTTTTTTTTCAGTGGTCCAGGTTTCCTTCTGCATCCCAAAGATGTGCAGGTTGATGGGCTGACTAGCGAACTGGTGAGTGGTAGAATGGGTGGGGAAGGAGAGAAGTTGATGGGTAAAAGTGGAGAATGCAAGAGGAATCAGTGTAAACTAGGTGTCTGTTAATTGACACCGATTGGGTCAACAGATATGTTCCTGTGACTCCACATTTAAATTACCCCTATGGCCAGGGGTACATTTTAGCATTGTTGTGGTGGCAAGCCGAGGCTGAGAAACCAGAGCAATGCTGAGGGAGGATGAGAAAGAACGATGTTAGTTGGGAGTGGTCAGTTCAATTTTCCACTTTGATTGAGCAGCTCTTCATAACAACCAGTGCAAATGGCATTTACATGATCTTTTGTTGAGGTTAAACCCATGTTACTCCTCAAATTATTCTCTCTGCCAAGTTTTTGCTCATTTCATCCCACTGCTGATGTAAAAATGGATCCTCCGAGATATTTGAGCAAAAGAACATGAACGCAGTTCAAAAGATTTTAAATGTTTAAAAATATTTACTTAAACAAGCAATACTGCATTCTGATGAAGGTATATTTATTCAACCAATTTCTTTGTTTCCCCGCTATGAGTCCCATCTCCCACCAATCCCCTTTCCACCTATATTCTCTTCCCTGTCCGACAGGGAAATGGTTGGAACATTTTTGATTGGAAACTGAACCAATGAAAAAGGAGAAATGTTGACAAAACAGTGCTGCTTCAGATAACATGTTAAGCGTGCAAAACTTAAAAGAATAGCTTCAAGATCTTTAATTGATTAAATCCGATTAGTTAAATAGGATTTACTACAAAACTATTGTTTCCATTCTTTTATAAAAATGTATGTAATTTAGGTTGATCAAACTGAAATAATTGAAGAAGGGTTGTTGAAGTTGCCACTACAATGCCACTCAAATAATATAGATATATTCCAGTGGTTGATGAGAGGATTGTAATGAGATTGATCTATGAGAACAAGCAGGCTTGTTCAGTATAATGGTCTTTTCTTGCAAGAAGTTCTAATGTTCTTCAGATAATAAATAGTATTTGCAACCTCTTTGCTGATTTATATAAATTGAGAATATATTTTGTTTCACTCTGTTGGCCCTTTCATATTCAACTGTAAGATAATCCTGAGCTAGGATATATTACTGGCTGAATTTAAAAAGCTAAAATGTTGTTTTTGATCTCAGGATGTGTCTTCACTGGCAAGACTTTAATTTATTGTCTATCACTAATATTTCCAATGAGAGTCAAACAACTTGGTGAATCTGGAGTTACGCATAGACAAGACTAAGTGGCAGATTTCCTTCCCTAAAGGATCTTTGTGAACCAGATGGTTTTTTAATGATAATTGAGTAGATTCATAATTGCTGAAGCTGCTACTCTTGTTTAAATTGCAGATTTATTTAATTACTTAAAGTTGAGTTCCCCACCTGGCATGATGGAACAAGAGCATCAGTCCAGGCTTTCGTTTGTCTGGTAATGTCACACCAATGCTTCCCAACGTGAGCGAAGTATGTGACATTAGCATTCAACATAGTACAAAACCTGTTGACTTTGAGAAAATTGTAGATTAGACATTCAGAACTTGTCCTCCTGCTGAACTGGTCTGAACTGAATTCAGATCTGCCCTGAATCAGATACTTTATTTCATTGTATGTGACAAGGCTGCACTAAAGACAAAACTGTGTGGGAGTTCCACTCTAATCTCACTACGTTCCTAATTACCTTATTGATGTCCTCAGCCTTGTGTCTTGGCCCACATATTTTTACTGATTTCAGGTTCCCACTATATCGTCGGAAAGCAAGCTTCCAATCATTATCAGTCTCCGAATCAGACAATGAGCATTCAAATTTTCAGCTGTTTAATTTAACTGACCCCCCCATCTCCTGAAGTGCTACACTCTCGGAGGATTGACAAACATTTTAAAAGGCCATTCACGTGACCACAGACACTCAGTGTCTTGAGAGATTTTAATTTTGTATTTGTTTATTGCCATTTTCAGCAAGTTACACAAAGGTCCCTGTTATCTGATGCCAATAGGGATTTGTAGATACAGGATAAGGATATTTTCCAGTTGTGTGAGATTGTGTGATTGATGAACTAGTGGCTGGTTGTTTGAAGCTGGATGACAAGTGTTTAATGATACTTTTACACCATTTGCGTACCATTCAAAGGCTAGCATAGAGGTGTCACACTCTAGCGTCATTTGACAGACCAAAAGGGAAAGGAGAAAATTAAAGGAAAGAAAGGAGGCCCCTTCAGAGACAACAAGTGATGAAGGATCACTCCACATCCATTGATGATGCTGCCTCTGCTATCCCAGATGCCAAACTCCAGTCTCCATTTCCAGGTGTCTGCTCCCTGTTGTACCTCCTTAAAGCTGGTGGAGATGTGCAAACAAAATTGCAGATGTTGGAAGTGGGAACTGAAGTCAGAAAATGCTGCAAATACTCAGCCAGCCAGGCAGAATTCTACAGGAAGATGATCTTTACCCAGATCAGCAAAAGTAGCCACCACTCTGAATGATTCAACTGCCATTAAACTTGGAATCTTGTCTCCAATTTCATGATTGAAGCTCCTTTGGTTAACAACCTCACGCCTCTATTCAGTACTGTATCTGGGCTCTTTTTTCACCATTCTTTTCATATTTCCTTGTGTCTCCAAATTTGACCACTGGTCACTCACCACCAAGGTGCCTCTTAAGAAAATTGCATCCTCTTTATGATCCAAACTGTGGTACCTTGCTTCATGTGATACAATGCACTTTCACCGCACAAATAGAGCAGTTGCTTGAAACATGCACTACGCTTAATGCCAAGTCCTTGCTCTCACAAGGCTCATGGCAGAGAAATTTCACATTTTCCAACATTTTCTATGGTGAGTCACAAGTCATCTCTTCCTCATCCCAAAATGTCAAATTACTTTTATTCCACTAAAAAAATTTGCACCGTTAGTTCAAGATTGTCAAGTCCTCTCTTCAAATGAAATGTGCAAGTATCAGGCCAAGAGAGGAGAACACAAAACATGCAGAATTGCTGGAGAAACTTGACCAGCCTTGCAATGTCCATTGGAGGTAAAGATCTATTACTAATGTTCCAAGCCTGTAAGGTATAAGCAAAGAACAAGAAGGCATCAGAATAAAGACTAAGACAGTGGGGAGGAGTCCAGACCAACAAAAGCTGTTAAATTGATATGTTGAGAGGAAAGATGAAAATTGATGCTGGCTTTGTGAAAGAGGACAGAGGAAAAGGGAGGGAGAGATCGTGTGCACGCTGGGGAACAACGGCGGGGTTGGGCGAGTTGACAGAAACCAGAGAAGTTGATGTTAATACCAAGACAGTTGCATGCTTAAACATCAACAGAAAAGCAAAATTATTTCATTTAACCCTTTCGTTCAAATGTTGCCTTGAGCACTTGCAACCTCCCTTCCCATTTACTAATTGCCTTGCTGTCTGTTAGAGAGGAGATGCAAAAATCTTGGCTTGCTGATAGGTTTGCTCCCATCAGTGAAAAAGATTGATTGATTTATCACCAATAGGGCCTTGGAATAATGATGCAAAGCTACTGGACTGGAGAATTGGCTTGATACCAATTTCTTGTCTCCAGTTTTAGATTGAAATGTATACGGTGGATGCAACTCCTGAAATATTGACATACAATCAGAAGATCCAAGTTCTTGTGTTTTAAATGAAAGAAGTATTCTTGTGAAGGTAACTGTACAATAGCTCGATGTAAATGTAACCAGACTTGGGTTAGAAATTAAGTAAGGTAAACATTTATCTGAAAATCAATTCAGTTTCAGTTTAAGATGTAGCTTTTTGCTTAATAGGATTTTCTAATGACGTTGTTAACTTTGAATGATTTAACAGTGGACTCTTTTATTTCCACAGTATTGATGACCAGCCAATATCAGTTAAAAAAATTAGTTCATAATTGTTGTGAAATTAAATGAGAGCGAAAGTGAGTTTATTGTGATAGACAACGTATGGGTGGATTTACTTGCCGCAGCAGACAGGAACTTTGTAAAAGAATGATCCAGTAGTATTCATGAAATTGAAAATGGAACAATCAGTACAAAAGATAACTAGATGATAAATGATCGGTTCTCATTGTGCAAGAATAAAAGAAAAGTGGCATTGCAATAGCATCACCAATCCTTTTTGTGATGTCTGAGTATTTTAGGATTTGTAGAGTAAGGGAAAGTTCACCAGTTGTTGGAAAGAAACTGTTCTTGAAACTCGATGCTGTATTTCAGGCTTCTGTTGCTCCTTCCTAAAGGTAGCAGTGTGGAGAGGCTGTGTTCCAGTGATAGGAGGCCTTTGTGACGTTGTTTGCCTTCTTGAGGCAGCGCTTTACATAAAGGCCTTCAACGGATGGGAGGTCAAAGCCTGTGATGGACTTGGCTGTGTTTGCCACCTTCTGTAGTCCTGCCTACCTGAAACCAGGCTGTGGTGCAACCAGTCGGTGTACTTTCTGCAATGCATCTGTAGAAATTTGTTAAGTGTATTTGACGACCTGTTAAATCTTCTCAAATATCTTCTCAAACTTTGGTGTGCCACCTTCATGGTTGCTTAGATGTGCTGGCTCCAGGAAAGGTCTACTGAAATATGGGCCCCATAAACCTGCTTACCCTTTCCATCTCTGGCTTATTAATAAGGAGAGATCTTTGCTCAAATATATGTTCAAAGTTAGTGCAAATTAATGTTTTTTTTTAATTTAAAGGCTCAGCGTCAGAATCAAGGATCTTGATGTCCGTTAGATGCCGAAAATAGACTCGACATTTCTTTTGTCTCGTCAATGTGTATCAGACTTTCTATCAGAAGAGCACCCAGTTCATTTGCAGTATTTTTTTTCAGCTCTCGACTGACTTATTTGAGCCAGTGCACCAATAACCTTTAGAACTTTACAAAGCTGCAAATACTCGATTCATATTTCAAAACACATTCATTCATACTTTTCTGAGGATTATTATAAACTCAAATGGTTTAGTCCTTATTTTAGTGATTAACCACAAGTATTTGCTCATGTGCTAAGACTAATTTATTGTCTTGCAATTGGCTGCACCTTATCACAACAATAAAGTTCTTAAAAAGGAAATAGGTTTTTCAGTACAAAATGTTCATGAAGTGTAAACAAAGGCACATCATAACAGCTCTGCAAATGATGTAGTTTAGCCAGATAAACAAAGTTCCAATATTGTCTGACATCTGATACAGTAAAATCCCCATTATTTGGAATTCAAGCCACAGGCAGCCTCAAGTAATTGGTTAAAAAAAATTGCAGAAAATAAATGGTAAAAAATATGAAGGGGTTTAATATTGGTGCCACCGAGCAGTGCCAACCTGCACAACGTGCAATCTCAAGCAGCCAGCAAATTCACTTTCTGGCATTTCCAATCCCCATAGGTTTTGGGTATTCTGGAGTTTTACTGTACTTGGAGTTGCATGTGCCTAACTATGCAGAAATGCATGGACAACATTTATTCTTCTTCATCGTGAAAGTGTTTCCAAATTCACTGATGACTGCCCTCCTTCTTAACAGGAAGTGGGCACGTGAAGTCAGCTGAGGGAGCCTGGTTTGTTGATAACGACTTCAATAGCAGGTTGCGGAATGATATTGACAGAGACCCAAATGTGCGAATGGTCTCGAGAGAGGGCTAAAGTAAAATATTGAATTTGAGGGGGAAAAAGAAAGAAATGAGAGAGAACGGAAGAGGAAAAAGTATGTGTGATTAACCAGAAATGTGTAATTAACAATAATTAATTGCTCAGAAAGAAGTATTCTCACTGCTTCTAGGAATTTTATGCACCATATTATAATACAAAATATCTAGTTGCATAAGATGCAGAAAATTTCAGGATTTATCTGAGGATCTGCCACAGTGCACCGTTTGTGAGAAATTGTTTGACAAATACCATCTTCTTTTCCTGCAATGAGTTTTCTGATGATTTTAAATATAGCTTCACTGAAGGGATAGCTAAGATAAGTTATATAAGTTCGGCTATCTGTTTTTATCAAAACAGTCATCTTCCTCAAAGGTTACAAGGATTCAGTTAAGCCGAGAGTCAACTATCAGTATTCCCTGCATGAATTGCAGCCACAGGTTGAATTATTAATATGGCAAAAAAATACTAATGCACAGCAATACTTTCATCATTCCTGTATGCAACCTCACTTTTAAAATACAGATGACAGCTTGTATGCCAGAACTCAGTCTCTTCATGTTTGGATAATGGCCAGAACTATTTTTACTGTGCTTTAGTTCGACCATCTTTCACTCTTCTTACCGAGCCGAGCTCAGTGTTCCCAAAGGATTTGTCGCCTCGCATTCAACAGCTATTGTGGAAGGAATGGCCAACTGCTCCATTGTTCTGCAATTGTGTATCTCTCAAACTGTTCAGATAATCAAGAGAAAGCACTCTTGCATAGTCATGAGCTGCTATCTGTGAGCCCGTACTTGCATATCGAATGCGTATGTATTATCCAAGTTCCTGCCTTAGCATTTCATTCTTTACTTTTTTTTTCTGAAAATATTGCATCATGCTTTGGGTGTATCCACCCAAACCATCTTCTGGCTTTTGATAATGTTGAATTTAATAGATTTGCAGATTTTTTTTGTACTTCCATCCATCTAGTTACTTACTTACACGCTAATCAAATTATACAAGCAAATTGCCAAAATACATCTCTCGGATTATTGCTTTAAACCTCTCCAGAGAGAGGTTGATCCTGTTTTATTGAAGTGGAGAGGTTGAACCTCAAAGTCCCTCTCAGTTGACATTTGGAAGTTTGGTCTGTCTGAGAAAGATAATTAACTTGTTTTAACTGGATGTTAAATATCACTATATTGGCTTTATGTGCCAAATTTTATTGGCAATGCAGTGATGACATGTTAACAATAAAATAGTGAATATTTATCAGAATTTTAGATACCATAGAACACTATAGCAGAGAAGCAGGGTCTACAGCCCATCTAGTCCATGCCAAAATATTTTTATTTTGCTTCGTTCCATCGACATGCATCACAATCTTCTCTTGATTGTCAAAATCGAACTCTCATCCCCCACTTCCTCTGGCAGCTTGTTACACATTCTCACCACCTTTTGAAGGAGGAAGTTCCCCTAGTGTTCCTCTTAAATCTTTCACCCTTAACCAAGGTCTTCTTATCTTACCCAACCTCGGTGGAAAAAGCCTGCTTACATTTACCCAACCTATACCCCTCATGATTTTGTGTATCTTTGTCAAATCTCTCCTCATTCTCGACATTCCAGGGAATTAAATCCAAACCTATTCAACCTTTCCAAATATATTAGCTCTTTTTTAGTACTGACAGCATCCTTCGAAATCTTTTCCGCACACTGTCAGTCTTTTTTCATAGTCATCTGTGCATATAATGCTTCAAATTTGACATTCCCAATGTCTTTTACAGCTTCAACATAACATCCCAACTCCTAGACTCAGTACTTAGATTTAAGAAGGCCATTGGCATCACTGGCGGGGGTATGCGGACCACAATGGGTGACACCATCAGAGGGGGTGACACCAAAATGATTGTCTATAAAATTCTTGTGCAGTGTTTCAGCAGAAATGTATGTTTTGAAATAAAAATATCCCTGTAGTTAGTTATAACAACAAAAACATTTGTAGTAAGCCCAGCTAACATGTATCAATATACCTACAAGACTAAACCTCGACGCTAATTTACTTTTTGAACCTTCTAATGTGCTCCAGTCAGAGCTGCTGCAACCCACCCCCCCCACCCCGTACAAAGAAAACACAGCTTTTGTTTCGTCCACCCGTTCACTCTCAACATTGCGGTCTCCAATTATGCATCTTGGATTCGCATGTGTGAGTTCTTGGACAACACCTGGATGAAGGAAAAAGTTCTTTATTTTAAAGTTGATGTAAACTGCCCATGAGACATGCCAGGAGGCTGGAACCCTTCATTACAGATCTTGCATACTGCTGTCTCTTGATCTGTACCTGCCCCTGCTGGCAGCCAAGTATAATCAAACAGGTGCTATAATCCTTGAGGCATTCCTAGTTGCATTCCAACCATGATCATTACATCTCTCCCTTTCTTCAAACAAAAGTAGCTTGCTTTTAACTAACATGTATTCTTTGCATAACTCTACAATTTTAACTTTACCACCAATAACGTGCATTTTCATTATTATCAGAACTTCTGGCAAGATCTGTATAGTGCTGGGTGTAGCTTTAGTGGTTCTGCATGTTCACTTGACATTTCTGGCATATTGTACAGTTTGACACTTCATCTGTGATATCATTGTTTATTCTTGGCCAGTACATCACCTCTTGTGCTCTTCTTTTTTTGATTCCGAGATGTCCTCCATGGATCCCTTTTAGCATCACTTTTCTCAGACTCTTTGGGATAAGGATTTTGCTTCCTTTTGTAGGTGATATCTTCAACCTCTGATACCTCCGCCCTGCAGTTCCAGTACTCTGAAACATCAAGTCCTGCTTCATGTTGGGCCAACCATCCAAGTTGGGTTTTTTTTCTTCTGTTATCTTAGTGTTTCATCTTTGTCTCTGACTTTGAGTTCCATCTGATATGGGCAGTGCACTTGTGATCATGTCCACGAAGGCGTTCACGTCTTCATCCATTTTGGTGTTTGCAGGCTCTCTCATGTCAACAGCTCTAGACAACATGTCTGCTGTGTACATTAGCTTACACGGAGTGTACGCCACATTCAGTGTATAGTGTTGCAGCCCAATCATCATTCTTTGTATTCTAAATGGACATTAATTTAATTGCTTTTGGAACAATGCATTCAAGGGCTTGTGGTCAGTCTCTCCACTGATTGCTTGTCCTGACACAAACTGATGAAATCTTTCACAGGCGTGTGTGATGCTGAGCAGCTCCTTTTCAATTTGAACATTTCGCGTATCTGCGTCTGTCATTGAATGTGATGCATATGCAATGGGTTGCCGGTCATCATATTTTTGCAGAAGAACTGCACCGAGCCCAGTATGTGATGTGCCTGATGATGTCTTGATGGGTCTCGCTGGGTCGTAAAACCTCAGAACTGGTTCCTCTGTGAGCAGTTTCTTTAATTCGCTCCATGGCTTTTCATGTTCATGATTCCACTCCCATTCAATGTTCTTTTCTGTTCGCCTTCTCAATGGAGCCAACTTTTCTGAGAGGTTGGATATGAATTTACCCATATCGTTGACCATTCCATTAAACCTCTGTATGTCCTTTTCGCATTGTAGCCTTGGCATGTTCTCAATAGCGGACACCTTTCTGGGATCTGCCAATAATATCTCCTACAAAAGTTAGTTCTGTCACCCTGAGCTGGCATTTCTCTCTATTCAGCTTCAGGTTTGCTTTCCTTATTGCTTCCGGCACTTTCCTTAGTCTCTCATCATGCTCCATTCTCAAGGTTTCCCATTCTATGCCTCATAGACCATCTGGGATTAGCTTTGTGATACACTTTAGGAGCAGTGAAAATTCCAAATGATGACCTGAGGAATCTATATCTGCCCAAGTGGACTTTTGAACGTGCAAAGTTTTGAACTTGCTTCATCCAATTTCAACTGCAAAAATCCTGATGATGCATCTAACTTGCTGAAAAACATTTCTTCACGCATCAGGAGCTTAGAGTGGTCTCTCTTTAATGTTCTGTTTATATTTATTGGATCCAAGCAAATTCTAAGTTTCCCATTCTTTTTGTCCACAATGACAAGTGAACTTACCAACACCATTGGCTCATCCAGCTTCTGAATCACATTCAGACTTTCCATCCTGCCCATCTCTGCTTTTGAAGTGCAAATGGAACTTTTCTGCATGGATGTATTATTGGTGGCACTTGTTTATCCACTCTGATCGTGTGGGAAGCCTAGTCCCTGAAATAGGTCATTGTACTCTTTCATGAGTCCATCATAGACTGTCTCTCCTTCACTATGCACAACAAGGACGCTTTTTACCTGGTTCAGTTTCTCACAGGTACATTCTTTGGTACAACAATGAATGCTAGCATGTGCCTTTTGTCCTTGTGTTTCACTTTGACCATGCATCCTTCTTGGACTGGTATATTGGTTACTGAATATCCTGTCACCTTCACTTTTGTTCCATACATCTTTCGTGTGGGTTTAATTTTCTTAAAATCGGTCTCTATATTACATTAATTTGTGCTCCAGTATCCAATTTAACTGAGATGTATATGTCATTCACTTTTAATCTCAACATCCAGTCTCTATTTCCTTTCTTGTTTTCAGTCACAAGGTCTACATAGAATTCCTCTATCTCCCTTTCATCTACTGCATGAACCTTGCTTTGTTGCACTTGGTTTCTACAGCAACAGGAAATATTGCATATTTTACCATATGCTGGACACTTTTTTGGTAGGTGATGTGTACTGCATCGACGACATGGCTTTTGATTGTCTCTTTCATTTTTGTTCACTGGCCATGCCTCTCTTTCCACTTTGGCGCTATTTCTGTTGAATAGTTTGTCCATTCTTTCCACATTGTAGCTAGTTTCACTGAACAGCTCTTTGGGCTGCAATTTTACAGTTTCTGTTGCCCTACAGAATGTTATTGGTTTTTCCAGGTCTAGATTTTGCTCTCTTCACAGTCTTTCCCTTCGACTGTTATTTGAAATACCATACACAAGTCTGTCTTTTATCAGCGAGTCAGTCAGTCCACCAAATTTTGTTTGTTTCTCAATTCAGTCACATACTGATCAATACTTCCGTTTTCTGTGCACGTGAAAAATCTGTGCCTCTCAAATATCACATTATGTTTACGTAAGGAGTACACCTCAAACTGTTCCTTTATTTTTTTCCCCAATTTCTTTTTGTCTCCTTCAGCAGAAAATCTGAGGTTATTGTACACCTCCATGGCTTCATCACTCTCTGGCTTCTCCTGTAAGAACAATATCTTAATCCAATTTATGACCTTCTCCTGAATATCAAATGAAAGAGCCTTCTTGATGAGCCTTCCATGTGGGACACCATCAAAGGCCTTTAATAAAGTCCATGTACACAAAATCCACTGCCTTTCTTTCATCAACTTTCCTGGTAGCTACCTTGGAAAAAACCCTAAAAGATCAGTTAAACACATCCTACCACTCACAAAGTCAAATTGACTCTAGCAAATCATCCAAGTACTAATATCTGAGAATCCATTCCTGTAACTTGTCCACTTCTGAATTATTCTTGGAGCATTTCTTAAACAATGGAACATTTAGTTTTCCTCCAGCCCATCACCTGTGGCCCAAGAACATTGTAAATAACTCGCTGGACCCCGTGCAATTTTTGTACTAGCCCCTCTCTCAAGGTCTGAGGTTTATCTTGTCCAGCCTTGGCTATTCATCCACCATTGTTTGTCAGCAAGCACCTCCCCTTCTGTAACCTGAAAGAGTCCATGACTTCCACCACTATTTTGCCTCACTTCTATTGACTCGTGTCCATCTCCTGAAATAATATAGATGCAAAATATCCACTTTAGATCACCACCTATCTCTTTTGGCTCAATGCATAGATGACCACTGATCTTCAAGAAGACACATTATTCCTTGATGTCCTTTGCTCCTAATATATCTGGAGAGGTCCTTGGGATTTTCCTTCACTTTCTGTCAGAGCAACCACAAGTCTTTTAGCCTTCCTGATTTCCTTGAGTATATTCTTGCATTTCTTATTTTTTTCAAGTAGCTCATTTGTTCCTTGCTGCCTACATATGCTATGCAACTCCTTCTTAATCAGGGTCTCACTATCTCTTGAAAGCTTAGGTTATTGGTACTATTGGACTTGCCTTTTATTCTGACAGAAATATGTACACCCTGTACTCTCAACATTTCACTTTTATAGGCCTCCCACTGACAAATCGCACCTTTTTTTTTCCAAAAAACAATCTGTCCTAATCTGCTCTTGCCAGATCCTTTCTGATACCTTCAAAATTGGCCTTTTTCCAATTCAAAATCTCACCCCAGGAAACAGACCTATCCCTCTCCATGATTATCTTCAAATTAATGGCATTATGTTCACCTAATCCAAGTTGTGTCCCTTACATACTTTGGTTACCTGCCCTGTCCTATTCTCCAATAGAACATTTTGAGTTAGGACCTATAATATATTGATTAAGGAAACTTTCCTGAATAATTTGTCAAACATCCAGAATGGGAGACCAGTCAATATATAGAAAGACTAAATCACCTATTATCACAGCTTTGTTTCTTGCAAATGTTTGCTAAATCTCTACAAATTTGTTCCTCCAACTCCCACTGACTGTTGGGTGGTCTGTAATAAGCATGAACACATTAATGAGATTTTTTCTCATTTCTAATTTTTGACCTTGATATCCTCAGTGGATGAGCTCTGCAGTCTGTCCTGTCTGAGCACTGCCATGACCTTTTCCTTGACGACCAACACCACCAGTCCCACTTAAATGCCTTCGTTTCAATCACGTCTAAAATAATTGAACCCTGGAACATTGCGCAATTAGTCCTGCTCTTCCTGTGACCAAATCTCACTAATGGTCACAATGTCATAATTCCACATGTTCTCAGTTCATTAATCTCTCCTACAATACTCATTTGGAAAATTTTATTTGGAAGTTTTCCATACATGTAATCATAGCCAGATACAAAATATGTAGTGATGAAAAATCAATATGAAATCCCCCAAACCCCCTCCCCCCAAATAAACCCCAATAAGGGAAGGAAAGAAAAAAAAAGAAATCAAGAAAAATAATCGAGATGGAAGTAAGAAAGAAGAGTAGAAACCTGGCGGTTGCTGCAGAACAACCCTCACCGCATGGCATCAATTATTTGTATCTTTTTATACATCTAAAGGAGATTATCATCTCTCTGCAAATCAGATTTATATAATTGAAGGTACAATTGTTTAAAAGCTTCATTAATTTCATAAGGTTTATAGGTATTCATGTTAGATTCTATTTTAATTGCATTAATAATTCTTGAAACTTGTTCTGTTTTCGGTTGCCAAGCAAGAACCTTACGAGTCCTTCCCTCTAACATCATTTTTCTGTTTAGTCCTCATTATCAATTTCTCTGGTCTATATTTTTATAATGTATTATACTGAAGTTTCTTGTATATAAGCCTTCTACGTTCCTCTTCAGAGGTCATTCTTTGAAAATCTTTTTCTAAACATGTTATCTCTTTCCAATTGATCAAAGTCTTTCATATAATCCTTCTTAATTTTTGAGGTATAACTGATCATTTGTTCTGCTTTCATAGCATCCCATATGATAAATTTATCATTAACCAAATTAAAGTTGATCTCATAGAAAATTTGAATTGGCTTTCCAACAAAATCACCAAGGTCTGGTCTTTTTAATAGCATTAAATTAAATCTACATCTATAAATTGATTCTTCTTTGTCTACTCTCTTAAATTAATAAAGAAGAATGATCAGATAAAATTCTTGCTTTATAATCAACTTGATTACCTCCATCTTAAAGATGTGCTGATATTAGAAATAGAAATATCCTCAAATAAGAATCATGTCTATTTGAATAAAAGGAATAATCTATCTCTTGGATGAATTCTTCTCCATATATTTTTAAAGTTCAAATCTTTCATTAATGTCAAAGTTGCACTTGCTTCCTTTGCTCTTATTACTGTTCCAGATGATCTATCTAAAACTGGATCTAGACAGAAGTTGAAATCCCCAGCTATTAATATATTCTGGTGTGCTCTTGACAAATTCAGAAATGTTTCTTGTTTAAATTTTTTGTCATCCATATTTGGTGCATATACATTGAAAAGGGTCCAGAATTCTGGAAAAAAATTGACAGTACATTGTGTATCATAACTGAAAGAGTCTTTACTCACATTTCTACTCTCCTGGCCTTTGAATTAAATAAAGAAGCTGCAACATTTAGTCTCTTTAATCTTTGAGGCACAGTTTCTGTTAAATGAGTTTCTTGTTTAAAAAAAGCCTCCTCTACATTCATTTTTTAAAACGTGTCAATATTCTTCTTCACGGGTACGTTCAGCCTGTTTACATTAAAACTAGAGATCTCAGTATATTACTCATTGATATTCACTTTCACCCAAATCCAACAACTTTGCCCCTTCACCTCTCTCCCCGCACCTCCTTGGTCATCAAATAATCATTGTTTACCGTGTTGAGGGTCATTCTCCTCAGCAATCCAGGTAGAAAAAGGGAAAAAGAATTAGACATGAGAAATTTAACATTTGAGCAATGAACATATTCAAAAATAAAAGGAAAAATTAAAAAAAAATGTTTAAATAATATGCCACATTACCCCCCTCCCTCCATTTTATGTTTTGTGGCACCTGCCACATACACACACACGAGTCGATAGCAGTCAGTCCATTAAACCTCCAACTCCCCAACCCCTCCAGATGTTTACCATAATCAGCTCCATCTATGTAAAAGGTGAAATTTGAAATACCGCTTTATATTCATCAAATCTTTTTCAAACATCCTCTTTTTGCTTAATTGGTAGTATTTCACCAAATTCTTCCCACCAAACATTATCTGCAAATAACTTATTCTGTCCTCTTTGCAAGAAAATCTTCAAATTTGCAGGATGATGCAGAATAAACCAATAACCCTTTTGCCATAAAGTGTGCTTCACCATGTTAAATGCTTTCCTTCAACAATTCCAAACTTGTATCAGGAGAGAAAAATATCTTCGTATCATGGAATTCCAACGGACCTTGTCTATCCTTCGCACCTTGTGCTGCTAAAGCCAATATTTTCTCTATCTTGATGTTGAAGGTATAAGTATAGATCTTGGCCTCTGATCTGGTGGATTTCACGGTCTCAAGGCTCTATATGCCCTTTCAATTTCAATAATATTTTCGAATGTATCTGGTCCCAGGATCTCATTGTTGGAAAATGTTTATTGGTTCCTCACCTTCTTTACTACCAACAATTTTAAATTATTTCTTCCCCCAAAGTTGTTTCTTTTCAATGGCCTAAGAATCGGTATCGTTCTCCACTTTCACCATTCGATCTTGTACATCTTCTAAACCAGCCTCCATGGTTTGGACTCTTTCATCTACCCTCGAGTTTATTTTGCAATTTCTGGACAATAGCAAAATATTTCTTCATTTGGTTATGAGATTTTCATATTTGTTTTTATCTTTATTCTTTTAAATAACTGGACATTAGTACATTCTTCCTCCCTTTATCTTTAAAAGTTCCCATCTCTCATCACCTCCTCTTGATGTTCTTCGCGTTCATTGCTGGCCTGTGAGTCGGACAGAGAAATCTCTACTTGTTCCTGGAACAGTGCTGGGTATATATCTGAGCCAGCAGAAACGCTGCTGGCTCCAGCAATATCTTTGAGCTCCTCTGATCTGCTCATGAGTGTCTTCTCATGCACGTGCAATTCAACTTCTTCATCGATGCCATCACTCCGCAGAAACAGCTGTGATGCTGCTACTGAGCATCGGACAGCCCCAGCAGGGGCGCGACTCAACTCAGGGCGAGTGCTCACCTCACTTCCTGGGCCTTTTTTCTTTATCTTGTCTTCTTACCTTCGGTTTACGATGGGAAAGTGATGTTCTTCACTCTTTTAGGTAACATAGTTAAAACATTGCATAGGAATTCTAAAGCAGTTTTTAATAAGTTTGGTTTGTTGCACTTTACTTATGTAACATTTATTTTACTAATTCCAGGGAGAGTCAGATTTCCACATCCTGACTCTACCACAGCACGTGACATTCCCTCCTACAATACTCCTTGTATTGAAATATCATTTAGTGTAGATAAATTCATATCATGAGATGTTGTCTGACGTCCCAAGGTACAACAAATGAAGATGGTTTTAAGTACCAAAATGTACTATGTGTCAAAACAAGCAGTGTACATGTTTAACCTCTATTATCCAGCACCCTATGGTCTAGCAACTCCCCTGGTCTGGCATCTTTTGAATCTGTTGCCGTTAGTATAAACTCCTTACAGACAGCACAGGATTCAAACCCTGGTCCTCATCGCTGGCGCTGTAAAGGCATTGCAATAATCACTACACTAACCGGGATTTGATTTGTGATGTATTTGATCCTTTTAGCTCAGAAAATGGGCCTGATCGAGGCATGTACTGCATGTTTGATGGCTATTTTCTGTGCATTTTCTATTTTCCAACATTTTCTTTAGTCCAGCAAGGGCAAAGCCCCAACATCACCTGATTAAACAGGTTCAACCTGTAATCCCATTCAATCTGCATTGGTGCTATTGGTACATGTTTACATGTAGTTGGTATTTAGCAGACTGCATGAATTTTTCTTTGACAATAAGTGAAATTGCTTTGTGACACCTTTAGGTACAAGCTGTAACATGAACACTAGACACTAGGGTTGGTTTGTTGCAATAAAACTCAACTCAAGGGAAAACTCACTCTATAACCAAGAATATGTGGAAATTCCACATGGACGGAATGAAAATGGGTCCGAATCAAATCAAAGTCACTGAGCCATGGGACAGCATCACTAGTTATCGACCTGGCATGGTGCCCGACCCAGACAGAGAATGTCTGCAGTCAAATCCAATTTCTACATCTGCAAAATATTGCAAGTAGTGAAAATCTAAAATAAAGTGGGAAAAGTCAGACAGCAACTGTACATAGTTAAACCTAATTTGTTCCTCCCATGATAATTGTAATTTCACTTGTTTTTTTTTCCCCTTCCGAGACCTTCTCATCTCTGGTTCTTTTTCCCTTCCAAGACCTTCTCATCTCCATGGTTCAGCCTGACACAATTTGCTGCTTTTATCCATCAAACTTCAGGCCATAAATAATCCTTTTGAAACCAAAATTTTATTCTGCGTTCTTCCACTTCATTTCAGTGTTCCTGATCAATACAGGCGACCCTGCAGTCAGCTGATTGAGGTTGGGTCACTTTCCATTCAAAATGCTTGTCATTGGAAAGCAAAATTGAGGAGTTCAAAATACTTATCAAAACTGATACAGCGCAGGGAAAAGCAGCAAACATAACAAAAATCAGGGTAACAGTCCAACCTTGCATAATGAGACCTTGGACAACTATTGTTTTTACCATGCGTGTCTGGATATTTTGGCCTGAATCAGCTTCTTACTTCCACTGAAACTTGTGTACAGAATAATGTCCTCAAGATCTCATTAGCTTGAAACAAAATTGAGAGTGAACCTTCTGATTATCTTGGTGTTCTCTCGCAATACTTGAGAGAGATTTGGTTTCTGGAAGTGGATGCTCTCCCTTGCTTGATGGAAGGTGATGGGTCTAATCACTCAGAACTTGGTCTACAGCCACGGAGAAAATGTGGCGTGATGATTTTTTGAAATGATCATGAGGATCCGAGAAAGCTGATCTCAGTATTTCTGCTGATCCTAAGGCAAGTCAGAAAGAGCAATATTTTTGCTATCCAGTGAACATTTCATTTCTTTTAATACCACCTTATCACGAAACAAAAGGTCAGAATTTTTTTTTCATCATTAACATTCAGTTTAATCATTAGCTTGAATATTATTTTGTTTGACATCAATCGCTAATGATATTGTTGTTACCTGTTAGAAACAGAAGTACCTTCACAGAAATTGCTCGAGACAAAAATTGAGAAGAAAGAACCTTTATTACACAACAATGCAAAGTTGGGTGCTTCCCCTTACCCTGGGAATACACATGTACACTGGGGCTCACCCAACTTTTATACAGTGAATTTCAGTATAGGAATACCCTCCCCCTTACATTCTTCTGCCTCCTGGAGAGGTTTGGCATTAGGCAATCCTGCCTGCCTACATGCTGTTTCTGTGCACTTGGAGGACCAGGGGGAATCCTGTCGGTGTCCCATCATGTCATTGTCCTTATTCACAACCTTGCCCTTGTCCCCATTCACCCCTTTCCGACTCTCAGAGCTACAGTCTCTTCATATGCAGAGTTCGCTAATCCTGTCTAGGGTTTACTAATTTAATATGCATAACTTGATAAATCTGTGTAAGGCTTACTAATTATATATGTTGAACTTGGTACTTCTGTCTAGGGCTAGGAGACCCTTATCTCATTCATACTAACTCTACTTCCTATATTCTATTATCTATTGTCTATCCTTATCTTATTCATACAGTGAACTTGCTGATCCTTATCTTACTCAGACTGATTCTGCTTCCTGCATTCTAATATCCATGTCTCATCCTGATTGTACTGGCTTCATTCATTTACTCATGTCAATTTTTGTATCTTCATGTTCATATTTGTATATCAGTTTTTATCATCTCTCACATTACCAAAGGACAATTAGCAAAGATGTTATGTAAAATAATTTGCCCTGAAATTTTGCATTCTTTATAGCCTGGTGAAAATCTGATTAATTGTGTCATACAAGGTGATTTTATAAGGAGAGGGGAGTTTTGTATTAAGGAGTTCATCACTCCCTTCATTAAGCATTCCAGACAAATAGTAAATTTCAAGGCCACACTCAGGACTTGCCTGCATCCGCCATTCATGAGCAAAGGTTCCCTGTGCAAAGGGCTGCCTTGTGGTAGGTGTCAAGTCTGCCTTGTAGTTGATGAAATGTCTGTCTGGAGACAGCTGGTGAGGTCAAGAAACCAGCAACCACCTTGCAATATGACATTCTGACCACTCGTGCCATGAGGTCAGAGACTACTGAGACGTCTGATTCTCCAAAGCATTCTCTTCGTCTCCAATTCACGTCTGCAGTGTGACAGATTAAAGGGAGTGCTGCTGGAGCTTCTCAAACTACTTATTAGAGCGTCAGATGCACGAAAGAACTTGAACAAAAATTGCAGACATGTAATATCCCTAATTTTCAGATGTTGGTCATAGAGCAAAACTTGGGTGGTACCCAAATTATTCCAAGTGCAATTCAATTACTCTGTCGAACCTTTGCAGCATGAGCCCTCTAATATCAGTCCCTTCCTGATTTAGAACAGTTAAGTTGGTCAGAGGTGGAATGAAATCTCAGATTTTTCCACCTGTAAATCCCAGCATTATATTGGCAGCTTTCCTTGCTTATGGAACCATCAGTAATTTGGAAATTAACAGAAGATTGAACATTTAGCTAATTTTTAGCTCATGAGCTAGTATATCAGTTGAATTTGATTGTATTTCTTTCGGGTGTGTGATCAGTGAATTAAAATTACTTATCTCATCAGTGGTCTGCAAAATAACATCATGTATTCCTTTGAAATTAGATCTATTTGAAAGGTACAACTTAACATGGCCCAGGATTGTGATATAATCCACTGATGACAAATCTTTTTCAGTCTGTATGCAATATTCATTCATGAAACAAGTCAATTTTTGAGGTCAAAGTGGTTATTTTTGATTAGATCTTTGAGAAAAGTTTATCAGGACAAAAGAAACAAGAGAAGAGTTTCAAAAATCCATATTTTTGAACTTCTTTGGTCAGTATTTTGCTGAGATTGGAATGATACAGGCAGGTGTTGAAGTCTGAAAACATGAGAAACAAGCAATTTGAGTTTTCCATTGATATTGTTTTTTAAAAAAATAGCTGAACAGGAAAGGAATAGATTTGTTAGATTAATGTTGTCACAGAATTTCACAGAAATGTGCATAAAAATTATAAGCCACAAATGAAAATTCATGGACAGTGAAATAAGATAATGTAAGATAGAAATGTAATGTGCCACATTTTTGTTCTAGGTGAGATATTTACTTTTTATCAATCCATGTTTTGCAGTAATCAATTATTTTTGTTCAAAATGCTCTAAAATGGCTGGCACAGTTAGGCTAGTGATTAGTGCAATGCCGTTAGAGCACCAGCGACCATGGCTGGGGTTTGAATCCCGTGGTGTTTAAGGAGTTTGTGTATTGTCCCCGTGTCTGTGTAGGTGCCTCCAGGTTTCCTCCCACCTTTCAAAATGTCTGTTACTGTGCTGTATGTAGGTCTATGTCTGAATGTCTTGAATGCTGTGGAATTACTTGTTTGCTGACTTCATTATCATGCCCCAAGATCATCCCTAAAGCATGTTGGTTGGGTATGTTGTGGATTTCTTTCCGCACCGATCGTTACACGGTGCACACGTGGCTTCCAGAAATACCAAAGATAATCTAATCCTTTGTTCTTCTTAAATATCCTTGACCCTAGTGTAGTTAAGCAATTAATTTCCCCTGATAGGAAATGTAATAAATGTTCATAAAAATAATCCTTTGTGTGTTATTTTTCTGCATTCATTGACCAATATGAAATCTTAAGCTTATTAACTGTGGAAATCGCACACAAGCCAATCATGCAAATGTATTTCCTATAACAACAGTGATTTATGTGGAGATTAAACACCATTATGTGCTCAGAATCCAGACTTGTATCAAGGCAGATTAGATTTGGTTTCTCTTTGTTGATCTGATTAGCTGAACTTCAGTGGCAGGAAAATTGTGATCAATTCTTAAGTACTTTATCACTTTTGGGCAGAACAACATCGATTATTCAGTCCATCTGGAATTGTTAAGGGAAACGCATGCCTGACTAACAAGTGCACTTTTTAAGGATTGTCAATGAGGGCAATGTGCTTGTGTTCTCTACATAAATTTCACCAAGATTTTTGACAAGGTTCCATGTCAACAATTACACAAAAAAAATTCCATGGGATCCAAGAATAAAATGGACCCATAATTGGAAGGAAACAGAGGTAAATGTTATAGTGGGTATTTTCTGATTTTAAAAAAAAACCCTGTTGCCATTGGAGTTCCACAAATCTATCACTTGATAAGGGTCATGATACAGAAGTTTTCAAATGGTTAAAAAAAAATGGGCTATGTAAACTTAAATAAGAATACTTTGGCTGGTCAGTTGGAAAGAAAATTGTCAAATAGAATTTAATTTGGAGATGTGTACTACTTTTAAGTGGTTCCAGTAAGGCATTATGAAAATATTCAGAAATGTGGCCAATCAGAAGGACCTTGAAAGGCATGCTCACCCATCCTTTTATGTAGCAGGTTTAATGGGTAAGGTTGTTGAAAATGCATGCAGGATGCTTTTCATCATTCGATAAGGCATAATGGTTAAAGAGGAGCTCAATTTGGAATTGTAGGCAATGTTAGGATGACCACATACATTTTACTGCGTGCATTTCTGATCACCGCATTACAGAAAAGATGTGACACAATGGAGAGGATGGCGAAGAGATTGTCGAGGATGTTTCCCTTGGGTTCAATTGGATAGGCTGGATAAATTTTCCTCAGGGAAAAAAAAGGCTGAGGTGCATAAAATGTTAAGTGCCGATGAAGTAAGCAGGAAGAATCTCATTTGAAGAGTTAAAACCTAGGATCCGTAGATTCCAAGTTTTTTTTTTTCTTCTTTGGCTTGGCTTCGCAGACGAAGATTTATGGAGGGGTATGTCCACGTCTGCTGCAGGCTCGTGGGTGACTAGTCCGATGCGGGATAGGCAGGCACGGTTGCAGCGGTTGCAAGGGAAAATTGGTTGGTTGGGGTTGGGTGTTGGGTTTTTCCTCCTTTGTCTTGTCAGTGAGGTGGGGTCTGTGGTCTTTTTCAAAGGAGGTTGCTGCCCGCCGAACTGTGAGGCGCCAAGATGCACGGTTGGAGGCGATATCAGCCCACTGGCGGTGGTGAATGTGGCAGGCACCAAGAGATTTTTTTAAACAGTCCTTGTACCTCTTCTTTGGTGCACCTCTGTCTCGGTGGCCAGTGGAGAGCTCGCCATATAACACGATCTTGGGAAGGCGATGGTCCTCCATTCTGGAGTCATGACCCACCCAGCGCAGTTGGGTCTTCAGCAGCGTGGATTTGATGCTTGCGGACTCTGCCAGCTCGAGTACTTCGATGTTGGTGATGAAGTCACTCCAATTAATGTTGAGGATGGAGTGGAGACAGCGCTGATGGAAGCGTTCTAGGAGCCATAGGTGATGCCGGTAGAGGACCCATGATTCAGAGCCGAACAGGAGCGTGGGTATGACAACGGCTCTGTACACTCTGATCTTTGTGTGTTTCTTCAGGTGGTTAAAATCTAGGATGCGTAGATTTCAAATATTGGTTGAAGGATTAGAGGAAGATGAGAACACATTTTGGAGGTAGCCGGTCTCTAAAAGTCATTGTCTGTAAGGAGAATTGAAACACAAATGATAATTTAATTAAAAAAGTATAATGTATTTTTGGAGAGCAGCATCCTGTAAAAAAAAAACTAAAGATTGCGCGTGGACAGTAATAAGACTGCTTTTTATCCACTAACCTGGAATGAAGAGACTGAATAGCCTCCTACTGTATCCTACATTTTTTTTCCTGTGATTCTGTAATTAATTAAGGATCTTTAGCATTGATTTTGATTGTCTTGATAGCCTTTTGGTCCTTCACTCCATTGAGAGTTCTCTACTCCTTTTCAACAGTCATTCGCCCATCTGGAGCACTCGGTGAAGAAGTGGGAAAGAATGTTTTTGTATGCAATGTTGCTCACATAATTGACATTAGAATTATCTCTCTGGTGATGCATCATTGTCCTATGAAGAAGAAATTTACCACTGGGCACGAAGAACCAGTTGGCCCATTAAATCTTTGCCATGTTCATGATGCTTGGAGTAATTTGATGACTTCAGCCATTCTCAGGTGGGGCTGTAAAGGGCGCTGGGGGCCACAGCACATTCGGGCCACAAACCGAAACAGTAAAAATATTTTTAATGAAGTTGGTAGGAGAGAAGTGTGGAAGAAACCATCTGAACTTGATTGCTTCTCAGGGAAGGGGGCCCATAAACTTTGAGCAGGGACCTAGGGGGTCAAAGCCAAAAGTAGGTTGAGAATCGCTAGATTATAGGCATCCTCTTTCCCAGTACTGCATATTTTACATCCATGTGTTGTCCTGGCAGAGGCAAAAAATAACAAAAAAGGGGGCAGGGCCAAAAAAAAGCGATCTCAAGAAAACTTGGCTTAAGCCCTTTTTAGAATTTATGTTTCTGAAAGTCGATTGAAAGTGTATGGTTGTTCTGGGCAGTATTTCTGTGTGGGTTTAATTGTTCATAGAGTAAATATTTCAGGCGGATTTTTTTGGTGCTAAAGAAATAACAGAATACTGATTTGACGTGCAAGGAGCAACCACAGTCACACGTCATTTCAGTGGGTCACCAGCTATGAGAAAGGAAGAATCTGCAGGCTTAAGCATGACACAGGAAACTAACTCATTGTCTATTATGCAGTATTGATGAGTCATTGGTAGAAGCTGGCACTGTTCGATGAGCCACAATTAACGGAGATTAAAATTAGAAGAACCTAAATGAATGTGCGCTTTGGCCAAGGCTTTGATAAGTCATTCACTAATAGCAACCAGAATTATAAACCTGAAGTAATTTATTTTGATCTCTTCTTGATTAACAAAAAAAAATATTTTTGTTTGCTTGGCAAATTAAATGTCCAAAGGCAATTCATGGGTAGGTAAGCTGATTTTAAAAAAAAATTATAGTAGAGGATGCAAGGATAGAGGACAAACAGTTGAACCATGAAGAAAAGTTTGAAGGAGTTTGGAAATGGAAAGTCAATTGTGGAGCAAAACTCGAGCAGTATAAAGAACCTTAGCCGAAGATGATAGTTGGAGTTGACGATCCCCCCGTATACAAATCCTTTTGGAAACATCTCGACGGTTTGACGTACAAGACTTGCTCGTTGGTAGGTTTTTATCTTGATGCTTTCAATACTGTATCTCTGGGGATAAACCCCCTGTTCACTTCATGTAAGTTTTTTTTTCCCAAACGTGATTATTAAATAGGGTTTGCACACAAGTATGATAATAGCTATGTATTTGGAACTGTTGATTTCATGATTTCAGGGATAAGCCAAATCTGTCCCTGATTTGTAAACACAAGCACGATTAAGAAACATTGATCTTCAGTATGAGAAGCAAAAGTAGTTGAAAACAAAATACCTGAAGAATATTATTAACTGTCTGTGGATTATAGAATGGAGTATTAATATGTATGAGGCCAACAACTTAGTAAACAACTGCAACATGAATGGTGCTGGTGTGTGAAATAAGAAATGTAAAAAGAAGTTTTAAAATTCAAGAATAGCTGTTGCAAAAGTAGCTGCTATCTCACTTCAGTGACCTTTTCACTCCCTAACCTTTAATGCAAAGCTTATGTCTTGGAAAAACTGCCTACAAGTCGATTAAAGCTACTCCATAACGACCACCCAGGAGACTCGTCAGAAGGAGCCGTTATAGACAGACGATCCCAAGAGTCGAGATTTTTCAATTCTACAATAACACCACCAAGACTGATGGCCACTATCTCTGAAAAACAGTTGGCTTCCAAATTAGTTTCTCTTCCTTCCTGCACTTTGTAAGCCTGTGTGATTATTTTAAAAGCTTATTTAACCCTTTCATGGAACCATGAATCTTCAAATAAAATGTTGTACTCTGTATAATTTATAATGAGGACTATGTCACCAGTAATACTGCAATGCAAAATGAATTTAGAACATGTTTATTTTATAAAATTCTTTGTCGTTTTGGACAAAAATGAATTTGTGCATTCTAGAAAAGCTGGAATGAAGTGGGGAATCCTCATCCATCTACCTTACTTCAATATACTCGCTGTTTTTCCTCTTCACTCTCAGTCCTGATGCAACAGCTTGACTCGAAACATCAATGATATTTTTTCCTTCTCAGATGCTTCTTGGACTGCTGAGTTCTTCCAGCAGTTTATTTTTGCTTTAAGTGGATTAACTTGGGATGGTGGAGTAGTTGGAAGTGGCAGATGGTGGTGGTGGTGGGGGGGGGGGGGGGGGGGGGGAGAGAACAAGTAAATATTTTACTTGCTGATCTTCCATAGCAACTCTCCAGGAGGAGTATAACATTTCTTGTATCTGAGGGGTATAATATCAGCACTTCCCCATTCCCTTGCCATCATAGCTGACCATGACCTCATGCACTGCTCAACTGAGACCATCCACAAATTGGAGGATCAACACCCCATATTCCATCTGGCAACCCTCCAACTGGATGGTATCCACCTCCAGTTTCCATTGCTGCCACCCCACCATCAATACAATGCCTATGTCTCTTTTCCTCCATCTCTCCATTTTTCCCTCTTCCTCCTTTCCCCTAGCTCTGCATTCACAGACCCAAGCACCCACCCCCCCCCCGCCCAAATTGATTTTCACCTTTTTTCTCTCTTTTTGTCTGTTGGTCTGAACTCCCCCCCCCCGCCCTTCCCTTCTCCCCAGTCATTTAGTTTGGGCACCTGCCTGCTTTTTACTCATACCTTGAGGAAGGGCTGTGGCCCAAAACATTGTTTATATATCTTTACCTCCTATGGATGTTGTGAGACCTGCTGAGTTCCTCCAGCATTTGAGTTTTTACTTCATTTTTCAAGGCACTTGTTTTGAGTCTTCTTTAAAACAAAAAATTACACCTGTCTTCTAAAAGATCTATCTGACCATAATTATTTTTGGTTCACATGGGATTGTTGATGGTGAGTGCTTCAAATTATTCAGTCTTGAAAGAAATCACAGATATCAGCCAGTCGTCGCTGGACTCGCGTAGGTTCATGATGTTTCAGTCAATATCTGTAGACAGAGCTGATTAGTCTCTTCCCTAATCTCCGAGTCCAATTGTTACATTCCTGCCAGCACCATCTCGGATAAACTAATGCAGCAAAGGAAAGAACAGATCAAATATGGTCCATTCCACTTCGTAGGCTGCTGTAATGAAAGGAATTCAAAGAAACTTCAGCTTTGGTTATTGAGAACAATAACCTTGTATCAGTGGGCTCTTTTCCAGACATTTAATCAAGCTAGATGCCAGATTTGGATGTTAATTTAGAGTACACTGTATTTGTCTTGTTTTTTTCTATTTGATGTAGTCCTGAAATTTTCTCTGTGCACAGTCCCATGCAAGTTGACCCTGAAATGATGTTCAATGTGTACTCCTCCTTCTGCCCCTTATTTCCTCCTTCCCCCCCCCCCCCACATCTTTTTATTCAGGCATCTCCCTGCTTTTTGGTCAGACCTTGAAGGGCTCAGACCCGAAAGGTTGGTTGTATATATCTTTGCCTACTACGGACTCTGCAAGACCTGCGGATCTTCTCCAGTACTTTTGAACATTTACTACAACCACAGTGTATGCAGACTTTCTTGTTTCATTTTAATGTGCTCTTATCTGGCTGATATAAAACTGCGATCAGTTACCTTCCTGTTCCTACCGAAGGATTGAAAATATGCACACATGCGCATTAATTCAAACCAGAAAATTAAAGGGTATTAAAATATAATCTACTCCTGCCTACATCATCTTTGGGTATTAATATCAAGATTCAACTTGATTTGTTGGAAATAATATACCTTTTGCTCAATGTGCTTTAGAACATGCAATCAGGAAGCTTCTCAAATTCTTTCACTTTTGCCATGGATTTACACTGAGTGTAAAGTTTGGCAAGAGTTCCTCGTGATGAAAGCTTAGAATTAACCACAAAAAAAACAATTAAATAAACAAAGTTATGGTTGTAATTTTTGCTGCTTCTGAAAACTTTGTCAAAATGTTAAATCACCATTGAATAAGGAGAATTTGAGAATAGCAAAGAACATAAGAAGCCCTCAACCCTGCTCTGCTATTCAATATGATCATGCCTCACCTGATCATATAAACTACTAAATTTGTTTGCGTCTAGTCCAGTGGTTTTCAAACTTTTTCCTTCCACTCACATACCTCTTTAACTAATCCCTATGCCATTGGTGCTGAAGGTGGATGTGGGTGGAATTGTTTGGGCTTTTGCACACGTAAGATTTTATATTATGAATAGTTATTCATTAAATTACCATTGTCTTGGTGAATTTCTGTTGCTGCTGCTCTGTCAGGACATGGTCCAACTCAGCAGATAATGCAGCACCCATGGAAAGCAACAGGCAGTTGATGTTTTGTGCATCAGCCCTTCAGGAATGCTCAGAAATGAAAATGGAGAAGGATGAAGAAAGGGGGAGATAGGGAAGGAGTTGAAAGAAGAATGTAGGAAGGGAGAGATGGTGTTTGGTGAGGAGGAGGTGTATGTAAGGGAGATCGATTGTGTCTTGCTATCTTTAACTATTCCTCCTCTCTTCCCTCAGTCTGTGTCATCCCCACTACGTTTGCTTCTCTCATCCCTTGTCCATCCTATCCGAGCCCATTCTCACCCAGTTTCTCCTCATTCATAATGGTCTTTCTCTCCCTTCATGATGAGGTAGTCAGTAAGACAACTAACAGAAGTGGGCCAATACCTGATGTTACAAAGCAGACAAAATATGGCCCTTGGTAGAATTAACATTGCACACCCAGCAGACATGTCAAACCTTTGTAAACCATTCTACCTCTTCCTGGATGGTATAAAATGCATTTTGCAAATTCAAATGAGCATTGATTTTTAGCCAAGTATTGGCAACCTACCAAATCAAACTTGACCTTGGTTTAATTTCATACATATGCTTATTATTCTTGGATTATTGCCTGGTGAGTACAGCCCAAATGGCTGCCAATTAACATTGAGAGCAGTTGTTGCACCTTGACTGAATGGAACCAATATTTTCTGAAAAAGGGTTTACTAGGTTGATATTTATGCTTTTTTTTTCTTTTGGCAAACAGTAACAATGCAAAAAGGATTTGGAGAAGAAATGCCAAAATGCTAACAATATTTGATAAAATTACATTCCATTGTATGCACTGAGCTCTTTTGCAAATTACAACCAGCATGGTATTTTGCAATTTACTTTTCTAACGATTGTGCCTCCCACCAATTCCTCTACTTATCAAAAGGTTGAGAATAATATTCGCACCAAATAAAGTAAATGACTGTTGCTCACTTGTCAGAAGCTTCAGAAGTTTTATTTATTTATAATCTGTATATGAGTGAGAAACTAATGTTTCGGTGCATGACTGTAATAACTGTTAATACTCCTTGCACCACTGCCCAAATCGTTGAATTGCTTAATATTTGCCATGCATTTAGCAAAAGATTTGAAATGCAGTCAATAATGAACATCAAGGAAGCTAAAATAAATCAAAAACTCAGTACATGTATTACTTTGAATCTTTGAAATATGAGCTGTATAATTCCACAGCCATGTAATGGCTTTCATTCATTGGCAAGAGTAAAATTATCATTCGAAAGGGACTGTCACAGTGAACATTTTGAAGTCGTGTGTTTTGTCATTGCACTCCCAACATTTCAATTATTTTTTATATAGCTGCACTGTCATGAGTGTATCTTTGCAAAGTAATTTTATGGATCGCCATAGTAAAACCCCTGGTATCCGGCACCTATGGTGTTTGGTAGATGCCAGAGAAATGTATTTTCCATTTGCTTGAGACTTAATCTTACAATGTCTTATTTTATACACCCGCATTAAGAACACAGTTTAAAAGTAAAAGACCAAATTACAATACCTGTAATTACAGTGAAGAAATTTCACTTGCAAGAATATATGATATTTTACTTTAATTTTCAGTTGCTGCATCTGGAGGCAGGGAAATGCATGGTGCATTGCTTGTAATTTCGGCTCAAAGCATGGGACCAAGTTAAAGTAGAGACTGATAAAATTGTTCAAAAAGTGCAGTATCTCTTGTGCATTTGATAAGCATGGAAGATTATTTGTTATGGGACACTGATGACAAAGCTGAAACCACCTCTTCAGATACTGACTGGGACCTTTTAGATGATTGTTTAAACAGTGAGAGTATGGATGTGCTTGCTGTCATCTTTGCTTCAGAGGATGATAATGAGAGTGAATTTTGAAGGGTTCTAAATATTTTGCTGTTTTCAGATGATGGTGATTTTGAAGGTTGTAATTTTTTTACTTTTATATATGTATATAAAAATATAAAATGCATGTATGTGTATGTTAGTGTATACAAACAGACAGTGGTTTCCCCTCCCAAAATCCACAGTTTCACTGCAGTGAACTGGGATTCACTAGTAGTGTGTTTGTGCTGATGACTGGTTTCCTGCCTAAACCCAGAACCCTTCTGAACACTACTGTTGAACCCTACCCTTAGTTATAAGCGAATAAAAGCATTTGTTCTCCCTCCAGTCCTGAGAGCTTTTATTCTTGCTGCATTTACATCACATGGTTTCAGTTCACCGTGACCATCTGTGGTACAAAACTGATCCGTCTGCCCCGGTCTCCACAGCCTCAGCAGTCCCCACACTGATTCCACTGCCCTGCTCTCTCACTCTCTCTCTCTCTCTCTCTCTAGCCCTGTGTCGGTCCCCACACTAATCCCTACTTGCAAATAAAAAGTTTACAGGTGCACTACAGTATCCCATACAGCTTTAAGTATGCAATAGGGTGTTCTCACAGGATCCACATCGTATAATGTCCAATTTCACAGAACGTATCATGGATGTTAAGCAGTGCATACCCTGTATAGGGTTCGGTACTATCCACAGTTTCAGGCATCCACTTGGGGAATAAGAATGTGGATAAGGGGGGAAATTACTTATTTTTAAATTTATATATACATCCATCCATGCGTGTGTGTGTCTGTATATAGATATATACAGTACATGTGTGCTATATATAGTTTGTTTTTGTATTTATATTTATTTACACGTGTGTGTGTGTAGATATACAGTATATATCTATATATACAGTATATACTTGCAGAGATATGTTTGTCTGCTCACGCATGCGTGCACACTTACACAAATAAGTGAATTTCATGATTACTGTTTTACCAAAATTGTTGACCTTTAATTAGACTAACATCTGCTGCTCTTATCCTAATGATGCAGAAAGTGATTTCACTCTAAATGTTAAGAGAACAAAGGCAATCATGTCCAATCTCCTAAAACGCTTACTTTTAAACATTCTGGAAACTGCAATTCTGTCCATTCCATTAAGTCTGTATTATTGGTAAGCTCAATCTAAGGTCAAATTAGCTGTACAAAATGCCAGGTGTGCATCACACTTTGCAGGTATTTGGCTAAGTGGTTCTAATTTCTCTGTGCATCAAAGTCTAGTAAAATGACTGGACAATCTGAATCTTAGCTTGCTAATGCTATTGAGTGAATTCAATTAAATGAAATGCTCAAACATTTCAGGAAAGTTGTTTAATTCTCTCAATGTGTGCATCAAGGGAACTCATCCCTCCAAACCATGTACCCAGAACACTGTCGATGGTATCCTGATTCGATCGATGTGATTCCTTGTGCAATTTCCCCTCACTCATCAGATTCTTCTACAGATGATCCTGTGAACTTTGAGAAAATTTAACTCATGATAGCTTGTACTTTAGTGAATTATGTCTGCCTATCTAAAGCTCCAAGAAAAATATCAATAAAATAGAAAGACTGCTGGAACAGAGTTGCAAAGAAAGCTTGAACAGGTTAGGACTTTATTCCCTGGAGTGTGGAAGAATGAGGGGAGATTTGATAGAGGTATATAAAATTGAGGGGATGGACAGAATAAATGTAGGTAGGCCTTTTTTCCTACTGCGAGTAGGTGAGATACAAACCAGAGGACATGAATTAAGGGTGAAGGGGAAAAGATTAGGGGAAATATGAGGAGGGATTTCTTCACACAGAGCAGTGGGAGTGTGGAACGAGCTGCGAGCTGAAGTGTTGAATGCAGACTCAATTTGGACAGGTACATGGATGGGAGAGGTATGAAGGGATATGGACTGGATGCAGGTTAGTGAGACTAGGCAAAAAATAGTTCAACACAGACTAGAAGAGCTGAAGGGTCCTATTTCTGTGCTCTTAGGTTCTATGGTTCTATAGTTCTACAAGCAACAAATCCCAATTATTAAGCTGGTATTGAAATCCCTACCACAAAATTGCACCTCGATGCCTTTTTCTCCTCCTCTAGTAGCTTCTTGTCCACTAAGGTTCTTGTGATGTTCCACCTTCCACATGGTTATTTGAAAACCTTTAACTACCTCACCTCAAAAGTCCATCTTGAGGTTCTTTCAAAGAGTTCATCCTTTTCCTCTTGCTTTGACATATGCAAATCCTCCTCTTCAGTCATTGCTTTCCAAACCCAGCTTCACCTTCCCAATCTGCTGCCTATTGCTGGATGAATCTGAAGGTCATAGCGCTATTCAGGCTGTTTGGGCCAACTCGTTCCAGGCTATCCTATTTGTCTGTCAATTTTCTTCTAACTTCTCTCTATCATTTATTTGCCCAAATGTCTTTTGAAGATTGTGATTGTACCCACTTTCTCTGGCAGCTTGTTCCTGACACAGATATCCTCTGAGTAAAAATGTTGCCCCCGAGGTTCCCATTAAAGCTTTCCTTTCTCGCCTTTAACCAACGTCCTTATGCTCGAATCATCTAGCCTGTGAAAATACTATGAGCATTTAATTGATTCATAAGGTCACTGTTGCACAGAATAAAGACCCAGTCTATTGAAAGGATCAAAGGTTCCTTTTACTGTCATGTAATAATAGATTAAAAATATAATATACAGTACAACTCCTATTATTCAAAATGGTGGGGACCTGGTCTATGTCGGACAAATGATATTTTTCGGAGAACTGATCATTTTTTTTTAAACAGTGCAATAGCAACAGCAAATCACTTGTAACAGTGTTTGAAATGCAACAACCAACAAGTGAAACCTTTTAAAGCATTAAAATAATGTTTCATTCTCATTTTTAATAAAAAAATGCTGCCTGCCTCCTATCACCGACACCTCCCCGCCAAGGTTCCCGCTCCTGCCCGGGATCCCGAGGACCCTGCTGCCGCTGGCAGCCTGATGTCTCCGGTCAGTTTGGCTCCAAAAAAAATTTGGATGAAGAGGATTTCTGAATTGTCTTGGATAATCCTCATTTATCTGAATTTAAAAAAAAAACATTTGGGATCAATGAGGATTTTGGTGAATCTGATTTTGGGGTAATCGGAATTGTAGTGTACATGATACACTTCAACTTTTGTCTGCTGTATGGCAAACAAAAAGTCATCAGGAGCATTGGCTGGCGTCCCTAACAATTGGAAAGAAACAAAAGAGTCCCTTCAGAGAGACTGTGGACTCGCCTCAATCCTCCTGCTGCTTCTGCAGCCACACAGACACCAGTTTAAACCATAGGCAGCCCAAGCTGCAGATCCAAACTTCCAATATGATCTGGAAGTCTTCAGCACCCAAGATCCTTCGGCAGCCTTACTTCCCCTCAGCACCCTCTCGAATATGCCTGGTTCCAAGAGCCTATCTCCAGCAGACCGCAGCTTGTGTGGGTCCTTGGACCATTTCGTCAGCAGGCCACATCCTGTATGAACCAGTCGACCAAAAATTACCAACGGCGTGCAGCCTGAGTGGGTCCTTCATCTACTGAACCCCTCGCTGTTCTGCTGCCATGGTCACCCTCCCTGAAAGGTTATCTCCAATGCTTTTCCCACCTCAAGGGGTTGGGGGGGTGGGGTGTAATTTAATTGGGTGGCACAGACTCATGGGCTGATGTGGCCTGTTACCATGCTGTATGTCTAAGTTTAAAAATTGGCTATCTCTGTAACCCTCTCATGGGAATAAATTGACTGAATGAAGATATTTCTCACCTTAACTCTTTCCTTCTCACATTCAACCACAACTCTTTCTCCTGTAACCTGAGACCACATATTTTAGATTCCCGGATCAGAGGAATTCTCTCCCCCTTATCCTGTATGCGTGTGCTGAGCTTTGTTGAAATTTGCAAGTTTCAACAAGGAGTGATTAAGCAGCTTTAATGACCAAAAACACAACTTGGCCAGGTTCTAGGTACAGGAGCAAGAGGGGGTAAGTCCGGACACGCCATCCTTTATTGGGAAATCCAGGGAGGGGTTAGGGAAGGTCAGGGAGGTTCGGACTGGCCAGTCCATACATCTATGGAAATGCCTTTCACCTCGGGTCTGTTGCTGTTCTCAATTGGATTCCAACTCATTACCCTCAACTCAAGTGAATGCAAACATTGTTGACAATCTCTTCTCGTAAGGGAGCCTCATTATCCCAGGAATCAGTCAATTGAATCTTACTTCAAGTGTGGTTTACCAAGGTCCTGTAAGATTGTAGCAGAAGATCTTTGCTCTGTGACTCAAATCCTCTGTCTCTGATGGCCAGCCTATCACTTGCTTTCAAAATGTTTGCTGCACCTGTGTGTTAGATTTCAGAGATTGGTGTGCAAGAACTAAGTCTATATTTAACATCAATGCTTTCCAATCTGACAACATTTAAATAATACATTAGTTTAAAAAAAAAATCCTATTAAACTGGTAACTTCACATTTATCTGCATTATACTGCATCTGCCATGTTTCGGTTCACTTGCTTTCTCTGCCTAAATCATATTGCAGCCTTTGTATCCTTCTCATAATTTATCATCTTACCAGTCTAATGTCATTGGTAAGTTTGAAAAATTACATTTAGTTTCCTCATACAGATCTTCACTATATGTGTTAAATAGTGGTTTGTGAAGAACTAATCATCGAAGTATCCCACAAGTTACTGACTGCTGCTCCAAGAAGGCCCATTTATTCCCATTCTCTGCTGCCTTCCTGTCAACTAATTTTTCACTCCATGCCAAGATATTATGCCAAACCCATGCACTAGAGTTTTGCACCCTTTTTAAACAAAATTTCACAAATCTTTCTAAAAATGCTAGTACACCACATCAACAGTTCTTCAAAATCTCCTCTTTGTCAAACACGTTTTCCTTTCAAAAGTCCATCTGCCTTCTCTAATCATGATCTTTTCACTATCTTCTGTTATTTCATCCTTTTGCATTTTCCTCTGTATCGATGTTCTGCCAACGTTGCTGTGCATTCCTTCTTTCTCTCCCTCTTTCAAATCCCAAGGTTCCATTTACAAGAAATATTCTGGAAAAATATTACCAATGCATTCAGTATTTACACAACCATCTACTGTGATACTTTAGGATGTTAATTATCAGTCTGTGTATTTAAGGATTTCATCTCCATTATTGACATTAATTTTAAATTGTCACCTTCATTAGATTCTTTAGATTTAGTAACATTTACAGACACATACTATTTATTATCATAATAAAGCAGAAATGTATTATTACACAAAATTACCTTTAGTCTGTCATTAGGCAGACAAAAATTCACAATTAGCATGCCCGGCACCCCTTATAGTCAGAGAAAAAGAAGCAAAAGAGAGTCTTCTCCCCCGCCCCCCCCCCCCCCCGAGTCATCGAGTGTCCATGGTTCACCTCCAGTGCTCCCTCAATGTGAATCCAGAAAATGAAATGTTGATGATTTGTTTCCCTTCATAGTTTAGAATACTTGAAGCATGATGTCAATCAACTGGATGTGCTTCATTTGGTGCTCTGTGGTGGCCAAGAAAATTCTCAACAATATCTTTAAATGCCTTCCAAGCATCTGACGCCCAAGACAACATTTGCATAGCGCCTGCTCTGAGTGCATGCCCAGGCATACTTGGACTGACCAAATCAGCTTGCTTTGTGGGCAATTTAATAGTTGAATTAAAATATGACAGGAAATTACAAAAGTAGGTCCTATCTTTTTAAAAAAAGGTTTATAATAGGTGGCAGAATGGTTAGTGCAGCGTCTTTACAGCACCATCGATTGGACCGGGGTTTCAATCCTGTGCTGTCTGTAATGAGTTCATGCTTCTCCTGGTGTCTGAGTGGATTTCACCCAGGGGCTCTGGTTTCCTCCCACCATTTGAAACGTCCCGGGGGTGTAGGTGAATTGGGTGTAAATTGGATGGCCCGGACTTGTGGGCTGAAATGGCCTGTTACTGCGCTATATGTCTAAATATGAACAAAATTTAAAAAATTTAAGGTGATTTTCATGATCAGCAGCCAAAAATCCATAAAATACACCCAAAAACGTTCAGGGAGCAAAATCTTTGTTGTTCTATGTTATAAATTTCCCTATTTCTGACTTAGTTTTGAGTTTACTAATTATTTTCTTTCAAATTCACCAATATTTTAATAGTCTACAACTATGTTCCTTGCGACTTAATTTTTCTATCCTTTCACCAATTTTAAATAAAAGAAAATTAGACCTACAGCACGGTAGCAGGCCAATTCGAACCTACGATTCCGTGCTGCCCAATTTACACCCCATTAACCTATACCCTGGTAAGTTTTTGAAGGGTGGGACGAAACCGGAGCCTCCGTAGAAAACTCGCGCCGGCATAGGGAGAATGTCAAACTCCTTACAGACCGTGCAAGATTCAAGCCCAAGTCTGGTCCTGATCGCTGGTGCTGTAAAGGCATTGCGCTAACCGTTGGTGCTGCCCTCAGTGCTCAGGCTTGAAACTTTGTTTTACAGTTTTCCCTGACTCCTCTTTGGATATAACACTATCCTTAACCTTTTTTTAACTGGCCATGTTGTGATGGGTTTTCTCTTGAATTAATGAAAGCCACCAATCCAGCTTGACATACTCATTCCTCATTTAGGTTTCAGACCCTCACTTCAGATTCAAAAAAGTTAATTTATTACTGAATATCATCTTGTTCTGAACATTTTTCTTGAATGTATTCTGCATGATGGGACTATAACCTAAACATTGCTGTCTGTGCTGTACCCAATCTGGAAAGTCTGTTCCCCAGTTAGCTGCTTAAAACACCAGACTAAAATAGTATCCATTAGATTCCTTTATTGTCATGTACTAATACACAAAACACAACAAATTCTACCTGCTGTATCGGCACAGAGAGGTGTCACTAGCATTGCCCAGAGCCGCCCAACAATGAGTTTTTGGATTCACCTCCTGGGCTCCCACAGCCTCTGCACTTACCAGATTGGAACCTCCGATACAATCCAGAAGCTTTCTGCAACCAAAACCCTTTAGGGAGCCTTTCTTGCCCTTGGACCCCCTTGAATTCAGGTGCAAATAACTAGTTCCCACGAGCCAGTCACCAGCAGCCTGTGTGGGTCCTCAGACGCTGTGGTCTTTTTTTTCTTGAAATGATATCTTCCAGGCTTCTCCTTCTGTGCCTTTTCTCTTTCCTTTAGATCCTGCTGTTTTGCTGATTTCTCCCAGAATCTGCAACACATCGAGGTCTGCTGCCAAGCATGGCTTCTGCCATCTTTGGCGTAGACATCCATGGTTCACGATGTTAAAGAAGAAAATCCCTTTGGCCCCCTTAAAAGTGTAGTTGATGCCTGCACGGAGCCATCAGTAATACGATTGGGGTGTAGGACCCGTGGAGATGCACTGTGTCTCCACTCCATGCTCTCCTGGTTCCACAGTAGTAGCACCACCATTTTCAATTTCCTTGACACACTTCAGGACTTCTTTTGCTATCATTATTCTCACTAATTTTGTTTGCTTAGTCGATATGGTGACAATAGTCTCTCTGTTTACCATGGTATCCTTGCTGTAGTCATCTTTAATTTTTGTTTGACTCCATTTGATATGTTACCACAAATGCTTGAAGACTTGTAACCATTTCACTTCTCAATGTCTTCCTCCCCTTGGCAATTCTTAGCTCCACTTGGTCTGATTTTATTTTTTCAAAGCTAATATCCTTACTATTGCATTGACTTCATCCTTGACTAACAATGCCATCTCCTTTAATCATTTTGAGTGTCCAACACAGTTGGACTAAATCTACTCTGATAATGGCCTCTGTTTGGCTGCAAAAGATAAGTGACGTTTCTAGCAATTATTGTGTTTTGTTAAAAGATAAAACATAGAGCTGAAAGATAACTTGTTGCCTTGCGGTTCCTTATAGTGCGTTACAGGATCTGTCCAGAGCCCTCAGCTGTCGTAATGCACATTAATATACATTAATGGACTGGATTGAGTTGGCTGACAGCCATTTCCATAGGGACCTTGCTGTCTGTCAGTCATTCTAGGTTGAATTTGTTTTGCATTTACAAGCACCACATTCAGTCAACCTGGGTGTTTGATACAGTCACATTTTACCTTTCAATTTGGAGGCTGGACTCATCATTGAGACGAGCACCAGACATAAGCCATGCATTATGCGTGTGGAGCTGGCCAGCATGCAAAGAGTGACCCCATTTGTTTTCATTTTGATGATTTAATGATTCATTGTCATCTCCACAAGGACGATGTTCAGATAGACAGGAATGCTTGTTGAAACGAAACAGCTGTCCAAAATGCACAAACTACTATAGTTACCAAAAATGACCTTTAATACTCCAAATTAGGAAAGGAGATAATAACTAGAAAAGATAGATAAATATTCATAGTTGCAGTTGGAAGCCCAGAGTCCAGCCCAATGGGAGCTCTGGAAGCCCAGAGTCCAGCCCAATGGGAGCTCTGGGTTTTTTGTAATGATTGTGGGTTAGGGTTAGGCTTTCCTTCAGTTTTTGGCAGTGCCTGTCTTCAATCCTGGTGTAGGCTTCATAGCACAGGGCTCAACCAACAGGATCTGTCAGCAGCTGCAGCTTCTAGTTCTCTTGACTGAATGTCAGGGTAGTGGAGGGTTTCCTTTGCAGCATCTTTAGAGCACTTGCGTGGACAACCTTGAGGTCTCCTTCAGGTCTTCAGTTCACTATAGAGCAGCTGGTGAGGTGTATGGTGGTCATCAATCCTGATGATGTGTCCCACCCACAGCATCTCATCTCTGACGATCAGGGACTCGATGCTGGTGGACTTTGCATGACCCAAAACCTCCAGGTTGGAGACATCTATCTTATCAACTGATACCAAGGATGGAATGGAGGATGCCCATGTGGAATTTCTCCAGTTGTTTGATGTGATGTTGGTACAGAGTCTAGGTTTCACATCCATAGAGGAGAGAAGCGATGACCACAGGTCTGTAGACTTTCAGCTTGTGGAGTTGCGAATGTTATGTTGATTGAGCACTCTGGTACGTAGCCTCCCCAGAGCCTAGCTGGCCTTGCTGATCCTGGAGTCCATTTCTTTGTCAAAAGACCCATCACTCAAGATGATGTTCCCCAAGTATTTGAAGCTGTTTACATTTGTCAGCTGGATGTCATCAACAGTGATTTTTTTGGGTCTATGGTGATGGTGTTTGGCATGGACTGATGGAGTATTTCAGTTTTATTCAGGTGTATGGTCAGGCCAAAGAGCATTTCAGTGTCTGATATTTATTCAGCATTAACTCTAGATCACTAAATATGTGCCAAAAGCACACAGTCAACAGAAAAAAATGTTTCTTGAATGACTGTGTAGAGGCACTTAATCTGTGCATTCAAGCCGTAAAGGTCAAAGAGAGCTGGTACCTGATGTACACCCTTCTCCAGACCTTGGACAGCATGTGACAACGTGCAAGTGAAGAACCAATTGAACAAGACTGGGGCTAGTACACAACCCTGCTGCAGCTGATGTATCACAACTGCAGAGGACCTGTCCCGCCATTCCATCATGGAGCAGCTGAATCATCTTTACGAATTTCCTTAGGCATCTGTAACATCTCAAGATGATCCAGAGATCCTCCCTGTTTGTCAGGTCAATGAAGACAGAGTCAAGAGGCTTGTTCTATTTGATGCACTTCTGAACTTGTCTCATGCCAAATATCTTGCCGAAAGCCGCACTACGCCTCTGGGAGATTCCGTTCCAAGTCTGTTCATGTGGATGCAGGTGAAAATCTTGCCTGCGGTGGACAGCGGTGAGATACTTGTGTAACGTCTGCAGTTTGATTTGCTTCCCTCATTTTTGTCGAGAGCCACGATGAGGACATCTGTGGTCCAGATGTCTTGAAATGATTGTAATGCATTAGGAGGAGGTAGCTTACTAATGCTATTGAGTGAATTCAGCAGCCTGACATTGGTGTTCTTATGGTCCAGGTGCAAACTGGAGGTCCAGGAAGATGGCATGTGACGATAGATAATTGAAGTCTCTGCATACTGCCATTTATTGTACTGCAGTTATTGATGTTCATTTTTATGGCTAACCCCATCATCATTTGTGTATTTGGAGCTATTCTGTGAAACAGATTTACAGATCATGGCTGCAAATTTTTATTCAAGCACATGATCATCACATCCACCTGCCCTATTCACATGCCTACGTTCCACTGCTTTTTCAGTCAGTCTTAACAAGCAATTGGTAAGGCAAGGTTAGATATGAAATGATACACCGCTTCATGTCATTAACTGAAAACAAACTGATCAACTATTAACATTTGTGCAAAAATGTAAAATTATTAAAATGTTATTCATCACAAAGCAATAAAAATGTTATGATTTTAGATATCTAAAAGAAGTGATGCATGTTCCAATTTTACAACAGCTTAAGCTTTCCTCTCAATTACAAATCAATTTGCATTGTAAACAATAAGTTGGGACATGTAAAACCAATGACCAATTGAATATTACACCTTTTAAATTAAAAAAAAACAAATAATTCTAAGGTTAAACAGGACCAGTTCCTTCAACTCCTTTTATTGATGAATAATTCTAATCTTCTACCTGCATTTTTTAAGCCTGATGAAAGTGTCATTCTCTTTAAACTACATGACTGCATCCAATGGACCGAGCTGCCATCCAGCTTTCTATTTCAGAATCCTTGATGAGTGCTGATGTACCTTGCCTCATTTTTTTATCACCTCAAGCAGTAGTATTTTTATTGAAATACCAGGACAAGCTAATGAATTGTTTTTTTATTTAGTCCATGGAGAATATTATCAACAAATCTCATTTACATCTTAATCACGGCTTTAAGATACAACATTCAACAGTGACTCCTTATTTCAATTTATTGAAAAAGCATGGATAAAGTAACAGGGTGGGGAGTGCAGGAGAGGTTATTGAAGTCATCAGGGAAAAAAAAATAACAGGAAGTTTAGAAAAGGATAAAAAATATAAACTCAGGCGAAATGGAAATAAATGGGAGAAGGGTGGTGAACATGGGACTGAAAGTATTGTATTTAATGGGCACAGTGTACAAAACAAGGTCAATGAGCTTCAAACCTATTTAGGAATTAACAGGTATGACATTGTGGGCAAAACAGAGACATGGCTAAAGGAGGATCACAGTTGGGAGCTAAACATTCTGTCAGACAAGCAGAGAGATGGGGTTCCTCTGTTGGTAAAATATCAGATCCAAAGCAAGAAAGGACAGAATCTACTGATTATACTGGTTAATCAAACAGGTGACAAGGGAGGCACAAGAGAGGAGCTGGCCAAAGTTGATTGGAAGGGGATCAGTATCAAAAAGATAGCAGAGGATTCTGGGAATAATTTAAAAGACGCAGAATTGTTTCATCCCAAGGAAGAGTATTAAAGGAAGAGTGAAGCAACTATGGCTGAGAAGTAAAAAAACAGCAGAAAAGCAAAAATTAGTGAGAACCCGGAGGATGGGGCTGCTTTTAGAGATAGAAAGGGAAAAGATGAAATATGAAAGTAAGACATAGATGTAGAGGTACAGTACAGTAAAGTAACAGGCCCTTCTGGCCTACAAACCCATGCTTCCAAATAACACCCAAATGACTTGCACCCCAGTATGTTTTAGAGGATGGGAGGAAACTGGAGTATCCGGAGGAACGCAGGAGAACATATAAACTCCTTAAAACAGATTTGAACCCCGGTTGCCGGCACTGTAACAGCATTGGCCTTATCAGCTATGCTAACTGTGCAGCTTCAGAACAAAAGATGGCACTAAAAGGTTTTTTTTCCAGATAAATAAAGAATAAAAGAGAGGCAAGAGTGGATTTTGGACCACTGGAAAATTATGCTGAAGCAGTGATAATGGGGAACAAAGAAATAACAGATCAACTGAAAAGGTATTTTCAATTAGTTTTCACTCTAGAAGACACCAGTGACATGCCAGAAATTCAAGAGAGTCTGGGGGGTAGGAGTGAGTTCAGTGGCTGAGAAGGTAATTGGGAAGCTCAAGGAGATGAAAGTTAAGAAGTCGTGTGGACCAGACTGAATCCATCCCAGGGTTCTGAAAGAAGTAGCTGAAGAAATTGTCTAGAAGACTGGAAAATTGTGAATGTCATTCCACTCTTTCAGGAAGGAGAGAGGCAAAGGACAGGAAATTATTGGCCAGTGAGCCTAATGTCAGTGGTAGGCAAGATTTTAGAGTCCAGTATGAGGGTTTCGAACAAGATAAGCTAGGCTGATGTCCGTAAAGTATCTTTCAGGACATACTGCCCTGACAAATCTGTTGGAAGTCTTTGAGGAAATTGAGCAGAACCGACAAAGGAGAGTCTGTCGATGTTGTTTGCTTAGATTTCACAAGGTGCCACAGTGATAGTACAGATCTATCACCAATGTATATAGTGTATATAGTTACAGTATCTAGACTGTGCTTACAGCGATTGGCTGAGAGCTTAACCACGCCTACTGTCTGGGTCTTAAAGGGTTGTGTCCCTAGCCAGGTCGGATCATTCCGGACTGGTCGGCCACCTGTGAAGACCTCCTGTCTTTTGCTAATAAAAGCCTTGGTTTGCATCAAGAAGTCTTTGATTCTTTTGACGAGCTCTACAGCCACACATCAGGCTGTTGCTCAAAATAAGAGGCTTTGGTATTATGGGAAAGGTACTGACATGGATAAATGATTGACTGGCAGGCAGAAGACAAAGAGTGGGAATAAAGGGATCTTTTTTATGCTGGATGTCTGTGAACAGTGGTGTTCTGTGGGGTGGGGATTGGGTCTGCTACATTTCAAGTTGTATGCAAGTTATTCACATGGCAAAATCGATGATATTGTGGCCAAGTTTGCAGATGGTAGGTGGAAGGGTGAGTGTCTGAAGAGGTATCTCGGTAGGTTGGGAGAATGAGCAAAGAAATGGCAGATAGAGAACAATGTAGTGGAGTGCATGGTCACGCACTTTGGTAGAAGGATTAAAGAAGTAGGCTATTTTCTGAATGGGGATAGAAGTCAGAAAGTGGAGGTCCAAAGGGACTGAAAACTCCCAATGCAGGATTCCCTAGAGGTCAACTTATAGGTTGAGTCAGTAGGAAGGAAGGCAAATGCAAAGATGCCTTCACAGACTTGAAGAGCATTTGGTCAGACCACATCCTTAAACTCAAATGGCAAGCAGGCCTCCTGAAGAACCTCTGCCGTTAACAGCTTTCAAATAATATTGAGGGTTCAGAACCAGGAGCCAACCTTGAGGCCTGGAGTTCTGGTTCAGCAATGCAACAGACAGGAAACAGTGCAGGGGACGAAAGGACTCTTTTTCTTCTTGGTTCGGGTGCTGAAAAGGTGGTGCCTTTGTGACCAGACAAAAGTAAGCATATTTTGTGTGTTTATGTACATGACAAAAAGAATCCTTGGGAACAAATTTGTGTTGGGTGGGGTCTAATGCAGGCCACTGGCTTTCTATCATTCAGTTTGCTTCAAGTTCCCCCTCTGTGCTGAGCAGAGCAAAAAAAAATTGGAAATGGGAAAAGTGGTTTTATATTTTAATAATATTTCTGCAGGGAGAGAGGCTCTTTCCATCTTTGTTTTCCCTGCAATCCTGGGAAATGACAGGATAAAAATCATTGTTCATGAACTAAACCACGAGTGGCTCATCTATAGATGTGTTCACAGAGTGCTTATCCTTTCTTTTATTTTTCTGTTGATCTTCTGCAATAACAATAGGTAGGGCCACTGCTAAGGGGAAAAAAAAACCCGATTCTGTTGCTTCTTGTGTAATGTCCTATATCGTAAATCTGTGTTAGGGCAAATAGCTAAAGGTGACACCGAACATCTGATCTCAACAGATTGTGCAGCTGGATATCTGTCAGCTTGTCAGAGAGAAACATTATCAAGGAAAATACATATTTTCTGCAGCTAATAAGATTTTTATGACACATTTGCTAAATGCAGCCAGATGTAAATGTTACCTTCCCCATGCTGTGGTGGAGTTAAAATAGAATTAAATTTTAAAAATGAAACCATTCATCCGGTGCAATTCCATTGACACTTGCTTCTCCAGTCACCATGAAACAACAATCAGTAAAGCAAATAGAATACTCCATTATGGTGCTAAATTAATGAAAGATAAATTGGTGGATGCTGTGTTGAGAATGTATGGTGTACTTCAAGTGCAAATGTGCCGAAGAGCCACGGGGGAAACTGCCAGAGCCTCGGTTTGAGGGGTAGAATCATGAAGTGTCATGGGTTTGGTCTGTCGAACATCATTCTTCATTTGAGGCTGTTGTCAGGTTTCATTCTGGAGTTACTGGGGGAGCGGTGTGTTATTGTACACCTGGGGGGAGGGGGTGTTTGTAAATATGATCAGAGCTGTTAGCTTTTTATGGGAAGACAACAAGGTAATTGAAAAGTTTTTGAGTAGGATTCTGATTTTTTCTTGTGCTGTCTTTTGTGAGTGTGTATAAATAATTTGTCAACAATTAGATTCAGGATATCAGAAAAAAAACTCCAATTCTAAACTTAATCAGATGTGTAATATGAGTTTATGAAATAGAAATATTCTTCTAATCTATAAGGATAAAGAAGATACTTAACGATTCAAGAAATGACAAAAGCAAAATCAAAATAGTGCAGACACTGCAAATCTGAAAAGGAAACATTAAATTGTCAACAGGTCATGTCATGTCTTTGTGAGAGAAAGGTGATATTTATTGCAATACTATGGCTCAAATAGCTCCTTTGGAAGACTACACAAAAGAGACTGGAAAAACAACCACCTGAAGTAACACACAGGCAACATTTTAGGAGAAATATTAGAGGTGGCTTTTTCACTCAGCGAGTGGTGGCAGAATGAAATGATCTTCTGAATGAGATAGTTGCGGCAGGGTCCATTCTGTCATTTAAGAGAAGATTGGATGTGTACGTGGAGGAGAGAAAGGTAATATTTTAAATCAATGGTTCTTCATTAAGAACTGATGACTTTTATTAATATTTATCCATTCTTAAATGTGTCTGTTAGTTACAGACTTGCTTTTAGAATTTCCTCAAATTGTTAAATGCCCATTCTACCATTCGCATTGTATGCAAATATTTCTTGTGTTATTGTGTCAACAACCAATAGAAGAATATAAAACAGCCTCAACTCCAGGGAAGAAGAATCTTCCTGCTCTCTTTATGTCCCTTTGCACATGTAATTTGTGAAAATTAAGATTTTCAGCCAATAAATTTTCATCTTGTGGCATGAAAATGCCATTGCATGAGCTTTTCCCAATTGTCATGCAGCATTACAGGATGAAGGTAACCACTGAGGTTCTCAGAGGTGGTTATCTGTTTACCTTCCACTGTGAAGCCAATTGAAATATAGATTTTTCTGGTGCAGTGCAAGTATAATCTTTAACAAAGGCTGCAAGACCTCCTTTGTAATATCATCTGATGATAAACGTGTGCTGTATGTAAAATTATGACAGTCAAATTGCAACCATTTGTTGATGGTGCAGTAATCCCTGCGAATATCAGATTTTCTGGCAGCTCTGTGAGAAAGCCACTAAGATTTATGGACTAAATTGTCAAGTCTGATTCCCTTTCTTTGCTGAGCTGATTTATCTTGACTAGTATATTCATTTGTATGCAACTTTGGCCTCTTAATTAATGGATAGAGATGGCTCTGTGCTGAATAGAAGATAATTCCATCAGGACTTAAATGAAGAAAGAGGCCTTAGAAATGCACCTAGCACGAACTATTGATATTATTGAAATCTGTGGGCTTTAAGACTGAAAAAGGTTTATAGTTCTGGTCTCCAAATTATAGAAAGGATATAGATAAGGTGGAGAGGGTGCAGAGAAAGTTTACAAGGATGTTTCCTGGCTTACAACATCTGGATTACAGGGAGAAATGAAGGAGACTGGGACTTTATTCATTGAAATGTAGACGACTGAGAGGGGACTTGATAGAGGTATTTAAAATTATGAATGGAATAAATAGACTGGACATAAATAGACTCTTTCCCCTGAGCGCAGGGGAGGCTGAAACAAGAGGCCATGAGTTAAGGGTAAGGGGGCAACACTTCAGGAGAAATATTAGAGGTGGCTTTTTCACTCAGCGAGTGGTGGAGGAATGGATTGATCTTCCGAATGAGATAGTTGCGGCAGGGTCCCTTCTGTCATTTAAGAGAAAGTTGGATGTGTACGTGGAGGGTTATTGGTGGAGAGCGGGAGGTTTGAGATCGTGGAGTTGTTCTAATGAACTGGTGCAGATTCGAAAGGCCAACATGGCCTGTCTCCGCTCCGTAAATGGTTATATGTGGATTGTGGAGGAACATGTTGTCTCTCTCTGGAACATTGTGGATTGCAGAGGGTCGTGTGATCTCCCGCTCAAACTTATTTAGAAGTCATGTCATTAGCCAATCAAAGTTGGACTCTGGCCACCCATTAGTGTACAACTAATGGTTGGCTCATTTAAACTACTCAATGTCATCATTCGGCCAGACACCCAGATCAGAATAGGATAAAATATTGATGAACCACACACTAGTCTCTCTGCCTTTTGGTCCATGACACAGACTGACCACACTGGGCCACTACTGTGGACATCACGGAGGCATTGCAGGTAAGGTGTGCACTAATTTGAGCCATCTTTGGCTTGGCTTCACGGACGAAGATTTATGGAGGGGTAAATGTCCACGTCAGCTGCAGGCTCGTTGGTGGCTGACAAGTCCGATGCGGGGCAGGCAGGCACGGTTGCAAGGGAAAATTGGTTGGTTGGGGTTGGGTGTTGTCTTTTGTCAGTGAGGTGGGCTCTGCGGTCTTCTTCAAAGGAGGTTGCTGCCCGCCAAACTGTGAGGCGCCAAGATGCACGGTTGGAGGCGAGATCAGCCCACTGGCGATGGTCCATGGGGCAGGCACCAAGACATTTCTTTAGGCAGTCCTTGTACCTCTTCTTTGGTGCACCTCTGTCTCAGTGGCCAGTGAAGAGCTCGCCATAGAACACTATCTTGGGAAGGTGGTGGTCCTCCATTCTGGAGGCGTGACCCACCCAGCGCAGTTGGGTCTTCAGCAGCGTGGATTCGATGCTTGCAGACTCTGCCAGCTCGAGTAATTCGATGTTGGTGATGAAGTCACTCCAATGAATGTTGAGGATGGAGCGGAGACAGCGCTGATGGAAGCGTTCTAGGAGCCGTAGGTGATGCCGGTAGAGGACCCATGGTTCGGAGGCGAACAGGAGCGTCGATATGACAACAGCTCTGTACACGCTGATCTTTGTGTGTTTCTTCAGGTGGTTGTTTTTCCAGACTCTTTTATGTAGTCTTCCAAAGGAGCTATTTGAGCCATGGTATTGCAATAAATCAGCTCTTGTAGAGAGCCGCAGCCCCCTGTTGGTACAGGGAATCTAGAGTGTGTTTGAAAGTCCCTGTCAGGGAAGTGTATATATGTGTGGGAGAGTATGGTAGGGTAAACAGCCAGCAGTATTATGCTCCATGGGCCTGCTTCCACTGATATAGTTTTTTGTCTAATACTGTGTAGAAGATGGGTGGCCACTGGTATTGAAATCCAACCTGGGTTTGATGTGAATGTCTATATAGATGTTTCATAGTAGAGTAAATAACGTTTGACATCTTTCCCCGATTGTCTCCCATGTGTTCAATAAAGTTTCCTTTGATTGTAACACTTGGGTCCAGACTAGTGTTTCTGCAAAGCCAAACACCACAAAAGGATACAAACTAAAACTTTGTTTTCACTATTTTCTTCCATCTCACTTAGCAGATCAGTAGATGCAATGAATTGGATAACCTGAATTTGGGAAAAATACTATTCCACACACAAAACAGTGCACTTGTATGAGATCTAAAGCTATTGTCTCTTATCATCCCTTGTTAAATTTCTTCTTTGTCTTCTTTTGAAGGAGATGAATTCTGGAGAGCAGTTAAAGAGTCACAGCTGTCATCTGGAATCTCACTGAAAATGCCAAGCAGATTTCATCTCTAGCAGCAAGATTGATTAACTATTTGATCCAGGTATGCCTCTAACCTTCTAAAGAACAGAAAATTGAGTTAAAATTTTGCAATTGATGTTAAAGGAGCATTTGAGGTAGGTGGCAATGGATTTTGGTTAATTTGTATCATTATCTTACTTACTTTGGCTTGGCTTCGCGGACGAAGATTTATGGAGGGGTAATGTCCACGTCAACTGCAGGCTCGTTTGTGGCTGACAAGTCCAATGCGGGACAGGCAGACACGGTTGCAGCGGTTGCAAGGGAAAATTGGTTGGTTGGGGTTGGGCGTTGGGTTTTTCCTCCTTTGTCTTTTGTCAGTGAGGTGGGCTCTGCAGTCTTCTTCAAAGGAGGTTGCTGTCTGCTGAACTGTGAGGCGCCAAGATGCACGGTTTAAGGCGATATCAGCCCACTGGTGGTGGTCAATGTGGCAGGCACCAAGAGATTTCTTTAGGCAGTCCTTGTACCTCTTCTTTGGTGCACCTCTGTCTCGGTGGCCAGTGGAGAGCTCGCCATATAACACCATCTTGGGAAGGCATGGTCCTCCATTCTGGAGACGTGACCTACCCAGCACAGTTGGATCTTCAGCAGCGTGGATTCGATGCTGTCGGCCTGTCATCTCGAGTACTTAGATGTTGGTGATGAAGTCGCTCCACTGAATGTTGAGGATGGAGCGGAGACAACGCTGGTGGAAGCGTTCTAGGAGCCGTAGGTGATGCTGGTAGAGGACCTATGATTCGGAGCCGAACAGGAGTGTGGGTATGACAACAGCTCTGTATACGCTAATCTTTGTGAGGTTTTTCAGTTGGTTGTTTTTCCAGACTCTTTTGTGTAGTCTTCCAAAGGCGCTATTTGCCTTGGCGAGTCTGTTGTCTATCTCGATGTCAATCAATTCTGTTAAATTATTTTCCATTATAACCTTGCAAAACAAAAGGCTTTCACAGGTGCATTCTACACTAAGAATGCACCTGAAGAAGCAGAAGCGGCCCTTTAAATTGCCGTTCAGGTGGCAGCGTTTAAAGCGCAACACTGGCCACCTGAAAGACACAGCTGCACAGGATATGGCTCTGAGCCCACTCTGGCTCTTGCCCAGTGTCAGCTGTGATCAGCAGCCTGACCCTTTAACATCCACTTTCAGCCAGCTGCATTCAGGTGGCTGGGGGAGCCACTGAGCTGAGCTGATTCTCCCTCTCCAAGGAAGGTTACGCAGATTGCCTCAAGAGCGCCTCCTGCACATTCAGGTGGCCTCAAAACAGCCGCATATTGCTTAAACATGTGACTTTACATGAGGGGCAATTGGCCACCTGAAAGTGCCTACAATTAACGTTTCTTTCTCATTCCTACCCTACACGCTCATCTCTATAACAAGAAAGCTATTGTTACCCACTCATTAATATAATTTGGCAGGATCAGTTTGTAACACCTTGTTTGGTAGGAATATTTTCTCACTCATTCTCAACCAATCTACATAGTTTATTTTTGCCCTTGAATAACAGGTGAATTCCCTTCTTGGAACTATGTAGTTCTCACTCTCCCCCTTCCACTAATGATGCTGAAGCAAGCTGTTTTTTGGCATCATATGTCCACTTTTACATCATCAACCCTGATTATTGAGAGCTGAACAAAGTAACCTCCTCAGTCCAAACTTATATTTCTGCCTTGAGAACTATGATTTGTCCACTTGAGTTTCAATTTCTGTAAGATTTTGTTGCCAATATCTAACTTGCATCTTCGAGCAACTTTGTTCTCAATACACAGCTTGAATTTTATGATGAGCTCTGCATCATCTTTGCTCCATTGTTCTTCTCATTTTTACTTGCATTGGTTTGTTCAAGTTTATTATCATCTGATTGTGCACATACAACCTGACAAAACATCAAATCTCCAGACCAAAATGCACACATACAGAAACATAGTACACTCTGCACACAAATGACATAAATACATGTTAACTCTGTTCTAGCCCCGAACAATGCTGTAAATTAACTCTTTCTGCAAATGTCGTCCACTCCATCCAGCATGTTCAGACCTTTCACCCTTTGACCTTCTGCAGAACAAGCCTTCCCTTCACCGCAGGACTGGTATGCCGCTCTTCATATTTATTCAGCAATTCCTTTTGAACTTGGTTTTTTTTTTTGGCTCTGATAACTCAGGCCAAAGCCCTAATCCCAATTCTGCCGCTGCTCGTGGTGTCGTGTGCAATACGGTATGTTCTTGTGAGTGCACATTGTTAGTCATTTGCATCTCTCAAAATGGATTTATCACTTTAGCTCCACAAGTTTAATAAATAAGTCATGATTAAATGGGATAAGAAGTACAAAAAGACACATGGCATTGCACTGTTTATCCAAGGTTGTGTAACTTCACAGAATTATTAGTTTGTTCAAAATTAAAATGTGGAACTGGGAGTGCCTGTTTTTGTGGCTAAGGGACAATGAGTGAAGATTGCATAAAGCCAAGGGTAGACAGCTTTATATGATTCCAATTCATGTTAAATTTGCTGAACTTAGCCAGGCTGATGCAACAGTTAACATCTGTTACCCTGGTAACCCTGCTCAAAGGAATCCCAGCAAGATTCTGGTCTTCTCAAACAGCCGCAAAATATTGCGATGTGTAGAGGGGTCATAACAGTGGAGAGAGCTTGAATATTTTCTACCCAATGATGGAAAGCCTGTCAAAAGTTAAAGTGAGAGTAAAACATGAAAGTCCATGATTGAAGTAAAAACACGGTGCTGGAAAATCTCTGCAGGTCAAACAGTGCATTTTATGTGGCAAAGATAAAAATACGTAACCAACCTTTTGGCTTGAGGCCTTCCTCAAGGTATGAAAAAAATGTGGGGAGGCCCCTGGTCTCACCAAAGTAGCCGTGGAATTCAAATATATTCCATTAATCACATCTCGAATTGAGAAAAAAAAACTCCCTAATGGCAAGCAAGAAGTTGCCTGATAGTCTAGTTCACGAATGTCCTTCAAGGAAGGAATCTGCACTCCTTCGCCATTTTGGCCAAGCTCACCTTCCTAAACCTAAACTTCTTACTTGGAAATGGACAATAAAGTTATGATATCGTCCCATGAAGAAATACATTGAAAAAAAGCAGAAAAGATATCAAAATCATCAATTCTGTCATTGTTTTTGCACATGTTGTTTATCTCTTACTCTGAACGTTGAGAATCTCTATGGGAACCCGAGTTAATGAGACAGAAGACTCAGTGAGAGTTCTGCATATTTTCCATGCAATGCATGAAACCTGTCACTTGCCCTGGAACAAGTTGAACACAATACCTTTATAAAAGTCTGAAAGGGATCAGATTTCAATTTGTAGCAGAATCAAATCATGGAGAAAGCAGTAAATTATTCTGTTTTCACCAATAGGTAGAAGGTCCTTCTGCACTATTTCTTTCCTTTATTGCCATTGGCTCCCAATCTGTCATTTTTTATATAGCTCTAATTGAAAGTTCATGATGTACCTTGCACATGTCAACCTGATTGGCAGCTTATGCTATAGTAATTTGGCCTCCCCTGACAGCTTGTTTAATACTTCATAAAACTTGTCTTGCACTTCCTAAAACTTCATTCATTGCATTCCGTTTCCGACCCACCCAACCAAGCTGACCTAACCGTTTACAGCACTGAGGACAAACATGTCAAAAAAGGTCAAATGCTCCTCCTCAGTGATTGATGGTTTTGACATACTTGCAGGGTGAATGGAACATTGAGTTGACATTGTTAAACCTCTCAGATAGTGATAGAAATCCATGTTGAAACCATGGATCTCCAACATAAATTTGTTCAAATTATTAATCCGCTTTGGTTTTGGACTTGCTTGTACAAAAGCAAGCAGGAATCGTAGAAGAGGATTTTCTTCACGAGTTGTCAGTCTGAATAAGAATTGTTTAAGAGTCCGACAAGGAGCTATCAATGCTTTTTGTCATTGTTGGTGACATGTCAGAGTAATTGAGGATTGAAATTGAGTTTGATGTTCAGTGTTGCCAATTTCAACCTTCCTCCTTCTCAGCTATATTTGCAGAACTTCTTTTAGTTTGCCTTATGTTTTTCTTTGTTTCCCTTTTTGATGTTTTCTGTTACAGGGGACCTCTGTTACTGAAATTTAAGTCTGAGATGATTGAGTAGTGGTAGGTAAGAGCTTAGTTTTAGGAGGGACATGAAGTTGGCAACTACAAGCCCTATAGTGCCCCTTTCATGAACTCCAATCAGCAAACTCCATCAAGGATTACATACCCTAACTCTCATGAATCATTTATGGCTGTTCCTTTTGCTCTGAGCAGAGCAGTTTACTTTGGGCAGAGCTGGTCAAAACAAGTGGCGCAGTTTTATTTTCTTGCAAAATGTCTTTATCATGTTCAGTATTTCAAAGGACAATTGTCCAGGTTTTCAGCAAAAGGAAAATCATTTCACTGCACTTTCTGCTGGGAGCATAGTCTGCAATGAGAAAACTTCAAAGCCAGATTTTACAAAATGTTCCATTGACAGTATGTTCGATAATCATTTTTTTTTTAAACACAGTGGCTCATTGTTTGTCCAAGGTTAAAAGATGGAGCTGGAAAATATTACCACGGCTGAGAGAATGAAGGAAATGTCGGTGTTTTATAAACTACTTAATTATTGTTTGTTGAGGCAGAGTGAGTAAATGTAACCAGAATATGAAAGTTCAATTTGCATTAAAATAAATCTGTTTTATTATGAGTATACCCTTTGGAGATAAGATAAAATGCTTGAGCGCAAGGTTGGTAACTATTCAAATATCATTAACACCTCCATAATTAAAAGCTGCAATCCATTTAAGAACATAATATATATTAGTTTTTTTGTGTAAATACTAACGTAGCATTGCACTTTACACAGACACTGTTACATAATGCTCCATACATGAAAAGCAGAGCAAGACACCATGAATGTTACAGAAATGTATTGCTGGCCACTACAGGTGTGGTTCTATGTGCAAATATCTGTTGTGTTTGTGAAGAGTATTAGGTTTGGTGGGCTTACAGAGAGATGAGTTGAGACACATGTTACTATCACATACAACTTAACACACAGGAGATTAACAGGGGAGAATGTTAAATGGTATTCAATTACTATATTAAACAATGAAATTGAAATTCACATCGGATCTGGGTTGGACTCCAATACCAATGGCTGACGATACTGTACACGCTCACACATATCTGGACATACTCTACAGATGGACTTTTTATACACACACACCCACCCACCCACAGGGGTACCAACAGGGGTGTGGCTCTCTGCAAGTACTGGTCTACCACAGTACTATGGCTCAGCTTCAGTGTAGTACACACCTTACCCGCATCACTTCCAACTACGTCCACAGTAGCGATCTGGCATGAAGCAATATCTGGGGCTTGGACCATGAGGCAGAAAGAAAGAAATGTGCTATGCATCAATATTTTATGCATTTCTGATCTGGGCACCTAGCCAATAATGACCAGAGGTAATTTAAATTAGCCAACAGGAAGATGCGCACTAATGGCAGGCTGGAGTACAACCTTGATTAAAAGGTGATGTGACTTTTATACAGGGAGGACATGTGACCACCCACAATCCACAATATTCCAGACAGGCAGGGTTTCTCTACCATCACGTATGACAGTACCAAGCATGGGAAGATAATGTGGATCTAAAATGACATTGCCATTCTTTGACAGGTGGTGTTTCACTAGGTATCATGACGAAATTAAAGTTACTTAAAAAAAAAACCTAAAATATATAGTTATATAATTCAGTAAGATATCTTCCCAGTTTAACACAGTTCCCATTCACATGTCTTTGCCTTTTTATAATTTTTATGCAAAACAATCTTGAAAGATCTTTGTCAGAATTTGTATAATGGTAAAATTCTATTTCAGGACAGCCATATTTTGTGACAGTTTAGTGATAAGTCAATTGATTTCATTAAAAATGTTATTGAATTTTTAAAGATAGGAACTGAAATTTCAATAGCCTGGAGCAAAATGTAGAAAATAAATCAATTGAAGCCTACCAGTTATCTAAGAGAACCTAGAATCAAGGGAGAATAATGAATTAAAGGAGATAAGTATTAGTCTAAAATAGTACTATAGAAGCTCGAGAGCTTGAAAACTTTTAAATCCAAAATCTCTGATCTACACAGTGACTAAACATCCTCCAAAATTCAATATATTCTCCATTTGTTCCTGTAGATTGGAGCTAGCAAATGTAACCTTGTTATTGAGAAAGAAGAGAGATGAAGGGAACTCTTAACAATCAATGGTAAGAGGGAAACACTGACGTATCACCAGTCAAGAAGAACAATAAGGTTGAGCAGAGTCCACATGGATTTTTTGTGAGAAAAGTCATGTTTGGTTATCCTGCTAGTTTTTTTTTGAGCTTGTGACTCACTGAATAGTGGTTGTCATGTATCTAGATATTCAGAAGGTTTTTATAGGGCACCACACAGGAAAGTGGTCAATGAGACTGGTATATGTGGAATTGGGATTACACTGATAGAAAGAAAAGATTGGTTATAAGACAGAAAGCAGAACTTGTTCTCAAGTTGGCAGGCTGTGACTAGTGGTTACAGCATTGACGCTTGGGATCCAGCTATTCATAATCTGTACTAACAAGTTGTTCGAAGGGACTAAATGACACATTTCCACATTTTAATTAAACTAGTTAGCTTGAAGAGGGTGTAGAGATGTGAAGGAAATGTGGACAAGCTTGGTGAAAAAATAGGAAGTCATCCACTTCTGTGTAAGTAACAAAAAAAGTTAAATATTGAGAGTTTTAGCAATGTTTATGTTCAAAGGGACTTGGTCATATATTGTACACAAGTCATTAATAAAGGTTGAGTTGGTAATTAGGAGGGCAAATGTTACATTTGCCTTTATTACTAAATCCTGTATGCTCTAATCTTTTTGCTTTTGGAAAGAGCCTTGATGAAATAAAATAATTGACAACAGTTTCAATCTCTTTACCTAAGAACTGATATACTTGGCAGAGGGAATCCAATAGAGGTTTACCAGACTGGTTTCAGCAGATTTGCCATAAGAGGAGGATTGATTGGGGGAAAAAAAGGATATTTCATCAAAGCTTTAGTTCTCACAGTACTTGTTGTCAAATGAAATTGAAGACTGGATTAAGAGGAAAAAATGGAAGAACAGAAAACTAAAGAGTAGACCTTTCAGACCTACAACAACTTCAGGAGGTGCAGATAAAGGACATTGGGAAGGCAAAAGGGATCCACAAAATATTATTAGCATATAAGATTAAGATTAATCTGGCATTTTAAGGGTAAAAGAAGAATGGGGTGGGGAGGGGGGGGAAGGTTAGTGTACATGTCCAAGAAAGTGGGGAGTGTTTGATCTTGTAGTTGACCCGTGTTTTCCATCAGTCACTGGACTCTATCTTAATTGTTAAGAGAGGATTATTTCAAATAGAAAATGGGGAATTACAGATTACTTAGTGTGAAATCAATTAACAGGGAAAATGCAAATGCTATTATTCGATGGGGGAAATGCAACAACGGATCATTTGATTAATTCCAGAGATAGAGGGCTTGTAGTCAGAGGAAAGATTCAAATCAAGTTTGGCTCAGGATCCTGAGTGTTAGTGGAAAGGAGTAGGAAGGCTGACCAGGTTGGCTGTTCCAACATTGCGTCTAGGGTATGTGATTGTAACCTCTTGTTGATTTGTAGCTTTCAGAAAACTTGGCCAACCAGGAAAGTAAAGTGGAATTCTTTCACTAAAAAAACATCAGTTGTGTTCCAGTCGTCGTTGTTCACCCAAGAACTTTATCAGATTTAATTCAAAAAATAAAATCATATTTCAAGGTAAATTACAGAAAATCTTCACTTCCTGCAAATTTTGGTTATCTGAAATAAAAACGGAGGATACAGGACAGATGGTCCCTGTGGAAGGAGAGACAAATTCAACATTTCCAGTTGATCTGTCTATTCCAACATTCTCTACTTTCAGCTCAAATTTGTAGCATCTGCATTTTTGTTCTGTTTTCAACTCTGGGTCCATTTTTTCATTGTAGCCAAAGACAATTGAAATAACAAAGTGCTGGAGAAACTCAGTGGGTCCGACTGCATCCATAGAAGGCAAAAATATATACCCAGCATTTCAGGTCTGAGCCCTTCTATGGATACTGCAGCACCTGTTGAGTTTTTCAAGTATTTAGTACAATCACAGTGACTGCAGATTATATTGTTTCAAACAAAGACAATTGACATATTACTACAATTACCCTGTGAATATTTCACAAAGAAGTGAAGCCCTGCAGTCCATAAATTTACTATTTTATTAAAAAAGATCAGATCCTTAGGTATTTGTCTAAAGTTTTTCGGCAGTTTATAAACAAGGTAATTGAGCTGGACTAAATCAGAACTGACTTGGCCCAGAGCTAGTGCGATGAATGATGGTGCTTTCCACTTCAGAAAAAAAAACCCTGTGTGATTTGAAATTTTAAGTATTGTATGAGAGTCCATTCAATACAAGGTTGATTTTTTTTGCTCCTATTTGCAATTTTGAAATGATGCACAAAATGTGTGTTGAGTGTCCGGGGTCCATTGGAAAGGAATTGTAGATTCTGCAAATTTTACTGATTGAACAAATTTCAGTGACTGAACAAAGGGTCATTTTGCTTATTCTTTCAGATGCTTCATTGCTCTCTCTTTCATAAAAGCTTATGATGAGTTTTACATATCCATTTTGCAAACAGCAGTCTGCAAGATAACAAAGTGCACCTTGAGAAGGAAGGCTTGTTGCTTATCAGAATGCTTTTGGTGACCTGTCTTTCAGGAAAAGGTTGACTTTCAATCGAATAATAAACATCTTCATCTGGTATCAGTTAAAAATGGGATATGCATTGATTGCTTTATTGAAAATTCAACTCCTGTCTCCATAGGTGAACTGTGATGGATCTTTTCAATGTTAAGATTGTCATGTAGGAAGAATCCATGAAAGAAATTGTAATTTTTCAGAAAGATTCTTATTTCCATCACATAAATGAAAAATGAATACAGTAGCTCGTTAATATTTTCTCTCTCACTTTCTCACTCTCTCTCATTTATTCCCTCTTACAGATACTTTGCCACATATGCCCACTCACTCATCACCTGACTTGTGCTTTTAAGAACGGTGACTGAGGGTGAATAGACAGAATTAATGGAGGAAAAAATACAGCTGATTTGAGGGAAGGAGCGACGCGTGTGATTTTTAAGTTTAAATTTTTATCTACAGCATGAAAGAGGCCGTATCTGGTCATTTAAACCCATGCTGCAAAATTACACCAAAGTTAACCTAAAACCCCTTGTATGTTTGAGGGTGACAGGAATCAACCCACACAGCAGGATTCAAACCCGGGTCGCTGGTGCTTTAATAGTGTTAAAGCTCCTCTGACAGTGATTCTCAACTTTTTTTTTCCCCACTCACATACCACCTTAAGTAATCACTTACTAACCATAGAGCTCCTGTGGCATAGGATTACTTAAGGTGGTATGTAAGTGGAAAAAAGTCTTTTGATCCACTGTGTGCTAATTATGCCGCTCAAATGTTCCACATATTGGAACAGTTTGAAAGAGGAAGTGATAAAGAAATAGAGAGAGGCAGTCTTTCACACATTGTTGATTTCTTTAAAAGAATGAAAGCAACATTAATTTTAATTTAAAAATTGTTGCTGGAGTGAAAGAGACGGACAACAGATTGAGGCCCTGCACCAATAAAGAGGAAAAATGGGAGATCAGACTGAGATAATCTCATGAGCAAGGAAAGGAAAATATCTTAATTTAGAGAAAGAGGGTAGAAAATACCAAAGTGGTTGGTAAAGAGTGAGATCTTGGGATGAAGTAAGAAGCAAATGGAAAGGTGTCACAATCTGATGAAGAAATGATTGGAATGGATGACTAGACATGAACACTTTGCTCCACAACTCCCCATTACAAGCAACACTGTAACTCCTTTTTCTTTGAACTGCCACATAAACACATTGCACTTTTGCCCAACCAGAAGGAATAGAAGAAAATTCGGAGGAATCCAGCATGCATTTGCCTCTCCACGGACATGTGTGCATGTATGTGGACACATGAGGCATATTTTGGTTTTCATTATCATACTCTATGTGGGAAAGGTTTTCCTTCCTTATTTTCCTCATGTCAGCTTCAAAGACATCATCTGTATCCAGGACATCATCTTAAAATAGGTTGTCTTTGGTCAAGGAACATTCTATATCTTGGAGAAAAAGATTTAGAAATGCCCACTAGAGATGGTGTGAAATAAATTAGTTTACACTATTTTGTATATTTCCACCTATTGAAAAAATGTAAAAACATCTTTATTTCTTATTACTTTTTATTATTCTGATTCTTTATTTTTTTAATTTTTAGACTCGAACAAAGCATCTAGCTTGCATTTTAGGCTATGGTTTCATCATTGCTTGAAATATGAAACATTTCCTTTATAATGGTTTAATTTATGATGTCTGTTGAGCATTTACTATCACATATTTCACTTTCAATTGGTTCTTGTAATACTGTACATGATGTAACCTTTTCAGATTGATTAAGTATAATAATATTCTTTTGATTGTCAGTTCATTTGTCATCTGTTTAAAAATACTTCAAATTAACTGGAATATCGCACTTCAACATTCACTCCCTAATGAATTATTACAAAAATATTGCAAAAGAGACAAAGCATTCAAAAGGAAAGATTATTGAAAGTGGTGTTGATAATGCTACAATAAATAATATGTAACCAAGATTTTGTTTGTTACATCTTGGTAAATCATCTGTGAATTTAATTTATTAAATCTGTGATGGGAAAAAAGATTTATTATGGTTACTAATGCTTAAGAAGCAATGTTCTCTATATATATATATATATATATATATATATTTAAAAAAAAACATTCCATTAGTGTCCAGTGGAATGTTAGCTTTCATCACATTTGAAGCTATACTCAAAGTAATTGTAGCAGTGGTTTGAAAAAAAAAATAGGCAGGAAATATGGTCAAAGAGAATTAATTGTGAAGCTTGCAAATTATTTTTAAGGATGTTTTGATATCTGACATATACTGATTTTGATGCATCAATTGAACTCCTTGCAAATGCAATTGGAAAGATTGTACACTTGTACATGTTTGTGCGCTTGTTAGCTTGTCTTTGCATTTTTGTATTGAGTCTCATGAAGTTTTTAGATTGCAGTGTTTTTATGGTGCATGAGTACGCGCACTCGCACTATGGTCCGGAGAGGCGCTGTTTCATCAGGTTGTGTGTGCACAACCAGATGACAATAAACTTGAACTTGCTGAGTCATTGCAGTCAAGTTGTTTTTATTATCTCATGATAGCTAAATTTAATCTTCTACTATGAATTTCCTGAATATAAATTTCATTTAGTTCAATTTACCCATTGAAGAATTACCGATCTATTTCCCATTCAAGTACCTGAACAGGAAAATGGTTGGGAGTATCAGGAGATAAGTCGGTCACCATGGGATCACCAGTCTTTAACCTGCTCTTGGTATTTACATGGCTGATCCTGTTTAGTCAATATTGATCTCCCAGGACATCGATGGCAAAGGTAGTGTTTTTGAAGATGATTGGATTCTTTCTTGTCTGACATGATTATGGCCTGACATTTTATAGTGCAAGTATTGCTTGGTATTTGTCTTCCTAGACCTGAATGTTGTCCAGGTTTCTGTGGATGCACACATACACTGCTTCATTTGCTGAGAAGTTGCAATTGGAATGGACATTGTGCAGTTTTCAGGGAAAATTGTCATTTATGACCTTATGATGGAAAGGACACTTCATGAAGGAACTGAAAACTGTTGGGCCCATGATACTATGATGATATCCTGCAGTTTGACTGACCACAACCGTACTCTCTTTGGTGCCAGATGTGATATCAATTGTAAGATTGTTCACTACTTGAAGCGCCACAGAAGTCAGTTTTACCGTTGCAACTTAATGACGCATTTGATGTCGAGGTCAGTTATTCTTGAATTTAAATTTTAATTACAACACTGTAGAAGCCAATTCTGTCATTAAAACCCATGCTGCCTAATTACACCCAATTAACCTAGAACCCCATACATTTTGGAGGGTGGGATAAAACCAGAGCACCCAGAGGAAATCCACGCAATGTACTAGTGTCACATGAACTGCGACACTAACAATGCCAGCCAAAATCTCTGGATCAAAGCCCTCCGATCTACGTGTGATTGAAGTCTTGTGCCCAGTTGTCCTGTTGAAAGTCAAACTCAGAATTGTCGAACAGATTATTGGCGAATGAATGATGTTGATGACATCTTCAATCTGAATTGTTGGAAAGTAGAGTTTTGCACAATTGGCATCAAAATCCTAAACTTGCGTATTCCTGTCCTAATTAGTGTGGGAAATTTTGATGCCATTGAGTAACTATGTACATTATGCCATTGATGTTACATTATACCAAATACTGTTGTCTGGAGTTGCATTGAGGCAACACCTGGAAGGGTAGAGGATTAAGATTGGGAACCAGATGATTTTTACAACAATCTCCCCATTTCTTAGTACCATCGCTGATACTAGATTCCTAATTTAACTTTCCCATCTGCTGTGATAGGTTTTTCATTCTAAATTATAAACTCAAGTTTCTGCATAAATTGTCCAATAGCTACTTCCCTCTTGTCATGTTTCAGAATGTTTAAAGTTTTTTGTGTTGCCTAGAAAGGAAACTAGAATGAGTGACAGATTACTGTTCTGTTTATGCTACCCAAAAGTTGTCATATGCAGCAAGTCACATGTTGAAATAACAGAGTTTAATGATTGAGGTGTTAATGAGTTAATTGCTGTTAATTCAAAACAAAATCTGAAACAAGTTGACCTGCTGACATCTCCTTGCAGTTTCATCCATTATCTTTCTAGCAAACACAATTTGCTTTTTCAGGATTGACCCCCTTCTGAAACTGGAAACCATCCATCTGAACAACATATCAAGAGGAATGTATGAAGTAAAGAGATAACACACAATATATGCCATCAATGCCAAATTTGATTTCATGTATTGTGCTGTGAGCTTGTTTGTCGCACCTTAAATAAAGAGCCTTGATACTTCCAACCAGCGTTTATCTCAGTTAAATTTCCGTCAATGTGGTGACTGTAAATTTGGGGGAGGCACTTCAGAAAAGCAAAGGGTACTTATTGTCTTCAGCATTTGGATCATTACTTGGGTTAATTTTAAGCAGTTGGCTGAATTCCTGAATATGGTTGTTCACTCCATCAGTAATATGGTACATAGAACCATAGAACATTTCAACAAAGAAACAGGTCCTTTGGCCCTTCTAGTCTGTGCAGAACTATTTTTCTGATTAGTCTCTGACCTGCACCCAGTTCATAATCCTCCATACCCCTCCCATCCATGTATCTGTCCAAATTCTTCTTAAATTTTAAAATTGAGCCTGCATTCACCACTTCAGCTGGTAGCTCATTCCACACTCTCACCACTCTCTGCAATGAAGTTCCCCATAATATTCCCCCAAACATTTACCCTAAACCCATGTCCTCTGGTTTGTATCTCACATACCTTCAGTGGGAAAAGCCTATCTACATTTACTCTGTCTATACTCCTCATTATTTTAAATACCTCTATCAAATCTCCCGTCATTCTTCTATGCTCCAGGGAATAAAGCTCTAACCTGTTTAACCTTTCCCTGTATCTCAATTCCTGAAATCTGGGCAACATCCTAGTAAATATCTGCACTCATTCCATCTTATTGATATCGTTCCTGTAGTTAGGCGACCAAAACTGTACACAATTATACACAATACTCTAAATTTGGCCTCACCAATATCTTGTACAACTTTATCATTAATCCTAACTCCTTCAATTTGTAAGAAATAGAAATTCATGGCTTGTATACATGGCATAAGGAAATGTTTTGTTTGGAGATGGGTAAAATTAATGATTGTAGAATTTACATAGAAATTTCTGACTATTGACAATACTGAATTTGTGTGATATTGTAATATACAACCGTGATATGGATTAGGGCTTCAAAACCATAATTAACACAGGCAACTTGTCATTCCACACTTTGTAAATATTAGAGCCCAGATTCCCAGCCTCTTGGATCTTGGCCATGCACATCAGCAAACCACGAGTCCATCTCTACAATGTGATGAGCTCAAGTACAAGAAGCGGCCCTGTGTCATCACAGTTCTTTGAGTTAAATGGCTTTGACTGATTTTGTAACAAGAGAATGTGCAAGCAATGATAGCACAGTTACAAAATGTAGAAACTAATAATGAAAGGGTGGAAACTGTGTATCTGAGCTGGTTTTGTCCAAGTTCCAGATTCAGTATTTGCAAGACAGAGATAAGATTGTATGTATGATGTCTCCATAGATGATTGGGCATTGGGGAGATGGACACCCATGAAAAACATCAATGCTAATGTTGCCCAGGTAAGGAGGATCTTTAACTGAGCTTGAACAGGTTGTCGCCCTCTAGTCGACAAAGCACAGGCAATTTTTTTCAATTCCTGTGCATGCTCCAACCTTGAAGAAGTAATTGCAAACATGTATTTTGTACCAAATGCCGTTATTTTGGTGTTCTCTGTGTGTTGGTGGTGGGGGGGGGGGTTGGGTGTGGAGTGGAGTGTGGAACCTTTTTTGCTCCTCTAGGCTGAAAACTTACAGAAATGCCATTCATGTTTCATGATTGGATTTGCTTTTCAAATCAGTTTTGCAGTTCATACAAAGAAAATGCCATTGAATTTCTAATGCGATCTGTACTAAATGTACATATCCATCAAATGGTATCTTGATTCTGGAGTTCTGACAGTTTGAAATATTAGCACGATATTTTTACCCGAATAAATAAAATGTAGTTTGGAGACAGTGGGGAGGTAAAAATCCATTGTTTGCCATTAACAAATTAAATATTTATCAAACCATTACTCTGAAGATTACAATTTTTCAAGCTAATATCTTCAACTGATCTTGAGGAAAGTAATTTTTAATTGGGAATGTGACCTAGGAAATACAAAAGACAGAATTTCTCAGAGGTCTGAGGAATAGTTTCTTTGTGGGTGGGGCTGAAATTCATTGAATACTCACAGATGTGAGCAGTTTATTATGCATGGCAGTATTGCATCAAGTTTCCTGCAATTGCGAATCAGGAACTCCATGAGATTTACAGACATTGTATTTGATTATTCATTGCGAGCGAGAGGAGACCGAGCCTCAGTACATCGATTGTTTAAAATCTGGTTGCTTTAATTGGTGGAGAGTAATTCTTTTGATCATCCATCTTGGCTTGTTTACTTCAAAATGAAGAAGCAGGAATACTCGCAAGGATTAAGGGGAGAGTTCTAAATTTCCACAACCTGCCCGTACCGACTAAAATGTTCCGTACACTCTTGTCACACCCATGTTTGACCTATTTCCTTTTAAACCAATCCTATCCATGTATCCATCCAAATTTTTTCTGAAACAGTGCATAGTACTTGCCTTAACCACCTCCTCCAGCAGCCCATTCCATACACCCACAACTGTCTATTTTTTTTAAAAGCCCTCAGGTTCCTATTAAATCTCTCCCCACATCTTAAGCTTACATTCTCTGTTTACGTAAGAAATAGGAGCAAGGGTAGGCCATCCAGCTCATCAACTCTGCTCCACCATTCAATGAGATTCCCCTATTCTGGACAGAAGGCTCTGTGGGTTCACCTTATCTATTCCCCTCATGATTTTGTATACTTGGTGAATCCATTGCTGCTATTATTACAAAGCCAGAACTTGACCCAAGCTGGTTTGTTTTGTTGGGAATATTTGTCATGCGGAAATGATACATCATTTTATTGTGATTATTTTTGTAAAAGTAATATTGATGTTGGGATATTAAAACATCTTCATTTCATTATTAAGTTATCCTGATTCTGCTGCAATAAATCTGAATAAATAATTCTCCCTTAATCATGGGCATCAGTCCTGATGATCTTTCTAGCATCACAAGTATTATTTGTAACATCCATCATTTTTTACATTGATCATCTTGTTACTGTCACTCTGACTGACCTGACAGCTCTCGGCAAAGTCCTAAGTTCATTGACATTAATGTTCAATTCTTCTAAATCGAAAAGTCATGCAAAGGATAGTTTATGGTGATCAGCAAACCTGCATGCAAAACTGTGGCAGAGTTGGGCCGAGCAGCTGGTGCATCCGTTAACTCTGAGCTCTCGTGACCCAGGTTCAATCCTGAGCTTTGGTGCCACTTTATGGAACTTGCGCATTCTCCCTGCGACTGTCTGCATTTCCTCCCAATGCCTCCATTTCTACCCAATCCCTCAGACATGATGATGGATAAGTACTTGCACATAGTTGACGGTGGAATCTGAGTAGAGTCCATTGGAATGTGGGGAGAATTAAATGGAATTAATGTTGGATAACATGAGGTCAGTGTAGGATTTGTGTATATAGCTTTTAATTCAGTAGAATGAAAGGCCTGTTTCCATGCTGAATGAATCTCTGAACATTTTTAAAATGGAGGAGCTGAGGGATTTAAAGAGGGAATTTCAGATTATTGCATCATGGCAGTTGACCTTATGGCTGAGAATGCTGGAACAATTCCATTCGTGAAGGATCAAGAAGGAAATGTAAGAGGTACAGTTTCGGCAATGAGAATGCTGAACAGGAGAGAGGTGAGATTTGAAAAGTCTGTCAAGGCCTTGTGTGACTCTTGATAGACAGCCTCTCCAACTCCGTTTCCAGCACAGTGTGGTTGATCTTTGTACAATAAGGTGCAATACAAGACAGGAAAGCAATAGCCTATTTTATGCCTTGTACAGTGTTTATTTTCCTTGGAACAAAATATTCAACAAGTAAAGACTAGGTTGTGAGTGTATGTCATGCTGTTGCTCAAGGTTATAATCCATCCTATTTGTGTGGAGCAGAGGATATGGGATGAACAGAATACTGAATAGAACCAATTACAATGAGGTACCCATGGACAAAGCCCAACTCAATAGATCCAGAGTGATGCCATCAGAAATGTCAGAGTGGTTCAATCACAACCTTCCTAAGGCTTGGTGATTAAGAGATAACTTGTTTTGGTTTAACATCTACAATTAAAACTCCAGGGAAGAATTTATGTGAATATAATGCTTGTGCATATGGCTGCTATAATTTCCCTGTATACACACAATCAAAAGAATACCCTCACTTGTTCTTTAGTACAAAATGGAGTTGACTCTAATTATTCTTCTCAGCCACAACAATGAATTCTTCATCCCACAAAACACCACCCAGCCAACCTTCCCCCCCCCCCCCCCCCCGACCTTTTCATTGGCTCTCTGCCACACGGGTAATCTCGCCCCTCTCAATCTGTTCCTGCATCTACAACCCATCAGTATACACAGCCTTCTGAACTGACCTGCGCAGACTTGCAACTACTCCCAAGCATTACGCTGGATACGTCATCAAGGCGACCCGCACTGCTCCCGACGCAGTTAAGTAAATGAATACGGCGTGCTCTCAAAGAATAAATTAAATTGATCCACTTTACATTATAGAATGCTTTCATTAGTTCATTGAAATGCGGATTCAGAACTGGATGATAATCGATCACTCAATGGTGACAAGGACCGCTACAAGGTCAAACTGTGAGAATGTTACGCAACTTTGTTCTTCTCTGCAGTAATCAGCTTTCTGGTCCACTTCATCTGTTTTTAGAAACACGTGTTGGTTGCATCTCTTCACAGATTTGTCATAAAATGATACAATTCCTCTCTGGTGGTGGTGAATATGCTTTCTTCACAACTATTCATATGACTGGAAATGAGGATAACAGTGAAAATGACCAGCAGAATACCTCAATTGACTCAAGATTCATACCACAAAATTGTTCCTGTTCACACATTAAACTTAGATCAATAATTTTGGTACAATATTGAGATTGTTTGAAGGCATTCTGTTTTTAAGCACCTGATAATGGAGTCTGGCAGATTCTAGTATTTATCCCTTTGGTAATAAATAAATTGAAAACTGGAAATGATGATGTGCATTTATTTTTGCAGAAACTTACCTATGTGTGAGATTGTCTCTTCAACATGAGAGAGAATCAATAGAACCATAAGCCACTTAATCTGGAGACTGAAAGCATTTGTATTACCTGCTGATTTGGACAATAACCTATTGTGGTTTCAGTGCAATCTGTGCAGATTGTACTGCCAAAAATATGCCTCTCTATTTGATGGTTTCAATAAAACATAATCGGCCAATGAAATGATCCTGTAAATTTTGGCCACTATCTTTGGAGTCACCCTCCTGAAACCAGAATATTTTCACATTAAAATCAACCAATCATGAGCAAGGAGCAGGAATGTTTTGGAAACTTTTCCTCTTTGCGTGCCTGGGGCACGTTCAGTTTCGAAGAGCACAGAATGAAAAATGAGAATTGAAATCTTATGGCAATCACCACGTTTAGGATCCTGGGAATATTGAAGCTTGCAAAGAGACAGAATCAGAATGTATTGCCATGAAGTTCGGTGTTTGTAAAAATAAAGTTGGTTGTCTTCTGAGCTCCCATACATCAGGTGAAATGAAGGCAGCCCAGGAACTATGCCAAGAGTTTTGTCCTTCCCCACACTAATCTTACTCAGTACCTTACAGCAACAGCAGGAGCTACTGATGAAGGTAAAAAGAGATGGTGGCAGACTTCCTGCTACAATTCTGCTCTGATCTGCTCCACCACCAACCCCCTCTCCATCCCCACACTTTCTACTTGCTATTATACCAGAAGGGTTTCCCTGCAATGGAAATGTATATTGAGACTTGAATATTTCCCACTGCCCTCATCCCTCATGCCGACCTTCATCTTATTTCAGCCCCAAGCCCCAAACAACTTCTCTCTCTCTCTCTCTCTCTCTCTCTCTCTCTCTCTCTCTCTCTCACACACACAATATTTGTCATAATGTCAAATTGGTACAATGTCTTAATGTATCCTGTGCAAGGGCACTTTTTAATGAAATGCATCTAAATAATTCAGTTGCTTTTCTAAAAAAGGGAAGGCTTGTATTTGCAGAGCAACATGTGCATCATTTAGAGATACTCCAAATCTTTTTGAAGGGAAACGCAGAAGTTTGCAGACACTGTGATGTAGTAAAATCACAGAATTGCTGGAGGAACTCAGCAGGTCTTGCCAGCTCGAAACATCAGTTATATACCTCCTGTGGACGCTGCAAGACCTGCTGAGTTCTTCCAACATTTTTGTAGCTTTAGTTCCAAAGTTCTTCAGTCACTGTAAAATATAAATGGTGACAACCAATGTACAGACAAGTTTCATTGGAATATTTATTTAAGGAATATTTGCTAATGGTAAAGACTGATAGTAGCAGCAGGATATTCTTTAACTGTTTTCCTTGTTTAACTTTAAGCATATTCTGAAATGTGTTTTGGAAAGCTCAATTTAACATTTATTCTGTAAGGTTGCATATATGGTGGTATTCCACTTGATTATCAGCCTATATACTGGGGTTTGAGGAGCTGGAATAAGATTTGCTCTGCAAATGTATGGTCACTTGAACCAAAATAAATGAGTTCTTTTGTAAATGAATTGAAGTTGACAAAATTTTTTGTGCAAATAATTCAATTGGACAGCCTTTGGTATTTGCAAAATAGTAAAATGTGTTTAAAACTCTGGCCTGCTGGAGAGGGACACAATTCATGAGCCGACATGTACCTGTCCACTGTTCAACAATAATGGATTTCTTAGTATGTCCCCAGAGAAGATGCACAGATTGTTTGCTGTTCTTACTGGTGCACTTGGTAACATTTAAACTTAAAAACCTACTCCAGCCTAACAAATAGAAAAGAAATGCCTCTCTTTTACATTTTTTTATTCTCTCTGCCTTGTCTTAATTTAACAGTGCAACTTGAGCAATGAAATTTGCCTACAGTACATATTTTATGCAATTTGATAATGTGCTGACTTCTTATCTGGTTAAAGCTTTCAGAATTATGATTGTATGCTACTAAGATAAGATAATTATGTAAATATAGCTAAATTTACACACCAAAATTAGGTTAATTATAAATTACTTCCTGTCAAGCCCTATATTTATCAAATTTGGAAACTATTAATCATTTTAAATGAACTGCTAATTAAGCACTAAACAAGGAGCCTTAATTTTGTTGTGCAGTATGGTATTTTAGGACTAGGAAAAGCACCTCGGACCAAGAGAAGTTGCTATGTTCTAGTGTAGATTATTGTGTTAAAGAGAACAGCCTAATCTCATTGAACAAGCAAAATGAATGGTATAAAGATTATTATTTTTCTTGGCTGGTGTGGTTCAACAAGTCAATTCTGAAATTTTAATTGACAGAATATGTGCACAGGTCTGTCCCTTCAAGTAGAACATAAAATCCTGGAGATACTCAACTGATCAATCAGAGAAATCCTGTTCCAGCATCATGACCTTTGATCAGAAGGAAATAAAGCAAGTTCTCAGTTGTCTAGAAAGGAAGAAGAGGAGGGGAAGATGAGAATAAGGTCTCTCTGGGTGGAAGGCCATAGAGAATGGTCAACACAAAGGGGGATCGAACAAAAGTTGTAAAGGTAGAAGGGCTGATGATGAAGAAAAGTCTGGCAGGGAGGAAGAAATAAGTTAAAATCCATTATAATTCCAGCACAAAGAAGAACTATGAATGTCAGATTTTTTTCCCCCTTAATCTCTCTTTCCCTCGGCCTCACCAGACTTTTCATTTTGTTCTGTTCTTCTCTCTCATTTATTAATCTACCTCTTAAAGTATTCTAGCTTTTCCCAATCCTGCTGGGATGTTTAACTGAGTTCAAGCACTATCTTTCATCTTCCCTCCACCATTCCTGCCTGACTAGATGAGTATTTTCACATTTTGGAATCCCAACTTCTTCAGCGCTTTGAATTCCCTTTCAGTAGCATTGAACCAGTGCCACTGTTGTGGAATGACCAGCTTCTGTTTCATTGGAGTGGCAGCATGTAGACCACAAGTAGGCAGGCTGTGTGCCACTGTATACATCTAGCTGTGGTGGCACATTTGATTCGTAGAGAAGCAAAGAATCAGTAAGAAGCTGGGCAATTCCCAGAAAACCCAATTTCTTACTGGGGTTTATTTTTAATTTAAATCAAATAGCAGTGTACATTTGAGCTACTTCGTTTTGTAAATTAAAATGATTAAAAAGTTTATAAGAAGTGCTGGCCTGTGGAAACATTGCGGTAATGGACCTGAATGAGGATGGAAAAACATGGGAGATACTCAATAGAACAGGCAGCAACTGCGGAAAGCAAGAGTTTGGGGTACTCCTTTAGGGTAAAAAGCAGGTTTAATGTATTTATTCCTTTCACCCCGCAACTTAAAACATGGTTGACTTGAAAGTTATACTAGGTCTGATGAGAGTTCATCGACTCAAATCATTAACTGTTTCTCTCCATCAATACTGTGGAGCTGCAAATTGTGTTGTAGAGATTAGAGAATGTTTAACTGTTGAAAATTTGGACATTAGAGTTGATGTCTTTGGTATACAAGAGGCTGAGGGAGACAAGTGTATGGAATATAAAGAGGACCAACTTATTTCCATTAGAGCAGGGATGGACAACCTTTTAATTTTTAATTTATCTTTTTGAATGTTAACATAGGTACTCTGTGTTTTTGGATGTGAAATTTAAATGTGAATAAAAATATTGAAAATGAAAGGAAAAAAAATGACCATTTTATTAAATGTTGAGATGGGCTTGAAGACTTGTATGGTTTACTCTTGTTGATATTATTTAGTTTTTAATGCCATGCAATTGGGAAAACACAATATGTGCTTCTGTGTCTTAATTATTTTCAGTCATTTTTTCTTCATCAATATATTTATTAAATAATATTACCAAAGTGGAAAAAATACAACAGGGACATCCATAATTTATTTTGTTGGTGCATAATGTTGTTAAATGGGATGGTTTGATTTTCTTTGTATCCAGTAAAAATTCCCTCCCCTCCTTCCTCCACAGAGAAGACAAGTCCTTCAATGTCTTTCTTTCGGTTGAGGATGTTTAGCTGGAGGGCCATCCATGAAGATTACTTCACTTGTTTCTCTTCAGTTTAACTTGGGAGACATAGCACAGTCACAGGGCCTTCTGGCTCATGACCCCACACTTCTAAAATGTACACATGTGACCAATTGACCTACCAACCTTGTACAACTTTGGAATGTGTGAAGATCTACAGGGCAACTGTGTGGATGTTCATTGTGTACGTTGAATACTGCCAGACACATTATTCATGAAGGTTAATTCAGCCAAGCTCATTGTAACACATTCAGCAGGAGTCACACAGGACAGAAATCACCTTTGGAAACCAAGGGAGCATTTAAAAAATATTTTATTGATATTTATTCAGTAGAAAAAAAAAACATAATTTCGATACATTCTACAGAACTAGTAAAAAAAGTTACAATAGTGATCAGGTGTAGAAATTCACAAGGAATAATAGCAGAAACATTATGATGCATTAGAACCTAAGAAAAAAAAATATTCTAAACCCCTTCCCCTCAATAAGGTTGAAGGTTAACATTTAAATAATTCAAGTGGCATAATCTTGGGGAGAGACAGCACCGTGCCAAAATTTCTGATTTTTCTTTGCAGTTTGCTTTCTTTATTTGCAGAAAGAGTCGAGGAATTAAAGCTCACATCACAAGGGAATGTCAAACCAGGTCAATTTCATCTTGCCCCTCTTGATAGAAATCATCATTGCTGCTTATACGGATGTGAGGGGAAGGGGAGGAGGCTGGAGGAGTCTCGCTGCCTTGTAACCACTCTTTTGAGAGGGATGAGGACCTGTGTTGTTTGGAATTTGATATTGGAATCAATAACAGCCTATTCCATTTTTAAACTTATTTTCTTACCCCAACTCTCAGTAACCACAGTACTCATGTTATTCTGCCTGACAGCAGCTAATCCAGCATGGGATATGTGCTAGATCCCTGACATCACACCATGCTATGCCTATATTTGTGAAGGTCATCTAATTTATTTTGAACACTATTTCAATTCATAATTATATACATTATTTTATTCCAAATGTTTAGTTCTGTGGTTTAATATATAATCATTTATCGGGACAGAGTTTGTAATTTATTGCAGGTGACTATTTTGATCAAGGAACAAAGATACCATCTTTTGCTGTAAATTGCTTCAGTTCTTAATCTATGTGCTGATGGCTAATGTACACTGAAAAATCTTTATGCTGTACTCAATAAATAATTAGTTACACGCTCCTATAAGACCATAAGACAGAGGAGGAGAATTATGCCATTCGGCCCATTGAGTCTGCATGGCTGATGTATTTTTCTTTTCAATGCCTTCCTCCTGCCTTTTCTCTGTAACCTTCAATACCCTTACTTAATCAAGAACCTATCAACTTCTGCTTTAAATATAACCAATGATTTTTGCCTCTACAGCCATCTGTGGCATCAAACTCTAGATTCACTGTTCTAAAGGGATATCCTTTCATTCCAAGGCTGTGCCCTCTGGTCATCAACACTCCTCCTGTTGAAATCATCTTCACTCGATCCAGGCCTTTAAATATTCAGTAGGTTTCAGTGAGAACTCCTCCCCCCCCACCCCCAACCACCATCCTCTACATTGAGTCTCTCCCGATGCTCCTTGATATGATGACCTACAGTATCATTTTACTTCTTTTTGAAGTTGGATTGCTTTATGTTCATGCTTTTGATAGAAATCTTAGTTGGCAATTTTAATTGCACAAAATACACTCTTCTAAACCTGATTTTAATATAATCACAGAGTCAGCACTGCCTTGTACTGATGTAGCTTTTTTTGAGTAGAGAGTTGAGGATAAGTATATTTGTAATTCCAGGGTCTCTGTGGTCACAGGGCACCAATGCCCACTGTGATTCTCACACCATTGCTTCTGACAAACCACTCACGCAGACCATAAATGGCTCCACATTTAGGATTAGAATTTATGGTGTGCTCCCTTCAGGCAATTCCTTCTTCGTGGTGATATTAATGTCAATGTGGCATTATTATCCATTTACTTTTTATATTTATTATCTCTTTCTGTGCTGGGGTCATATAATCTAAATTATTGTTTTTTTTTTACAAAAGTGCCTGTTTGGCTGCAACAAGAATTTTGGTGCATGTGTTCATTGTTCTCTCGTGTGTGATAATAAACTCATGATCATTATCAGATAATGCTTCAGTCATGGGAATTCAGTCTGGTTGAATCCTATCCAGAGTTTCATGTTCAGTTAAGGATACAATGGCTTTAGTCATAGGGTGATAGGGACTTGGAAAGATGCAACACAGAAACAGGCCCTGCTGCCCACTCAAGCCATAAAGACAATCAATTAACCACTTACACTAATCCTTCATTGTGCCCATTTTTTAATGCCCCACTCCCCATCTTTTTATCAGACTTGGGTTAGGCCAGGTATAATACAGCTTTCTCAAAACAATACCAGATAAATTATGAAAATGGATAGTGAAGGGACATTGAACATTTGTAACTGTAATGGAATATATATTTGGGAGAATTTGGTAAAATTAGAGTAGGTTACATACATGCACACATTTTAAAACTGATCTTATTTGAAATACTGAAGAATTTATATTCAGTGGACTTTACAGAAACTATGGAGAATACTATGCACATTTCACAAGTAAGTGCTAATTGAAATGATGTCATAAAATGAATAGACCATTGTTTTGGAATGGAGACACTTATCTTTGATGCTCACAGAAAGGTCACTCCTGGGTTTTGTTTACCTAAATGCAACAGCTTGACCAAGAAGGATAACTCCTGTGGTTTGCAGAAGAATATGGGGGGTTTTGTGGCAAGTGAGAGAGTCACATGGGTTTTCTACCAGTCTCAGTTGGAGAGAAAGAGAGAGGTGAAACAAGTCCTCTCAGCCAGTGTGTGTGTGTGACACTGAAAGCAGCTGAACAGTGCAAACCAGGAAGCTTGTTGGACCTGAAGAAAAACTCCAGAGTGGTGGATGGCTGGAAATGCTATCTGTCTGATGTTTCTCTTGGAATAAGTAGAACAGAAAGAAAATCTGTGATAGCTTGAAAGAAAGAGATTATCATCTGGAGAACCCTGATGGAGCAAGTTTCATCAGCAAGACATTGAGGTGACGAATGGTGGTACCTCAGTTGTGGAAATCCTGGAACAAAAAATCTCTCTCTGCAAACCCTACAAGAACCTTCCTGAGCGGTAAACATTTACCTTTCAAGCACCAAAGCATGGTGAACTTTATACATGTTAAATTCTGTGCACAGTATAAGAATTGCCTGCAACCAGTGAACTTGGAAGGAGAAGTGAGATTGAACTGTAAACCAAAGAACTTTTCTTAAATTTGCACACACATTACCTACACAAGGACTTAGAATTAGTAGGGGGTTAAGGTAAGTTAAGTTAAAAGAGATAATTTAAAGTTTGACTCTGTTTTCCTGTTTAAAGATATTTAAAAACAACATGTTTAACTACTTGTCTTGGTGAATGTCTATTGCTGCTGGGTTTTGGGGTCCTTTGCCCTTGAAACAGTAACTAAAATGCAGGGCTGGTCACATGAATTTGAAGCTGAATGCAGCAGTTTGAGAACTTTAATGCAAAAATTAAATATTTTAAAACTGGAGTGTTATGGAGACTCATCCTCCTCATTAATATCCTTTATGGAATGAAATCTACAACTTTTGTATGGTCTTGTCTGGCTTCATGCCCGTGAAAGAAAGATTACTTTGGAAATAGCCCAGCAGACTACTCAGTTCATGAAGCAAAAGAGATGGATCATAAATGCTTATTTTAAAAAAAAGAGCTTGGCAGGTTGACGTTATTAAATTAATGATTGAAGAATTTGACAGGGAAGTCTATTTTCTCAGGCAGTGGAATCCACAATGAGCAAGACAACTTCAAAATTAGAATTAATGTGTTAAGAATCTCCCTTTCACCTCTCGAAGAGAAACAATCACCACTCCAAATGCTGTGATTGCTTGGTCAACTGAAACGTTGAAGATTTAGTTTAATGCATTTTATTGAGCAAGAATGAGGCAAAGGTCAAATAGAACCAATGCAAAATCACCAAATTCTAACCAAATAACAAAACAGATAATAAGGGTCCACTGTCTTCTACAATGAAAAGCCAACATTTGACTCTGGGCATTTGATTGGTGTCTTCAATGACCTCAGCACATCTTTGAAAACCTCTTCATGCCCCTGAGCAGCTCCTATCATGTTTCAGTGTCCCCCATCTTATTTCAGTGAATCTTTCTCCAAACCAGGGGAATTTCTTTCCGCCAATCTCTTCCTAAGAGTTTTGTTCTGGAACCTGCAGCAACTATTCATGTTGAGGTTAGAGTCTGCCTTAACCTGTGATTGTTACATCAGCAACTTCATCTACTTCAGTAGGTTTTCATGTCTATTGTGGAAGTAAGGGTCTGCCTGGTGCAAATTGATTAATGTCTACATGTACCTTGCTGCTTTGTAAAAGAATGAAGAGGTTGGTAAATATCAAGAGAAAGGAGTGGCCCCATGGCTTATGTTGCCAGGTAACCTTAGGCAAGATGGCAAGTTTCCACCAGCCTGAAGTTTCCCCAGATCAGGCGATGTGCAAGAACAATGCCTGAGGAAAGGAGAACCCAGTTATCTGATTGGTTCACATAATAATAAAATTTGTAGATGGATAGTGTGTCTGGTTCGTCAGTGTAATGCTGAATATGTCAAACTGTCATACACTTTCCTAATGACAACCAATCTTTCTGCTGTTGTTCAGACAGCTCTTTTTCATTTTCAACATTGTGAACACTCTTCTGTATCACAGCCTTCATTTGCTGAGAATGTTGGAAACTTTGGAAATTTTGAATGCCTACCTTTAATTTCTTGCTTTCATTTAATTCCCTCAATTTTATCCATTTTCCAACATGTTGCAATGAAGTGGCCTTTTAACCCACTGATGTAACACTTTTGAGCCTGAACCAGCATTCCGATGGCATAATTTCCCTCGTCAGTGGTAACGGCCTTAGTTAACATTTTCAAAATGCTGTTTGATTTGCCTCCGAACTGTGTGTTTGTGCCACCTGGAACAGCAACTCTTGCCCGCAGGCCCTTACATTTTTTACTTGCTTCTTGCAGTGCTAAGGAAATTTTCAGTACCTTCTCAAATCATATTCGTTCTCATAACGACTGCCTCTGAACCTGGTCACCATTGATTCCACACACAAAACTGTATCTTCGCATTGGTGACAGTCTGTTGTCATCATTAAAATATGATACCTTTCTCAATTCACAGCCACTTTCTGGTCCAGTTTTTTTAAACCATAAATCAGAACTAAACCTTATCACCATCTTACCCATCTTTTGACGAAGACAGTTCCTTGACAAATTCACCATTCTTTATCATTTTATTCCCAGTGGTTTTCTCTTTAAATGACATTAATCAGAACCGGTCTCTTTCAAGTTTCATCATCAGTGTTATTTGCTGCTGAGGAAAGCAGCAACATCCAACAATATTCTTCCCCTGCCCTGGTTTGAGAGTCACAGCTTGTGGTCAATTTCCTTCACTCCCTTCTTAACATGGGTGTTCTTCTTTTTATTTTAAGCATTTATTTCTCTTTCATTTTACCTGGTTTTGGAAGCAATTTTCCTTATCTTAATAAAAAAAAATAAATAGCGATTGAATTTCATCCTTTCAGAAGTTGATTGATTTTCTCCAAACCTTCTGAGAACACAACACAGCCTTTGCAGACATCAACCAAAATGACATCTACCAACAATCAAACCAGTGATTTAAGAAACGCCCCCAAAACCAACGTCAGCCCTGCTGGCTTGAGAGAGAACTGTCATTGCTACTTATTCAGTTGTATACATTGCTACATTAATGAAATGCATTGTGGTCTTTTTTTCTGGTGGGGGGGGATATAATCTGGGATTTAACATTTTCAGTGAAAGCAAAAGTGGTGTTTCTTGTGAGATATTAAACCAACAGCTTCCTGTTCAGGTGGATTTAATATATCTTCTAAAACTTCAGGAAGGAGAGATGTAGCATTTTCTTGCTAAAATAGGCCAATAACACTGGGCAATGAAGATGATGCTTCCTGAAAATATTTTGAGTGTATTTTATGGATTTTGGCCTCATTATCACGAAAATTACCTTAAGGTTTTCTTATCATGTACTAATTTTTAGATGTAACCTATTTTTATGATTTCCTGTCATATTTTAAAATCTTCTTCAAGCACACAAACCATGAAGTGCGACATGTCATTGAAAATTTATTTTCTGCATTAGCACTTGGACTTCTCCCCTGCTGATCTTGGTGCAGTCAGTGATGAGCATGGTTCCAAAAAAAATAAATTCATCAGGACATTATAACCATGGAAAGGGCAGTATCAAAGCAACTGGAATCCGTCAATGCTGGCCAACTATTGTTGGACACTGACATCAGAGGCATCAGATGCTGAGTACACACGAAAATCAGCGGCAAAGCATTTAAAGGTCAATTTAAATTTGCACACACATTACCTACACAAGGACTTAGAATTAGTATCAACTGTATCAACTTCATTGTGCAATTAAACATGCTAAATTCAATAAATGTTAAGTTAATGTTTCACCAACTTTTATGTGACACAGCCAATCTGAAATTGTCTTTGTTTAGCTTGAAGTTGTCTATCATAATCCCCTTTATTTTTAGGATGCAAATCTTTGGGGAGAAAAAATATGATCCAAACACAAATTTTTTCTCTTTAACTCAATGTCTTAAGAAAGAGTGATCTGTTTACAAAAGAGTTGAAAAGTCTTGAGCTTGTGTGCATTTCTTGTGCAGAGAATTGATATGACTGAATTATAAAATCTGTGTAACTGAACAAATAAGTTTCTCAATACTGCAGTGTTTCCTTTGAAAGAGCCCAACAAGACTTTAGAAGACTCCACCACCTTCAGAAATACCAGGGTCAAGGTTGTGGACTTCCCCACAGCTAGCAGTGCCACTGAAGAGAGATAATAGCTGCAGTCTCATCATGCAGCTGATCTTACAAAGCCCAGAATTTCATCCAATTTGACAGCAAGATAACCATGGAAGAGTTTGTTATTTGTTATCACTGCTGTCCATCCAGAGTTGGAGTGGTGACTAAATCTTGATGAAGGCTCATTTGAAGCAGTTTGCACAATATTTATGTGAAATCCCAAATTAAGATTAAAAGGAGAAGTCAGAAGGCTAAGACCTTCAAAGTTCAACAGTTAGACCATGCCACACCATTGATGATTGAAACATTTTAAATTTGAGATGTCAAAAAATACACATTTTTGATAATATGATTGAAAGGATTTGAATGGTTTCATTTCTTTCCTGTTGAAAAAGAATTCGATCACAGCAGGAGGCATTTTAGAAAGAATTGCTTCTCTCCGCAGGTGGTGTGACAGTGCAGTTGCCGTCACCTGGATTTGATCCTGACTTTGTGTGCTGTCGGTATGGAGTTTGCACATTCTCCCTACATTGTCCAGTTTCTTCCACTTTCCCAAAAATGTGCCACTGCAAATTGCCCCTCATTGTGGGTAAGCAAAAAAGGATCAACTAAGTGTTGATAGGCATGTGAAAGAGAACAAATCACAGGGATATAGAGGAGGAGAATGAGAATGTGACATTTCTCTGCTGGGAGGTGTGTGCTGGAGAGCCTCCTACTGTAAGTCCACAAATTCCAGAATATAAATGACAGTAAAACCCCTGTATTTGGAATTCAATCAACTGGCAGCCTCAAGCAACTGACAAAAAAAAAATGAAGAAAATAAATATTTAAAAAATACAGAGGTTTAAAATTGGTGCACCTCGCCATTTGTCAAGTTTATTGTCATCTGATTGTACAAATACAATCCGATGAAGCAGCTTTTTTGGGTCCTTGGTGCAAAACACACAGACACATAAGCAGACAAAACAAACATACAGACAAATAATACATATGCAGAACAAGTATTTTATCTATAAAAAAATAAATAATTAAACTTTGTTTTGTACAAGAGTGTCGGACGGTGAATGCGAGCATTTCATTTGGTCATTCAGCATTCTCACTGCCTGAGGAGAAAAAGCTATTCCTCAACTTGGTGGTGCTGGCTCTGACACTCCTGCATCTCTCCTTTGGCGGGAGCAGCTGAAAAATGCTGCGTGCAGGGTAGAAGGGGGTCCTCTTTTTTTGCGCTCTCTTCGGACAGCTATTCCAGTAGATCACATCTATGGGGTGGGGGGCGGGGGGGGGGGAGAAGAGGAGGAAGACCTCAGTGATTCCCTCTGCCACTCGTGGTCCTGTGGATTGACTCTGGTTAGTATGGCAATCCACGCAACACTTGAATCTCAAACAACTGGAAAATTCACTTATCCGGCATCTACCAATCCCCATAGGTGCTGGACACCAGGGGTTTTATATTTGAAGTAAGAAAGCAGCCAAATAAACATGTAGAATATATTGTGTGGAACGACAGGACCCGTAAGAAATTAAAGTTGCATTCAACCTCAAGGTAAACAGAAACTTTGGTAACATTTGTTAAAGAGCAAAAGGACAATTCTTGCATGGTGCTTTTATCTTTATAGTTCTTGGTCTTCAAGCATCCTTGATGATAACAATGTTAAAAAAAAATAATGTCAGCCCCTAATGAGCCATCTAATTCCAGTTAAACTGAAGAATCCCATGTGAATGTTTAAAAAAGTTGCTGTCCATTATGTTGTTATTTCTTCCCAATTTTGCAAGGAGATTGAGGCCAAACAATTAAAGCAAATTTATTTCCAGAGCACACTCAAACTGATATTTCATCGTGAAAATAATTTTTTAGAATATTTGTTTTCTGCACTTGCAAATGTCGACGTTTGCCTCGTTACCTCTGGTTTTTGCCTCTGATCGGCAGGTGCCAAGGGTGGATCAAGGTGAGAAGATTGGATTTCGCTATAAATACTTCAATAGGTTCATAGGAGATGACACAGAGAGTACCCTTGTACATCAAATTTATTAAGAAAATAGTGTACGTTGGAATGGACTGCTTCATTATATGTAAATAAGCATTTGTTTTCTAGTTAAAAAAACAGCTGCATATTTTTTTAAGCAACATCTGTCTGCATTTACCTGCCACCTTTGACATAGCAAACCTCCCAAGGTGTTTCAGAACAGCATGTTCTAACCACAATGGAAACAAAGTCACATAAAGAGATATTATAAGCAGATAACCATCGAGGAACTTCTTAAAGAAACAAAGAGAGGTTGAGAAATGTGGTCCCAAAATTGAGGGCCTTGGAATCTCTTGGGATAGGTGCCAAACGTGGGACAAATCAATGTAAGGGTTATCAGAATAAAGAGGACTCTACTATCTTAGAAGGCTTTTGTGCCAAGGCGATTAGAGGGCACCTAGTAATTAGACAGGTTTTAGTAAGTAAACAAGAAGTAACGTCGGAATATCTCATTGGTGCCTGGTTCTGAAGATCACTGCCTGTCATGGTCAGGGGAGAAAAAAACTTGCGTCAATTCTCATCTGTATCAGTAGGTGGAGTGCCAGGAAAGAGAGAGGAGAAAAGACAATTGTAGAGGCATTTGGCAGAAATTTTATTTTATTTATTTATAGTAAGGTGGAAGCCGATTCCGGCCATTTAAATTGGGTGCTGCCCAATTGCACCCGAATTAACCTCCAACCCCAGACATTTTGGAGGGTGGGGAAAACTCTTTTCGTTGAACATATAAATAAGAATCAACTTTCAATCAAAATTAAAACCTAATTTCCATTGGGTATAATTTACATGGCTGCAATTCTTACAAATTCATAATCTTCTTTGGAAATTAAATGAATTGAAATAAGAATCTATATCTTCTGTTCTTTCATGCACTATTGAAGACAGGGACTCGTGTTTGGGATCAGGTTATAGGTTATATGAAAAGCACAATCCATGTCACCAGCAAGTTGTTTGACCTCTGAGGATCTCACAGTAGGTTTAGTGTTGATCTTACTTGTCACCCATATTAATATGGTTCCCAGATCAAATAAAAGCCTGCTGATTAGATGCTGCATTGACTCTTTGGTTACCAACTCAAGTCAATGAGACACAGGTCAATAGTGGAATCCTCAACAGCTGCAAGGAAGATTCTGCAAAGTGTCTTATACTTAATAACTGAACACTTAACAACTGATCAAAGACTCTAGACAAATTTGTGTGGGGAACCTCATGAATGTTTGATGTGATAACAAGAATGGTAAGAGAGAGTGTTTTGATGGATGTTGACCATGTGGGCTTTCAGGAGGTTGTTAATGCGAGATTATCAGCAAAATGAAAGTTCAGAGGTTGTGAATAGCATTGATAATTTATTTGGGAAGTGGAAGATATGATGTGTTATTTCCATGAAATCTTTTCGGGGGCATCAGCTGTTCACCAAAGTGGGACAAAATGTGTTTTGTCTGGCTGTGTTTTCATTGAGAGTGCCAGCATCATTCTCCTCAGTCTGCACCTGCATGTTTGCTGCTTCGAAGTTAGAGACCAGCTGATGGGCAGATGATGCTGCAGCTGATCTCCCACCTCTGCCAATGGTTTCATTAATGTATCCAGTGGGGTCTCACAATCATCCTGAGCTGAGAGTCTGATAGACCTTACATTCAGCTGCTTAGCTTTTGGCCAGCAACATCTGGCATAAATTGACTGGGACCATAAGCCCAGAGCAAGTGGAAGCAGGTCTAGATGATTCAACCTTTCCTGCCTCTTCCATCAATTCAAGGCTGCTCTGACATCTCTCAATCCAACTTCACCCTTTTTCCATGACTCACAATCAACCATCAATTCCAGCTATCAACATACCAAAACATCGCTCCCACAGCTCTCTGAGGCAAGAAGTTCCAAAGACTCAAAGGCTGTAACGGTGTCAGGATCTACTTCCCAAGGTCCAGCTGCCACTCACAGCCTGCTCTGCCATGCCAGATTAATCAATCATACAATGCCACAAAGGGAACTGGAACCATTTGGAACCCAAAAGTGACTATGGGCAGTGGATCACAACCTGCTCCAATAGATTAATGATATAGATCTTGGGTGAGAGAGTTCTATGTCCAGATTTGCAGACGAAGCAAAGTGAAACTCACACTTTACATTGTGTATGTGGGTGGAGAAAGTTTTAAAAAAAAAGGCAAAGATGGAAGACGTGAACGGATATAAGAATGGACAGATCAGCACTTTTGATCTAAAGGACAAAATATATATTTTTTAATGGTGAGAGAGTAAGAGCAATATTGTTGTCGATGTGTTTTTAAAAAGAGTATGTTCAAAAGTTATCAATATACAGATAAACCCGATTTTACTAATACATGCTTTAAGAAAATTTGCTTGTATGAAGAGACCGTGTTTTCTTTTACAAAGAAATTTGAATGGGTTTATAATGGGTTTTAACTTTTGCGAAAATTGCCTCCAATAGTAGTCAATGGGCCTTCGCTTTACGAATTTTGGATTTACGAACGGTTTCACAGGAGTGCTCTACCTTCATAAAGCGGGGTGTACCTGTACACAGGAATGGAGCTCAATTGTCACAAAACCTTGGAACACGATTGTGAAGAATGAGGTGTTGCTAACAATCCACTGGGTGGAGGGGGTTAAGTTTTGGCATAATCTCAGAAGAACAATGTGCAATTTGGACATGGCGCAAAGTTCCAACAGAGTGATCCATGACTGAAAGGAGAAGGAGGTATGACTTTGCTTGTTTGTCTTAGGTTTATAGAGGTGAGGGCTGATTTCCACCCCCCCTCCCCCCCCCCCCCCCCCCAGGTTTGAAATGATAGGCCCATTCAGAGGAATGATTCCCTCTGTTGAAAATCTTGACATTGTTTGCTTGGCCCTTTTCAGAATGTTATCAGATGCACTGTGTCTGCACCAAAAGATCAGGAAACTCTGACTCTAAGGAGTTGTGGGTGCAGAATGAATCAATTTTTTTCAAGGCTGAGATGTTTATTTATTTGCTGAATAAAGATATTGTGGAGTATGGAACAAAAGTGGTTAAATAATGTTGAGGGACAGAGTCATTGTAATCTAACAGCTTCCAGATGTTGTTTCCCTTTTTCTTGTTTCAGACCAATTCAATCAGCATTGAATTCATGAAATGAATCAGGGTGATAAGGAGTCCAGAAAGAGGGCAGTCTGCCCATCGCCTTATGTTGGGTTTTTCAACCAACTGCCTTATTTGGCACAGTCTTCTGTGATTTCCCCACAACCCTTTAAATGGTTTTCTTTTGAAAACCATTGTTCAGTCTGCTTGCAACCAAGCAGTAAAATATGTAATTACGATAATTCACTGGGTTTCGCATCATTTGCAAACTTTAAAATTGTGCCCTTCGGGCTCAAGGCTAAGTCATTAATATCTGTTAATAAGAGTCATGGTCCTAATACCAAACCCTGGTGAACAGAGGAATTTTAATCTGCATTGTTCTGTACTGCAGTGCTACAGTATTACTAAGCCACTGGAAAAGCAATATTATTAAACCTGAAAGAACAATCCCACAACAGTTATCAACATTCATAAATATTTTGATTTGTGAAGGAGCTTCAGACAAATGGCCATGGTTTGTAATTATGCTTGAGACCAAGTGAGTTGATTTGAAGTAACTCTGATGTGGCCTACTGTTATTCAGTGATTATATCCCACTTCCAGAATGACTTAGTTCATTTCCAATTTGCAATTTCCAATTTGCATCATTTAACATTCATTAACTTAGTTCAACCAGGTTATTTTGTCTTATGCATTACAATCCTGACAGAACAAGATTTTCGCCATATTCCAAGAATATCTAATTGATCCTTTGACTTATTTTATCAACTGAATATATATTTTCATGGAAATGACATGCATGAGAGCAAAGATCTAGTCATTCATTATTGCTGAAGTGGCTGAATAATTGGAAACTATGGACGATATTACAACTTTTTTTTTCCTTGATGAATTAATTGTTATTAGTGCATTGAAAAACAGATATTGTTTCAGAATAAAATATAGAGACCTTGGATGATTTATTTTAATGTGAAGGTAGATGTGAAGGTAGATGTGAAGGTAGATGTGAAGGTAGATGTGAGGGTAGATGTGAGGGTAGATGTGAGGGTAGATGTGAGGGTAGATGTGAAGGTAGATGTGAAGGTAGATGTGAGGGTAGATGTGAGGGTAGATGTGAGGGTAGATGTGAAGGTAGATGTGAGGGTAGATGTGAGGGTAGATGTGAGGGTAGATGTGAAGGCCACATCTTATAATCTGCCTAATGTTATTTCTCTTAATAAAAATATTAACTCGTGACCTCAAACTTTTCCATGCTGCCAAGCAAATCCTATAATTTTGAGACTGCATTAACAGAGATGAGCATGACAGTGACTTAAGGCTTATTTCTCATCACAGGGATCAGTGTCTTGGAAAATGCCATTGCTTCTTTCAGGATTTCGGTAGCACAGAGTACTATTTAAACTATCATGTCAACTATTAACTGAGATAAATTTTTCTAATTTTTTTTCTCCCGTGCTTCCAATAATAATAGAGTAAAACCAAATCAAAGTGAATATTTATCAATTTTTCTCTTCATTAACTTCCTTTTCCTCATGAAAAAATACCTAAGCATAAATTTCTAGGTTTTCTGTCCTCTGCATACCTGATGACCTTTGGTGTGTAAACTGGTTACAATGGGATTTTGCTGAAACATTGAGCACATTCAAAGACGTTGGATGGGACATTCAGTAAAGCTCTTGATGCTATCTAATCATTGATAGATAACAAAATTTGATGGTAGATTATCTTCTGCTGGCATCCATTCACTTGAAACAATAGCCATATTGAACAGTTTGCCATCTGACCTTGTCAAAATTACCCCAATGTTCTTACAATCTGTTGCAAATCTTTTAATCGGTTTCTAAACATAGTCTTACAAAATTATAATCATTTTCAGTGGATAAATGATTCAACATCAACCACAGATCATTTTCAGATATTGTTGAGAGCATCGGAATCAGTTTGCATATTGGAACAGTTGATGCCATTTATGACCTTTGCGGAAAAGATAGATCCTGCAATTGTTTATCTTTCACTGCTGAGTGCACATCCCAGTTGTGCGGTAATTTGAGTTTGGCCTCACTGTCAAACACTACAGGAGAAAGAATACTGCAAGATTTTGCTGTTCCTGGATCATCCTGGAATATGCATTTATTGTCATTCAGTGAGAGTGAGGCTTAGTTTGTAAAACCAGCAAGAAGTGTGAGATGTGGAAGAGGTTTTAAACCCTATTATTCTGCAGATGTGATATTGAGCAGCTTGCCCAGCCACACCATGCAGATCTGTGGCTTAATTAATGAACAAAATCCACAAATTTAGCTCAATTTATGATCTAAATTTCCAAGAATCTGGAAGGAGGCTTGTCTACAAATTGGATTTCATGCTGCTTTCATTCATTAATCCTGTGGAGCAGGTAGTGTCAGGCCCAATTGGAGCCCATGCAAATACTAAGAGAATTTAGAGCAAAAATATGCTGAGAAAAGTTTGTATCAAAACCTGTAAGTTTGCATATCCTGCCCACGATATTTACTGAGAGGGGCTGCAAGAAAACACTAAGAGGGGCTGCAAGTAAACACCTTGATAGCAACATCTTTGCCATGCTGATAACAGACGTGGATCTTGGAAGAAGCTTACCGAAAGGCAGCCAGAATGGCTGCATGAAAACCTGCTCTGGAGATGAAGGAAGATGGGAGGAGTGGATGACGGGAATGTGTGGGTGGCTACCAACTCATTTCATTTAACTCTCACGCAGAGACCTGCATCATGAGTGGCTGCATCAGCAGTGGTAGAGATTGCCACCTTGTGAATTGTATTTAAAAGGCTATGATCTCTGTGGAAAAGGTTTCCATTATCTTTGCTGTGAAAACGGGGGGAGGAGGCATATCCTTTGTGCAAAATATTAATGTTGGACTAGAAGCTCTTTATATTTCTTTGCTGACGTGGGTGGGTGACACAGTTGGCATAGCGGTCAGCACAATGAGATTACAGGTTAGAATCTGGTGCTGCGTGTAAAGTCTCCAGGTAGTCTGGTTCCATGTATGGGGTTAGTAGGATCATAGGGTATGCGGCACATTTTTAAAAAATACATTCAATTGGGACAGGGTGCTCCATTTTTTTTAAGCGTTGTTCCCAAGAACTCCAAATTATACAAAAATAAGTAGTAAAATATGCTGTATTTGGTTCGTGATGTCACCAGGTGCACATCCAACGATGAGAGAACAACCACCATTTTTGGTGAAATACATGTGGAGGTGCCAGAACGATTCCTCAATGGATGAAATTTCATCTGCAAATGCTTGATCCAAATCTGAGGGAAATCGCTTTTGTGCATAGTTTGAACATAATAAGCAGGCAGTAATAGATCCAATTTTTAGGCTGCCATATCTATTTAGCACTTTTGCACAAAATCCCATGCAAACACCATAGCTTTGTTTAATCCTTCAAAGCGTTGGCTTCCATCACCATTGAGCACAGGCAGCTGCTTTCTGACTAATCTCAAAGCTTTCTGAGGACTCCAAGATAACTTTTTGAGCTGCATAGGAATTGTCTTAACCTGGCACTGGTATTTTGCCAGAATTTATGACATATCCCATTTTATGAGAATTGCTTTTCAACTGAGCAGCATGTCAGCCAATTCTGAGAGCACTAAGTATCAACCACATTATAGCTCAGTGGAGCCATGTAACAGACCAGACACTCTTGGATTGGCATGTTCTGAGGAATAACAATCAAGGAACTTAATTTTTATAATGCAAACCAAGCAGCTTTGTTGATTTTTCCTGATGACAGCCCATTCTTTCGTAGGATGAATTAATCCAGTTTTTTGGCTTGCCATTGTGGGATCTGAGCCCATGACTGCCTGGTAGCTAACGTGAGAACCTAAAAGAACAGTGTGAAGTTTTCCAAGATGAAACAGCTTACAGACAGGCTCAAGTAGGAAGAATGGGAACTCGGTAATTTGATTTGTTTGATCATACATTTCCAACACCACTTCATTTTATTAAAAAGTATAAAAATAATTCTAATTTATTTCATACATCTTTCTCCTTATTGTTTAGTTTAAAAAGGTGATGATGATTCTGTTCAATTTTTCCTGGATTAGTCAAGGACTATTTTGAAGATTTAATCAGTGGGTGGGATATAAAGTTCATTTTTTATCACATTATCTGTGGAATTCATTACCACGATGGCCATGGAGGCCAATTCATTTATAAGCGTATGATCAGTAAAGGTATCAAATATTATTATGGGGAGACAGTAAGAGAATGGAGTTGAGGAAAAAAATCTATCAACAATAGAACCTTAAAACAACACAGCACTGAAACAAGCTCTTCGGCCCTTGTAGTCCATGTTGAACTATTATTCTCCCTAGTCCCACTGACTTGTACCCTGACCATGTACCTGTCCAAATTCTTAAAAATTACAATTGAGCCAACAGTCACCATGACAGCTGGCAGCTGTACAGCTGGCATTCTCTAACATTTCCCCTAAGCTTTTCCCCTTTCACCCTTAACCTTTGTCCTCTGGTTTGTATCTTACCTTTCTTTGGCTTGGCTTCGCGGACGAAGATTTATGGAGGGGGGTAAATGTCCACGTCAGCTGCAGGCTCGTTTGTGGCTGACAAGTCCGATGCAGGACAGGCAGACGCGGTTGCAGGGGAAAATTGGTTGGTTGGGGGTTGGGTTTTTCCTCCTTTGTCTTTTGTCGGAGAGTTGGGCTCTGCGGTCTTCTTCAAAGGAGGTTGCTGCCCACCGAACTGTGAGGCGCCAAGATAAAAGCCTACCTATATTTACTCTGTCTATCCCCATCATAATTTTAAATACCTCTATCAAATCTTCCCTCATTCTTCTACATTCCAGGGAATAAAGTCCAAACCATTTAACCTTTTCCTGTGACTTAGTTTCTGAATCCAGGCAACATCCTAGTAAATCTTCTCGTTCCATCTTATTGATATCTCTCCTGTAGTTAGGTGACTAAAATTGTGCAGGGTGCTTCAAATTTGGCTTCCCTAAAGTCTTGTACAATTTTATAACATCCCATCTCCTGTACTTAATGCTTTGATTTATGAAGGCCAATATGCCAAAAGTTCTCTTTACAATCATATCTAACTGTAATGCCTCTTTCAGAAAATGATGTATCTGTATTCCTAGATCCCTCTGATCCACAGCACTCCTCAGTGTCCTATCATTTACCATGCATGTTCTTTCTTGATTTGTTCTTCAAAAATCAACACCTTACACTTGTTTGCATTAAATGCCATCTGCCATTTTTCATCCCATTTTTCCAGATGGTCCAGTTGCCTCTACAAGCTTTGAAACTCTTCCTCGCTGTCCACAACACCTCCAATCTTTGTGTTATCTGAAAATTTATCATCCAGATCATGACAAACAATAATGGCCACAGCGCCGATTCCCTGAGGTACACTACAAGTCATAGGCCTCCAATCGGAGAAGCAATCATCCACTACCACTCTATTGGCTTCTTACGTATAACCAATGTCAAATCCATTTGACCATCTCCTCATGAATTCTTCGGAACCTTTCTGACTATGCTCCCATGTGGGACCTTGTGAAAGGTCTTACAATATTTCAAAGTTACAATGGTTAGAATCTGTTCTGAAAAAAATTGTCAGAGTCTACCTGTATCAATGTGGTTACTCTTCCTTCCCTGAAGGAAATGCCTCTGTCCACTCAGCACATGCAGATCACTTCCCACTGCCACCAACCCCTGCCCCAAATGTCATCATTTTGGTGCTCCTCTTGTAGTGATGTCAAGGGAACATGCTTTGATGGACTCAATGCCATTTTGTTTAAAAAAAAAAGGTGATTCAGAACACGTGTGGATTACTGTACCTGGGGAGGGAGAGAGATTTTTTCTTTGGCTTGGCTTCGCGGACGAAGATTTATGGAGGGGGTAAAAAGTCCACGTCATCTGCAGGCTCGTTTGTGGCTGACAAGTCCGATGCGGGACAGGCAGACACGATTGCAGCGGTTGCAGGGGAAAATTGGTGGGTTGGGGTTGGGTGTTGGGTTTTTCCTCCTTTGCCTTTTGTCAGTGAGGTGGGCTCTGCGGTCTTCTTCAAAGGAGGTTGCTGCCCGCCAAACTGTGAGGCGCCAAGATGCACGGTTTGAGGCGTTATCAGCCCACTGGCGGTGGTCAATGTGGCAGGCACCAAGAGATTTCTTTAGGCAGTCCTTGTACCTTTTCTTTGGTGAGAGAGCAACAGCAATCCGCACATGCATTCCAAATCACAAAGTAGGTTGCAAGGTGATGCCGCTGCCCCGAGATACCAGGCACCATCTCAGAATCCAGGTTGCAGCGGGGATGTCAGCCTCCAGGCAACAGCAGAGATGTCGGCCTCCAGGCAGGGATGAAGGTAGACACCGACTTACGATAATTTATACTTAAGGTGCGAGTCTTGGAACCAAACCCCATCATCTGCCAGGGTCTACTTGTACTAAAGACCATGTAGACAACATCCACAGCCTTTCCTTCATCAACATACTTGGTAACCTCCTTGAAAAAAATGCATAAGATTGGTTAAAAACCACCTACCATGCACAAAGCCAGGTTGACTATCTCTAATCAGTCACTGGCTATCCAAATACTTGTATACCCGATTCCTAAGATCACCTTCCAATAACTTACCGACTACTGATATTAAACTGACTGGCCTATAATTTCCAGGGTTACTTTTGGAACCTTTTTTAAACAATACTACAATGTGAGCTGCCCTCCAATCCTCTGGCACCACATCTGTGGCTTAGACATATTAAATATTTATGCCAGAGTTCCTTCAATTCTTATCTTGTCAGGCCCTTGGGACTTATCCACCTATATTTGGTTTAAGACAGCAAGCACTTTCTCCTCATTAATCAGTAAAGGTTCCATGGCCTCACTGCTTGTTTTCCTTACTTCCCATAACTGTGTGCCAGTTTCCTGAGTAAATACTGATGCAAAAAAACAATTACGATCTCCCCCATCTCTTCTGGCTCCCTACGTAGTCAACCAGTCTGATCTTCAAGGGGACCAATTTTATCCCTTACTATACTTTTGGTTGAAAAGCTTGAAAAGTTTTTCAAGCTTTGTTGGGACCAAGGTAAACTGCCTCAGGATCTTCGTGATGCCACCATCATCACCCTGTACAAAAACAAAGGCGAGAAATCAGACTGCTCAAACTACAGGGGAATCACGTTGCTCTCCATTGCAGGCAAAATCTTCGCTAGGATTCTACTAAATAGAATAATACCTAGTGTCGCTGAGAATATTCTCCCAGAATCACAGTGCGGCTTTCGCGCTAACAGAGGAACCACTGACATGGTCTTTGCCCTCAGACAGCTCCAAGAAAAGTGTAGAGAACAAAACAAAGGACTCTACATCACCTTTGTTGACCTCACCAAAGCCTTCGACACCGTGAGCAGGAAAGGGCTTTGGCAAATACTAGAGCGCATCGGATGTCCCCCAAAGTTCCTCAACATGATTATCCAACTGCACGAAAACCAACAAGGTCGGGTCAGATACAGCAATGAGCTCTCTGAACCCTTCTCCATTAACAATGGCGTGAAGCAAGGCTGTGTTCTCGCACCAACCCTCTTTTCAATCTTCTTCAGCATGATGCTGAACCAAGCCATGAAAGACCCCAACAATGAAGACGCTGTTTACATCCGGTACCGCACGGATGGCAGTCTCTTCAATCTGAGGCGCCTGCAAGCTCACACCAAGACACAAGAGAAACTTGTCCGTGAACTACTCTTTGCAGATGATGCCGCTTTAGTTGCCCATTCAGAGCCAGCTCTTCAGCGCTTGACGTCCTGCTTTGCGGAAACTGCCAAAATGTTTGGCCTGGAAGTCAGCCTGAAGAAAACTGAGGTCCTCCATCAGCCAGCTCCCCACCATGACTACCAGCCCCCCCACATCTCCATCGGGCACACAAAACTCAAAACGGTCAACCAGTTTACCTATCTCGGCTGCACCATTTCATCAGATGCAAGGATCGACAATGAGATAGACAACAGACTCGCCAAGGCAAATAGCGCCTTTGGAAGACTACACAAAAGAGTCTGGAAAAACAACCAACTGAAAAACCTCACAAAGATAAGCGTATACAGAGCCGTTGTCATACCCACACTCCTGTTCGGCTCCGAATCATGGGTCCTCTACCGGCACCACCTACGGCTCCTAGAACGCTTCCACCAGCGTTGTCTCCGCTCCATCCTCAACATCCATTGGAGCGCTCACACCCCTAACGTCGAGGTACTCGAGATGGCAGAGGTCGACAGCATCGAGTCCACGCTGCTGAAGATCCAGCTGCGCTGGATGGGTCACGTCTCCAGAATGGAGGACCATCGCCTTCCCAAGATCGTATTATATGGCGAGCTCTCCACTGGCCACCGTGACAGAGGTGCACCAAAGAAAAGGTACAAGGACTGCCTAAAGAAATCTCTTGGTGCCTGCCACATTGACCACCGCCAGTGGGCTGATAACACCTCAAACCGTGCATCTTGGCGCCTCACAGTTTGGCGGGCAGCAGCCTCCTTTGAAGAAGACCGCAGAGCCCACCTCACTGACAAAAGGCAAAGGAGGAAAAACCCAACACCCAACCCCAACCAACCAATTTTCCCTTGCAACCGCTGCAATCGTGTCTGCCTGTCCCGCATCGGACTGGTCAGCCACAAACGAGCCTGCAGCTGACGTGGACTTTTTACCCCCTCCATAAATCTTCGTCCGCGAAGCCAAGCCAAAGAAAAAAAAAAAAAAAAAAAAATACTTTTGGTGTTAATATACCTGTAGAATCCCTTGGAATTTTTCTTCACATTGTCTGCCAAAGCAAAGTTGTGTCATTTTTTCATACTCCTGATTTATTTCTTACATTTTCTCTTGCATTCTTTCTGATTTGATTGGTGGAGCGGACTCGGCCCAATTCTGCATCTACATCTTATGCCCAGATTTATAATTGATCCAAGTAGCTAAGCTGTCACTGGTGCACAATCTTTATTTCCACCCAGAGACTATCTGCACAAGCCTATGGACTATGAAGGGGGAAAGGAATGACTGGCAAGTTCAAGCCCCCTTCCCACGCCCTTTTGGTGTGAGCACTTTTTGGGTTTTTTTGCCATCAAATTCACTAGCATCTTTTGCATTCTTACTTGTACATCACAACCTGTGACACACCCACACGGCACCAGTGGTTGGTGGTCTGCCGGTTCAGAAATGCTGCACACAATCATTCAATTGAGAAAGCAGGCACCCAATAACCAAGAAAAATGCATTTGTAAAAACATTCATTTGTGCTCATTTTCTTTCTCTTCTGTTTAGGCTCATTTACATTAGATTCTGTTGTGGCTGGTGAGAAGGATTAAACAGCCTGTTTCTGTCCCCATGTTAAAGTAGCTGCTGAAGTATTCTACCGCAGCTACGTACTGGAGACTGCAAAGGCTGTGGCCTATGTTTCTCTCTGAGTAGCCATGGCCAAGTCAAGAACTTGCTGCATGTGGAACTATATTATTGGCTTATGTCATGCTTGTTCCATCAACTCATTTCCTGCATGACCCCAACTTTGGCCTTATGGAGCCACACAGATTCAAGGTGTTGCTGCTATTGGTGTTCTTTAAGGAACAGCGCGTCAACAGAGTCATTCAGTTGGCAGAGCCTGAGATCCCATCCCATCCCAATCATGTTTATTAACAGTTCTGATGAGCAAAGACATTTTAAATGAAGTGAAAACTTTATTTTGTAACATTAATTGACATTAAAACAAAGGCTTTCTTTCATTTAACTTTTCCATAAAGGTTGGTGTTGAGATTCAAATGAGTGGGCTACATCAAGGACATCTGACATAAACCAGGAGACAGATACAAATGCGTCTGACTCTAGGTTGATCAATTGGTGGAATAGGAGGTCAGGTGCAATGGCATCTGAACCCACCACATTCCATGACAGAAGTCAGAAAGGCTTTGACTGAGTAGGAGCACCTCATCAGTTCAAAACTAAGCATTATGCTGTGGGTCACCATCACTTACTAAGAGGTCTTGGCACATAATACAGCAGAGTCTGAAGCATGTATGTATATTGTGATACTCGACAATAACATCTGTAATGGACAGAGAGTGAAACATCAAAGTGCTAAGACATGTTAATTTATCGTATATTTCAGTTCATAAATTGAGTCGTGAAGCCCTAAAAAAAATTGCGGGGGTGGGGGGGGGGTGCGTGGATCGACTAAGATGCAGGATATACTTTTGAAGCTTTAAATTCACCGCAAAAAAAAAAACGGATTGATGTTGATTGAGCATATAAGTTGATGTTGGAAGCACCTCTCCACCGCTGGCGCCACCACTCCCCGACACCTTCCCACCACTCCTACCTGGGACCCTGACGACGCCATCGCCGGTCCTGCCGGGAGCACAATTTCGCCACTCCAGCTCTGTGGGCCGCTGCTACCTAGAAGGTTGAGTTTTGTTTTTAAATTTAATTTACATCTTGTGATTGGAATGTTTATAAAAAAAAAAATTGGGGCGTTCCTTGGAGACCCGGACATCTCGAAAATTGGGGGTCGACTTATATGCCGAATATAATGTAAAACTATTGAAATGAGGCTTAAAAAAAGGGGGTCAACCTATCTGCCGGTCAACTTGTACACCAAAATATATGGTATATATATGTTTGACAATTTGCTCATAGTTTGTCTTGGAGTTGAAAAAAAACACTGGCTGTAGGTTGCACTTTCTCGGACCATTTCTGTAAGTAAGACAAACATGAGAATAACACTTTAATGATATCAAAGAGCGTACAAATAATATGGGAAAAATGACAGCTATGCTTGGAAAGGTTCAATCCAATTTCCAGATGAAATAAACGTCAATCAGAAATGGATAGAAATAATTTATAAGAGGCACAAATTTTTTCAATTTGTGAAGAGAAAGTAGATGCCTTGTACTCCATTTTATAAGAATAGTTCAGAGCTTGTCTCACCCGAAGTGTTCTGAGGAATAGACCATTTTTAAGTGGTTCATTTAAAAAAAAATTAATTGCAGCACTGCAAAAATAACATTTAAAACACAGGAAAAGATAATTATTTAAAATATTGTAAAAAGAAATGTGATGAAGATCAACCAGGTTAATGAAAATCTGACTTTTCTAATGTTAATTGATTCATATCTTTCTTTTGTTTTTATCAAATGAATATTAAGCATTTTCCAGTAATTTGTAATTGTTTGTTGCATGAATGAAGTAAAAGCAGATCATGTTTCCAATCAATTTGAGTGGAAGAAGTTACTTTGACAAGTATGCATTGAAATTTTCAGTATTAGGTAGCACAACATTGATAATTAGCTCACGGCATGCAGAAATTAATCTGTAAGTCATAATGTGAATATCACTAAAATATCTCATTTATAAATATTGAACATGTTTTGCAACATTTAGTGATAGAAATACATTTCAAAACATCTGAGATGAGCATAGATTCATCAATAAGCTGCATTTTCTAATTTTTTTTGAGGAGTCCAATTTTGATTTTTGACATTTCTGGCATATATCACTGGTTGGTCCTTTTCTAAAAACCTTCTGCTCAAAATATGATTTTAAATGATGAGATAGACGTTCCACAACAAGGAAAACAGGGTGAACCCGTGCAAAGCAGCAGGAGCAAACACTTTGCCGAGCTGGGTACTGAAGAACTGTGCAGCCCAACTGACAGAGGACCTGGTGGACATATTCAATGTCTCAATGCAGCAGTTTACTGTCCTTGGAGGATTCAAGACAGCCACCATCATCCCAATGCCCAAGAGAATGATGGTAACTGGACTAAATGACTATCACCCAATGGCAATGACCTCTATGATTATGAAGTGCTTTGAGCGACTGTTAATGGAATGCATCATATTGCACCTTTCAGCAACTTTGGACCTATTCCATTTTGTCTTCCATCAAAACTTGTCCACAGATAACACAATAGCCTTGGCTCTCCACTTTGACCTGATGCACCTCGCGAATGAAGCCTCATAAGCTCAGCTGTGGTTCATTGACTTCAGGTTTGGGTTTAACATGGCTATAGCTTGGGCTGCTGGATAAACTGTCCTCACTGTGACTCAAATCTCCTCTCTGAAAGACTACAGTCAGTCCAGGCTGGTAGAAACACCTCAAGTCCCATTACACTGAGCACTGGCGCATCTCAGGGCTAGGTGCTCAGCCTGCTACCTTTCCACTTGCTGAATCACGACTGCACTGCCAGATTCAGTTCAAACAAAATCATTGTTTGTATCTGATTCAACAGTATTTGTCCTCGTCAGCAACAGTGATCAGTTGCCTAACAGAGAAGAGGTTGGGATGATCATTAAATAGTGTGAGAATAACAACCTGAGTTTCAATGTGGATAAGACAAAGGAGATGACTGTGGATTCAGGATGAAGGTCAACCATTCTCCACCACACATCAATGGTTCGTCATGGAGAGAGTTGTGAGCATTAAGTTCCTCAGTGTGCATATAAAGGATGACCTATTCAGGACCCACAACACTACCTCATTAGTCAGCAAGGCTCAGCTGCAACGACACTTCCTCAGAAGGCTGAGGGGGGCAAAGCTGCCAACCTCATCTTAGCAACTCTTTTTAGGAGTATAATTGAGGGTGTCTTGACTGGCTGCATCATTGTGTGGTTCGGTCACTGCAAAATGTCAGACCAGAAGTCAATACAGAGGATCATCAAGGTGGCTAAGAAGAATCACTGGAGTCTCCCTTTTCTTCATTGATGACAATAACCAGCAGTGTCGCTTAAATAAGGGTAGAAGAATTATAGAAGACCCTTTCCATCCAGCATGCAGTGTCGTTGACACACTATCATCAATCACCATTTAGATGGCAAACACAAGCAATCCGATACCTAGGTATACAATTAGGTAATAATCTAGGCCATCGATTCTTCATTAATGAAGAAATTACAAGACGACTTAGAACATTGGAAAGACTTACCACTAACACTGATAGGAAGGGTAAATCGCATTAAAATAAATATCTTCCCAAGGATACAATACCTATTCCAATCGTTACCAATTTACCTAACAGAGAAATTCTTCAAGGAGCTAAAGAAAATAATAAGGAAATTCTTATGGAAAGGGGAGAAACCGAGGATAGCGCTAGATACATGAACAGAATGGTACAAACAAGGGGGCTTACAGCTATCAAACTTTAAGAATTATTATAGAGCAGCACAATTAAGATACCCATCAGATTTTTACCAAATAAGGGAAAAACCAGATTGGATCGGATTAGAGCTAAATGAAATAGGGGAGAAGGTACCTGAACATATACTATATAAGTGGGATGAAAAGCTGGTGCAACATAGGAATTCACCAGTCCTGCACCATCTGCTCAACATTTGGAAGAAGATTCACGTAGAAAGAAAGAAAACAAATTATCAACTACCAAATTTAATATTGACACAAAATCAACTAATCCCTTTCACAACAGATAACCTTTCCTTTAGAGAATGGAAGAGAAAAGGTAGAAAATTGTTTTTCGGGAAATAAATTATTATCTTTTGAGCAAATGAAGGACAAATATGGTATAACTCACGGTACACTGTTTGGATATCACCAACTGAAAACCTACTTGAAGGACAAATTGGGAAGCAGGCTGAAGTTACCGGAAGGAAGCAATTTTGAATATGTGATTACAGGCACAATGATAATTAAAAGATTTATAACAAACATGTACATCAAGCTGCAAGAGAAAGAGAATGAGGAAGCAAGCTGTAAACCCAAACAAAAATGGGAACAAGATCTAAACATAAAGATAAAGAATGAAACCTGGGAAAAGCTATGCTCCGGAACGATGAGAAATACAATAAACACGAGGTTACGCATGATACAATATAATTGGTTGCACAGGCTATACACCACGTCCCAAAAGTTAAATAAATGAGACCCAACAGTATCAGACTGATGTTTTTGCTGTAAGAAGGAAACAGGAACAACAGTACATGCAATTTGGGCATGTGAGAAAGTGGAAAAGTTTTGGGAAGATCTAAACCAGGTATTAAATGAAATCGCAAAAAGCAACATACCAAAACATCCAGAGATCTTTCTTCTAAGTAATATAAGAAGTAAAGAACTTGGACTCGATTTGGATGGAGTACAAAAAAGATTTATTATGATAGCCTTAGCTGAAGCAAAAAAATGTATGATGTCAACTTGGAAATCAGAAGAGAGCCTGAGAATACAGCAATGGTACATAGAAATGAATAAATGTATTCCATTGGAAAAAATAACATATAATTTAAGAAATAACATCACAGTACTCAAACAAATTTGGAAACCGTACATGGAACACAACAGAGAAATCCTACCACGGACCTCCACTGCCTAAAATGACAGAAGGAGAAGAAGATGAAATGAACTGACCCGGTGTGTAAAAGTAGATGACACAATTTTCTTGTTTATTTTCATTGTATGATGACATTGTTTAATGGGTTTAATGTATCATATATGTTGAATGTTGAGTGGGTGGGGAGGGGGGGTGAAGGAGGGAGGGAAGGGAGGGAGGAAAAGGGGAGAAAATGACACTGTGTATATTCAAGAGGGAAATGTTTGTGTGTATTTTGGTCAGTATGGTTCATAGTGTGAAAATTTTTTTTTAAATTAAAAAAAGGAATAACAGGAGCATTGAAATAAGGGCTGGCAGGCTGGGGAACAGCTTCTTCCCACAGGCTGTGCGATGGGTGAACAATATCCTGCAAACAAGTAAATCTTCCCAATATATTTATTTTAAATTATATCTTTATAGATATGTACCGTGATTTGGGTTTATATGTGTGGGTGCTGTGATCTGGAGGAACATAGTTTTGTCAGGTTGTATGTGTGGCAGATTATAATAAATTTGAACTGGAACTTTGAAAAATGAGATGAATGGGTTACGTAGAGCAGACTGCAAATGCTGTGATTTTCCCCTCCTCCCACTGGATTCTTCTGCTTTTTCCACTCCCCTCCCCATTTTGTTTCCATCTGGTCTCACCACCATTCTCAGCTTCTCTTATTAGATTCCAGCACTGGCAGCCTTTCACTTCTAAACACCCACTCCACCCTGCATGGTTCATCGTCTTACACCTGACCCCTTTGTTTTTCTTGCCTCTCTCTCCCTTTGTCTCTGCCAGTCCTCTGGCTCAGTCCATCATGTTTCATTTCTTCTTGGAGTGATACAGGGAAGTATGAAGAAATTGTGATTGCAGGAAAAACGCACAATAAATGCCCGAGAAACTCAGCCAATCTCACAGCATCCATAGAAGGTAAACCACTGTATGTATATATTTATCTGTTCTGGCACACCCATTGGCCGATTGTACTTGTGGTTCCTCCCACAGACTCCCGAATAAAGGTGACTGTTCCTCAGCCCCCTCCTTCGTTCAGGACAGTCGACCAGCATGGACGTGCCTTCATTCTATTGCGAATAAAACCCTATCAGTTTGCTCAATTTTAGTCTTTTGGAGTCATTGATATATTAAACAACATTTTGGGTCTAAGCCATTTTTAAAGGTAAAAGCAAAAATCAAGCAAGCATCTCAATAAAGTGGAAGAATGGGAGGGGAAGGAGTCCAGACAAACAAACAACAGGTGTTAATTGGATATAAGAGGAAAGGTGAGAATTGATTTTGGCTCTGTGAAGGGAGACAGAGAGAAAAGGGAAGAGAGAGAGAGAGACAGAACTAAGGAAAGGTGGCAAGGGGATGAAGATGGGGAGGGGTTAATGGAAATTGGAGAAGTTGCTGTTAATGCCACCTGGTTGGAGGGTCAGTCTGACAGTGCATGAGACTATGGATAGACATGTCAGTCAGGGAATGGGACAGGGAATTGAAATGGTTGGCCACTGGGAGA